>NC_138511.1:72911042-73511042 GCF_964252035.2 Podarcis erhardii
CTGCTGGACTCTGCTGCCCGGGAGGACTCTCCTGCATGTGAGTGTATGGGGTCCTGCTCCTTCCTGCCACTCACCATCTGGCCTGGGGCGGGGCCTGAGGCCTCACAAGGACTGCTGGACTCTGCTGCCCGGGAGGACTCTCCTGTATGTGAGTGTCTGAGGGCCCTGCTCCTTCCTGCCACTCACCATCTGGCCGGGGGCGGGGCCTGAGGCCTCACAAGGACTGCTGGACTCTGCTGCCCGGGAGGACTCTCCTGCATGTGAGTGTCTGAGGGCCCTGCTCCTTCCTGCCACTCACCATCTGGCCTGGGGCGGGGCCTGAAGCCTCATAAAGGACTGCTGGACTCTGCTGCCCGGGAGGACTCTCCTGCATGTGAGTGTCTGAGGGCCCTGCTCCTTCCTGCCACTCACCATCTGGCCTGGGGCGGGGCCTGAAGCCTCATAAAGGACTGCTGGACTCTGCTGCCCGGGAGGACTCTCCTGCATGTGAGTGTATGGGGTCCTGCTCCTTCCTGCCACTCACCATCTGGCCTGGGGCGGGGCCTGAAGCCTCATAAAGGACTGCTGGACTCTGCTGCCCGGGAGGACTCTCCTGCATGTGAGTGTATGGGGTCCTGCTCCTTCCTGCCACTCACCATCTGGCCTGGGGCGGGGCCTGAGGCCTCACAAGGACTGCTGGACTCTGCTGCCCGGGAGGACTCTCCTGTATGTGAGTGTCTGAGGGCCCTGCTCCTTCCTGCCACTCACCATCTGGCCGGGGGCGGGGCCTGAGGCCTCACAAGGACTGCTGGACTCTGCTGCCCGGGAGGACTCTCCTGCATGTGAGTGTCTGAGGGCCCTGCTCCTTCCTGCCACTCACCATCTGGCCTGGGGCGGGGCCTGAAGCCTCATAAAGGACTGCTGGACTCTGCTGCCCGGGAGGACTCTCCTGCATGTGAGTGTCTGAGGGCCCTGCTCCTTCCTGCCACTCACCATCTGGCCTGGGGCGGGGCCTGAAGCCTCATAAAGGACTGCTGGACTCTGCTGCCCGGGAGGACTCTCCTGCATGTGAGTGTATGGGGTCCTGCTCCTTCCTGCCACTCACCATCTGGCCTGGGGCGGGGCCTGAGGCCTCACAAGGACTGCTGGACTCTGCTGCCCGGGAGGACTCTCCTGTATGTGAGTGTCTGAGGGCCCTGCTCCTTCCTGCCACTCACCATCTGGCCGGGGGCGGGGCCTGAGGCCTCACAAGGACTGCTGGACTCTGCTGCCCGGGAGGACTCTCCTGCATGTGAGTGTCTGAGGGCCCTGCTCCTTCCTGCCACTCACCATCTGGCCTGGGGCGGGGCCTGAAGCCTCATAAAGGACTGCTGGACTCTGCTGCCCGGGAGGACTCTCCTGCATGTGAGTGTCTGAGGGCCCTGCTCCTTCCTGCCACTCACCATCTGGCCTGGGGCGGGGCCTGACGGGCCTCACTGGAACAGTTGCTGTTACTGCTGGAGGGGTGCAGAGTGCTTTTAAAATGTTTTAAAATTTTAATTTTGAATTTTTTGTATGTGGGGGGGGGGTGCGGTGGATGTTTATTGGGCCTGGGAATTTGTTTGATTTTATGTTTTTGTAATTTTTGTAATTTCTATTGTTTTTTGTTTATATTGTCTTATTTGTGGGTTTTTTTTGTTTGTTTGTTTCTTAAAGGGGTTATTTTGTTCTTAAGGGGAGGGGTCAGGGCTGCCGGGGAATGGGCCCCAGCCCATAAAATGGCTGGGATATGCTTCACAGGGGGGAATGCACTGGGACAACCGATCTCAGTGATCACGGGTAGGAGGAGGAGTTACGCTAAGACCAGACCATGTCATTACAGAGGAGGCAGGTTTAGTCGTTGTCTGAGGACTATCCCTGCCTCTGGGTCTGGTCCTGACCGGATGAATACTAGAATCAGCAAGGGATACCCACATGACCTGAAAGTGCTGCTGTGCAATGCCAGGTCAATGACTCATAAGACCACTACCATCCATGACTTGATCATGGATGGAGGACTTGACCTGGCATGTGTAACAGAGACTTGGTTGGATGAAGCAGATGGGCCTGTCCTTGCCGCTGCTTGTCCACCAGGTTTCTCTTACGCACAGCAACCCAGGTCATGTGGGCGGGGAGGGGGGGTTGCAGTGATTTTTAGGAAGTCATTAGTTTGCACCAGGCGTCCTATTGGGAAGACCCAGTTTTCTGAGTGCATGTTCTGGAAGTTGGGCAATAGGGGCAGTACAGGATTCCTTTTGGTGTACCGACCTCCCCGCTGCACCAAGGATTCCCTGCCCGAGCTGCTTCAGGTCGTGGCGGATGTTCTCCTGGAGACACCTAGCTTGGTCGTCCTAGGGGATTTTAACATCCATGCCGACACGACCTTACAAGGGGCCGCTCGGGACTTCGTGGAAAGCATGGCCTCCATGGGGCTGTCCCTGAATAAGTGTGGCCCAACCCATAGCCGCGGACATGCCTTGGACCTGGTGTTTACCTCTACGGATGTTGGTGATCTGACACTAAGTAAAAGCGAAACGAAAGAAGTGCCATGGTCAGATCACTTCCTGGTGCAACTGGACTTCTCCGCGACCCATCCCCTCTGCAGGGAGGTGGGACCGATTCGGATGGTCCGCCCCCGCCACTTAATGGATCCAAATGGTTTCCAGAGAGTGGTTGGGGATGCTTTATCCCATGTTGATGGCCTTTCAGCCGATTCCCTGGTGGCCCGCTGGAATGTGGAGTTAACCAGGGCTATTGACTGTTTGGCTCCGAAGCGCCCTCTCCGATTGCATGAAGCCCGGAGAGCCCCGTGGTTTTCCACGGATCTGAGGGCAATGAAACAATCGTTGAGACGGCTAGAGCGCCGGTGGCGGATAACTCATTCTGAATCTGACCGGACACGGGTTAGAGCTCAACGTCGAGCCTACCAAGTGGCGATAGCGACGGCGAAGAAGACTTTCTTCACCGCCTCTATTGCATCTGCAGAAAACAGCAGCAGGAGACTCTTTCAGGCGGTTCGCAATTTAGCGGAACCACCTGTAACATCGGGGCCCAGTACGGGCCACATGTTCTCCTGCAATGATTTTGCAAATTTTTTTGCAGATAAAATCGCTCAGATTCGGGAAGAAGTAGACTCCACCGTGGGAGCAGGGCCGGGGCGGGAGAGTGCTAGAGTCCTGTCTGGTCAAGTTGTGTGGGATCAATTTCAATCTGTTACCTCCGAGGATGTGGACAGGCTGCTTGGACGAGTGAAGCCAACCACCTGTCTCCTGGATCCTTGCCCATCCTGGCTTATAAAAGCTAGCCGGGAAGGACTGGGCGATGGGCTTCGTGGGGTGGTGAATGCTTCCCTCCGTGAGGGAGCCTTCCCAGACCCGCTGAAAGAGGCGGTTATTAAACCGCTTCTTAAAAAACCATCTTTAGATGCGGCCACGATGGCCAATTATCGCCCAGTCTCAAACCTCCCATTCTTGGGCAAGGTGATTGAGCGAGTGGTTGCTGAACAACTCCAGGCACGCCTGGAAGAAGCGGACCATTTGGATCCCTTCCAGTCGGGATTCAGGCCTCATCATGGGACTGAAACTGCCTTGGTCGCACTGGTTGATGATCTCCGGCGGGCTAGGGACAAAGGTGAGAGCTGTTTCCTAGTTCTGCTGGATCTCTCAGCGGCGTTTGATACCATCGACCATAACATCCTTCTGGACCGTCTTGAGGGGCTAGGAGCTGGGGGCACTGTCATACAGTGGTTCCGCTCCTTCCTCCTGGGCCGTGTTCAGAAAGTGGTGGTGGGGGATGAGTGTTCAGACCCCTGGCCGCTCACTTGTGGGGTGCCTCAGGGTTCTGTCCTCTCCCCCATGCTTTTCAACATCTACATGCAGCCGCTGGGAGCGATCATCAGGAGGTTTGGGCTGGGTGTTCATCAGTATGCAGATGATACCCAGCTCTACCTCTCTTTTAAATCAGAACCAGTGAAGGCGGTAAAGGTCCTGTGTGAGTGTCTGGAGGCGGTTGGAGGATGGATGGCGGCTAACAGATTGAGGTTGAATCCTGACAAGACAGAAGTACTGTTTTTGGGGGACAGGAGGCGGGCAGGTGTGGAGGATTCCCTGGTCCTGAATGGGGTAACTGTGCCCCTGAAGGACCAGGTGCGCAGCCTGGGAGTCATTTTGGACTCACAGCTGTCCATGGAGGCACAGGTCAAATCTGTATCCAGGGCAGCTGTTTACCAGCTCCATCTGGTACGTAGGCTGAGACCCTATCTGCCTGCGGACTGTCTCGCCAGAGTGGTACATGCTCTGGTTATCTCCCGCTTGGACTACTGCAATGCGCTCTACGTGGGGCTACCTTTGAAGGTGACCCGGAAACTACAACTAATACAGAATGCGGCAGCTAGACTGGTGACTGGGAGCGGCCGCCGAGACCATATAACACCGGTCTTGAAAGACCTACATTGGCTCCCAGTACGTTTCCGAGCACAATTCAAAGTGTTGGTGCTGACCTTTAAAGCCCTAAATGGCCTCGGTCCAGTATATCTGAAGGAGCGTCTCCTCCCCCATCGTTCTGCCCGGACACTGAGGTCCAGCTCCGAGGGCCTTCTGGCGGTTCCCTCACTGCGAGAGGCCAAGTTGCAGGGAACCAGGCAGAGGGCCTTCTCGGTGGTGGCGCCTGCCCTGTGGAATGCCCTCCCATCGGATGTCAAGGCGATGGACAACTACCTGACATTCAGAAGACATCTGAAGGCAGCCCTGTTCAGGGAAGTTTTTAATATGTGACATTTTAGTGTATTTTTTATCTCTGTTGGAAGCCGCCCAGAGTGGCTGGGGAAACCCAGCCAGATGGGCGGGGTACAAATAATAAATTATTATTATTATTATTATTATACAAACATAAGTTTGGAGACTGGGCTACGCAAGGAGGATTGATCTTACCTCCTAGAATGTAGGGTGATTATAGTATCTGTTAATCAGACAAGTAAAATATCGGCAGGTGAGGCCTGTAACACAATTCTGCAGTGTGGCGTGCCCTGTCCTATGTTCCAGACAATCAGCTTCCCTTCCCTTCTCTGCCCAGTTTCCATTTCCCCCCAACAGTCAATCAGCATTCCATGCTCACTGAGTGTGATCATCCTTATTTAACTTATTTGGATAATAATAATAAGAGGTCCAGCGCCGAGGGCCTTCTGGCGGTTCCGTCATTGCGAGAAGCAAAGCTACAGGGAACCAGGCAGAGGGCCTTCTCGGTAGTGGCGCCCGCCCTGTGGAACGCCCTTCCAGCAGATGTCAAAGCGATAAACAACTACCTGACATTCAGAAGACATCTTAAGGCAGCCCTGTTTAGGGAAGTTTTTAACGTGTGATATTTTACTGTATTTTTTGTTTTTATGGAAGCCGCCCAGAGTGGCTGGGGAGGCCCAGCCAGATGGGCGGGGTATAAATAATAAATTATTATTATTATTATTATTATTATTATTATTATTATTATTATTATTATTATTATTTGTTGTTGTTGTTGTTGTTGTTGTTGTTGTTGTTGTTGTTGTTGTTGTTATATGCCACTCATGTGACTGGATTCCCTCAGGTCAAAAACCCCGAGTGTTGTTTTCACCTATGCAAAAGGTTGTGGGGTTTTTGTACTTTTTGAAACCTCGGGGTTCCCTTGAGTCTGCTGACAGCTCTTTCTTTCGTGTGGGTGGTGTCATTCCAAGGAAAGTGAACCGTAGGTAAGCGTCTTGAATCTCTCACCACTCACTGCTTGAATCTCTCATCACTCGGAGACTGGGGTGGCATGCAACAACATTTATTGCATTTTTATGACCCGCCCTTCACACGAAGATCTTTCCTGTTTTTTAGCCTCACAACAACCTCATGAGGTAGGTGAGGCAGAGAGAAAGAGAAACTACCCCCAGGTCATTCTACTGTACGGTTTGGGGCCTTGTGAGGATTTGAGCTGGATCTCCGCAGTCTATAACAGCCTACCTGCCACCCCCACATTGGCTCTCCTTCATGACCCACCCTAAGAATTTTGTGTTGCCTTCCCTTTGCACAGGTGTTTCTATGTTCTGAAGGTGGGCTTCCGCGTGTGCCGGACGAAATCAGACAAAGATATTGCTTATGCTGTTTTCCTGTCACATGACATCAGCTTCTTGCGCCTCTTTGAAACCTTCCTGGAAAGCGCCCCTCAGCTCGTCCTGGGGCTCTACATTATCCTATGCACGAAGAAAGCAGAGATATTTCAGGGTGAGTGTCCGTCCAGAAGGGCGCAGGATAAAGGACTGGTTTGTTTGGTTCCAAAAGTTTCCTTGTGTGGTTTGTGTAGCTTGTTTCAGTTTAAATCCAATAAGAAGACAAGAAAAGGCTATTAAGTTCCCACTGGTCCAGCATCCCGTTCTCGCAGTGACCAACCAGGTGCCTGTCTCGAACCATGGCTAAGAACAGGGCAGGCCCAAGACATTTTGCTACCTGAGGCGAAGAAGAAGAAGATGGGCCTCTCTCCCATTTCATGTACAGAATACAAATGAGCTGGAGGAAAACAACGAACTAAGGGCAACAGACTAGTATTTAAAGCCCTAAATGGCTCAGCCCCCAAATATCTGAAAGACGGCGTTCTTCCCTCTCAGATCAGCAGAGAGTGAGTGCCCTCTTGGTAGTTCCTCCACCCTCCGGAGTTTGTGGTGGCTTGGTGGCAAGAGAGGGCATTTTCTGTGGTGGCCCCTGAGTCGTGGCATTCCCTCCCCGCAGAGGTGTGTTTGGCACCTTCATTATGCAGCTTTTGACACTCAAGATGTATATTTTGGGACCCACTGTAATCATGATACTGATTTGTTTTTACTGTTATATTTTATGCCCTGAGACCCTATGGTGAAGGGCAGGTATTAAACCTAACAATTTATTTATTTAAAGATAAACAAATAAACAAAAACATTCCAATGAGGTCACCCCACCCACCTTGCTTTAACACCCCAACCCACCCTGCTGGGGGAAACCCAAGGCATTTTGCTGAGGCAAAGGACAAGATGGCATCTCCCATTCCTTGTGGAGATGCTGGGTGGGTGGGCAGCTGAAGCTTACTTCACACCTGAGGGCAACAGTCCAGTTTAAAAGGTACAGAGAAAATAGGACCACCTCAGGTGACTCGTATACATCACATGCACTAATAGCAAAATTATTATTGTTTATTAAATTTATATGCCGCCATTCATAGGAAGATCAGAGGGTGGTTTACAGTAGAAAAAACACAAAATGCATAACATAAGAACAACACCTCACTAATACACCATTTTAAAGGCCATAAACATACATTTGTTGGCCCTTATTTTTGGCTGCTTCTGCTAGTTCACACTGTGTATGAGATAAGGGCAGCATATTCTCTTCTCTTCCAGCTTAATTTTTTTAAATCCTCACAACCACCCTGCAAGATGGGTTGGACTGAGAGACAGTTACTGGACTGAGACCCAACATCACATAGTTTAGTTCAGGGCACTAAAAACCTGTCCCAAGACTACAGGAGCTTATGAAAGTGGTCGTCTGTCATTGATGCTTTCGTTGAGATTCCTGCATTGCAGGGGGGTGAACAAGATGACCCACAGGCCCCCTTCCAACTCTACAATTCTGTGGTTCTATCAGTATCCTCTGTACACTCTGTCACCCACCCTGGCATCTCAGATTTCGACAAATATAGTTTCAAATGCATCCTTTCAGTCTTAAGGACTGGATTCTTATTATTTTTACACCCAATTTGAGAATGTCAGCAGGCCGCATGTTCTTCCTAGTAGCACCAGTGCCTGTCTTTGTGTAGTGTGGATTTGATTGGTCTCTTCCTCCTCTCATTTCAGTGCTTGGGATTTGCACCTCTTTCCTGTGTATCGCCTGGGCCCTCTTGGACTATCACCAAACCCTGCGCAGCTTCCTGCGGGAAAAGCACAAGCTGGGCCGCCAGTCCTCCACCATCTACTTCCTGTGGAACTTCCTCTTGGTGTGCCCTCGCATCCTGTGCCTGGCGCTCTTCGCGGTGGTCTTTCCGAGCTACGTTTCCCTCCATTTCCTGGCAGTCTGGTCCGCCATGTTTCTCTGGGTTACCTTGCAAGGTACAGACTTCATGGAACACTCCGCCTTTGAGTGGCCTTATCGGGCTGTGGTGGCCGTCATTCTCTACTTCTGCTGGTTCAATGTGGCCGAGGGGAAGACATGCTACCGCTCTGCAATCTACTACACGTTCCTCTTGGTTGACAGCACCATCCTTGCCGTCTCATGGCTCTGGAACACCGTTCCCTTGAACTACGACTCCCACCTTGCGGCGCATGCGCTCTACGCAGCCCTGCCCTGCTACGTAGCCGGGATCCTTTTGAGAAGCGTCTACTACAAATGTTTGCACCCTACTTTGCAGGCTGCAGTCCCGGTCACTGGTGATGAAATGGACAATGGAGATCTAGCTGGCAAAGGCGTGCCAGCTTTTCGGCAGCTGGTTGTACGAGGACATGGTGACCAAGAGGCTATACGAGGATATATCAACCGCCGGGCATATGGACTTGCTCAAAGCTTCTTTGCTGGTGCTTCAGAGGTTGCACAGCGTCAAGGAAATGGGACTCTTGGGGACAGCTGTTTGTGAGCCCAGCTATATGCTGCATCCCATGTGGCCAAGACTTTCTAGTAATAAGGCGAGAGGAGTTCTGGGCTGTGTGTACCCATATTTTGGTCTGTACCTGTCAAGATGATCCCAGGCCTTTGAACATTTTTTAAATCTAAGAGTTTTTTCTAGCTTCGCAGGGACATCATACAGGGCAAGCGGGTTGGGGGGAGATGGTCAATCCCACCACCATCATTTATTTTTCCCATGTGGTATCCCTCTTACGCCTGGGGTAGACAAAACGTTGTGCTCCAGATATTATTAATTCCAGCAAACATGGCCAACGGAAGGAGTGATGGGAGTGGTAGCCAGCAACATCTCAAGGGCACTACGTTGGCTATCCCCGCTCTAAGGAATTCATGTCATCACATGCTGACCTTCACAGGAGTGTTGTTGGCCCCATTGCAACTCGTGCATCATCTGGGGTGGGGGCACAGATACATGGTAAAGCTGCCTCCAGGATCACCAGCATAGGCTAAGCCTAGAAGATGAAGTCAGGAACATGGCTTCCATGCTTCTTGGCCAGAGGCGGGTAACCTGTGGTCCACCAGATGTTTCTGGACTACAACTCTCAGCATCCTTGGCCATGCTGGCTGGGGCTGATGGGAGTTGGAGTCCACCAACGACACGACTGCTACAGGTTATCCATCCTTGCAGAGGTTCATTTCAGATAGAGGTTATGGTTGCTACAGCCCTTGGCGCACTCTTAGAAAAAGACCCCATCCTGTTTCTTTTATCTCCTGTGACATCCCATATTGGCTGGGAAGAGTTGTATGTGTGCAAGGCATCCCTCAGCCTGCATACCTGGTGCATTCTTCATTGTAGCATTAAAGGAGAGGAAACTACAGGGGAAGACTGTGGCGCTGACCTCGTCTCTGTAGCCAATAGGCTTTATTTCGTCTCTTCAGGAGACAGCTCAAATAATATTGTAAGCTTCATTGCTTTAGCTGTCCCTTGATTGAGTCAGGTGCTATCTATGCAATAACATCTTAGCCATCCCTTGTTGGGAAACAGGATCCTAGAACTTGAACCTTGTTAGGCCGTAGTTAATTAGTTTCTAATGTGCTTTTGGAGTCTTCCCTTCCTTCCCTTGCTGGTTCCTCTCTTGTGTTCTGACGTTCTTGTCCCACTGAGTGACTTAAACCCTTAGCTTCAATGAAGCTTCTACTTGCTGCTGGCTTCATGTAGCCAAATGGCCCATTCTCAAAGAGCCGGTTCCATGAACAGCCCTACAAACTGAGTTCCTTGGCACACCAGTCCCAGGTTTTTCTTTATAGGAGCCACAAATATGTGCCCTACATTTCTAGGTGGAATTATTCTCCCTCCTCACTCACCTGATGTAGTTGAAGATAAAATGCTTCGAGTGTTGTTACAGCAATGTGTTTCAGATGTTCAAATTGTTGAGCCTGATTATTGTTATTATTTTTTTTAAAAAAACTGATCTAGGGCTCAAGTGCAAGCAGATTTTTATTCAGCTGGCACATTAATTGTCTCCTGTATTTTCTTTTTCAAGCGAAAAGCAGCTTTGGGAGGCTGCAGGTTTGAGTGGAGGGATAGGGGGAGGGATAGTGAAAAAGAGAGAAAGAGGCTGCTTAATCCTTTCCTCCTCAGCTGTTTTTCTTCTCAAACGTTATCCCAACCTGCTTTTTCACTCGTAGGGAAAAGGATATGGGTATTGTGGCATTGAACCTCCCTCTCGCATTCCTTCTCCTGACTCACAGCCTCCTGCAACTGTTTTTCATTAAAAATTGGATGTGCCTTTCCTGCATAACTTCAGCCATATTCCCGAGTTATTTGGGTATAAAGGGCACTCACATATTGAAGCTGGAGCAGGGCTGTGTTGTGGCGCCACCCTCAACATAACATCCCCGGGGTAGCCCCCTGCTCCCATGTCCTTGCAATCAACACAGTTGATGGATTGACAAAGGAACTTTTATGCATGAGCATCTGCTCATGTTTAGTGGGTTGGTTTGAAGACACCCATGTGTTGGGAGTGTGTGTGTATGTGGTGGGGGGGTTAATCTGAAGGTGTGCCATCAGGAGCAGGGGAAAGGAGCACAGCCCCATTCCTTACCCACTGGAATACCCAACACATGAGTAACGCATGAGCAGAGCTGCTGAGTTTGGCCTTCAGTTTAAAGCTAGTGTTAACTTATTGACATTGTTGAAGTTGTTTAGAAGAATAAAGCGATTCAGTTCTTGTTCAAATCTTGTTTTATCAGCAGTTATGCGAGAGGAGCGCAATCCCAAAGCTTGCTAATTTGCAGGATTTTGAAGTGCTTCCACGAACCACAGTTTGAGTAGGCTTCCGTCTTCCTCTGTTCCTTAGGTAGCTGCTGGGTTTAGTGGATTTTCTTCAATTAGCCACACCAGTTGTGAAATGTTTGACACGAGATTTACTTGGGCAGAACAGCAGCAGCCCACAAAAGTGGAGTCCACAGGCCTATAAATCACGCAGGCTTCTAGAGAGGCATTCGCTTGCCTTAGCTTTGCACATGCACAGAAATGAAGCCACATAAGCAGAGTTGCAGTCAGGTATCTAGGCAATGACTTTATCAGAAGAGCTAAAGTAACTTCACAGGGACGGGCTTGAGGAAGAACAAGGCCATAGATTCCTCTATTCGTGTCAGCAAATTCCTCCACAGCTTCTTCACAGACATCACAGCTCTTTTACAACACCCAACATTGTCTTCATGCTTTGTTTTACTGCCTGTACACCTTAGGCTATCTAAGGGATAAATACAGCATCACTTTTTCCACCACACAGGGATGACAGTTGTTTTTTAACCGGGAGCCCCACTAAAGCATTTTCCGCTACCCATTCATTCTCTCCGCTTTCAGTCACGTACAGCATGCATTAAATTGGCTATATTGATGAGCAGGGATCCAACTTACGGTTGAATCCCTGCTTGCCTAACAACAAATCTGCTGATGCCATTTTCTTGTGGGTAGTGCTGTTTTGGTTATGCTAAGGCTCCATATTTGCAGAATGACTTCGCCGTTAGTCTGCACAGAATGTGGAGGGAATGAGCAGAGAATATTTTCTTTCAGAATGCTAGAGCATGGGGTTTTTCTATCATAAGAACATCAGATGAGGCCTTGCTGAGGCTGCCCTGCACTTTATCTGTCCTGAATCTTCTAACCTTTGGATGTCCATGAATTCTGGTGTCACAAGAGGGAGAAAAACTTCTTTCTGTCCACTATCTCCATGAAGGGAAGGCCACCAGCCAGACACAAGTCCAAAAGCATCCTGTCACTTCTGCTGTGATGCTGCCACAGATCTGAAATACTAAAGAGAATGGAAACTTCTGACAGGAAGTTTGCTTCACACTGCCCATTATAAAGTAGAGAGCTTTATGGACATTATGCCTTGTTTTCACGTTTCCTTAACAGCCAAGTAGTCTCCAAAAAGAGGAAGAAGCCTTTTAATAGGACTTCTACCTTCCTCTCTCCAGCTTTTCAAACCAACCGCAGTGTGATATAATATGGAACGTGCACCTGAGTTATCGAGTTTTTTGTGCAAATCAACAGTAGGTGATGCTGTCGGCTGCAAAGAACACACACTGAGGAAACTATTAAGCCTGAGAAGAATGAACTTGCCCTTTTCTCCCAGTACTCAGGCAGATGAGTTCTTGAGGTCCTTATCTGCTCTGATAGTAAAGAATCCTTAGATGAGTCATTTGAAAATAGACAAATGCCCATTTGTTTCAATGCAGCCAGCAAATGGTATCCCACAATTGGGTCATGCAAGATAAGGCTTTGTATTCTGTTTGATTGAATTTGCATTACTGCTGGCGTCCTGAACACCACTGAGTGGAACAGCAGGGGCCTATAAATAAATAGTTAACAGAAAAGCCAATCAAACAGTTGAAAGCCTAGCATGATGTTGTGAGCCTGTGGCACAACTCATATAGGTTGGCACACTTATGGGCTAAACTCCAGTTGCTATTTTCCATGTGTTTCAGCAAGCATGTTTAACCTGGCTACTTTTGTTTTGGAGCAAAAGCAGTCACGGGGCCCAAGTCTGGAACACATTCCTGAGCTGAACTGGGACCTTGAACAAATCTGCTGAAACTCTCCCCTTCCCTCCCAGCTGTTTTTCCTGTCTCTCCCCCCCCCCCAAATAAATTTGTTTGCTTCTGTTTTAAAATGAAACATCCAGAATAAACATGTGACTAACGTTATGAATTTGACCTGAAAGATGGGGCCGCTTTTGCAAACTTTGAAGCCCCAAATGCCAATAGCAGCAGCCACTCATATAATCTGGGAGAGGCTGAAAATTTTTTTAAGGCCTGGGAAACTAAGAAATTCATGTGCCAAGAGGCATGTAGGCCCAGGGCAAGCCACTCTTGGCAAGCAGTTCTAGAGTTGCTGGTTGCAGCACCTCAGTTCAGTGAGGGCATCAATAATAATAATAATAATAATAATAATAATAATAATAATAATAATATCTTTATTGTCATTGCCCCCTCTCGGGGACAACAAGATGAAGAATCTCCAACAATCTCAGGAAATGGGCAGGCTGATGCAGAGATAGACAGTACTCCCAAGCTCCTCCCTGAAAAGTGTCAATGTTGAAATAATATATGTGGGTTAGTGGGTGCAACACATGGCATCCACATGGCATTTCTGAGAACAGTCCTTTCCCTTTGAAGCCAGGTCACCTGTGCTCATTTCTAAGGGTGGAGCAGCTCTCCTTCAAAGGAATTTTAAACCACTGTTCTAGGTATTTTAGAGGCGGGGAGACATGTTGGCTTGGCGTGACTAATCGCTAAAAAAATGCAATGCCAGCTTTGCTATGAGGCTATGGACTGACACATTGGGAGTTCCTTATCTTTTGATCGTGAGCACCACAAGTCTGGGGCTGTGCTTCATATTTCGGGAAGGAAAGTGTTTATCAGCCTCCTCCACATCATACTGGTGGCAGCTGTTTCTCTGGGCTCGCAGGTCTCTGCATCACAGCAGATAAGAGCTCTGACCCAAAGGCTCTGGCTGTCTGCCAGGCTTTCCTTGGGCTGTCCCTTGCATTAAAACTACCCAGAGCATATGCATGTAACAGGAGCCACGTCTCACCAAGGGGATGTGGGGAACTGGTGGCCCTCCAGATGCTGTTATTGGACTCAAACTCTCATCAGCCCCAGCCAGGATGGTCAATAGTCAGGGATAATAGGAGCTGTAGTCTGGCAATATATGGAGGGCCACACGTTACCCGTCCATGGTGTACACTGTTTTGAGCAAATTGCAGGCAGTACAGGCCACAAACATTTGAGCTAAGGGCCACATTTATCCAGGGATAAGCTAGGGGGGCTGGGGGGCATATCTAAGTGTAAACAAGGGCATGGTCAACTTAGCCTTTTAAAAATAAAGGTTGTTGAGGGTTCGGTGACACAAAAAGCTTATTACGGAATCGCAGCAGGGGAATGGTCAGTAAAAAAAATCGAGAGGAAAAAACAAATTTTGGGGACCCACAAACAATCCTTTGGCATCATAGAATTACCTATGGTAATTAAATAAAATTTAAAAATAGGAAGAAAACATTGGGGCAGGGGACTTATCAGAATCGATAAAAATGTTTTTAAGCCTTCAAGTGGAAAATGTTTGGTGGGCCTTGGAGGATCATGGCATCACAGTGGGGGGAACCATAAAACCAGTATGGGGAAATGGGAGGGGGGGGAAGCATAGGGGATTTTTTTTTAAAAAAAAAGGAATGACAAAATTTTGGAAGGGCCACAAAAACCTCTTGGGCGTCTGGCTATATAAACAGTGTGGCTTATAATTAATAAGGCTTGCAGCTTGAATGTGAGATATAAAGTCTCAATACAGTCGTACCTCGGGTTAAGTATTTAATTTGTTCCAGAGGTCCGTTCTTAACCTGAAACTGTTCTTAACCTGAAGATCACTTTAGCTAATGGGACCTCCTGCTGCCGCCGTGCCGCTGGAGCATGATTTCTGTTCTCATCCTGAAGCAAAGTTCTTAACCTGAAGCACTATTTCTGGGTTAGCAGAGTCTGTAACCTGAAGCATATGTAACCCAAGGTACCACTGTACATACGAATCCACACACACCAACTTTCCTTGCACCGAGAGTGAGCTTGGATCGAGTTTTCAGAAAGCAGGAATAGAACAACGGTTTTTTTTATACAGAAAATAAAGACTTTATTTTTCCAGTTCACAAGGACAGTTCCCATTACACAGAACATGATGCTTGAGGAAACCTACAGCCGTTAATGCCTTCTAATCATAACCATAAGCACAGCTGATGCCCATTCTGGACACCTGCAGGACTTCGAGGGTGAATCAGCATTTCTAATCTACACCAGCGCATGCAGCTGCCTCTGGTGCTTGGTGGGATTCAGACTGCAATGGAAACACAGGCAGAGTTGGAGCTGAGAACGCAAGACTCCCAAGCTCACTGCAGGGACGTAAAGGATGCGGAGAGCCCACGATTGCATTAGAAGGGAACTGGCTGGTGCTTGAATGCTAAACAGTGGGGAAGAGTAGGAAGGGGCAAGGAGCCAGTTTCCAAATACTGTATGAAAACCCAAGAGAAACGCAGCCAGTGAGTTCAATGATAACAAGAGCCAGGACAATCTTTATTAACGTTAACACAGAATATGTACCATCCCCTGAGTGGGTTAGGAAACATCAGAGAGGACACTATATAAATATTGGTATCTGATGCAAAAACAAAGCTTCACACACGTCAGCTAAAGGTCTTCTGAAATCTTGAAGGCGTTCAGAACAGTTTCGCCAAGTAAAACAAAACTCAGGGCAACAACGGTCAGTTTCCTGGTGGCTTAACAAATCCCTGCCCGCTACGCTTTCTGCAAACACTTAAAAAAACAAAAACAAAACACTAGGTTAATTTAAATGGGGGCCAGGCAAGGTATTCCCCTACAGTTGCTGACATATCCAAGAGTTGCAATGGAAGTTAAGGCACAGAGTTGATTCCAAAGTCAAGCACAGCCCACACCGATACAGTAGGAGATGACTCAGGAGTGGCTGCTCAGCTAGTGACCTTTCTGGCCTTCGCAAAGGAGTTAAAAATTCGCAGAAAGCTGGAATTACAAAAACAGGGTCTCTTTTAGAAGTGAGTTTCCTTTCTGAGGGAGTGGGATGCATTTTCATCCCAAAGAATACTGTTATGTTGCCTTCTGTAAGCTTGCAATAAACGTCAGGAAACAGCAGCTTTCTGGCACCTTGTACGGCTTTCTCTGTGGTGTATGTTCCTCTGCAGAATCTACCCATCTATTATACACTATGTTCTCGCAGGGAAAGAAAACAGAATTCTGCCTACCTAGCAAGAACTTATTCTCCACCTGCTGGTATGAATGGAACTATGAGTCCCTACAGTTCCTGCCTTACTACTTAAGGAGTATGCAGATAAAGCACTGTCGGGTGGGTGATCAGCAGTAGGTACTGCATGGTACCAAATGCAATGGGGACTTTTCTTGGGACATGAGAGTCTTTGACTGGGACTAAAAAATAAATGCATCTGCACCTGTCAAAGCCAGATGCAAAGAACTTGGCAGGGTCCCTAGCTTCAGCAACCCATTTTGGAATTCTGAATATTAAGTGGCATATAGTTGAAATAAAAATAATGAAATAAATTGTTGGAGGTTCCTCCTTGAAACCTTTGGGGGTTTCCACCCCTATAGTCATTAGCAATTTGCATTTTCTGCTCTGCAAGTGAGTACAGGTGTCCCTACTTCCCTTCCACTAAGCCAGTGCTTGACCCTGACACTATGGTAACTATCTCCTATTCTGAATTAAAGAGAAGATTCGCAGACCTGCAAGTTGCCAGACACTCCATTCTGCCCAACTCCCCCCACCACAAAAAAATTGCAAAGAGGCAGCACTCTTGAAGCAAAACGAGGAAGCTATAAGTTCCTGCCAAGTTGGAATATTGAATGCAAATTTGGCAGATCACACTAAAGTATTTGCAAAGGAGGTGTTTTCCTAGCTGGATTTTCTCTGCAATCTGGGCAGCTCCTATCATTTCACCCTGTGCTGCCTCTTAAAAAATCCTGCTTCTACTTATGCAAGTCAGCTGTCAAAAAGAAGGAAGAAATTGTGTTTTCCCCTTTTCTGTCACTCAGGTAATCTGACCTCACCTGCACCTAAATGTCATGCTGCTGCTTGGGAGTGGAGAGACAGAGAGACAGATTATTCAGAAGAACTGGCCCCAGCCACCCCTTCTTGGAGTCAGGCACTGAGGGGATGGCTGCCTATAATCAGTACCCCAGCAGACACTGGGAGAACTTCTTCTGCCCTCTCAACACACAGAATTGTTTTGTGGCCTTTCCATGAAAATCTACAGCCCTTTCTGGCTTTGCAGGAAGGGAAATGTTTCTGGACCCTTTTCTGTAAAAAAATAAACAATCAGTTCACTTCTCTTTATGTTCTGAAAGCTCGAGAAAGAGTACTCTACAGAAAAACAAAAAACAAAAACCACAACCCACTGCTTTTTCCCTTTCCTTTTTTTTTTTTAAAGAAAATGCATAATATTATACCACCAAAGTTTGCACAGTGGGTTAGGTCTGTACTGCTGGAGATTCCTAGCCAGGGTGCTCTGTTTTGGGTCTCCTCCTCAAATTCCCTTTGCCCAAACGCAAACAGCAGTGAAAGGCTTGGGTGGCTCTCCTGGGGGAAACGACGCTGTGGCGCCTCCTACTGTACACTTCCGTTAGCTACATTGCTCTGTCTGGATGAAAAATGAAGTCCCCAAGTCGGCTCTTGCCAAGACAGGGCTGTCGGGAGCCGTGCCGGACTGCCTGCTGCTCAGCTCCTCACAGAAAGTCCAGTTCGAGGGCCTGGTGGAGAGACACCAGATCGGCGTGATTCGTGATTCTCCAGAAGGGCATGTTGTGCTGCAAAACAAAAGAGGTGGAGGGGTGTTAAGAAACAAGCACATAAACAACTTGTGCGGCGGGAATGGAAGTCAGTGCTCTGCAGGAGATGAGTGAGGAAATTGAAAAAGAGTCAGGAAAGGTTCACAGGCAACCAGCCAATGTTGCTATTTTCAGAAGAAGAAGCAGCACGCAGTTGACAGCAGTTGCTAAAGTACAGCTAGGCCACCCTACCTAGCGAGGGTGAGGCTTTCCCTGGGAGCATGTTCAAAATCCCCTTTGACATTGAGGTCCAGCTCTGAGGGCCTTCTGGTGGTTCCCTCACTGTGAAAAGTGAGGTTGCAGGGAACCAGGCACAGGGCCTTCTCGGTAGTGGCGCCTGCCCTGTGGAAGGCGCTCTCATCAGATGTCAAAGAGATAAACAACCATCTGACTTTTAGAAGACATCTGAAGGCAGCCCTGTTTAGGGAAGATTTAAATGTTTTATGTTTTATCCTGTTTTTAATATTTTGTTGGGAGCTGCCCAGAGTGGTTGGGGAAATCCAGCCAGATGGGGAGGGTATTTTTTATATATAAAAGGGTATTTTACACGGGAAGACACCCGAGGACACCAAAACCTGCATTCCTGTACCCGTGAAAATCTACGAAAGCATATATATATATATATATATAAAAAATTGTTGTTGTTGTTGTTGTTGTTGTTGTTGTTGTTATTATCTGTGGAGCCATCCTTCCGCCTTCTGAAGATCTCCATTTGGATATGCTGGGTCATCCACAGACACCCCAGGCAAGCTCCAACACACTGCAAAATGAAATATACGCAACAAAAAAGGGGGCAAAGGACACCCAAGGATGCTATGGCTGTGTTGTCTCTAAGGCAAACAGGCTCCGGCCATCTGGCAGTGCCTGCAGGAGGAAGGGAGGCAATGGATTATTACTGGGGTACAAAAAGGGAGCCCACTCTTCTCAGGAAGGGTGCTGCAAGACAAACGTAGTCAACAGTCTCACCTGTTTGGCTGCCATCTCTTCATCACGCCCATCTCCAATCACCACATATGTCACCTTCTTCCCAAACCGAGAGATAATCCTTTCAAAACAGCTCTCTTTACCTGTCAAGAGATTACAAACACACTGGAGCTTATGGTCAAAGGAAAGGTACAGGCCCCAGTGGGGCTGGCGTCAGTATGTGGTACCTGTGGGCAGCTGTTTGGGCCCCAGCACCATGGCAGGGCTCGCTCTTCCCTTAAACCCTGAACCTTGCCTGCAGGGCCTCTCCAACAGCTTTGTTGAAAGGCTCAGCAACCTTTGGCTCTTCTCCAAATCGTTGCCATTCCTACTGTTCCCTACAAGATCTCTGTAATTTAGAATGCCTGAGCTTGCTTTTTTCCTATTCCCTCCTAGTTCTTTTTCTTGTTGCATTGTGTCTCTTAGTGAACTGGGGCAGGGGCTGTCATATCAACGATTTTTGTACGCCATTCTGGAAGCCCTGCCTCTGGAAGGGCAGGATAAAAATGCCAAAACTACTACTACTACTACTACTGCCAATGACCTTTGCAAATTGATCAACATTGTAAGACACTTAGAGAACCTTTTTAAGAAATAGTAATAAATAAATAAAATTATGTAGCTGATAGGAGTACTAAAGCCCAGTTTATCCACCCACTATAGAGATTGCAACAGTATCTGAGAGAAACAGCTTTGCTCCAAAAGGCTTTGAGCCAACAAAGGTCTTTTAAGGAATCATGCAGAAAGTGAGACATGTGCTGTAGGGGTTGCTTTGATGCACTGAAGTCTCCCCCTCTTTCCAGGGAGGTTGTACAAACCCAGGTTGTACAAGAGGGCCGACTCCCTACTGCCACCCAAGACAACTGCCAAAGAGAGTTGGAATTTGATGTCACCACCTACCTATTTTTGTTGCGCTATAAATATTTTCAATTGGGAACACGTCACCTAATCCATACAGCAGAACTTTGGCCAGAGCCGGCACCAGCTGAGTAGTCGTTATCAGAACATTCACACAATTCTTTCTAGAAGGTGGCAAGAGAAATGGGTCAGGGTGAGGAGCTTGCTTATACAAAGTTGAAAAAGAGGTGGGATGCTGCCGGCCTCATATTTGCAAGCACTAATGGAAGGAACAAGAAATGACATAAAACTCAAGACTGGATCCTCCCCTTTTATGCATTACAGTATTTGCTATTCTTTGTACCTCTCATCCATATTTATATTTCAAATGACCCTAGCTCTCTGGGGCTGACATTTGCAATGGTTCAGTGTTAAGGCTGGTCTTCGCTTCCAGTTATTCAAACAGTGATATTGTGAAGCAGCAAATTAATTGCAAAGAGTTTGCCTGATAATGCACTACAGATCCATTCAAAACAATTAAATTAGGCACATACAGTGGTGCCTCGCAAGACGAAATTAATTCGTTCCGCGAATCTCTTCGTCTTGCGGTTTTTTCGTCTTGCGAAGCACGGCTATTAGCGGATTAGCGGATTAGTGCTATTAGCGGCTTAGCGGCTTAGAAAAAGGGGGGAAAAGGAAAAACTCGCAAGAACTCGCAAGACGTTTTCGTCTTGTGAAGCAAGCCCATAGGGAAATTCGTCTTGCGAAGCACCTCAAAAACGGAAAACTCTTTCGTCTAGTGAGTTTTTCGTCTTGTGAGACATTCGTCTTGCGGGGCACCACTGTAAAAAGGCAAGAGATAAAATCATGTTTAAATGTAGATAGGTATATCCAGTGCTTTTTTCAGGGGATACTTAAGGGTATGCAGTACCTCTTTTGTTGTTGTTAAAAAGTGTGGTACTTACTATAACAACTTCCTAGGTGAGTACAGGCACCTATTTTTCATTTAAAAAGCACTGGGTAGATCTACAGTGGTGCCTCGCAAGATGAAATTAATTCGTTCCGCGAGTCTCTTCGTCTTGCAGTTTTTTCGTCTTGCGAAGCACGGCTATTAGCGGCTTAGCGGATTAGTGCTATTAGCAGCTTAGTGGCTATTAGCGGCTTAGAAAAAGGGGAAAAAGGGGGAAAACTCGCAAGAACTCGCAAGACGTTTTCGTCTTGCGAAGCAAGCCCATAGGGAAATTCGTCTTGCGAAGCACCTCAAAAACGGAAAACTCTTTCGTCTAGCGAGTTTTTCGTCTTGCGGGGCACCACTGTATATGTGCATCTCTCTATCTAGCTAAATCTAAATATGTGTGTGCATGCAGGCGAACTAATACCAGTGTACTGGAAGAAGCAAAGATCACAAGTATTGAAGCAATGATCCTTCAACATCAACTTCGTTGGACTGGTCATGTTGTGCGGATGCCTGATTATCATCTCCCAAAGCAACTATTCTATTCCGAACTTAAAAATTGAAAGCATAATGCTGGTGGTCAACAAAAGAGGTTTAAAGACTGTCTCAAGGCAAGTCTAAAAAAATGTAGTATAAATACTGACAACTGGGGAACACTGGCCTGCGGGCACTCCAGCTGGAGAATAGCCTTTACCAAAGGTGTCATGGGCTTTGAAGACACTTGAACTTAGGACGCAAGGGAGAAACATGCTAAGAGGAAGGCATGCTTGGCAAACCCTCACCGTGATCAACTCCCGCCCGGAAACCAATGTCCCCACTGTGGAATGACATGTGGATCCAGAATTGGCCTCCACAGTCACCTACGGACTCATTGTTAAAATCGTGTTTATGGAAGACAATCTTACTCGGCTACGAGTGATCGCCGAAGAAGAAGACATAAGCAGGGCACTGAAATTGCCCTCCTTCGCTTCTGATGATGGGGCAACTGGCAAAAGGTATCTGCAGATTACATCATTAAACACGTAATGGGAAGCAGATTGCTGGCTGGGGCCAGCAGTGCATATGCACTAGCAGAGCCAATCTAGTACTCCTGCTGGTGCTATTGTACTGCGCTAATCACCCCCCCCACACACCTCACCCCTCTCCTCCTGTGTAAGCAGTAATGACCCACCCATCAGGAAGCAAGTGTAGCAATGCCGTTCTACCCAGTGAGCTCCTTCTGCATGTAATATATTATTGTGTGCATGTGGCATGTACTATGATCAATAAAAAAATAATCTAATCTGACAAATGCATATTTCCTGTACACCTTAATGAGATGCAAATTATCCCATTTCTCTTGCCCAGCTCCCCTGGCCTTTAAGTCTTTGACTGGATAAAAGGCAATGCAGCCGTGTGTTTGGGTACCAAGGCACAAGGATCTCCACCGAAACATTGTAGTTGCATCACAATTCAGACCATATATTTCTACCCAATGGTGTATGAGACACATCACTGTAAAAAATGCATAGCAAGCATCTCATTGCACTAGAGCTGTAAAATATGGCAGCTGGCAGAGCAGACACTTCTCTCCATACCTTGACTGGATGAGCAGCAGGGACTTTAACGCTGTTCCCAACCAGGAATCTGTTAACATTTCTATGTCTTCCCTTAATCTCTGCAAAGCCTCCTTCTTTTCTGGGCTGAGAAGGGCTGCAAAATGCACACAAATTACATTGGTCAGAAAGCAGAAACATAAGTATATCAAGTAACGGGTTGTATCCAAACTAAGTTCTGCTCAGAGAAGACCCACTGAAATTAATGGACCTAAGTTAGCCATTAATTTAAATAGATCTGAGTATGACTCACATTGGATACAACCCTATATTATCGGTGCAATCAGAGGAAGGGCCCAGCTTTGTGATTTCTGGATTCATTTCATTTGGAAGTGTTTCAGTACAGAAATGACATTATGAAAACGTCAAGTGAAACATTTTCAACCCCAGCATTTATTCATTTTGGAATTTACAGGTTGCTTTTCTGCACTCAAGATGGTTTGCAAATGGTTACATATAAAACATTCCACACTGCACAAAAACAATCTTGCTCTCCATTAATGGGACTCATTTTTGAATTGGCCCCTCACAGATACATTTATGCTAAAATACAGTGATAAATAACCTATTGTAAAAAGGTGAAAGATCTCCGAGTAATCTGTTTTACCTCTTCAGGCATTTCACCAATGTGGGAATAGGTATTTATTTTATAAAACGGGGGATTTCACAGACATGGATTAGCTATCTCTTTTGCCTTCAATATGTCTTTCAATTCCAGACAATTCAGATGTCAAACTGTTAAGGCAATCCAGTTTATCCAGTCTGGACAAAATGCTAAGCCACAGTTTAGCCTTATGAGGATGAGCTGCTGCAAGCCTCGGGCCCCCATGTGCATGGCTACAAGAAATCTAGAATCTTTCCCTGGTGTTTTAGATTAATCACAGCGAAGGGAAGTCAAGAGTATGGTGATGTTATGGTTGTATATACGGATGAGCTAAAAATTATGGTTTGAAATTTTGTTTTGATTTTTTGTTTGTTTTTTGTTATTATAAAATTAATAAATTGCATTAAAAAACAAGAAAAAACAGAAGCCCTGGAAGAGTGGAATGCAAGTCCCAGGCTCAGTGCAACTTTTCCTCATAACAGTAAACCCCTCTTGGCATTACATGTGAACCAACCCAGTTACTAAAATGCTGGCATGGTCTTTAAAGACAGAAAAATGAAACTGCCCCACCCCAGTTTTCAAGGTTGGTTGGCTGATTGTGGCCCCACCTCTCCAACACGAAAGAGCTTAATAACGTCAGAAGAACTCTACCCCTGCAGCCTGGTGCCTATACCCTCAGGTTGCAGCAGGAACATGGATGCTGCTCACACTCACCTACTACGTTGCTTTTGTATTTGTCATAGACCTCGCGCACCTTCCGATAGCGGAAAGCCAGCTTCCTCATCCAATCCACTCCACCCTGGACTCCCGCTGAACCATGATTGGCATTGTTTCCTGAGCCACTGAAGCCATCCGTGGAAAAATTGTAGTTGCTGAGACAGAAAATGTTGTATTTGTATTATACCTACTGGCAACTTCTACCTGGATCATTGTTAGATGGATGACTCAAGTCCTCTTGCATAACCCACAGCAGATCTCCCTGCACATGAAAATACTCAGCTCCATTCCCTGCTGATCTGCTGCTCAGAAACCTGAATACCAGTTCTAATTTAGACTTTGTGTACTGAGGGTCTGATCACCTTATCATTATCACCAGAACAGGACAGGTCCGCCCTGAGATCTACAGGCATAGGGCGGTATACAAATTTAATAAATAAAATGAAATAAAAATAAATACAGTGGTACCTCTGGTTAAGAACTTAATTCGTTCCGGAGGTCCGTTCTTAACCTGAAACTATTCTTAACCTAAAGCAACACTTTAGCTAATGGCGCCTCCCGCTCCCACTGCGCCATCAGTGCATAATTTCTGTTCTCATCCTGAAGCAAAGTTCTTAACCTGAGGTACTATTTCTGGGTTAGCGGAGTCTGTAACCTGAAGTGTCTGTAACCCGAGGTACCACTGTATCTTGGGCTCAGTTTCTTCTTGAATCTTAAGTCCCGACAGCTGGGGGAAATATGGGGTTCTTCATGGACAAGTTACCCTGGAATCTCTGTTAGCAAGTATTGTTTCTTGAGCTGCTTTCAGAAATGCCCCTATTCAAGAGGTCTATAAAGGAGAGACAGCAGCTCAGTGGTAGAGCAGATGTTATGCATGCAGTTCCAGTTCTAATACTTGGTTCCTCCAGTTTGAAAAAAATCTCAGGTTGCAGGTGGAGGAGGAGGAGGAAGGGGGGGCAGGAAGTCACTGTGACTGCTTCCTAGGTAGGGTGGACAAAACGTCACCTGTTTGAAAGTCCCATAAAAACACTGTAAGGGATCCTTTCTGTTGCCACATTTTAGACCTTGGAAGCAACCAATACAAATGTATCACCTTAAATCTTGTCCATTGTCATCTGATGCAACGTCTTCCACGTGAACTTGGTCACACTCCTGCAGTGAGAGAAAATTAAGTTTAGGAAGCTCCCTTATACCAAGTTGCAGGGGGTTGGACTAGATGGCCCTTGGGGTCCCTTCCAACTTTACAATTCTGTGATTCTAAGTCAGACTATGTGTCCATCTAGCCCAGTTATGGTCTGCCCCGTGAGTAGGGAACTTGCCACTCTCCTAATGCTGCTAGACTTCCAACTCCAAGCAGCCCTAGCCAGAATAGCTAGCAGCAGGGCATGATAGGAACTGTAGTCCAGTAACCTTTGGAAAGTTCATGCATTCAAACTGGAATTTGGAAGAGAACACATACCTCTAAGTCATTGAAAAATAAGTGTGTGTCGGCAACTTCAAAAATCATTTCTTCCATGGTCAAACCAGAGCTAATCACTAGAGTTGGATCCTAGAAGTTAGAATGGAAAATAGAATGGAAAAGAGGAAGAGGCCAGTATTAAACTGCATTGAAGTAAAATCGGATATTTTAGAACATGAAGCTCATTCTACAAGGTGTGGCCGGAAAGTTTGGTGAATGGTCACAGAAATTGGAAAGCGAGAAATATTTGAACGTACAATTGGCATTGGAAACCCACAAAATGCTCTCAGTTGTGTACAGAGATGAAGCTGTAACTCAAAAGACAGTGTATAAGTGGTTTAAGTGTTTTCATGAAGGGTGGCAAGCCATTGAAGATGACCCTCAGTCTGGCAGACCATCGACTAGCAGAACAGCGGCAAATGTCAACGGAGTTCATGAGTTATTGATGCAGGATTAGCATCTGAATGATGGCGGAAGAATTGCATATTCAGCATGAAATCTTTACTGAGGTTACTGAGTTGTCCCACCCTCCATACTCTCCTGATCTGGCCCCACCAGATTTCTTTCTTTTCCCAAAACTGAAATCTGCACTGAAATGGTGCAGATTTCCCAACATTTCACACATCCAAGCTGCTTTGACGAGGGAACTGAAAGCAGTATGAAAAGAGGACTTCTCCAGAAGTTTCCAACAGTTCTACAAATGCTGTCAACGGTGCATTGTATCAGAGGGGGCCTACTTTGAAGGCCTGTAAGGTATGTATGTTCAAATATTTTTCGCTGTCTGATTTCTGTGACCATTCACGAACTTTCCAGTCACACCTTGTATGTAGAGCTGTCACTCAATGAAAGATACACTACAGTGCACTCTTATGCATGTCAGAAGTAAATCCCAGCAAGTTCAATGGGCCTTACTCCCAGGTCTATGGGACTGCAGCCATAGGCTTACCTAGGAATAAGGCTAGGTCTGAAGCAAACCAAAAAGGAGAGAGAATGGGAGTGTGGATCTAACGACATCCCATCTCTGTAACAGGGCCAGATAAAAAGTTTCTCATATTTCCTTCTGAGCACTATCCCTGATTCACTGCTACTAGATTTGCAATCAGTATTTATTAGCTCAGAGCAAAGATCAAATAATTCAGAAGTTTTGCAGTAAAAGCAAAAACACTAGTTACCTTCCCGTATTTCTGGGCATATAATCCTGTTAGAAGAGAATGAAATATTATGATGGTCTCATCCAAGTCCCATAGGAACACTCGCTGAAGAAGAAAGGACAAATAGTAGAGGTTAGCTTGCTTTTGTTCAACTGCCTAGAAAGTCCCCCCACCTCCATTTTGGAAGCTTAAAGAGGACACCACAGATTAAGTCTGCTTTTGAAAAAATCTTAAATGTAGCCGAGGGAAGATCACCCAATGAAGCTCTACAATAGGAGATTCAGCAGAGTCAAAAGGAAGTCCTTCACACAACACATACACTATGGACTTACTTGCCACAAGGTAAAATATTTGCTACCACCTTGGACACCTTTAAAATGGGATTGGACAAATTCATGAAGAATAAGGCTACTAGTCATGATGGCTATGTATTACATCCAGTTTCGGAGATAGCATGGCTCTGAATACCAGTAGCTGGGGAAGACTTGTTGGAGACGGCTATTGTGCTCATTTCCTGCTTGGGGGCAAACGGTTGGCCTTTGAGAGAACTAGACAGGCCTTTGATCTGAATCAGCAGGGCTTTTCTTATGTCCCTAGTAGGGTTTTGCGTCTTCTGTGCAGGAATGATAATCGATGACACTGCATCTTGAATGTATAAATATGTTTATTAAGAGACACTGCCAAAGACTCTGGGGCTTGAAGTCAGAGGCTGAGGCCTACCATAGTAAACCACTGTGAGCTGGGATGTGACCAAGTTATAAAGCTCTTTTCAGTTGCAGAAGGTAATGTGTGGGCAACATCAGCTCCTCTAATTGGCAGGCAGAATGCCGCCTTTCAATTGGCTAAAAAGTAGACGCCTGCCCTCTGCCTTTGCCTGGTCAGCAGAGTACCTTTACTGGGAGGTTTCTTTCATCACCACAGATGACTTCCAAGTCCTTCTAGTGCTACCATTTTGAAGTGGGATGAGTCTATAAGTTACTTACTAAGCAGACAAGATAAAACCACACATCTTGTATGGGCAGTAATTTAGTTTTACATACTTCCATTTACATTTGTACAACTTCTATTTTATTTCATTTTAGCCATTTCAGTATTTGTTAGAGTAAGAATCACTTCTTTTTAAAGGGGCAAGGTGTGATTTGCCATTTCAGCATTCTAAGTTTGTTTATGTTGTAGTTTAGTTGTGTCCAACTAATCTATTCTGTCTTACTTTTATATTGTTAAACTTTGCTTTGCAATGGTCTATGGCCTAAAAACACAGAGGTTTGATCTGATCTACAATACCAAACACAGTGCTAAAGCTTTGGAGAGAGGGGAGGGAGAGAGCGAGAGAGAGCGAGAGAGAGCGAGAGAGAGATGTGTGATAATAGCTGGAGACTAACTTCAAGCTCGTTGTCCTGTGGTGAAGAAGCGTCTGCTTTCCTCTTCCCCCTGTTTTTCCCAGTCACGCTTTTCCTGGACTGATCCTCTACATCTTTACTAGCTGTCGCTCTCAGCAAAGATGGACTTGTAGATGGGTCTCCTGGAAAAAAGGGACAGCACAGACTTGTTATTTTATGCCTCAATATACCAACCCTCAATACATTGCATTTCTACAGCAGCTGGTGTAACACAAAGAATAGAACAAAATGCAGAGTAATAAACATGGCACCCAAAACAACAAAGGAGGCAGCAGTATAACACACCTGGGAGTGAGAAACATTTGTGGGTGGTACAAAACATAAATGAGTTTTTAAAAATCACAGTAGGCACCAGATCAGTATCCCAAATGTGAATCTCTCCCCACCCGCCACATTTCAAATGGTGGAGAAACCAGCTAGAAGAGGGTCTTTGTGTTAGTATTTCATGCCTCCGATGCTGCAGAAGAGATTGGTGTAAATCACATGCCTGTCTGGGAAGAGTGTGGGAATGGAAGACAGTCTTATCTCTTCCATTGTATGTACTATGTACTGTACTTTTGCTTTTACTTCTGTCTGTTCTTCTCTTGGAGCTGGAGAGAGAAGATGCCATGAATCCTTTGCCTGTACATAGTGTGTAAACAAATATGTAGATTAGCTCTATGATGTCTCATGCTTCTTGCTGTGTTATGCTAGAAGATTATAGTGGTACCTTGGGTTAAGTACTTAATTCGTTCCGGAGGTCCGTTCTTAACCTGAAGCACCACTTTAGCTAATGGGGCCGGCTGCTGCGCCGCCAGAGCCCGATTTCTGTGCTTATCCTGAAGCAAAGTTCTTAACCTGAAGCACTATTTCTGGGTCAGCGGACTCTGTAACCTGAAGAGTATGTAACCTGAAGCCCATGTAACCCGAGGTACCACTGTAGTGTGCATATATCATTTAATATATGTTGCTGAAGTGCACTGGAGTAAGAAGGGAAATGCATTTTCCAGAGCTGCGCATACCGGAGGAAGCTCAGAGTTTGGGGGCTGCAGGGGCATCCCAGGGCGTTTTCCAACACTTTGAAGGTGGCCTAAGTGTTCAGGCAGGTTGAGGTGAGATAGGTATTCCTTCAAGTATCTGGGTTTCAATTTGTGTAGGCCTTTAGCATAAGATTTAATTCACGCTCTGGGTCCCCCTTTATTAGGGAGCAATTCTGTGTGTCTCTGGCACATCTGGATGGCGATTCATTGGCTACTTGATGGAATTCACTGGTGTAAGATGTGCGGACGGCCACTCACTTGGACGGCTTTAAAGGGGGACTAGATGAATTTGTGGAGGAAGAGGTGACCAGTGCCTACAAGTCATGGTGTCTATATGCTACCCCCAGAATCAGAGACTGCATGCTTCTGAATTACCGGTTCCTGGGTTCCGCAAGCAGAATAATGATTTGCCCTTATACTCTGTTTATGGGCTTTCCATGGACACTGCAGGGGGTTGGACTAGATGACCCTTGGGGTCCTTTCCACCTCTACAATTCTATAATTGTATGAAGAACATGTATGCCACCTTGTATACCTTGGGGGAAAGGTGTGATGTGCAAATAATTAAAAAATAAAGTGGAAGTTGAGACCTTTTGGGACTGAGGGTTGGGGCAGAAGGCAATCGGTAGAATAGCAAAAAATAATTTCCCAGGGATAAAAGCAAATCAGACCAAGGTGCACTAAGGCACAACTTATTGTATAGGTGAGTCCCCCACCCCTTCACCCCAATATGCACACACATAAGCATTTCCATACAAGCAGCATGAGCATATAGGGGCATTCTGAAATCAGTATCCTTTTCCCATCATATTACCAGAGGAATGTCTCTGCGCCGTCTGAGTAGGCACCATGGCATTTGGTTTTTCAGAAGGATACGTGGTTGTTGCTAAGGTGGGACTCTCTGTGCTGCTGTCTGCTGGTGCTACAACTCCAAAGCTTGAACTTGAGTAATATGGCTGGTATTGACTTTGGCCAAGAATTGTATATGTAGGATACTCCTATTCAAAAATAAGAGGGAAAGGGACAGCAAAACAAAGTAAGTCTTATTCCAAGTAAACATGGCTTACTATTGCCCTGTTAGCATTCAAGCATACAGTCTGAAAAATAATAAAAAGCTTCCTACCATTCAAAAACGAAAAGCATGGAGTAAAATAAGTTTGATGCAGGCTTATTGCTATGGGAGGAAACCATACCTGTTGAGAGATGCTGGCTACTGCTGATGCTGAAATATTGACAGCAGGTGAGGTGGTGGAAACTGAGTTGGCGTTGGTACTTGAAGCTGTAAAAATCAAACAGATCGCTATGTGTCAATCTGTTAGAAGTGCAAGCAGCAAAGCCAAATGGCATTGGAGCAGGGAAACTGCAGTGCTGGCATTCTTAGCGTCAAGTGTGCTTTCCTTAATCGAAGGTGGAGTTTGCAAAGACTGAGCAACAATGCTGCCCCACGGACATCCTTTTGCTAAACAGGATGGAAGTGTCCTCAGTTCTGGAAGCAATGCTTTTAGATTCTGCCAGATAGTAGTAGTTTTTTAATTTTTAAAAAAAAACTACATGAAAAAGATTGTTCCTTCCATACATAAAAGTCGGGAAACTATAACTTCAACTGCATAATATTACTAACAACAGACTAAGTTATCTGCATTTACCTTTCAGGAAAACCAGTGTGAAAAATTAACCAACATATTGGTTTCAAGTATGAATAACACTGTCTGGATCCAACCTAATCAATCATCATCTTCATCACTATAGAGAACTATGGTGATTGCCAATAGGATTGGAGCCAAAATAAGGCTACTGAAGAACATGCAAGTGATATCAGTGTGCTCCAGGGAACTCAGAGGTTTACAGAAACACAAGTCTTTATAAAAAGAAGCAAAACCAGAGACAGCCCAAGGAGGACTGAGAATACTCAATAGTCACAGAATGTTGGGTCAGCTGGAAAAGAAAAAAGGAAAGGGGCGGGGAGTGGAAATAAGTACCATAGAGCAGCTTCCTGGCTAGAAATAAATAAGAATAAGAATAAGAATAAGAATAATATGTTGATCCTCTTAAAAACTAAGGCCAACATATCATTAGGCATGGTGAAGCCGGCTGAAATCAAGGGGTTTAAGCATGCCTCACTCTATGCTGTATTTAAGCCTGGGTGCTGGGCTGAATAATTGTCCCTTTGCAGGAGAATTTCCATATTAAACAAACTGGCCATGAGCTGAATGTGAGAGGGGGCTCTGTCACATGCCACAGCTGAGCAGCAGCCATATAGAGATGCTCTTAATGGAGTTGAAGCAAACAATTTAATCCCCCAGAGTGAATGACCTACTTCATCAAAGGCAATAGAAAGTTACTTAATTCTAGGAAATCAGCTACATTAGCATCTGAAATCCTTCTGGGAGCTCCTTCCAGCTTGTGTGCCTATTGTTTTATAGTAGACTGTTTGTGTGATAAGCAAAAAGCTTTCAAAGCTAGTTTTTTTTCCAGTGGTGCTGTATTGCAGCTTACAATTCTTAATGCAACTGACAAAAAGAAAAGAAAAAGAAAGCTGCACTTAGGGGTGATAGCATGCTGTTGTTTTCAGTCCAGATCTACCAGCTGCTTGGCTGTGGCTCTCCTCATCTTACTTATGTGACATTGTTCACAGCTTGTTTTTGATCAATAAGCCTGCTATGCGTCACAAGGACATAAGATCTGTATGAAAAACACCAAATCTATCCCAGCAGTCTGCATTTCCACCTTATCGGCAAGCGGTTGGGTCTGCATTTCTTCCCAGGTCTGCTCAGTGATACCAAAAGTGAGTTTTTGAAATTCATGTACCCGTAGTACACACAATGTGCCAGAGTCGAGCTTTGGTTTCTTGTTTTGGAGACAGCTGCATACTGATAACCAGAACATTTAGATCACACTCTTCACTGCTGGGTTTTTTAAATGAACCCAACAAAAACCCTGTGAAATATGAGGATTCACACAAGGCCAGCTGGGTGAATACTATATGTTTTTGAGTAAAAAAACAGAGGTTATTATACCTACTTGAATGTGCTACAAAACTAAGCTTTACTTCAAAATCAAATGTAGACAGGCAGTATGATTCTGTTCATTTATATAAAATCTGGTTAGGGTCAAACTACATTTTACATTAGTTTAAATGCAGGCTTTTTGCACACAAATGGCCAGTGTGAGGGGCCCAGTCCAATCAGGTGTGGGGGAGCCCTGTGCCTGCAATTTGCAGTGGAAAAAACTACTCCCATTTACTAGAATGGAAGCACTTTTTCTTATACAAACTGCAGGTGTGGGACCTGTTCCTCTCACCCCCACCCCTCCAAATCCAGATCAGGACTATATAAAGGCAAAGAGTTAAAAAAATAAATTCCTCTCCCACTCCATGCTAGGGTGCTGATCTGGATCAGGGCCCCCACACTGTGTGTGTGTGGGGGGGGGAATACCCTATACTTAAAAGAACAGAGAAGTAACTAACGTTAACATGTTCATTGGCTCTTAGCTTTAGTAGCTTGAGACCAGCAGCCCTCTTCCAGCCGAAGAGAAAGGAGGTGGCCACTTTATATTCTAATTGAACTGTTTGGCATGCAACAAACCATGATTCCCAGTCTGAACATAATACTAAGCCAGGGATCATTGTTGTTTCCCCCAAACATTTTCAGGGAGGAGCAAAGCAAACCCAAATTGATGAGTTCATGGTAATACGGAATACTGTGACATGCGAACAAGGTCAGTATTGGGGTGGAGCATAAACCATCACATGCAAATGTGGATGGAAACAGGTCACTTGCTGCATGTGTAACAGTTAAAACAGTTGTGTATAGCAGCTCTAACAACATGGGGAGCTAATCATCTGTAAGTGAAATGAGCGTTAACCATATTCCCACCACAATGTGAGGAAGCAGCAAGTGGCTTAACTTGAGTCAGCCAGATAACAGCATGAATGGGCTTTGGGCCCAGATACTCTCTCTTCTTCCTCCTCCCTCCAGAATTTGTTGTTACATCCAAACTGGATAAGCTAAATGCCAACATAAAACAGATGGCCTGCAAACCACGGTTGGAACAGAGTTTCCAATTCTAGTTGAGAGGTAAACCGCGGTTTGCAGCAGTAGCTACAGTGTGTTTAATTCAGAGGCAACAATATACTCTGGTAACTGCAAAGCAGGCCATGAAGGAGGGAACTGGAGTGTATATGCAGCCACTGGCCCAAAATAAGCAGCTTGTAGGAGATTCTTCCCTGTCAGAAAGTACTCTAACTGCCAGGTTACCAGGACTGCAGCAGTGTGGGGAAAAGGACACATTGATCTCTGTCACTAGCTAGGAAAACAAGAGGCATTGAATAGCTATTTCCTTTCTTAATTGTTGCAATCTGCCAGAGAGACCATTTGATCAACAGGCGGGGTACAAATCTTTAAAATAAAGAAAGTAATAGTTGCTAGCTCTTAACAGCTAGGCCCCTATGCATTCTGATAGCTTGAGCCCAGTGATATTGGGAAACGAACACAGACATGCTGAACAGTGGCATGCATTTGATTTCTGTAACCCATTCCTCCCTTTCCCGAACAGTCACCCTCCTGCCTCTGTGAGAGTTTCAGAAGCGCAGCAAAGTAAAATTACTCTTACAGACAGCGGATCTCGGCAAATCAGTGAAAAGGGAAGGCTAAGGCAAGGTGGGAGGGAGGGAACCATGACTCACAAAGCACAGAGAAGCATGCACAAAACAAAGACAAAAACGTGCTGGCCTCTTCGCGGTTTCTAGACCGGGTTACAGGGAAGAGGTACGTAGATAAATAACCATGCTGACCTTTACCTTGAATAGGATAAGAATAATGTGCTGGGCTGGATTGGCTTGTGGTTAACCCTGTAGTGCAGGTAAGAACACTGTGCTGACTTGGAGATGGAGTCTGAATTAAACCACTCTCAGGTTTCATACCTGGCCACAGTGCACCTGAATCAGATAAATTGCACCAGTTACAAACAAAATTGGTGTTGGTCAAGCCAGGCTTCCCACTGAGATTCTTTTTGCCTCCAAGTACAAGTGACAAAACCCATCACCTAAATATGGAAGGTGGTTAATGTGCAAATTTTGAGGCACAAGCCTAGAGAAAACAGCAAAGAGGAAGAAGATGGGGAGAAAAGCTAGCCAAAATTAAAAGAGGGAGAAGAGGTATGGTAAGGTTAATTTCCAAGCCTTTGCAGGGGGAAAATGTGCTGGCGTTTCTAATGAAACTCTTACTAGACTGATGCTAAGGAGCTGGTTGTCACCCTTTCGATTCCTGCACAGCACTACAGGGAGCTGGTTGTGTGGAGGATAATGTTACCAGCATTTGTTTCCGTTCTGAACTGTTTCTGTGGCACACTATCCACAGGAATATTTCACTGACACATTCAATGAAAATTACTGCATGATGCATTTAAGATCAATTACCAAGAATATACATGAGAGATAAGCACAAGAGAACAGCACACACACTTGATGAAATCAATTTGAAAAAAGGTATTTATTTTGCTCAAACTATCCTCTTGTCACGTACAAGAGCAGCTAGACCCGACTCTCTGCTACTGTGCTCCTCTGTAATCTTTTATCTATTGTCAACTATGTTTAAAATGACCCAGATTCGAGGTAACTCTTCATTTGTCAGAACTTATCAGATGTGTTGGGTAGAGAGGGAGACCACAGGTCAGTATGTGCTTTGCACAGAGAAGATCCCAGGTATAATCCCTGGCATTAAACAGATCAAGTAGCAGTTATGGAGAGATCCTGGAGAGCCACTGGCCATGATCACGTGTGACAATAAGCCAGATAACAATGACCAACATCCCAGGGAATCTGCGAGAATTTCTGAGGCACTCCTAGCTACCAGAGACACCTGCACCTCCAGTGACAGAGCTTGATCTAAAAGTACCTGCAGACTATGTACCTGCCCTTGAGGGAGAGTGCAAGCTCATCCAGGGCAAACAACTGACTAACTTCCTGGACCCAGGAACTGCTCCCTCACAGAGCTTCCACCTTGCCAGGATTCAAGCTGAGCTAATTAGTCCTGATCAAGCCCAACACTGCATCGAGACACTGGTCCATGGCTTTCATAACCACTCCTGATGTTACAGAGAAATAGAGTTGGCTACCATCAGCATACTGATGACACCTCACTCCTAATGACCACTCCCAACATCTTAAAAGATATTTAAAATAGCACCCGAGATGCCATAATGCCCCGCAGCACACCACAGCTCAAGGGCCAGGGGCCCAAGAAACACTCATCCAATACTGACTTCTGGAAATAAGGATAGAACTGCAGAACAGTGCCCCAATACCCAAGGCTGATGGTATCAAAAGCTGATGAGAGATTGGGCAGAAAGAGCAGGGACACTTCTCATCCTTTTTCTGATAAAGGTCATCCATCCTAAAGCCAGATCTGAACCCAGACTGGAAGGGGTTTAGATAATTCATAATCTCCAAGAATGCCTGAATTCTATTGCCATGTCCTTCCGTTTCAGAGTGTGCCTCTGAGGGTAAGGTCAAACTGCTGTGTTAGCACCAAAGTGACCTCCCCGGGTTGCAAGCCTGAGCAGTGTGTATGGAGGTCCTGGGCTGTCCAGACGACAAGACGCCCTCTTGGCTTCACTGAGGTGGTCCCAAGGAAAGCAGCTTGGCTGCAGGAGTTGCCGAAAGAAGGCATACAAGGAGACATCCAACCACCTTAGGGACACTACTCTGGATTTGCACAGGGTTTACTCCTTGGCCTTTTCTTCTCTTGAATATATCCTGCAAGGCAGCAGAGGTCTAGGATCAAAGTTTTCCTTCTTCTAAACGGGCTACCGTCCTAGGTTGTTAAGCCCTATCTGCCTTACTTTCTTGAGTAGTGTGCCCCAAAACATGGTATTTAAGACTAAGTGGTAGGAGTTGTTAAATAATCGGTTGTTTTTTTCAAGAGAGGCTGCACCATTTCCTCCTTCAAGGCGGCAGTCACCACCTCTTTATGCAAAGATCAATTAACCACACCCTGGACCCATCCAGTTATGCCCTTTCACATTGGCTAGCTTTAATCAGCCATGAAGGTTTGAGGGAGAATGTGGCTGGGCATAAACTTGCATGTCACTGGGCTGCAAAAACTGAAAATGATCCTGCAAAACAAGGCTTGATGGAACGTTAGAAACCTGACGGAGCTGTGATAACCATGGCATCAAACTAACTATGGAGGTGGGTGACTTTGACCTCAAAGTGCTCATCACAGTGGGTCTCCCAAGGGTTCTGGGCTCTGCCTAAAGTTAGAAATATCAACAGCCAATGGACCACCCTGAAGAGCTGGGATAAGATGAAGGCAGCAAAGTACACTGTTACATCTTTGCTACTTTCACCACAACCCACACTCCAGATGTCATCCGGCTTGTTTCTTAACAAGCAGCTCTGCAGTATACCAGGAGGCCAAACACATTCTGCAGCACCAGAGACTGCACTCAGGAGCAATTGTATCAATGCCATTCCACATCTTGCCATTCCACTGCAAAGTGAGAGCCTGGGAAGGATCACCAGCATCGAGAAAGGAGTATCAAGAACTCCATCAGAATCCATTAAGTATCTGGGGTTGGACCATCTTAATTGGTTCTCCACTCCTGTGGGGGGAAACTGGTAGCATTAGCCCAAACTTCATCAAAAAGTGTCACAGAACTGCCCACCCACCTTATTTCCAGGCCGCCAAGCGTGCCACCAAGGGCAAAACCCAAACTGAGCGTGTACCCTTCACTATGTAACAGGTCAAAGACATCTTGAAACAGCTCTGTGGTTGACATTGAGGTCATGAAGTCTTGAGTCAGACCACTGAGAGCAGTTTCAGCATGGATGTTGAAGTCACCCAGAACAATATTCCCAGGATTCTCCAAAACCATGCCAGAGACCTCCCACATCAGTTTGGTAAAGAAGGCTGCTGGACAGCAGGTTGGGTGGTACTATCACAACAGTAACAGGATAGATAGTGCCTAGGTGAATTTCACCAAAGAAATTTTTAAAATTGCCATCAAATTACTAGAAAACTCTCTGTGAGCAGCTTGGTAAACCATTATGAAAAAGTTAGTACGCTAGGGTTAACACACCCACACCCAAAATTAAGAATGCCAAATAGCTTTAGAAAATGCATGATGCTTTCACATTCAATAATTCAGGCAATGAAGCAAGTACAGTTTCTTATGTAAGACTCATGTGTCTCATTCCAGAAACATGTGTGGCTTCTTGCATTATATATATAAGAAGAGCTGCTTATGGGTTTCCCCTGGTATCTCGCTGGACATTGTGAGAAGGAGAAGGCTGGACTAGATGAGCCTTTGGCCTGATCCACAGCAGGGCTCTTCTTAGGTTCTTATGAAGGAAAATAGTACCGTATTTTTCGCCCTACAAGACACACTTTTTCCCCTCCAAAAATGAAGGGGAAATGTGTGTGCGTCTTATGGGGCGAATGCAGGCTCCTTGGCTTCAGCGATAGCAACACGAAGCCTACGAAGCCTCCACTCCGGAGGCTTCGCATTGCTTCCGCTGAAGCCAGGAGAGTCTGCTCTTTGAGGCTGGCGGTGGGGAAAGCAGCGCTTCCCCCATCGCCAGCCCCAGAGGATGGGGGGCAGCAGGAAGGCACGCAACACCTTCCTGCTACTCTCCAACCCTCCTGTGGGGGAATTCCCCCACCTCCCGCAAAAGCAGGCAAAAGCCGTGCGCTCTTTAAAGGGGCTCCGCGGCTTCTGCTGGCTTTTCTACGAGGGGGGGGGGAATTCCCCCACCTCCTAGAAAAGCTCGCAGGAGCCGCGCACCCTTTAAAGAGCACGCCGCTCTTGGGGGCTTTTCCCCAAGGAGGGAGAAGGGACTGACTGGCCGTTTCAGTCCCTTCTCCCTCCTGGTCGAAAAGCCCGCAGGAGTCACGCTGGGCTCCTGTGGGCTTTTGCGGGAGGTGGGGGAATTCCGCCACCTCCCACAAAAGCAGGGAGAAGGTCTTGAATTAGCGCACAGGCTGCGTGCAGCCTGTCCACTGCTGCTCCCAGAGCTGCGGGGGGGGGGAATCATATTTTTTTACTTGATTTCCCCCCCTGAAAACTGGGTGCGTCCTATGGGCCGGTGCGTCCTATAGGGCGAAAAATACAGTAATTTACATACACAGTTTCACAAAATACCTTTTACTGTAAGAACTCTGGCTTACCAAAAGGAGGTAGTCCATAGGCTTGGGTTGTCTGAGGATAAACAGCGTATGTCTGCGACTGCTGCAGTGCTTGGTACTGAGTCTGACCAGAATAAGAGGCCATCGTTTCCGATACAGGTACAGAAAGAATATGTGCATATGGCCTGGTTAAAGAAAAGAAAAATATTGCCATTAAGGAATGTTAATAAGTAACTAGGTAAAAGGGTTGGGTAAGGGAGTGAAGAGTTTCCCACTCCCAAGCTCAACCTGTCCCTCAACATATATTCCCTATAAGTAGTATTACAGCAGAAAGAGAGAGTATGCCTGGGGTACATGGAATTGCCTCCCCTTCCTGCTTTCCTCCCGATAGCACAAAGCTGCCACAGGCTGCACACTTGCTCCTTTGGGGAGAGAGAGGAAACCGCTCCTCGCTTCAAAGCAACCTCGTCACAGCCAGGGAACTCAGGAGACAATGCTCATCTCTTATGACAGGCACGTCCAACACTGAGGAAGTTGTGATCTGTAATTCAATATCAAAAACTGGCAGTGATCACAGCCAGAGCGTGCAGGGCTTCTCTCTCTCTCTCTCTCTCTCTCTCTCTCTCTCTCCCCCCCCACACACACACACAGCATACTCACTCCACCTCCAGCTTTCCCCTACTGTTGGTTTTAAATGCAGCTGACTTCGTGTCAGTATCCCCAAGCCCTTATTCCACCTCTCTTTCCCCTAATGTTGCACGTTAAAGCCTTTCCCTCACTCAAACTCATGGAGCGCTATGGGGGCTTTCCCCCGTGTGTTTTGTTCTTTGCTTCCCTCGCTGTTTGTGGAGGAGGGGGGCTCCTTTCTTATTTATTTCTTTGCTTCTGAACTAGCGGGCAAGCGGGCAAGGAGCTTTTCGTTCCCTGCTTCCCCCCTCCAGTTTGTCAAACACGCAGGCAATGCAGAGGGGGCAGCAAGGAAGGAAGGCGGCTCAGATGGAGGAGGAGGAGCTCAGACTTACATGAGACTGGCAGCAGCAGTGGCTGCTGCTGCGTCCGGCTGCAGAGAAAGGCTTTCCTTTCTCAGCCTGCGATCAACGAAAATCAGTCTACAGTCCCTGAGTCGATCGCGATCGACGTCTTGGACATGGGGGTCTTATGAGATTCATGGTCTCCTATTGCTCACATTCAGGCTTCTGGGGTGTATACACCCTCTAAAAGACAGGAGCATGTGGTCTCCAGATTGCTACATGCACTTCTGTCGCACAGAAGGTGTACACATCAGGCAACGGAGGAAAATATATTTCTAGGTGCAATGCATTCGCCCTCACAGTTTAACAGGTATTTCTGACATGGGAAGAAGGACTGTATGGTGTGCATTTTTTAAGGTCAACTCTTCCAAGGAGGGGGGAAAGGGCAAGGCAGGCTTTCAAGAAGTCATGCCCATGGCTGATTGCTCCCCGTTCCCCATGTAAGCACACAATCCTTTTCATTGCAAGGAGGTGGTCTCTCTTGCCATTTAAAGTATTCTTTAGCTATGGGCAAAGTTGCTACCGATCTGAGAGTGAACGCTGTGTTGTCAACGTAAAGTGTCTTAAGACGAAAACTGGGCCCAAATCCCTTCACCGACTGAGGTAGTAGTGTCTGTTGTGAAAGTGGAACCCTATTGAACACTATGGAGAAACAAACCATCAGTTGAGCCAAACTATTCAACTTACTTTGCAGAATACATCTGTGAGGTATATTCATTTGATGACCTTGAGATGTAATCAGTGCATGGCATAACTGGAAAATATATAGAGATTGATAAGTACATGTATATTATTTAAGAGAACAATAATTTTGAACATATCAGCGCAAGAATCACAAAGTTGTAATGTTCACTGTTGTATTTAGAAGACATATGCATTCCAGTGTAAATAATACATGGAAGTGGGAGTTAGGAAGTGGGAATTTTCACCCTCCTCTCTCATGAGGGAATACGGAGATGAGGTGAGCAGTACTAGACCTTGAGCCTCACTGTGACTCATTCACAATCATCCAAGGCATGGCTTAGAAGGCATCTGGGTCCACCAGATGCTGTTGGACTCAACTCTCCTCAGACTCAGTCAGCATGGCTAATGGTCAGAGATGATAGGGCTTGTAGACGAGCAACAGATACATGGCCAAAGGGTCTTCACTCCCGGTTTAAATGATTCTCTGAACTAGGCCAACATGGGAGAATTATTAAGCCAGAGAAGCATTACATAGAAAAGAAGGAATCACAGCAAGAGCTAATTCTAGCTGTGAGAATGTGTGTAGCAGCTCACTAAAATGAGCTACTTTGCTCAAGCTTTATGCCAGAGGAGGGTATTCAAGGACAGCTGTATGGTTAGTTCCACGTGTTCTGCATGCTGTGCTTACAGAAGTAACTGTATATTCCTCTGAGAATGCCCTCCTCCTATATTACACAGTGCTTATCTATAAGCAGGCAAGTCAGCAGGCAGTGGGGGTAAGTCCTAGAAATTACTTATATAATTGCTTTGTATAATTAGAAGTCTTCAATATACTACCATACACCCTTTTCCTTCTTTGGGCTTAGTATACATCATACATTTAAAGCACATCCTGGGAACTGTGGTTTATCCAGCACAGAGCTGCAATTCTCAGCACTACAATCTACAGTTCCCAGAATTCTTGGTGTGTAATGTGTGTATTCTTAGAGTCCTATGGCTCTTTTCCTATGTTAGGGAGATAACAATCTGGCTAGTGTGATTGCATAGCATTTCAACGATAGTATCTGAAACTCAACAACTACAGTGGTGCCCCGCAAGACGAACGCCTCGCAAGACGGAAAACCCGCTAGACGAAAGGGTTTTCCGTTTTGGAGGCGCTTCGCAAAACGAATTTCCCTATGGGCTTGCTTCGCAAGACGAAATGTCTTGCGAGTTCCTGCGGGGTTTTTCCCCCTTCCCCCCCCTTTTCCTAAGCCGCTAAGCCGCTTATCAGCTAATCCGCTAAAAGCCGCTAAACCGCTAATAGCGCTAATCTGCTAAGCTGTCAATGGGCTTGCTTCGCAAGACGAAAAAACTGCTATACAAAGAGCCTCACGGAACGGATTAATTTCGTCTTGCGAGGCACCACTGTACTTCCCAAGCTACCAGTTTGCAACTATACTTGCTATGGGGGTGGTGTGCCCAGGACAAGATCCTTCCCTATAGGTTACCTAAAGTTTGGATGGGTTTACTATAATTAGTTGTGTCCCATAGGAAGCTGCCTTGTTCTAAAGTCAGACTAAAGCCCATCAAGTTCAATATTATCACCACTGAACTGACTGTAGCTCTGTAGTGTTTCAGGCAGGATTCTTTCTCAGCCCTAACCTGGAGAAACCAGGGACTGAACCTGAAAACATGGTTACTCAACTACAGCCCTTCCCACCATTGCCTTTAAGCTATGAGCAGTAGTCTCTTGGTTAGATACCCAGGTTAGGACCAAATGCCAGCTATGGCTGAACCAGCAGGAGAGAGCAAAAGGCAGTTTTGGTATGCTTCACCTGACATTGTATTGACTGTCACCAGAATGACCCAGCCAAACAATTAAAGGAGCAGAGAGATTTGAGAGAATACTGTGGTGGACACCCCTTCTTAAAAAAACAGTGTTAGTGGCTCACGGCTTTCATTTTCATTATTAGCATCATATGTTCTCTCCTGTTGCAGCAGCCCCTTGATATCATTGCTCAGAAGCCCCTCACAAACAATAGTTTGTAAAGAAGGTGCAGGTGCCAACATTATGCCAAACCATGGTTTTACAAACCATGATTAGTGTTATGCCTGAATTTAGCCTTTGAGAGACCTAGGGGACCTTCAGCCAGATGCTTTTACACCCCCAAGTGCATGAGGCAATGGGGCTAATACCATCTCCATCTGGTTCCTTTGTGGTTACAGAACAGAGAAAAGGGAAGAGGCTGTAGCTCAGTGGTAGTGAATCTGCTCTGCCTGCAGAAGGTCCCAGGTTCAATCCCTGAAATCTTGGAGGAGCCTAGACAATATTCAGTATATTGTCAGCATAGACAATATTGAGCCAAATGATCTGACTCAATATAAGGCAGCACCCTATGTTTCTATGACAGAGAGAGGTAGTACATTTTCTTCCCCATTTGGTTTCACTGACAGGCAAGTTCAAAGGAATAGCTTAATGGCTCGTTGATTCAGGAAGCCTTGCATTTTTCTGGTGTGTGGGTGTGTGTGTAGATTCTCCTCAGAAACCGGGAAATTCTAAGGACTTGTCTGTACAATTCAGGCACACAAACTTACCCAGTTCTTCTACTCAACTATAAAGATAAAGAAGGCACTTACTTTCATTGGACATGGACAGGTTTGAACCAAGGCTTGAGGATTCAGGTTTCTGATCACTATCGTCTGTGCTGTTCACTTGCCTGAAAGGATCAATACAGAAGCAGGAGCTGTTGCTTATCTCTGCAGCACAGAAGCACTGGCTCAATTTCAACATCAGGTCAAACTATAGCTTGCTCTCTAAGCACAGTTAAGAAGACAAACCAGAAGGGATGAATCATTGCAAACTGAGTGGGGTGCCTTGCACAAATGGAGCTCCACTTGCACAAGGGGCCTCCACCCAATTTTGGGAACACTTCTCCTCTGATGGTCCCACATGGCCCACCCCACACCATGCAGGAGGATCTCATACCATCTAGGAAGACTTGAGGGGTGCATGTTCTGGGGGGCAGGAAAGTCCCTCTCCATGTTCTTCATTCCATTCCCCGTTTTCACAATTGAAACCGTTGTGAAGTTAAATACTGCATTCCTTATCCCAGTTCAAGACAGAGAGCCATGTTTAATGCTGCAGTTCTGTGTGTGCAATGGAACTTCTTCCTCTCCTGTCCCCACAGCCACCCTCCACCCATCCATTTTGTGTTGTGCCTTTTAGATCTTGCTTTTAATCTGTGCACAGTGCTTAGTAGACATGAGGTGCTTTAGACATCATCATCATCATGATAATTTTTTATTAGCACAATGTAGAGCAATGGTTTTATCCCTAAACAAACATTTTTGGAATATTTGGTAGGTTGTGGGCTCTCCTTCCTTGGAGGTTTTTAAGCAGAGGTTGAATGGCCATCTGCCATGGATGCTTTAGCTGAGATTCCTGCATTGCAGGGGGTTGGACTAGAGGACCCCTGGGATCCCTTCTATCTCTATGATTCTATGAAAACATGTGCTTTAACTGGGATCTAGTAATCATTTGCCCACAGCTGAAAATTGTGTATGAAGCTTAACTGTGGCAAGTATGTTTTCCTAGTGAGAGGGTACACATATTAAGTTTTCCCTTAGCTAAAAATCCTGAAATGACTATAAAAACTCCAATTTAGAGATGGGAAGGGTCATAGCAATAGAGCAACTGCTTGGCATGCAGAAACTCCTGGCTTTGATGCCTGAAGTGCTGGGGTGCCATTGCCAGGCAATGTAAACAATACTAAGCTAGATGAACCAATGATCTGCCTTGGTAGAATACTACTTTCTATGTTGTTGTGTGTTGTTAGAAATGTTATTTGCACTCAATATAATGTGGAATTTGGGGGTTTCCCAGCTGTAAGTAAAGTAATGCTTTCAAAAATTTTCTAGAATGCAACATTACACACAAAAAGCATGCAGGATGTAGCATGCAGTGGGATCCAGGAAACAGTTACGCAGAAGCTATCTGTAAAACATCATATTGTTATGAGAATGAGCAATTGCAAGCCTAAAGTGTTCATGGCTCCTTCTTCCCTCCCCCTGTGTGGGCAGAGACCGAAAACTTCCTACAGTTTGAAACAAACCACAGTTTTCCATTTCAGAATATGGGAAACTGTGGTTTGTGCAAACTATAGTTGGGATGCAAACTAGGATCAAACCATGGTGCAATATTCTGATTTTTACAAACCAGCCTCCCATACTCAAATAAAATAGAAAACTGCACTCCCTTGCAATCTCTTCCTCTTTCGTGCAAAGAGGAATGGGTGTGTGTGTGCAGTAGCCTGAGGCTCAGAGATTCACATTCTCATAATAACTAAGCTTTTTCTTGTCCCGGGGCACTATACTCAATGGGACTTCCCCCCTCTCTGAATTTGGCTCCAATCCCTACTTCATGAAAGCCTTGAAAACAAATGGCTCTTTTAAAAGTTCCTGATCACCATCTGTGAAATGTTAATAACAGTGACCTACTTCACAGGGTTGTTGTAAAGATTAGTCAAGTAAGATTTGTAATGTCCAACAGATACTAAAACGAAGTACAAATATAAACTGAGTAATAGCTCTTTCTTTTAAACAAAATATACAAAACCCCCACAGAAATCTGACAAGTGCAGTTAAAAAACAAATTCAAGAATTACACACCTTAACAGCTGTTCACCTGATTCCTGCATCTTGGCTTTTTTCATCTGCAAAGAGAAATATATTCAGTGATATCAGGTTAGCCATGTCATTAATACAACTCTCAACTACAAAGAAAGGGCTGCATGCTGCTGGTAGTAAATCAATATATTTATGTTTGCCTAAATATGAAAAATAGCATACGAGTCACAAAGGTTTGGCTCAGACATTATGGGGAACCACGATTAAGAAAGCAGCCAAAGTACCCTAGAGCTATTATCCAAAAGATCTAGTTTTCATAAATTGGTTTTTCCTATTCTGTAAATATGGTGAGGAATATGTTAAAAGCGGGATCTCCCATCCAAGTTTAGAGCCACTGGAACCTAACAATGTGAGGCATATAAGGGTAGTTTGACCCTCTTCTAGTGCCCTTACTGCCATTTTCGCTTGTTGGTTTTCTTACAATTTTTTAGATTCACACCTTCCTTGAGTGTTTTTGCCTGCCTGGAATATGTCTTGAACTGTGATCAGGCCTTTTGCTTGCCAAATGAAGGACAGAGAAAGGCGTGAGGGTGTGTTAAAACTTGCCTATTGTCTGAGGTAAATTTTACATTGCTCCACCCGCTTTTGCCTCTGGCATGTCGCCCCCATAAGGGAATGTGGCCCTCAATCTGAAAACAGTTCCCCACCCATGCCATTAATTATAGCTTGCCAATTCAGACTTCACGTTAGGGCCCATGCTCAGGGGAAACATCCAAAGTGAGCCTGTATTGTCTGCTTCTACCTTTCTCCTCTCTCTAGGGAAGTGAAAATGAAAGACCAGCCTCACATCTGGAAAGATCTGCCAATGCTTTGCCATTAAGCCTTGAGCTCTAACAAGCGCAGATAAGAAATTTTAATTTTCCTGCAAACCTGGCATGCGGCACACGTCTACAGCACTTGTAATAAGATCACTTAGCACGTTTTAACGATAGCCATCTGTGCTGAAATAAACACTGGGAAGCAACATTAAATTATCTAGTCTGGGTTACTATGTCAATAACAGGATACAATCTAACCTTTAATGTAGAGCACTTACATAAATGTTGCGCACAGCGCAGCCTAAAGGAGCAAGCGGAGACTTTATTTTCTTCCACTGCTCTGCCAAAACAGAACTAGCTGATTTTAGTATTAAAAGTTCCTTCCTCATATGAACTTCACTTGGACAAGGGCCACAGCACAGTGGGAGAGGAGCTGCCTTGCACGCAGAAGGTCCTAGGTCCAGTCTCCAGTTAGGAGAATTCAGGCATGCCCCTGCCTGAAACTGCTGCCAATCGGTGTAGACAATATGGACCAAAGTTCTGACTTGGTGTAAGGCAGTTTCTTGTGTTGAAACCACTGAAAGCCCAACAGCTTCCATGATTTGCTAACTCCCTACTGCAAATATTCTGACAGCTGGAACTTTTTCAGTGAAAGTTTATCTTGTTAACCACCCTGCAGTATTTGGATGAAGGGGGGGTATATTATTATTACAGTGGTGCCCCACAAGACGAATGCCTCGCAAGACGGAAAACCCGCTAGACGAAAGGGTTTTCTGTTTTGGAGGCGCTTCGCAAAACGAATTTCCCTATGGGCTTGCTTCGCAAGACAAAAATGTCTTGCGAGTTCCTGTGGGTTTTTTTCCTCCCCCCCCTTTTTCTAAGCCGCTAAGCCGCTTATCAGCTGATCCGCTAAGCCGCTAAGCCACTAAAAGCCGCTAAGCCGCTAATAGCGCTAATCCGCTAAGCAGTCAATGGGCTTGCTTCGCAAGACGAAAAAACCGCTAGACGAACAGACTCACGGAACGGATTAATTTCGTCTTGCGAGGCACCACTGTATTACTATTATTATTCAGCTGGTGGTGGCAGAAAAGCTAACAATATTTTTAGGGGGGCGCATACATTTTGTGGCAAACAGGAGATTCAGTAGTGGCTGAAGAAGTTTGCCAAAAAGTGAAGAATGTCCATACATTAAATGGTGTAAGGAAACATGACAATTTGGTGATCATTTGTTGTTGTTGCTGCTGCTGCTGCCGCCGCCGCTGCATTAGATATGCTTTTATAACAGCAAGTCACTTTGAGACATTTTTGTTGTAAGTAGCAAATAAATGTAATAAATATTATTATTAGTAGTAGTAATAGTACTCACTGAAGGATAGAAGATTTACATGTGAAAGTTCACAGTGTTAAATTGCTTTATTACTTAGTGTTAACAATTATTACTTTATTACTAATTGTTAAATTACTTTGTGACTTTACTGAAAAGAGTTTGATAGCTACCTTTGTAATACATAAACTGCTTTGAGATTTTTTTTGTTGAAAAGCGAGATATAAATACTCTGAACAAATAAATGATATTAATTTCAAGTAATTATAATTTATTGATTTATATCCCACTGTTTTTACAAAAATATTGAGGAAGTGCCATAGCAAAACACTGGACTGGCATACAAAATGCCCCAAGTCCAATCCCAGGTAAGGTTGGGAAAGAATCTGGCCTGAAACTCTGGAGAGCTGCTGCCAGTCTGTGTTGTCAGTACTGAGCAACTTGGACCAATGGTCTGACTTGCTATATGGCAGCTTCCTAAGCTCCTTCCCGTGCAAAAAAAAAAGAAAGAAAAAGAAAAAGAAAAAAGACTAACTGCATCAAAACAAAAGCACAATTTTGTTTTGAGACAAAAATCTGTCAATGGTGTGTATAATAACCATTTTACAAATCTGACATTCAGCAAAACTTCCTTAAAAACCCCCACATTATTTCACAAATAAAACTGAACAGTGTACAAAACAGAGAGTTAAAGGGTAAACACGCAAGATTTTAGAGAAGCATTAAAAGTTTTCTGCCTCACAAACTACCCAGCTTGGTCTGGGACTGGAGGTGGGAGAGGAGAGGTGGTCTGCTAGGCACCTTGATCCCAAATTGTTTAGGCTTTTACATTTCCAGAAGATGGTACTATCACTGTCATGATCAGTTGGGTATAGAACAACCTACAACAGGAATCAGCAAACTTTTTCAGCAGGGGGCCGGTCCACTGTCCCTCAGACCTTGTGGGGGGCCGGACTATATTTTGAAAAATAAAAATAAAAAGAACGAATTCCTATGGCCCACAAATAACCCAGAGATGCATTTTAAATAAAAGGACACATTCTACTCATGTAAAAACAGGCTGATTCCCGGACCATCCACAGATTGGATTTAGAAGGTGACTGAGCTGGATCCAGCCCCCGGGCCTTGGTTTGCCTACCCATGACCCACAAGGTCTCCTTGAAATATTTCAAATACCAGCGTGGTCTGGGACTGGAGGTGGGAGAGGAGAGGTGGTCTGCTAGGCACCTTGATCCCAAATTGTTTAGGTTTTTACATTTCCGCAGTAAAACCTTCAACTTGGCCAGGCAACTAAAAGGTAGCTAAAAGGTATGCTTTCTTAGCTGCTGTGAGTTGTTTGTTATAATGGAAAATATGGGACACAGCTCTTTGGAAGAAAACCCATGTAGGAAATGCCTTGCTAAATCAAGTAAACTATTCACCTGGTCCAGGTCCCTGATGCCAACAGTGGTACTGGCCAATCAGAACAGCCAGAATGAAAGTTCCCAAGCAAGACATCTAAGGAGATGCTGAGTCCCAGCATCCTATGACCAGCTGGTCAATTTTAAGCAATTGTGGTTAACAGTAATAACAATGCCCCATTTTAAATAAACCAATAAAAATAAACAAATAAGACACCCCCTCTCCAAATATTAAGACAATGGGTGATATCCAATTATCATGCCAGTGGGTGCAACAAGACTTCTCCTTCCGCTCCTCAAAAAAAATTCCCTGGGCTGTGTGCCCCGCAACCACCTCAAACAGATTTTGGAAGCACCCAGGGGCTGGGGGGATGGGAACAGATGTTCTTATGCAAGCCAGATGATCGTATTTGACATCATCCTATGTAATGCATCTCCAGGCACTCACATCTTTTGTCTCTACAGCCTTCTGCATCCCTTAGCTAGGATTCAGAATGTTTCTCTCATGCGCAAAAACCTCCCTCTCAGTTGTTATTAAATTACAGTGGTACCCCGCAAGACGAACGCCTCGGAAGACGAAAAACTCGCTAGACGAAGGAGTTTTTCGTTTTCTTAGCCACTTCGCAAGATGCATTTCCCTATGGGCTTGCTTCACAAAACGAAGCTTGCCCCGCAAGCTCCAGGGATAGCGGGGAAGCGCAGCGCGTCTTCCCCGCTGTCCCCGGACCTCTTTTGAAGCAAGGGGCGGCGGGGAGAAGATCGCTTCTCCCCGTTGCCAGCCCCGCAATCTCCGGGGACAGAGGGGAAGGCGCGCGATTTTCTCCCCTCCGCCCCTTCCCCTCTCTCCCCGGACCCCTTTTGAACCAAGGGGCGGCAATGGGGAGAAGCGATTCTCCCCGCTGCCCCTTCCCTTGCTTTAAAACAGGTCCGGGGACAGAGGGGAAGGCACGCACGCCTTCCCCTCTGTCCCCGGAGATTGCGGGGCAGGCAATGGGGAGAAGCAATCTTCTCCCCGCCGCCCCTTGCTTTAAACAGGTCCGGGGACAGAGGGGAAGGCGCGCGGCGCTTCCCCTCTGTCCCCGGACGGTCTCCATAGGAACGCATTGATTGATTTTCAATGCATTCCTATGGGAAACCGTGCTTCGCAAGACGAAAAACTCGCAAGAAAAAACTTGCGGAACAAATTAATTTCGTCTTGCGAGGCACCATTGTATATGTTTCAGCTGGGAAAGATCCATAGATACATTTGGGGGGAGGATAGTAAAAGTAATTCATCAAAATATTTCATTTTGTTTCCTAACCCTTATTATTGAAAAAAAAAATCCAAATGCATGTCCATAAAACAGAAGAAAAGTACTTTGAAAACACCACGTTTCTGAACATCTGCCAAGAAGAAAACATGATCCCCAGTCCCTATAATAATCTTCAGGTTCCCAAGTTTAATTTACAAAGCTCCCTCTTGTTTGGAACCTCGTTGTCTTAGAGATCTGACATGATACACCTTCATAAGAATTAATATTCCTCCTATGGCTCTTGCTAATATTGCCACATTTTGACATCAGCATATGAGTGTTCGCCACAGAAATCTCATCCTTTAATATTTCTATACCTCCATTCTCTTATCTGTGTTCCAAATTAGGGACCTTCAGGAGACAGTATAAAAAAGTGATGGGATGAAGGTCAGATTGGGAAGCTATCTGAAGTTCTTGTATTTTTGTTGTTGTTGTTGACTGCATTGAGACCACAGTTTCACAAAATGCTTTAGGTAGCTGCCTCTTGCATTTCAGTTGTGTAGAAATGCAAAAAGAGCTGTTTTTGAATGAAGAATTGCCCCAAAGCAGTATCTATGGAACAGAAGGTATATATATAACTGTGATGAATACTTCTTTAGATTTATGAGGCAAACGTTTTTTGCATGCATTTGTATGTCAGAAGTTCCCAAGTCAAATTTCAGCTTTCAATCATCAGCAAATGGTGCACTCTAGATAGATACAGTTGAATTTTAAAACTTCGTTTTCCCACAGCATCACAGAAAATTGAGGTTAAAAAATAATGCTGAAATAACTGCTTCTAAAATTTCTTTTCTGGCAAAAATAAATTCATTAAAATATTATCAGTGAACTCTATGGTGTTACAAATATCCTGCCTATTAACCACTGGGTTCAGATATAAAATTCTCTACTTCTTTGTTTTCTATTCCTGCAAGCCAAATAGGACACAGAATCAATGTACCGCACTTCAGAAGACTCACTTATTCATGTCTATAGCTGTTGCAGTTTCTCTTATATACTCACAGGCTGTTCCGCTAAATCTTGTACCTCTTCCATGGATGTCTTTTCAAAATGCTCCAGTGGGCAGAATGTGTGTCTTCCTCTGCTGTCTTCAAAGTCTGGAACAAAAGATGGCCATAGCTTTATGTACTTTTGGAAGTGCTTATCATCTAGGCTATCAGTGACTACACTCATATCTAATGTGACAGTTTTAAAAACAAAACAAAACAGGTGGGCTTGCCCAAAACAAAGAGACACCACATTCACGTAGGGGAAACAACAAAGATTTACCATTAAGCCCCAAGGTACAATAGATAGGGCAAGATAACAGAGACTTGTGTATGTGTGCACACCGCGGCACGTGGCACATTTCCACAACATTTCCCTTGCAACATAGCCTGCACAACAAAAGACAGCATTTCCAGTACTTCAGAAGAGCCACGTGTGGGGCACTTGCAGAAATACTTCAGGATTACCAGAGTTACATTAAAATGATAAAAGTGCAGGCCATGTTGTTAGTGAACGCTACGATACAATCTAACCTGCTTTAATGTAGAGCACTTACATAACCGTCACACACACACATGCGCAAGCACATATCACCAACGCAAAACCAGGACAAAAGTTATAGTCACAGCTGCACAAACAGGTAAATGCCACTAGTATAGATGGCCTTAAAGGAGGGGGTTAGACAAATTTCTTGTTTGTTTATTTTATTTGCCACTTTTTTTTAGTTGCTCTAATTATTTTCCAAGAATAACAACACAAATAACACAAACAATAACAGGAAAAGACAACTATCAACTTAGAAAGCCACCAACAGCTGAAAGTAAAAAGAGTACATTTTGCAATTTTTGTAAACAAACAAACATTCAAAACAGGGCCTTTTCAGTGGTGGTTGCATGACTAGACAATTCTGATGAAATCCATCATGCCTCTTTTCTTGCAATCTCTGGGCATGTTTTAAAACTTTTTTGTCCCGCAAAATATTTAAGGATAAAGCCTTTTTGCCTCTGCAGCGGCTCTTTGATTCTGTTTCCCGTTTGTTTATTTTTATGATAATTTTTAACCTGCCTTTCTAAAATGCATGCATAATCCAGGGTAGCCTATAATATGTACTCAGAATTAATTTTCCATTGAAAATTTCACACATTAAAATAAATGGAAAGAAGAGCACCTTGTGTCGATTTATCCAAATGTTCCTTTTAAATAGTGCCTATACAAAATGCTTCCTTGGAAAGATATTATGTACCATTTTTTAATTTTTTAATTTATTTTGACTGTGTCAGACCAACACAGCTACCTACCTGAACTTATATTACATCGTTTTCATTGTTCTATAATTATTAAAGACTCTCTTGATAGGATTTTGGCCTGAAAGGCAGCATAAAATAATACTTGTCTTAAAAAATGCACAGGTTGCATATACTTCAGTATAAAACGGACAGGAAAAAGTATTCTCTCTAGCCACAAATGATAAACAGAAACAAGGTAAAGATGAATCAAAATTGCTGGACTGGTTCAATATAGTTTTATATAGTTATCTATTTATGTAAAATATTACTATACTGCTCATCATCAAAAAAGGAAAAATATGCTACATAAACTAAAAACAAAGAAAATGACAATAAAGAGTCACAACAACATTAAGATAAGCCAGCAGATCACTTTGTCATAAGCAGATCTAAAATGCATAAAATTCCTTGAAGAATAAAAATATTTTTGCCTGGGGGGGAAATGATGATCATGCAGAAAACCTCCCTGGGGTATTCCACAGTTTATCCATAATTTTCGCCCCAGTGTGTATATTTGTTATGGTGCTGTGCCTCACACCAATTCTCTAGATGTCATACAACAAATTCATGACAACAAGATTAAAAGATCACATAAGGATACAGTCAAAAGTAAATTCCAAAGCCAGTACAAACAAATAAAACCAATACCAACCACAATCACATTATTTAACTCAGAAGGAGAGAAAAAATTCAACCAATTTCCATTACTAGCAGAGGCTAATGGTGCCACCACAGAAAAGGTCCTCAGTCAAATGGCTATATGCTTGATGGGAAGGCACAGAGAGAAGGGCTCTGGCAGATGGCTAACAACAATTTCTTAAAATAAACGGCCAGAAGATAACATAAAACCCAACAGCAACTAAAAACTGCATTTGGCACTGAAACTCTCCATGGAAAGGTTAAAATTTAACAGCAAATGATTCTGCTAAATGTTAATGTTACTACCTTTTTGCTCTCTACTCTCACTCTGTCTTTCTGCGGCTGCACGAGGATTTGTAAGATGGTTTATCGCCAATACGCGCCTGCACTAGGATTTGTAAGATTGTTTATCAACAACAATGTCCAGTGTGCATTAGCATTCGTAAGATAGTTTATCAACAATTGGCTTTCAAAGGTTAACTCTTCCGTGGAGAATTTCATGCACTTATTTTACAAAACGTTTGCATATATATTACATGGAAAACATCTTTGCAACTTTGGCCTTTAATCTTTCTAAACTTCCTAAAGCAGACTTAGCTGTGCAATCCTGTATCTATCTACTTACCGCTAGGGAATTGTGTATCTGATTGTAGCTTTACTTATGTGATGAAGAAACTAATTCAATCTATGAAGAAAAGATCTTGACCACATACACAAATTTACTTAGAATTAGGTATGTCATATACTGAAACCGTAAATTCCAAAATGTTATTTATTCATGTGTTGTTTTCTGTATTATAATAGAAATGCAATCCTTTTTGCATTTATGTTCTTGTGTTTCTCATATTACAACGGTTAATTTACCAAAAAATAAAGCTCCTAGGTGAGAAAATTTTAGGAGCCAGGAGAAAATCTGTCAGTGCCAGCCTCCAACAGTGTTGGCTATATTTTCTTAGGTTCCAGCATCACATTTTAACCTTCTCCAGCACTATTAATGAGGAACAAGTTAAATAAGCTTTAGCTTTCTAAATGTTATGCATTACCATCAAAAAGTAAATATTTCTGAAGATTTTAATTCAGAACTGCAACACAAATGGCCTAATAGCTCCAAACAAAAAAATCAATTCTAGGCAAGAAAAATCTGCTTCGCAGTTTAATGCCTTTCTTCCTCACAAATTCCCCAAGAGAGACTCTTTTGCATAGAAAACTAAAAACACAGTCCAGAAAAGCAAAGAGCACATTTATTCTAAGAAATACTGAAATCCACAGTACATAATTCAATGCAAAAATTACTGCAGTGTGATTTCAAGTCACATTTCCTCCAAGCAGTATAAAGTTATGTCTGGGCTGCAAACTGCAATAATTTCCTCCTCATTTTTTAAAGAGGGCTCACATGACTAAATGCTCCTTTTTAAAAATCATATATGCTAAGGAGAAGGCTAGGCTAGGACCTTCTCCCTGCCATCCTGGTTTTCTACATGGAAAGCATTTTTTAAATTATTTGAACCCTTGCAATCTGAAGTGGCACAGTCCACATACAGACTTACAATCTAGGTGGCCAAATTTAGAAAATCCTTCTCAGGATAATAAACCACGGCTTAATAAACTCCTCTTTCCAGTACATGATAAATATTGATCCGTATAGATTTATGAACTTTTTGATTTCCCCGCTCAGGAGTTACCTTAGTCAGTCTATTTCACCATATATGCCACAACCCTTTTCAAAGAAACCAGTAAGGAATACTGAGAATAAATGTGGGTGTCCCCCTTCCCCCAGTTATAGGAAACATTTTACACTAAAGGTACTAACAAGCTTGATACAAATTTGATATCTTACTTTGGAATAAGGGAATCCCTTTTAATTAACCCAGCAAATGATACATATTTTGACAGTAAACATTATCAAAACCTGTTCATCTATTTATTTTAGATCTCACTAGTTTCCCCACATATTTTAATCTTAGGCCCCCAAAACAAAACGTAAGTCAACATTGATGGGGTTACATCTCCCAAAATTAGCCATTTGATAAAAATATTTTAATGTAGCAGTATGATAGCTTGGTAACACATTTTCTTTGAAATTTGGACTAATCATGGTGTGTATAATCTTATTCGAAATCCATTATTCCAAATCTTTATCAAATAAAACAGATAGTAAGTCTTTCCTTCTTAAAGGTACATTGTGTTCAAATCTAACAGCAATGAATAAGTATGCCCAAGCCCCAAAACCCATGTTTAGACATTACCAGATTTTAATTTAATACCCACTTCATCCTTAGATGAAACAAAAACAGAATCATGTTGGTGCTCTGAAAACAAATCTTGATGATGCAAAACTACGGTAAGTGATTAGAAATATTGCTTTCAATATTTTTACTCTACCCAACTCTACAGTTGCATCCGTAAAACACAAATCATTTCATACAAACTACAAGGTAAATGCCTGTAATCTGAGAAATATACCAGCATCATTTGCACTCAAATCCTCACTGCATGTTTTAACTGCACTCCAGCCTATAAAAAGGCTAAATGTGAACGTATGTTTTATTTGGTATTTTTGAAAAAGGCTAACATAATGCACTCCTGGAACAATGCAAAAAAGGGGGGGCTACCTTATAAAATTAAAGAAATTAGTAAGGAGATGTTGTAAGGGCAAAACTAAAACATTAAATGCTTCAAGGCAGATCAAAACACTAAAAATAATCCCAGGGAGAATAAAGAAACAACAGCATTGTCACTGGGCATTTATGTGCAAGTAGGCACTTCTGCAGAAGGGTTTTTATACCTTATAAATCCAAACAAACTATGATGAAATTATTAAGAGCAGTTCTCCACAGGTGTGTGTATTCTAGTATTGTAGAGGGATTTGGTTCCGGCTACAGAATTCATCGTAGCCCAAGAATCTCAGCTTTGCATTTGCAGAAAGTGCCACATTTCTAGAATTTATGACTGCAACTTCCAGAGGGGTTAGCCACCTTATCTGACACAGCAAAAAATATTGCGGCATCTAACACATTTATTATGTCATAAGCTTTCGTAGATTAGAGTGCATCAAATGAAACTTTATAGCTGAAATAATGGGCCTGAAAGTGTCCAAGCCAGCAGTCTCCAACCTGGCTCTCTCCAGTGTTTTTGGACCACAATTCCCAACATCTCTACCAACTGGTTATGCTGGCTGGAACAGACAGAGGTTGTAGTCCCCAATATCTGGAGCTCACTGGGTTGGGGAAGCTGATATAGGCAATACAAAGTATGGGGGGGGGTTGATTAACAGGATTTCCGGTGGCCAGGGGGTGGAGTTCAGTCCCTTGCATAGCTTCTTAAACATCACCAGGACTATAAACAGATAAAAGCATACAAACTGCACACATTTAGTTCATATTCCATGCAGCAGACAGAAATCCCATTTCCCTGATGCAGTATTTGGGTTATTTTTTGTTTTCTTGTACAGCCCCCACCCCACTAGATTTATCTGTCAAGAGAAAAGAGTTTTAAACCGAGAACCACGAATAAGAACAATAATCTCCCTTTGATCCAAATAGTAATTTTGATACCACAGCTTCCTGGATGGTCGGTTCCATCCCACAGAAACCCAGAAAAATCAAAGAATCCAAAGGCCTCGTTCTCCAAATTTGCCACTTTTCAACAACTTTCTCTCTTTAAATGGCAGCTTTAATGAAGCATGTGCCACCGTTTTCCAAACCCAACAACAACGTTGTATAAATTTCCCTTGCTACAAAGTGTCATTTCCTATTGCTTAGCAACGTTTAATGCCCATGCCAATTGTTTTCTTAGATCTTCAAATTACTTAAATGCTAAACCCTCACCGCATCTACAAGCAGATGCATGTGAAACTGTGCAGAGCAAAAAAGCAAGCTTCATTAATCAACCTCTGCTTGAACGAGCTTCCCCAGAAGCTGTACAGAAAGAACACGACAAATTACAAACACATTATAGAGTGCATTTCGCTTCATTTCATTTAACTCTGTCTCGAGACTCACTGAATCAAAAGGTGGTTATCAAACAAAAGATACAATTTTTGTGCTTCTATAGAAAGATACCATGACTCAACACTTACGCTTTTTATTATTGCCATTAATAAACATTCAAAGATGAGACCAACCTCACATTCTGTGTCAATCTGTGCTAAAATCAGTTAAGTGAAGATGATATAACTATTTGTCATAATCCATGGTCCGTTTATTAAGGAAAACAGAAGTGGGTATTTTAAATTAATTTGAAGAATGAACAGTCTATCAATTTTATTAAAAGCCTTTATGGTACAGAGTTCCTTTTTTAAAAAAGGAATGAGGTTTGCCTTTTGCATTTGAAAATAATCAAAGACACACGTCTTCTCAATATATCAAGGACAGTGACTACTTTGGGTATCTGTCCCTTCTTCCTTTAGGCTTCAACCATTTCTTTTAGAAATGACATCGAGCAGATCCCTAAATCTGTAATAGAACTGGCTGTCATACAAGTGTGCTTAGCACTGTAATCTAAGACGGGATAATGTTCCTTTTAAAGAAATGAAAGAGACAAAAACATTAACAAACTAGATAATAAAATATATAACATTTATCTATGTTTTTGAATATAAATCACACTGGTTCCATGCTGTTTGTTTCGTTTACTTCCAAGACTCTGATAGTGTTTTTTGGTTCCAATACCTAATATATATACCGTATTTTTCGCTCTATAAGTCGCACCAGACCACAAGACGCACCTAGTTTTTGAAGGAGGAAAACAAGAAAAAAAAAAAAATTCTGAATTTCAGAAGCCAGAACAGCAAGAGGGATCGCTGCGCAGTGAAAGCAGGAATCCCTCTTGCTGTTCTGGCTTCTAGCTGCGCAGCCTGCATTTGCTACATAAGACGCACACACATTTCCCCTTACTTTTTAGGAGGGAAAAAGTGAGTCTTATAGAGCAAAAAATACAGTATATATATATACTACAATTAAAAGAGCATTGGGTTTTTGCCTTAGAAATCCCTTCCAAAATTTCCTATTACAGTATACATTGTTTTAAAAATTAACGTTCTGTGCCATATACGTCTTCCCCAGTCTTCTTATAATGGGAGTTGTTGTGGTTTCCCTTCCCCTAGTTTCTGACCAATAAAGATGCTTCTTACTTGTTTAGTGTGACCACAATTTAGTACCATTGTACACAATTTAGTACAATTTCAGGTGCACAGATGTATGTGCAAATTGCTGAGTGTTTAGACTTCTTTTTCCAGACAGCCTTTCATATCCTGTAAAGCAGGAGTCTATGGCTATTCAGATATTGCTGCACTTCAACTCCCATCATCCCTGACCATTGGCTATGCTGCCTGGGGCTGACAGAAGTTGGAACACAACAGCATCTAGAGAGGCAGAGGTTAACCAGTGGAAAGTAGAGGGGAAGAACCACAACTCAGTTCTAGACCATCTGCCTTGCATGCCATATTAAATCCTTGGCATTGCATGTAGGGCTGAGAGAGATTTTTCCCTATTTAAAATGTTGGAAAGCCACTGCCAGTCCATGCAGTAGGCAATACTAATCTAGATAGACCAATGGAAAGACTCAATATAAGGAAATTTCCTGTGTTCCTAAGTATACTAACAGCAAATTCTCCAAGCATGAATCCTTATACAGTGGTACCTCGGGTTACAGATGCTTCAGGTTACAGACTCCACTAACCCAGAAATAGTACCTCGGGTTAAGAACTTTACCTCAGGATGAGAACAGAAATTGCACGGCGGTGGCGTGGTGGCAGTGGGAGGCCCAATTAGCTAAAGGTACCTCAGGTTAATAACAGATTCAGGTTAAGAATGGACCTCCAGAACGAATTAAGTTCTTAACCTGAGGTACCACTGTATTGCCAAAGTGGTGCCACCAATGCATAAGAGGGAGGTGTCAGTAGCTTTGGGGAAAACTTATTTTTTTAATGCTCTTAGCATGCAGTTATTGCAAGGTAAATTAATACAGCAATCAAGAAGGAGCCATCCACAATGAGTAATATTTAAGCAGAGTATGTACTTGGGAATAATCCTTTGTGTCAGAATTGAGGCATTATGAATAGATAAGGGCACCCCCCATTTTGTTTGTGAAATGTCAGAGGGTATGCATTCATGGCTGCAGTCTGCTCAAGCAACTGGCTGGTATGAGAAAGAGATTTCAAAAACAATCTAGCTTCTATGGTGTACTATAGTAAAGTTTAAGATGTTAAAAAACACCCCCTCACTGACTAAGAAACAAAACTGATGCCTTTTAAAGAAAAGAGTCTACTTGTAAGACTGGAAATGACAAAAGCATAACATAAAAAGGGGGGAGAGGGAGTGAGGTAAAAACTAGGGCTGACCAAAACAATCACCAGTAAGAAATTCACTATTCTATTCCATCTGCAGCAGCAAAAAAATGGTTTGCAAGGAAAACAAAGAAAAGAAAACCACCACCATTCTAATCACCCCTTTACTATTTATTGAACAGGATTTATATACCACTTAATCATCAGAAGTGATTTACATAAAATTGGTTTACACAAAAACCTCTTTTACATATAACCCTGAATACTTTGGCGAATTTATGTATTTATTTATGTTTGCATTTGTTTATTATTAATAAATTTGGTGTAGTGCCCTTCATCTGAAGATCACAGGGCGGTTCACAACAAAAAATAAAAAATGAGAACACAAAACTAATTAGCAGCCAGTGCAGTTGTGCCAGGATCAGTGTAATATGCTTAAATCATCTTGCCCAGGTTAGCAACCTGGCCAACAAGTTCGGCAACAGCTGAAGTTTTTGAATCATCTTCAGACAGTTATTCCCTATGTATACCAGAGCATAGATGACAGAAGTTAGGCTATCCCTGTGTGGCTGAACCACCAACTAAAGCTGATGTAAGGCACTCAAGTGACAGCAAAGAAGTACCCCCAAACTACATATCCGCTCCTTCAGAGGGAGTGCAACACCATCAAGAGCAGGCCACCTCCCATCCAACCATGCTAGGGGAGCACCCACTAACAGTGTCTGGATTGAGATTCAGTTAGTTGGCTCTCATCCAGTCCATCACCAGGGCAAAACAATGGTCCAGCACATCCACAGCCACACCTGCCGATGTAAAGGAGAAGTAGAACTGTGTGTCATCAGCAAATTGCTGACAACATACTCCAAAACTCTCGATAACCCCATTCAGTAGTTTCATGTAGATGTTAAACAGCATAGGGGATAAAATTGAACCCCACATTGAAGGCTCCACAAGGCTAAAGAGCACTCCTCAAGCATCACCCTCCGGAAACAACCATCCAAGCACACCTGAGGGCTGGCTGAAAGGACAACCACAACTCCTCAGGTTGGAAGAAGGCTGGCACACAACACAGTTGCTAACTGTCTGCATGCCGTGCGCCCCACCTGCACACAATACCTCCCCTTGCGCAGAACCACATCAATTGGGGTCATCCCTGCTCTCCCCAGCTCCTCTCTTCCCAGGCACATCTTAGGTCCCTTAATTTAAAAACAACAACCCCCCCCCCAATTTAAAAACACACAAGTTAAAAATTCAAGTAAGCATTCTCTTTATTAGCCTTCTTTGATGTTTAAACAGCTGGATTTTAACTGTTTATTCATGATTTGTATTTTAACATTTTGCATTTTATTGATTTGTATTGATTTTTATAAACCTGCATCCATTTATTGCTTTTTAACTGGGTTTTAAAAATTGATTTGCAGGTGTCTTTTTATTGGGAGCGGCCTCAAGTACACTTTGGCGTAGAAAAGTGGGAGAAGAGTCATTTAAATCATAAATGAATGAAAAGCACTTCAAAAAACAGTATGAGAAGCACTGTATAAATTGGGAGATAGTGAGAATATAAAACTATTTAAAATACATCCAATGAAAATTCATGTATCTCTCAATTGCCTCCGTTTTGAAGCACAGCTACCCCAGGAGACCTTCACTATTATAATGTTCTGTTTTCCCATTTAGTATTGATTTCCTTCTTTCTAATACTCCTAGCTTGTCTTTCAATAAATACGTTCATGCAATAGTTAACAAATGTTAAAAATACATGTATAAAAGAAAGCTAATCAAAATAATAGAAAACATTAATTAGTACTCATTCTACAACTCTGAGGCAACCCAAGAAGAGGCCATACTCCGTGTTCCTTCACACCTCTGTGAGATTTGCCAATTGTACCTTTTAAGCCAAATGAATAGAGCTGCAGGTTTTTCTAGCTTGGGGGGGGGGAGTATGGTATTTGGGTTTATTTTAACCGTGCCAATACTTGAACACTCCCAGAAGTGCAACAGTACAGTAATGGGAGTGTGCAAAAAAATGCTAAAGGAGAGACAATGAAAAGAAAAAGATGTTCCAGGTAACATCCACATACAAAACGCAAAAAAAAAAAAAAAACAATGAGAAGAGAATATACGGTATATCGCTTTGTGAAGACTGCCGAAGAGGAAGGCAGGGGGAAAGTCAAGACCGTTTTAAAAAAGAAAACCTAAACAGAACTCCAACAAAGGTTGATGAGATGGGAATAGAACTACAAAATGAGACAAAACTCTGAAATGCTTCTCCACAGTAGCATTTCTACTGCAAAAGACAAACACGCAGGCTGACTCCAAAATTATGTGGTATTCATTTTCATGTTTTATAAATTCAAAAACAAAGCACATATAGAGAGAGGTTATTTGCTTCCATTCAGTGTCTTGAAACAATGGCTTTTCATTAATTCAAACACAGACAGAATACAGCATTTGGTTCAGTCTGCAGAAAAAACGGATTAAATGAGAACAGATCACCGAAAAATTGGCTGGTGTGGACACACCTCTGGGGAAAAGCAGGGATTTCTGAAGTTGCTTTCTCACTCTTATGCAACCACTTTAGATAATAAATACAATCAATTACTAAAGTAACAAAGAGTAATATCTGTTAAACAACTTGTAGCCTGATCTTAACCATGTTTACTCAGAAATAAATCCTGTTAGCATGCTTAACAATGAAGCTTGAGATTTATTTTTTTCTGGTCTTATAATTACATCATATGACCTAATTTTCCTGGAGGCGTCACAAACAAATTTTCAACAGCACTGCCTGTTGCTTTTCCGAAAAAACCTTCATGTTTGGAACAAATACCCTTTAAAGCACAGTGTACTTTATTTTATTTTATAACAATACTCAATATGAAATCTTTTTTAAAAAATTAAAATAATTCTGGCATTCTGGCCATAAGCACAACTTCAAAGTGCTATAATTTATTTAAGATGAGCTTGCATTACAGAGCTGACTGTCTATGTTGCCGTTTTTAAAAATATTGTGAAGCCAGAATGAAGGAACCACAACATTAAAAAAAAATAATTAAGCAATAAATTGTTAAAACTTCTATCACTAATCTAGCTATTATTCAACATATCTTACATTTCCTATCACTGGGAAAGAGCCAAAAAAACCACACAACTAGTTCCACGTTCCCAAGGTAGCCCTGGGTTTGAGAGCCAGAATACCGTAGTGGTTAAGAGTGTTGGAGGACTTGGGAGAACAGGGTTGAAATCCCCATTTAGTCATGAAGCTCTGTATCTTGCTGTGGGCCAGTTACAGTGGTGCCTCGCAAGACGAATGCCTCGCAAGACGAAAAACCCACTAAACGAAAGGGTTTTCCGTTTTTCGAGGCGCTTCGCAAGACGAATTTCCCTATGGGCTTGCTTCGCAAGATGAAAACGTATTGCGAGTCTTGCGAGTTTTTTTCCTTTCTTTCCCTTTTTCTAAGCCGCTAAGCCGCTAATAGCGCTAATCCGCTAATAGGGATGCTTCGCAAGACGAAAAAACCGCTAGACGAAGAGACTCGTAGAACAGATTATTTTCGTCTTGCGAGGCACCACTGTACTGTTTCTCGGCTGAACATAATGCAAACAGTGTTTCTGTGAGAATGAAATTTGAATTGGGGAACCACATACACCACTTTGAGCTCCTTAGGGGAAAGGTGAGAAATAAATGTAGTATCTGAAAGACTGCTTGATTCCTCATGCCGCTACAACCTTGATCACTGACAACTTCTGACTGGGCACTTTTGGGCAATCTTTCTCAGGAACTAACCATTTAGTGAGGCAGACCCTGCCTTGTGGAACTCATTGCCAGCAGAAGCTCAGCAGGAGTCATCCCTGCTTTCTTTTAGGCATATTTTAAAAACTTTGCTTTCAGACATGCCTTTGGAATAACTTCTAACGCAATCAACTTTTACTGAGGTGTTATGTTTTTTAACTGCTTTAAACGGCTCAGGACTACGATACTTCAAGGACCGCCTCTCTCCATATGAACCTATCCAGACCCCGAGATCATCTTCTGAGGCCCTTCTTCATGTGCCTCCTCCATGAGAGGTTCAAAGGGTGGCAACACAAGAATGGGCCTTTTCTGCAGTGGAAGCGATGTTCTGCACTTGCAGAATGCTCTTCCCAGAGAGGTTTGACTGGTGCCTTCATTATACACTTTTAGGCACCAGGTGAAAACATTCCTCTTTAACCAGGCCTTTGGCTGATTGACAGCTAATGCCCTTTTAAAATGTGTTGTGGAAGGGGAGATTATTGGGTTGTCTCTGTTTTTGTTTTTATTATGTGTTTTGTGGGTTTTTTATGGTGTACTTTTATGTTGTGAACCACACTGAGATCTCCAGTTATAGGGCGGTATACAAATTAAATAAATAATCATGATCTGATGGAATCAGAAATCCAAATTCTGAAGCAGAATGCACTGTTTTTCATGCATAATCTAGCAGCAGAGGGCCCAGACACAAATGGGAATTCAGATGCCATGCAAATGATTGGGCACCCCAAAACCTCCCCCCCCAAAAAATCAAATCAGCGTTTTATTACGTTCTTATAGATAGAGCCTCTATGTCCAACCCGTCGATCCTGATCGATCCATCGATCACAGGGTTGATCTGGGTCGATCACTGGCCCAAGGCAGCCGGAACACAGCAGGCTCCTCAATAGCCATAAAGACAACGGCTTTAGGGCATGAAGGAGCCAGGTTTCTGATGAGGGAAGGCAGGATCAGGACCAGCAACAGCATCGCCTCCGCAGGAGGGAGGCAAGGGGAGAAGGCAGGGTCAGCATCAGGATCACCTGAGTGGCTGTCTTTGACAGGGAGGGGTGGAGGGAGGCAGGGGGAGAAGGCAGGATCGGCATCGCCCACCCACCCTGCACCAATCCCTGCCCCCTCTGGGGAAGCAGCCAGCAACCGCCCACCCACCCTGCTCCCATTCCTGCCCCTTTGGGAGAAGCAGCCAGCAGCGTGCGCCCACCCATCCCTGGGTGGTAGATCACTGCCAGTTTTTATATTGGATCGTTGGACATGCCTGTTATAGAGGGCTTTAAAAGAGAACTGAAAGAATTCTTGGAATAGCAGGCCATCAATGGCTCTTGGTCAAGAAATCAATATGTTACCTCCAAGTTCAGAAACTCAGTACAGGTTCCCAGGGAACAACAGAGTGAGTGTGTGATAAATTTAGAATTATCTTAAGATAATTATTGTTGCTGTTTAAAAACTGAGCATACCAACAAACCAAGAATTGCCACTGTAACATTCCAGGCTGCCAAACTGATTCACAATTTAAAACCCCCCGCCAAAAACAGATGTCAAGGTTTGTACACACACACACAAAAATGAGACCAAGACTTTGCCCTACTCCTTGTGTCAAAATTACAGCTACAACATTTAGTCTATTACTTAGCCAGGTAAACCAATTTTAAAACTTTTACACTGACTATAAAGGAATTCCCATTTATCAGGCAGCAGATATACACAATTTCTTAGTACAAGTGCTTAAAAACTGCAGCATCTTAAATGAAGCATTCTTGTTTCCAATGAAAGATAAATGACTAAGGATGATGTTTACTATGGTATATATGTACATAATCTAAAAACAGAGGAAGAATGTCCTTGGCTTCAGAAATGCTGTTTTTACCCATTGACAGATGAACTGATTGATCAACCAACTAGTATCTATGAAAAATCTGTTAAAATCTCTTATGAACACCTGCAACTACAGTACAGGATAATTAAAAGAAAAACAATCAGCTTTAAAGAAACACATTGGCTGCAATCTGACAAGGGAGGATGCCAAACTGAACACAGCAGGACTTACTTCCATGTAGACATGGACAGGATTGAGCTATTGGTGATGTAATCCTAAGCATGTTTACTCAGAAGAAAGTCTCGTTCAGCAAGTGCACTGAGGACCGCAGCCTTAACCTTTCTGTGTTGCTAGCAGTTGGCTGACAAAATCAAAGCACTAAACAAGAGTTGTATTTATTTAACTAAGGCTGCCATCAGTCTTAATTTAGTTAGCTAAGCCTTGCTTCAATTACCAGCAAGAGCAAAATGTTCCAAATGATATGTTGATATGTTGGGCTTAGATATGTTGTTGGGGGTTTTTTGTCAGTAATTTTTATTCGTTATCATAGATTTGTAAGTAGACAATTAAACATAACAGTTTCACATGTTGACCACTGAAGGCCGCAAGATTCTGCACATCCTGCCTGTATAGATCTCTAGCAAGATCTTTTATATTTGTTTTCCAAAACATGTTTAGTGCTTTGCATTAGCCTATTCCTCTGACAAGAACGCTGTTCAAAGCAAGAAGCAGCCATGCCATTTGGCATTAAGCAACCAGGTCTAGTGCTTTATGCTTTAGCAACCATGTTACCATGGTAACAGGCTCAAAACAATGCAGATAAAATTTTTTTTGAAAAAAATCAAGAAAATCAGAATTTTACTGAAATCTAATTTCCCTTTAAGTTTTCTTTTAAAATCATATTTTCTCTTTTAAAAAAAACTGATATAAACGAAGATCTGAGTACAAGGCAAGTGTACGCTCATAATCTCATGACTATCTATCAGTGTGTCTCACTGTTTAACAGTGAGTTAAAGCCTATTTTACTGTGGCCTGAAGAGAATCCTAGAGCCTCATTTGGCCCCATGCTCCCCCACCCCTGGCAAGCTCTTGCCCTACTCCCAAACTTGGAACTGGGGCAAAGAGCAAAGAATCCACTTAGCAACTGCTCTTTAGATATTCTCTGAAGTTTGGACTGGCTTCAGAAACAAGGCCCTGCCACTCTGCCAAGTTGCTTGAGGAAAGGAATGATTCTGACTAAACATCAGGAATAACTTTCTGGGAGGAAGAGCTGTTTTGACAGTGGAATGGACCCTTGGGAGGTGGTGGATTCTCCTTCCTTGGAGGCTTTGAAGCAGAGGTTGGACAACCATCTGTTATGGATGCTTTAGCTGAGATTCCTGCATTGCAGGGGGTTGGACTAGATGAGCCTTGGGGTCCCTTCCAACTCCACTATTATATGATGGGGTGGTTGTGTTTAACATTGTGACCATTTGTGTGAATGCTCCACTACACCATAGGCATTGTCAGGTGTACCTTACAATCTCCTAGCTAACCCAGATTTCAAAGGAATCCAGGTTTGTCTATATAGCATGCAAGATCATGTACACAAATGGCCACCACCTCCATTACTCAGTTATTTTACCTGAGTCTTCATAGTTAGCTTCTGGGTCTTTCTTTCTGCTGCTGCAGGATCTATTTTCTTTTTGCTGTTGTTTTTATTAGAACCTCAAGATCCACCAACTGAAACCAGGTGTAAAAATATAGCCGAGGGGAGAAATATTCCTAGAATTAAGAAACAGGGTACCTCTGGTTACATGCTCAGGACAGGAATTTGTTTTCAATCCCAGAACTGAGCTGTTCTTTCCCACAAAAAACTACAAGTATACCTCACAGAATATATTGTTGGTTCAGTTCTAGACCACTACAGTAAAGCAAATTTTTGCAGTAAAGTGAGTCACTACTTTTTTGGTTCCCCCATGCATATAAAAGTTACGTTTTACCTACGGGACCACCTCTCCTGGTATGACCCACGGAGGACCTTACGGTCTTCAAATAAAAACATCTTGGAGATCCTGGGCCACAGGGAGGTTAGGCTGGCCTCGACCAGAGCCAGGGCTTTTTTGGCCATGGCCCTGATCAGGTGGAACGCTCTGTCACAAGAGACTAGGGCCCTGAGGGACTTGACATCTTTCCGCAGGACCCGCAAGACGGAGCTGTTCCGCCAAGCCTTCGGCCAAGGCACAGACTGACCCCTTCTCTCCTTCTCCCTCATAGAATAACTCAATGGTTGCCATTAATTTGATTCTGAATTGATTTAAGAATATATTTTAATTAATTGACTGTGTGATTTTATGTACACTGTGCTATTTTTACTTGTTGTTAGCTGCTCTGAGCCCGGCTTTGGCCAGGGAGGGCGAGATACAAAAAAAAAATTATCATTATTATTACACTATATTGCAGTCTATTAAACCAGACACCCTCTGGGTGCAGGAGTTGGAGGGGGGAAACCCTAGCCAGTTCCACTCCCATGGCCAAAAGAGGGGCAGCAAGGGGCTTCCTTCCCCCATGTGGCTGGGCTGCTTGCAATTGCACTCACAGTCTCATAAGGAGCAATATTCCGTATTTTCTGTCCCATAGGACACTCCGTCCCATAGGACGCACCTAGTTTTTTTGGGGGGAAATAAAGGAAAAATTTTTTTCCTTTATTTCCCCCCCCCCAAAGCAGGTCGGGGAAACCGAACCAGGTCGAGGAACGGCGCAGTGCCTCCCTACTGTCCCCCGAGCTTGTGGGGCTGGCCGATGTCTGCCTCAGGTGGCAGACTGCTATCCGCAGCGTGGGGAGCCCTGCGGGGAACTCCTGCAGGGCTCCCCACGCTGCGGATGTCTGTCCGGCGCGTGGGGCGCTCTGCTTCAGGATGCCCCGCCTGCCGGGCGGCAGGCTGCTATCCGCAGCGTGGGGAGCCCTGCGGAGAACAGGGCTGCCTAGGCTGCGGATGTGTTCCTGAAGCGCTGGGTGCTCTGCTTTCAGGGCGCCCGACGCTCTGGGAAGCAGGCTGCTATCCGGAGCCTAGACATCCCTGCGGGACCTCCTGCAGGGCTGCCTAGGCTGCGGATGTGTTCCCGAAGCACCGGGTGCTCTGCTTTCAGCGCGCCCAGCGTTCCGGGAAGCAGGCTACTATCCGCAGCCTAGACAGCCCTGTGGGAACTCCTGCAGGGCTGCCTAGGCTGCGGATGTCTTCCTGAGGCCTGGAGAGCGAGAGGGGTCGGTGCGCACCGACCCCTCTCGCTCTCCAAGCTTCAGCGAAAGCCTACATTCGCCCCATAGGACACACCCAGATTTCCCCTTCATTTTTGAAGGGGAAAAAGTGCGTCCTATAGGGCGAAAAATACGGTATGTGAAGAGCAATAAAGAATGTATGCTTGTACCCCCAATCTTTATCTCTTCACTCCACTTTTATTCCTCTCAACAATCTAATTTAAAAGAAAGATGCCTTTTATTTTATCTTCTGCAAATAACTTTGAAATCCAGGAATAGGCATCAAACCACATTCTCCATTCCCATTACAAGCACGTACTTCAGATCTCAGAACAGTCTTACAGGTTAATGTTTGAATATTACATTACCCAAGCTGAACTTACGAGAATTGCCTGTTCCTGTAACATTTTTGCAGTTGAGTGAATAAAATAAAAAATACTAGATAGTCCATGATGGAGCTCCAATACCTTTTGTAGCCATTAGAGTTTAAAATTAATTATTTTCCCCATTTTTCTGGTTCAGGTCTGACCTATGTCCCTTTTTCTTCAAATAGCAATAGGAAGTTGGTTCAGCGACATGTATCATCCCATTTTGTATTCCTTCCTAGGGATGTCTTAATAATGTTTTGATATGACAGTTATTTTTGAAGTGTTATTCCTGGTATTACTCCCATTGCAGTTCTGGATCCAGTATAGTTGATTTAAAAGAACGTCATGTGTTGAAATACCGGTACTGTACAGCATTTTGCCACAACTGTTGTACCACTGTCCATTTGTGCCTGGGTTCAGGAATCCTTTCAACAAATTGAGATTCCCAGGGTCCACACAAGGGCAATCAAAGAACACACACTTGGGAGTTGAAATTAACTTGGGGTACATAAATGGCAAAACAGATGCACAACTCCATCAACTGTGACCAACACATGCACATTTAAATGGTCACAGGTTTCCCTATCTCAAACACAGAAGCATAGACCATTCCTGTTTTGATTTCATTTGCGTTTTTCAGCTTCACTTACGACTTCCAACCACCCTTCTCCCCTTTCAAATAAGCAGTGAACAAATAAGTGGTACCTCGGGTTACAGACGCTTCAGTTTACATACTCCGCTAACCCAGAAATAGTACCTCGGGTTAAGAACTTTGCTTCAGGATAAGAACAGAAATCACGTGGCGGCAGTGGGAGGCCCCATTAGCTAAAGTGGTGCTTCAGGTTAAGAACAGTTTCAGGTTAAGAACAGACCTCCAGAACGAATTACGGTAAGTTCTTAACCCAAGGTACAACTGTAAAGCTACAGACCAGCAGAGAAAAGGCCCAACAACTACAACGGAAGACCGCTGAGCTGATATTTTACTTGTTATGAGTCCTATATTATTAGACTCATATCTTCTTTTAAGGTAAAGGGACCCCCGACCATTAGGTCCAGTCGTGGCCGACTCTGGGGTTGCAGCGCTCATCTTGCTTTATTGGCCAAGGGAGCCAGCGTACAGCTTCTGGGTCATGTGGCCAGCATGACTAAGCTGCTTCTGGAGAACCAGAGCAGCGCACGAAAACGCCGTTTACCTTCCCACCGGAGCGGTACCTATTTATCTACTTGCACTTTGAGGTGCTTTCGAACTGCTAGGTTGGCAGGAGCAGGGACCGAGCAACGGGAGCTCACTCCGTCGCGGGGATTCGAACCGCCAACCTTCAGATCGGCAAGTCCTAGGCTCTGTGGTTTAACCCACAGCAATTTTCCTCAGGGACCCAACTACCCCTCTATAAGAGGTACTTCAAGATCAGTCCAAAATTCTTATCTAGCCTAGAATTCAGACTGGCCAACCAGATATGGCCAAGGGGGCAGGCTGCACAAGCAGAACTTGAAAATAACAACCCTTCCTCCACCTGGGTGCATCGCCACTGTCACACGGTATTCAGATACACTGCCTCTGAACATGGTGGCTCAATTTAAGCCACCAAAAATCACAATGCAAAGCAATGCCGTTGCTGTGTCCTCCTCCTCCTTTCAGAGGACCACACACCTTCTTCACCTTTGTGACTCTCGTCTGACCTCCCCAAAACCCCTATCAACCTTCGAAATATGCCTTTAGCTGCACGAGTGAGAAACCTGCAGCCCACCAGACATCATCAGCCTCCAATTCCCGCCAGCCCGCCCAACGGTCACGGCTGCTGAGGAGCTGTAGCGCGACACCATCTGCAGGGCCACAGCTTCTCTGCCCATGTTTTAAAGCCGTCACACGCATGATGTGGCAGTGAGTTCCACAGGTCCGCCACGCCGTTCCTGGGAGCGAGCAGCTCTCCCTCCCACCGCTCTCCTCCCCTCCCTCCCTGCGCTGACTGACAAGGTAACCGGCGCGCGAGGGGGGAGGAGCCACGCCAACAGCTGCCCGGGCCACGCCTACCGACCGCGAGCCGATCGCGCGAGAGGAAAGAGGAGCGGGGGAGGTGGGGGGAGGGCGGAGGAAAGGAGGCGGAGTAAGAGCTCTTTCCCCTCTCACCGTGACGAGTCGTTTGCGCGGCCGACCTCAGCACTGGGCGACATGGCAGCGGCGACGGACCGGACTCTCAGGGAAGAAAGGAAGAAAAAAGGAAGGGAGGGAAGGAAGGGACCGAGACCCGCTTCGGCAAACCTCGGCTAGGCTTCACACCCGGAAGCGGAAGTTCTGTGCCGGAAGTGACGAGAGGGGAAAGCGGGGATTTGGTTGGCCGAATCTTTGCTATGGATTTCTCTGAGGCGAGTCCTTCTCTCTCCCCCCACCCCCACATGGCGCTTCGTTTCTGCCTTTCAAAGTGACCGTTGGTAGCCGGGGGCGGGGGAAGAGAGGAGCTTGGGCTGCGTGACTGTCAAGCAACCGCCCGCTTAGCTTCGCCCGCCTTCGCTCCCCAGCTGAAGAGGCCGGTCAATGACAGCGCATGCGCCGCTTTTTTGCGGACCCGACCTTCGCCAAAGGTTAGCAAAGGGCGGCGGGGAAGCAGCGGCCGTCCGCCTGCAGATGTGGCGGCGTTACTCGTCTCCGCCCCTAGGTGTCGCTCGCCGCAGCGGCTGCCTGCACGCCGTGCGATGAGAGTACGCGGCTTCCCTCAAGGGAATCCTGGGAACTGTAGTTCAAGAGTACTGGAAGGTAGAACTCTCGAGTGTGAACTGCAATTCCCAGGATTCCTTGTGGGAAGTCGTGAGCTTTAGATAGTTGGTGTGCACGCAGCCGATTGTACTAAACATAAATGCATGCATGCAGTTTTTATTACGTTGTGCACTGCCCTGGTTTGCTTTAGGACATAGGGCAGTATATAATAACTTTTTTATTATTATTAGTTAGCCTACACAAGCCATCCTGAAACTCTTGGCAGGTTGGATTTTAAACCAGAGATGAAGGACCTGTGGCAGTCCAGAACTGGCTGGATTCCAGCCAAGACAGCATAATCTTTTATCAGGGGTGATAGGAGTTACAGTCCCAACAACTGCAGGGCCACAGCAACCCCTGCCTTAATTGGAGCAGCTGTTCCAAGAGTTGGGCAATGAGGTGCCCTATTCTAGCACACTCCTAAAACGAAGTATTTGGACCCATTGCCTATCGCAAGGGTTCAGCTTAGAAAGTATTGAGTTTTTGTAACTTTCTACTTGTATAATCCCTTCCTCTGTAAAGTTCAGAGGAGCCTTTTATCCTCACAAGAAGCTTAGGCTCTGAAATGGTGTCTTGCCCAGAACATCTAAGTCTGCTAATCTCCCTTACCCATACTAAAAGTACTGTATGCCAGTCTGGGCAAAGAAAAACTTAAGTGAGGGCAATTACATCTGAGGGGTTTTGGCTTTCCCAGTTTCCAGCTTTTCTTCAACTCACAGGATCTTAGAATGATGTGTGTGGAGTTGCCAGATTGCCTCTCTTCCAGTAATTGCCAAGATGGGGATTTGCCCATTGTTCCCTTACATGTGGCCTCATGTAACATATTTTCAGGCTTTTTTCTAGAATCCATGCTTGTGTAAAAACAACCCATACTCAATGTTCATTTTTTAAAACCTGAAGATTCAAATGCATTTTTTGTGTGAACTTAGTTTATTTATTTTAATACAATAAAGCCTTTCCACAGAGTCTTATTAGTCTTTTCCAATTTCTCTTGCCCTTAACATTTTTGACATTTATAACACATCACTGTAGCATCTCTGTAAGCCTAGGTACAACATCTGGCTATAGAATCTAACCACTTATTTGTAGTCTTCACACTGTACGAAAACCTTCCGTTTCTTTGCTGAATGGCTGTCACCATGATTTGAACTTTATAATACTAGTTCAATTAAGTTCAATTAACTTTATAATGCTATGAATGTAAGATAATAGGGTAGTGAACTAACAGAGTGTCTTGATAATTCTTCAGTTGCCAAGCTACTTTAGAAGAAATAACGTATTTTAAAAGGCATCCTCCCATTTTTGCACAGAAAATCACACAATGATTGTTAGACACCGGAAAATAATTTAACAGCTGTAAGGTCCTATTGATCCCATTTCTCCTCTGAATTCAGTGGAACCTAAAGGTAAAGGGACCCCTGACCGTTAGGTCCAGTTGCAGATGACTCTGGGGTTGCAGTGCTCATCTCTCTTTACTGGCCGAGGGAGCCGGTGTACGGCGTCATGTGGCCAGCATAACTAAGCCGCTTCTGGCGAACCAGAGCAGCGCACGGAAACGCCGTTTACCTTCCCGCCGGAGCAGTACCTATTTATCTACTTGCACTTTGATGTGCTTTCGAACTGCTAAGTTGGTAGGAGCTGGGACCGAACAACAGGAGCTCACTCCGTCGTGGGGATTTGAACCGCCGACCTTCTGATCGGCAAGCCCTAGGCTTCCCTGTAATTAGGGAATTACAGGGAATTCAATCTACATTTACATGGCAGCAAGTCCCACTAGTTTCAGTGGAACTGACTTGCAAGTAAGCATGCTCAGAACTGTAGTTCTGTTTTAAAGGAATGAGTACATCTAACATCTAGATGGGTTTGATTTTATTACTGTGAGGCTACTGATGTGCTCTGATTAAGTATCAGGATGGTAAGGCTTGTTCTGTACTAATACAGAAAGTTTATGCAAAAAAAAAAACCCTTTCCCAAATAAAAAGTTTGAGAGCAAAAGCCGAAACCCCTTTCTATTATGATATGGACATATTATAGATACGGTACTTCCCCACAGCTCTTGGGACGGAGAACATTTCTATCCTGTAGATTGCTGAAACCAAGATCAGAGGTCACCTCCTGCAATGGTCTTGTTGAACAGCAAAGGGTTAGATGAGGATTTTAAGTCCTGGTTGCGTGTGGCCGAAGTAGCAACCATCGTTTCCTCAGACACTCCCGGCAAGAACTGTCTCATCTTGCACCACCTGACCTGCTATATTTGGCTCTTTGTTAAGAAAGTACTTGGCCCTTTGCCTGTGCAACAAAAATATCTGTTGCTTTTTTAGCTTCCTGGTATTTGATTTTCTCGCCTGTGCCGCCCCCTTCTGGTTCTTATATTCCTATCCTTCCATTCCCCTCTGCCTGGTTCAAATAAACCTATTGGTTGATTTAATAACACTTTACTTCTGAAAGCACTCAAAGAATCTATATTAAAAAATGAGTAAATATGTTAAAATGTTAATGTTGCTACTCAGGTTCCACTTCCCTCCTGAGGGTTGATTTCACCCATTGAAGCTGCTGGGCTGTGTTTCGAATTGTTGACAATACACTGGAGGACAATAGTATACTGTTAACTTCAAGAATAAGCACATTATTGGCTTTTAAATCCATTGGGACAAAGCTACCGCATAATAGATTCAGCAAGCAGCATAGAGCACCAGTGTGTAACGTAGGGACACTGCAGTGGTAACCTTTATGTGGCGCTATGAGTATGGCAATCATGTCTGTATTACCATCTATGAAATGTTAAGACAGTATCCATTTGGCTCTCCACTTTGTCTCCTTTCATTATACATTGGTGAGCCCCACCCCAACATCATTGGACAATTTTATATTCACAGAGGGTCTCTCCTTTAAGGGATTGAATTAACCAGGTCTCCTGACCATAGAGTTCCCTAGAACAGAGGTTGATAACCTATGCCCCTCCAAATTTTGGCTTCCTATAATCTCAGACCATTAGCCTTACTGGCTGGGATCAATTGGCACTGAAATCTTAACAACATCTCAAGGACCACAAGTTCCCCATCCCTGCCCTACAATGTCATTCAGCCTTCCTGTTCTATTGAGGAAGTTTGAGTTTCAGTGCTCAAATCTCCCTGGATTTGACAGCAGGAGGAAGTGTGAGGATTCATCCTAGTGGACCCAGAAGCTGCAGTGTAGCTCTTCCACATCCCAGACGTTCCACTTGGTGGTCTTCTGTCTCCCATCCTGTTCATGTTTTCCTGCCCCTCTCTGGTGTTCTCAGCCCATGGGTAAAAGTCCCTAGCCTAGAACCTGCTATTCTTTTCCACACATCTGTACTAGTGTGACCCTCAATATGATCCTACACCAAAAAAATCTACAGACATGCCCACTGGGCTGAAAGTAGCAGTGCTGAATAGCTATAACGGTTAGAGCTGTCGTTTTTATTAATGAAACTACTGACAAGCAACAGGTATACAGCTTTTCAGGCTTTCCATGATAGTGTATGGTGTTAGCATAGTTTTTGTATATGCAGTGAATAAGCATGGTATTTACAGTGGCTTCTCACTTTTACTTCTGAGTGCCATTTCATTGGTGCTGTGGTTTGCCAAGCAGAAAAATGGATAATCTATTTGGGTAGGGACCAGCCCTCTATGATCTAGAGTAGGCATTGGCAAACTCAGCCCTCCAGATGTTTTTGGCCTACAACTCCCATGATCCCCAGCTAACAGGACCAGTGGTTAGGGGTGATGGGAATTGTAGTTTCAAAACATCTGGAGGGCTGAGTTTGCCTATGCCTGATCTAGGGCTTTCTCCTACCCTCCTCACATCACAAAAGCAGTGATGTGGAAATATTTTAAATACACGTTAAGCAGTCTTATATCCAATCTGAATATTAGCCAACACCTGCTATCTGAACTTTTCAGCTAGAGATGGCATGAATTTGACCTTGGAACTTCTGAATGAGAAGCAGCATTATTTTTTTATTACTTATTAAATTTTTATACCATCCTTCATCCAAAAATCACGAGGCGGTTCACAGCATAAAAATACAAAATGAGAATACAAAATAACACAATAAAACAAAAACAAACCAATAACACCCCCCTCCCCACAAAAACATTTAGAAGCCCAGAGAACATTAATCAGTCAATGACCTGATTATAGCAAAAGCATGTTCTCAACCCCTGAGCTATGGTCTATTCCTGAACCCATTCCTTTCCTCCCCTCATTTCCTGAAATTTCTACCATGTGTGCATTGAATGCACACCTGAGACCTGCAGGTAAATTTACGCAAAATCTCTGCTCTCAGATTATGATGATTTCTGGATGACAGCCTATGGTAGAGATGGAGAACGTGGCCCTCCAGTTGTTGCTGGGCTCAGCTACCAGTAAGCATGACTAGTGATCAGGGATGATACATAGCTGTCAACTTTTCCCTTTTCTTGTGAGGAATCCTATTCGGAATAAGGGGATTTCCCTTAAAAAAGGGGAAACGTTGACAGCTATGAGATGATGGAAGATGTAATCTATCAAAGTCTGGAGGGCTATTGGTTCCCCTTCCCTGTTCTATGGCCACTGAGTGTTGCAATAGTCCCTGTTGCTTTTGAAGCCCAAATAGTATTAATTCAAGAGTGATTGGGGGAAGTGTGCATGTTTTAGGTTAGATGCCTTCAGTGGAGCCTCCTCCCTGACAGGCCCACCTTCTCCATGCCACTGTCACAGTTGCCAGTCAATTATCCTCTTTCTCTGGGTCAGGGTGGCTGGTGCCCACTGGGTGAAAGTCAGGGAAACCAGCAGTAGGAGCCAGAGCCATCCCATGGCCAAGTGTAAAAAAGAAAGCAGGCAGGTGGGGGTAGGCTCAAATTTGTGGGGTTGTGCCCCATTTGCCTTTATTGACCATCTTTTCACTGCTGAAGGCCCAATCTGAATGGCTACTGAAAGGAGGAAGCTGAGCTGAGCCAACACTGATGTTCCTTTTTCTTGTTCATTTCACAGCTGAGATAGCTCAGTCACTCTGGGGGGAATAAGTAGAAAGCCAGGAGGCTCTAAGGGTTGGCAGTGGGCTTTGCGATGAGAGGCAGATCTCAGCAGGTGCCCAAGGATCCCCATCCCTGATGCCCAACCCTCTCCTGAGAGTTCTGAGCTAGCTTCAGGATGAAATTATGGAACTAAATGTCACTACAATCCGGATCCGAACCAAAAAACGAATGTAATGCCCATCTTTTTAAAAGACATCATAAGTGATTCCAAGCATTTCCCTTTTGTTACAACAACAAAGGACAACTTAGACAGTCCGCGTTCTCTCCTGAGTCACAGTGTTCTAGCTCTCCTAAGTGCATTCCAGTTCCTGCCGTTGCATCTAGGGAAGAGCTGGAAAGCTGTGTGCATCTGCCAGGCTCTTGATGAAATGCAGAGTCTGTGCCAGTCACCAGCTTGTATTTGCTGCTGCATAAGCAGAAAAGAAGACTTTTAAGGTTTGATGGAGGCATGGAAGCCCTCTTCCATCGCCACCATCCCTTCCACGGTGGTCTCAGTTGTTTGCCTGGAACACTTTCGACTGTCCTTTATGTTTTTCAAGTTCTCAGAAAGGTGTTTCCTGAACTTTTTGGTGAGGAAGCAGTAAATGACAGGATCCAGAACGCAGTTGGCACCCAGGAGGAACAGGGTCACCTGATGGATGTGATCCCACCACCTTTTGCTCCTACAGCTTATATCCCATTTGCCCAGAACCATCAAGGTCCAGGGAAGGTCCACAATGTGGTGAGGCACGAAACATACCACAAACACAATCATGACAGTGCACACCAAATAGAGCGCCCTTTGCCTGATGTGGGCGCTCTTCCGAGCTTGAGGTTTTTGGGCGAGCAGTGTTCGGATAATGGAGGCATTGCATACCACGACAATCAGGAAGGTGATAAAGAAACAAATGCAAATGACGATGTGGGAGGCAAGGACAGGGATGTTACTGCTTTCTGGGTCGTAGCGCTCAAAACAGCGTGTCACATGCCCTTCTTGGGTAGTGCCGCTGCCAAACAGGAAGTATGAGGAAGGGCCCGCGATCAGGACCCAGATAGCTATTGTGACATAGATGCCCCTTCTCCGCGTGGTAGACTGAGCTGCCGAAATGGGCTTTGTGACTGCTTGGTACCGATTGTACGTTATGACTCCCAGGAAGGCAACTGAGCAGTAGGTGTTCACAAAGAATAAGTAACCAGCCAAGTTACACAAAAAGCTGGGCATGATCCAGTCTCCTCTGTAGTGGTAATATACGATCCACATTGGCAACGTGATCAGGAAGAGCAGGTCGGCTGTCGTCAAGCTGACCATGAATATCTTTATTTCGTTTAGTTTCTTCGTAGCATAAACCCGTGTGAAAAGCCACAGGACGTAGCTGTTGGCTATAAAGCCCAGAATGAAAATGATGCTATAGTAGACAGTGAACAGGGTATATCTGAACTCGGAATCCACGTGACAATCTTCCTTCACGACGGGAAGCGATGAAAAGTTGTTACTTTCACCCTTTCGGGACATGGCTGCAGCAATCACGTTATTCTTTTAATGAAGCTCTGTTTTTCTTATCCTGAAAAGAGAGAGAAGGAAATGAATAATACAAGAGGGAGGCAACATTCAGCAATGAAACACAATGCTTTGTATGCAGAAGTTCAATCCCTGACAGGGAGGTGGTTAACCCCCGCTGTCCTGAGATGGGATGAATAAGCAAACTGGCATTTCAGTTCCCATTTCCATTTTTGATGGACTTTAACATCCCTAGCTTTAAAAAAGGTTTTTGAAAAGTGGGGGAGGGATAGGAGATCTGGGGCCCAAATGAAAGGACCTGGAGTTTGGGGGCCCTAGACTAGCCCCTGCAAAAACCCGGAATGGCACCACACCTGTTTCTGAACAGAAGAATCATTTGACTTTTTCAGACTACACAGCTTGATTGACACTTTGTAAAGCAGTGTGACTATGTTAAACCTCTTACTGCTTCCTAAGAGGAAGTGAAAGCTCTGTAGAAAAGAGACATCGGCAGAAGAGGATCTTGCCCCGTGAGATTGAGAAGTGCCCACGGGTCACATTAACCACAGAAAGAATTGTGTAATTTGGCAATGTGGTGTGGTTAAAAAAAATTAAAATCCCCTGCTTAATTTGTTCGTGTTTTCTTGGATAAAACAACAAGATGCCTATGCTGTTATTTTTTTAAAAAAATAAATAGATTTGAAAACAGCTATTTTTATGAGGCCTAATGCTGCCGGCGGAAGCTGAGGCTCCAATACTTTGGCCACCTCATGAGAAGAGAAGACTCCCTGGAAAAGACCCTGATGTTGGGAAAGATGGAGAGCACAAGGAGAAGGGGAAGACAGAGGACGAGATGGTTGGATAGTGTTCTCGAAGCTACCAGCATGAGTTTGACCAAACTGCGGGAGGCAGTGGAAGACAGGAGTGCGTGGCGTGCTCTGGTCCATGGGGTCACGAAGAGTCGGACACGACTAAACGACTAAACAACAACAACAATGCTGCAGTCCTAAGCATGCTTACTTAGGAACAATAATTTATTATTATATTATTACAGCATAAAACTGTACATATATAATATAATAAAAGTAAATAGTAATTGTAAAAGAGATACCACTGCCAACTCATCAATTAACTGGGTTTTAACATTTTAGGATTCTGCCTTTCACAGGATGTAAATTGAGTCTCAGGCTGAAAAAAAACCACATTCATTTTTCAGAAGATAGAATCATAGAGCTGGAAGGGACTCCAAGGGTCATCAAGTCCAACCCCCTGCAATGTAGGAATTTCAGCTAAAGCATCCATAACAGATTGCCATTCAACCTGTGCATAAAAACCTCCAAGGAAGGAGAGCCCACAGCCTCCCGAGGGAGTCTGTTCCACTGGCAAACAGCTCTTCCTGTCAGAAAGTTTTTCCATATGTTCAGTCGGAATCTCCTTTCTTATAACTTGAAGCCGTCGGTTCAAGTCCTACTTTCCAGAGCAGGAGAAAACAAGCTTTCTCCATCTTCCATGTGACAGCCCTTGAAATATTTGAAGATAGTCATCGTATCTCCTCTCAGGTTCCTCTTTTCCAGGCTAAACATACCCAGCTCCTTCAACCACTCCCTGTAAGGCTTGATTTCCAGACCCTCTTATGGTGTACATACCTCTTTCCCCATACTACTGTTTCTGTTCAAACAGATTTAGTTGTGTGCGTTTTTTGTGTAGTAAGAAAGCCTGCAAAACTCATTTTGCTAAGGAGTGAAAATGATTTGAGTACAGTCATCACAAGCAACTCATTCACACTGGAGTTTAATGTGGATTTTGAAACTGCTTGTGTCTATATTTTTTTGTGTTGTCCACCTAATGTCCTCCTCACCCCCCTGTTAAATTTAGATTTTCCCAATCTGCGGGTAATCAGACCGGGAACAAAAATCTGATATAAACTTGAACATTACCCAGCTGTGGACATACGAAGTGAAGCATGCTGTGTAGACAGATATTTTTACATGTGTGGTGGCAATTCTGTTGTCACACAACCTCTGCTTCCATCAGCCCAAAGGAAAGGATGTAGCCTGTCCTTTCCTACTAGTTGTTGCGGAACTTTATTTTTATTCTTTTAGCAGAGCTCTTGTGGAAAACTACCGTTTGCCAAAATATCTGCATTGAAAACAAAAATAACATTTACTCATGCAACTACAGGATGTCAGAAAGGAAGAACGGAAGACAGAAAGTGGCGGCCTTCAATACAATCAGCTCCAAATGCTTGCTTGATTTGAAGTGACTCATATTTATTTACTTATCTTTGACTGCTCTTTTGTGCGGATCTCATATATGGGAAAATGTTTTTTTTTTAAAAAAATAATGTGTAGTCACAGCTAAACAAATACCTGCATGCATGGCCAGCAGGCATCAACCAGGCATTGACTCCTGAGGAGACCACATTTGGACATTGCCTGATCACACCTCCTGTGTGAGAAGAAGGGCAGGGCACATTCCACCTGCTACCTAATGGCAGAGAAGGAGCTTAGCTGTGGTACCTTAGGCAGAAGGAAGGAAGGGGAGACAGGGAGGATGTAAAAAGCACCAGAGGGAGGGGAGAAGAGGAGGAAGCCTAGTGGAGACACAGGGAACAGGATGGTTAAGCTGAATGCCTAAATTAGATACCTCCACATAAATTAGGTGGTCCTCACATTCTTCAGACTGTTCCCCTAAGCATCATGGGGTGAGGCCAAAGGGGTGAGACCAACAGCCCATGTTCATCTAGTCCCCCTGCATCCTGGGGAGGCATAGAATCACATAGAATCAACCCCCTGCAATGCAGGAAAGTGCAGCTGTCCCTTACTGGGATCAAACCTGCAACCTTGGTGTTGTCAGCACCACAGTCTAACCAACTGAGCTATTCTGTGAGGCCTGGATTTAAGCGCTGCCTAGAGAATTGATACAGAAGACCCCTGTCCACTTTTGGGGGAGAGCCTCCTCTGGAATCCTGAGGCAGCTCTGGTCGGAATTGACTGTCCCTGTGGTTTGGGACTTACTCCTGAGGAGACAATATTGGAGAAAGGAGAATTTGACACTCTGAAGAAAGCACGATGCTGAAGTAGCCCTGAGAATCAGAGGTTTGCTGAAGGACTTGGTGCCTGGAAGAATCTAGGCCTGAGGTGCAAGCTGATAAAGTGAAGCTGCATTTCTGGAATAAAGAGTGACTTACAGCTGAGCAGACATACATTGCTGCCTCTGTTTTGACCTCTTATGGAAGTCATGGCGCATGCTCCCTTTGAGGTTATCCTTCCCTGGGGGTCTGGCACAAATACCTGGGTGCATGCCCAGAACAGATCTCAGACTCGAGGAACTTAGGGAAAGTGGGGAACTGTTAACTGAGGGGAGGACACAACATCCCGAATATATCCCAACAAGCACCACCCACTAGGCTGGATGGGAAACACTGAGAAATTTCAGAGGCATAAAACTGAAGGTGCACAAACACACACATGAAAACCCTCGTGTGGACACAGCCTTAAACCAAGAAGGGTGTGAGAGAGTGTATTGTAGTAGTAAGAACAGCTTTGTATTTAAGCACTAGCTTAATACCCACAGGTGAAAAGAAATTGCAAGCAGTTGATTTATTGGAATTCTACACAGGTGGGAAGGCTGGAAAAGGATGGGCAGACTGCTCTGTCTGCCCTCTGTGCTCAACGCCAAAATGAAACAGGTTGTTGGAGGGAGGATTGAACAGGAGCAGATATTGGTCTTTCAAATTTCAATGGCACCCTGTGCAAGGCCAAAATTCAGTTCACCCTCCTGCCCCTCACCTTCCGTTCTGCTCAGTTCACCAGCTCATAGTTGCAATGCCCTGTGCAGTTGGGACCGGTTGCACTGCCCTAAATCTGCCTCTGGACTGGACTCACCCTCCCTTCTTTTGCCGGCTCCCAGCAGGGTAGTAAAAAAAGCAAAAAATGCAGACTAGTAACTTTATTCAGAAGTCTGGGTTACAGTGCCAGATTAGCATGGGTGTTACATGGGCCCAGATTTTATTCAGCTACTGTATTACAAAGATCTCATTGGTAGACTTGGAGAAAGTCTCTATCTCTCTCTCTCTCTCTCTCGTTAATCTACCTTGCAAGATTGCTGTTAGGATTTTAAAGAATAAAGGAAGAGGGGGGGAGACACCCACAAACACTTCCCTGTTCTCCTTGGAGGAAGGGTGGGGAATTAGAGTAATAAGTAACTAAGTGGAAAATAGAGAAGTTTGTGCCCTTATTTGGCCCTGGCATGAAATATTTTTAATGTGTGTTTTGGGGTTGTTGTTTTTTGCTGGTAAGCTCCTGTTTCTTCAGTTGTGTTGCTTGGAAAGAGGAAGTGGAACCACAAACACCTTTTCTTTCTTAGAACTCTGAGCTTCCTCCTCCCACAGTCATATTTTACCACTTTTTCCAGATAAGGTCATCTGCCCATTAACTTTGTGCCATGCTGCTTGATTAACTCTGGAAGCCTCTTTACACTTTGGGTGTCTCTTGTCCTTTAGAGCAAGGATGAGGAAGCTTAGGCCTGAGCAAGCCTAAGAAATTTTGCTGTCTGAGGCAAAGAGCAAAATGGCACTGACTAGGGATGGGAGCAGGAGCGTTCAGTTTGGTATGCATTTAAAGCCTAATCTTATCAAATCCACAGTTTTCAAAACAATATAACAACCGAAACACAGCTATCCTTCAAAATTCACACTTAGCAGAATTTTGCAATTCAGTTCTCCAACCGAACAGTGTTTGCAAAAATGCATCTATTAGTGGAAACGTCTTGCAAAACTGTGTACAGAAAGCAAAACTGCATGTAAACTGTTTATTAGGAAAAACTCTCACAAAACTGCTGATTAATTTTCATGAGGATTTAAAAAAAAAATCACAAATAGCTGCAAGATGTAGAGAACTGAATTTAAGATTGGAAAAATGAGAAAATGAGCGAACTGAAATTGGCAGATCCTTCCATCCCTGACATCCACATACCCATTACATTTCATGTACAGCATACTTCCTTCAACACTGCACCCAAGTGTAGCAGTTCACATTTAAAGGTGAACCTTCCTAATATGTATTTTTCAAAATAATATGAGAACCAAAACACAACCTTCTGTTGAAATTCGCACTTTGCAATGCAGTTCTCTAGTGAAGTTTCAGTTACAGGTAGGTAGCCGTGTTGGTCTGCCATAGTCAAAACAAAATAAAAAAATTCCTTCCAGTAGCACCTTAAAGACCAACTAAGTTAGTTCTTGGTATGAGCTTTCGTGTGCATGCACACTTCGTATCTGAAGAAGTGTGCATGCACACGAAAGCTCATACCAAGAACTAACTTAGTTGGTCTTTAAGGTGCTACTGGAAGGAATTTTTTTATTTTGTTTTGACTCTAGTGAAGTGTTGTGTAGAAAAATGCACATACAAATATGTGTTTATTGGGAGAAATACACTATAGAAAGCTGGTGAGTCCTCATGGGAAGTTTTTTTTTTTTTAAATTCACAAGGATATGTGGAGAACCAAACTTAAGAATGGGGGAGGGGGGGCGGATAGAAAGCAAAACTGATAGATTTGCACATCCCTGAATTCTGAGGGTGCCTCCTTATAAGCCAAGTCTATCCAAATCAATGGAACTTCAGAGAAAAAATGTTTAGCATAGGAGTGTGAATACAGTGTCATTTCCCTTTCAGAAGTCTTTAAATGTGGGACAAATCTTTCCTCCTTTCTCTGCTCTCCCTCCCCTTATCCCATCACCACCACCATAATTGAACTTTGGCCCTTCTCTTCCCGCTCTAGAATTCATTCTCCAGGTGCTGTTAACTCCAGGTTGCCTCCACCCCCATCTCTCCCTTCTTCGAGTTATTTATCTTTAAACAAGGCTTGGACTGAACAGTCCTACGGATAAAAGGAATGTCAAGGCGGGCACATGAGCACTCCAAAGATACTTCTGAGGGAGTAATTTGGTAGAACAATGCCTGCAGTCAGGTCTTCTTATCTCTCCACACAAGTTCAAAAGGCTGGTGACTTAATTTGACTTGATTTTTTATTTAAATGAAAGTTGGATGTTTGGGAAATTGCTGAGGGGACTTGTCCGTCACATGCCCACCTTAGTAGGTAAAGGTAAAGGTACCCCTACCCGTACGGGCCAGTTGTGACCGACTCTGGGATTGCTCGCCCATCTCACTTAAGAGGCCGGGGGCCAGCGCTGTCCGGAGACACTTCCGGGTCACGTGGCCAGAGTGACAAAGCTGCTCTGGCGAGCCAGCACCAGCGCAGCACACGGAAACGCCGTTTACCTTCCCGCTATAAAGCGGTACCTATTTATCTACTTGTACTTGGGGGTGCTTTCGAACTGCTAGGTGGGCAGGAGCTGGGACCGAAAGACGGGAGCTCACCCCGCCGTGGGGATTCGAACCGCCAACCATGCGATCGGCAAGTTCTAGGTACTGAGGTTTTACCCACAGCGCCACCCACGTCCCACCCAATGCAATACATTGCACCCACCCAATGCCATACATTGAAAGGAAGTTTAAACACCCTATCTGCGGACACACCAAATATTTAAACAGCATAACTTCCCCTTCCCCAAGAATCCTGGGAGCTCTACTTTGTCCCTCACAGAACTACAATTCCCAACACCCTTTACAAACTACAGTTCCCAGGATTCTTTGGCAAGGGGGAGTCATGTGCTTCAAATATGTTGTGTGCATGCAGCCTCCAGCTCATAGATGTAGCATAAGTAGCCAGCATTTTCGGGCAGCAGAACTCAGTCAGGGCCCACCTGGATAATGCTATTGGGTTGTTGTTTTTTAGCCCTCTCCCTGCCCTCCTGCCAGACAAGGTCTGGTATTACTTAGCAGCAATGGTAGGTGGCTGAGAAGCCGCCATTTCAAAGTGCCCACAGTACTCCAAGCAGCTGTCTTGTCAGTGCGTTGTGAGTAGTTACAACGGTGGACAGCTCAGAGCTGCCCACCACATATAATGGCGCTGCTGCTGTATATCATTGCCTGTGTGCTGGTTACCTGCAGAAGTTCATGCCTCATACTCATGATGTCTTATAGGGAGCTGCCTTAAACTAAGGCAAACTCTTGGTCCACTCGGCTCAGTATTGTCTACACTGATCGGCAGTGGCTGTCCAGGGTTTCGGGCAGGAGGCATGCGCAGCCCTACCTGGCGATGCCAGGGGTTGAACCCAGGACCTTCTGCATGCAAAGCAGAAGCTCTGTCCCTGAGGCATGGCTGGTCCCCTGCCCTCTCTTGGACTAAGTGAGCAGTGACAGGAACAACCTCAGCTCACCCCACCTGTTCTCTATGAACGCTTATTCACATTGGGCCCAGAGGAAGAGGGCAATCTTTGGATCGCAGGGACAGTGGCAAAGAGGAGGGGAACAATCAGGGAGGGACCCCCTGAGTGCATCATCATCATCACTGCTATTATTATTATTATTATTATTATTATTATTATTATTATTATTAAATTCAAAATCTTTTACTTCTACCAGAAGAAGCATACCAAAAAAGAGAATTTTTGCATTTGTAATAGACCATATCAAAGTACACAACGTTATTAAGCATACACACAGACACACACACACCATTTGGTGAGAATAATATTATATTTACACCTCAAGCGCTATGATATTACACTTCTAAACCTCTTTTACCCATTGTAAGAGAAAGTAGTCCATTCAGCCTCTGGATATTCTCAGTTCCCTTTTTTATGTAACTGGTTAGTAAACACCATTTGCCAAGTTGCTATTGATAGTTTCCTCTGTTCTTTAACATAGTTGCTAATGTAATCAAGTTTTATTGCTCACCATTTTCCCTCGTTATATCTGATTTGTATGGTTTATGGGCTTTAGCATACACCAACCTTGTAGTATTTACTATGTGTAGGATTTGAATCCCCTTCATGGATCACTGCCGTGTCATAGCAAAGGGGCTTGAATAACTCAGAGAAGCTATGAGCTATGCCATGCAGGGCCACCCAAGATGGACAGGTCATAGTGGAGGTCCATGGGGTCACAAAGAGTCGGACAAGACTAAACGACTAAATGACTAAACGACTAAACAACAACAACAGGATTTGAATTCTATATGTTTGTAATGGTTAATCCTTGACACAGTTTAAGAGACAAATTAAAAAGTCCAATGGAAGCCTGACCTGAAAAATAATAATAATTACTTTAACACTATTAAATATATTTATCATCGCCATTATTTCTTTTGAACCAATTTTAATATTAAGCGCAGAAACAAGGTCTGAAACCTAGTGGTGAAGGGTAGGAAAGAAATCAAAATATAATCACAATCACAACAATAATTGTACTTATTGTTCAATGGAAATGCAATGTTGTGAGTGCAACCAAGCTCCTCTGAGCATTTTGGGAAAGGGCTGCAAAATCAGAAGATGTTCCCAGCAAATGCCCTAAGAATTGCATCTGTAAGAGCAGCCTCCACTTACCAGAGTCTAGAGGAAGGATATTCTCCACTGAATCCAAGCTGATGGAGGGAGTTCATCAATAGGTGAGTCTTGGGTGCTTGCAAACGAACCCTCTGCCAGTCTGGAGCTTGAGGCTCTTTGCCACGCTGCCAACTTCCACAAACCAGAAGGACCCCGCAAGAGGCACCTGCGTAGTCATTGGGAGTGAAGAAACAAGGGGTGTCATCACTGCCACCAAGGAAATGCAATGTTGAGTAAGGCTAAGAGGAAGACAATTAACTGCAAGAGGGCAGGAGAGCCAAGAAAAGCCATTGCTAACCTAGATTTGCTTCTGAAAGGCTCTTGTGACCGAGCCACAGTCTGTCTGCTACCAAAGCTCCAGGGAAAGAGCTTCTCGCTATCATTAGTCATAAATCTAATGACAACGTTTAATGACTTCCTTCCAGTTAGCACAGAAAGCCATTGCCCCAAAGCTGCAAGGACGCCTTCATCTGGCCTTTGCAAGTAAAATGTCAGTTTGCAGCAGGCGGACAACCTCTCTCCCCACCCCAGCTGCCCTTGGAGTGGCACGCTTTCGCCTGCAACGACACGCTTTTCTCACAACAATCTCAGCCACTTCAGCGGGTAGGATTCAAATGGAACCAGTAAAACATGATGCAATGCTCACAAGGCTTCCTGACAGATATTGGAGAGGGTCAGAAGCAGGGCACATAACTCCTGCACTGGATCATACCTCTCTGTACACAGGATGTCAGCAACATTTTTCAGTCTCATATTTTTTTGATCTCAAGATCAGTTCTTCACATTTCAACACCAGTTTGTGATTTTCCCCCTTTAAAGTCCTCATCAGCATTTAATTGCAAATTTCCCCAAATATGCACATTTTTGTATAAATGCACATTTCTGCAGAGAAATTTTATTTAGTATAATGCTCTTTGGAATGTTACTTTCACTAATATATGTGTTTATATGCACAATTTATGGTAGCATATGCATTTTTGTACACATTACTTGACTGGATAAATTCATTGCCAAATCCGAAGAATAAGTGTGAATTTAGAAGTCTGGCTCTGTTTCGGCCTATGTCTTTTTTTCAGAAAGTGTTCACCTTTAAATGCAAATGGAATCAAATTTGTCTCCCATCCCTGTTCAAAAATAGACAACGTGCGGGTTTCTTGATGTTATATTGGACCACAACTCCCATCATCCTTGTTAATTGGTCATGCTGGCTAGGGTTGGTGGGAGTTGTAGTCCAACAACAAAGGGGCCAGCCCGCCCCCAAAGTTAATGAGCATTGCCATTCAAGTGGTGTGCATGTGCTACATATGCAGGGTGGGGCTTAACTGGGCCCCCCAATATTTTATTCAAGATGGCACCCTTGCCCACTGCCCCATTGGCTGGTGATCAATACAATAGCAACAAGCCTTTTAAAACCCTAAACAGCCTTGCTCCTGTATACCTGAAGGAGCGTCTCCACCCCCATCATTCAGCCTACACTGAAGTCCAGCTCCGAGGGCGTTCTGGCAGTTCCCTCATTGCGAAAAGAGAAGTTACAAGGAACCAGGCAGAGGGGCTTCTCGGCAGTGGTGCCCACCCTGTTGAACGCCCTTGCAGCAGTTGTCACGGAGGTAAATAACTAGACAACTTTTAGAAGACATCTGAAGGCAGCCCTGTATAGGGAAATTTTTAATGTCTGGTGTTTGATTATATTTTTTATATTCTGTTGGAAGTTGCCAAGAGTGACTGGTGAAACCTAGTCAGGTGGGTGGTGGGTATAAGTAACATATTCATATCAATATCATCATCATCATTCCCCCTGCCACCCATCAAACAGAATTCTGTGCTATCTTGCATGAAAGTACAATGTTATGTGTGGTGAGAGGTACTAGGCCAAAGAACTCTGAGCTTGTAAGGATGAGAATGACCATAATTTGACTTATGACCGAGTCTAGATGTGCTTGAAACTTCAGGGCGGCCGGATATGAAAACAGATCAGAATCTTAACACCACTGCTGAATAGGGCTCTGAATCATCAGGAGACCTTGTTTCTGCAATTTCCTTCTGATCTCAACAAACCTGTTCACCCCACACAGTCTGGCATCAACTAATTGCATCATACCTTCTCTCCGCACAAGAAAAAGTTGTATGATATAAATCACAGCATTGCTAATGGGGTGTAAAACAAAGGGTCAAGCAGGCATGAAGAGACCAGGGATGATAATTGGATAATAATAATAATAATAATAATAATAATAATAATAATAATACCCTTACCATCTGGCTGGGTTTCCCCAGCAACTCTGGGTGGCTCCCAACAGAATATTAAAAACACAATCAAACATTAAAACTTCACTAAACTGGGCTGCCTTCAGATGTCTTCTAAAAGTCAGATAGTTGTTTATTTCCTTGACATCGGATGGGATGGCGTTCCACACGGTAGTTGCCACTACCGAGAAGGGCCTCTGCCTGGTTCCCTGTAACTTTGCTTCTCACAGTGAGGGAACCACCAGAATGCCCTCAGAGCTAGACCTCAGTGTCCGGGCTGAACGATGGTGGTAGAGATGCTCCTTCGGGTATACTGGGCCAAGGCCATTTAGGGCTTTAAAGATCAACACCAACACTTTGAATTGTGCTCAGAAACATACTGGGAGCCAATGTAGGTCTTTCAGGACCAGTGTTACAGTGGTGCCCCGCAAGACGAATGCCTCGCAAGATGGAAAACCCACTAGACGAAAGGGTTTTCCGTTTTGGAGGCGCTTCGCAAAATGAATTTCCCTATGGGCTTGCTTCACAAGATGAAAATGTCTTGCGAGTTCCTGCGGGTTTTTCCCCTCCCCCCTTTTTCTAAGCTGCTAAGCCGCTTATCAGCTGATCCGCTAAGCCGATAAGCCGCTAAAAGCCGCTAAAAGCCGCTAATAGCCGCTGAAAGCCGATAAGCCACTAATAGCGCTAATCCGCTATGCCGTCAATGGGCTTGCTTCGCAAGACAAAAAAACCGCTAGACGAAGAGACTCGCGGAACAGATTAATTTCGTCTTGTGAGGCACCACTGTATATGGTCTTGGTAGCCACTCCCAGTCACTAGTCTAGCTGCCAAATTCTGGATTGTCGTTTCCGGGTCACCTTCAAAGGTAGCCCCATGTAGAGCGCATTGCAGTAGTCCAAGCTGGAGATAACTAGAGCATGCACCACTCTGGCGAGACAGTCTGCGGCTCCAAGGTACATGAAGATAGGTGGTGGTAGTAACTTTGCCTCGATTAGAGGTGCTAATGCAGGGGCAGGGAACCTGTGGCCCTCCAGATGTTGTTAGACCACAACCTCCATCAGCCTCACCCACCATGGCCAGCAGCGAGGGATGATGGGAGTTGTAGTCCAACAATATATGGAGGGCTCTAGGTTCCTCCACTCCTTCTCTAACTGTAACAGAGTCTAAAAGAAAACCAATGATTTTCAATTCCATATGAAATAAATAAACACAAGGGAGTGGGTGTAGGGGAAGTGAGTGAAATCACCTCCCCTTTCCCCAACACGATATATAGGGACCTCCAGATTCCCAGATTATCCCTGTACCTCTAACCTCCTGAGTTAGGATAGACCAGGAAACATTTCTATCCAAGTTATGTTCATCCTACAATGAACTACTTGGATATTTTTATTACTCTACAAACATCACTGTGCATGGCTGTGATTGCAATGAGTGAAGTCTACTCTTTAAGGTTCATTTGCCAAATGTTGCTCATTCCACATGCAAAAGGGGTTCACCCAGTTAATCACAACAGGACCCATGGAGGATGTCTTGCTTGAGGGTCTTCCAAAACATGGTGCTGCCACTGCTACTCATGTTCTATTTGAAATGCGCAAACACACACACACAATTACATGTGGAAATAAGTGTCTCTTGGAGAGTAGTAATCATAATCAAGAAACGTTGGAAGCCACCTTGTATTGAGTCAGACAAATTGGTCCATTGAGCTATATATAGACTAACTTGACTGGCTATCCAAGGTTTCCAGTAAGGAGTCTTTCCCAGCCCTCGTTGGAAATGCCTGGAATTGAATCAGGAACCTTTCGCTTGCAAAGCAGATGCTCTACTATATGAGAACAAAAACACAGCCCTTCTTCGAAACCTATCCCAATTTTGTGATGCGGTTCTCCAATCAACGTTTGCCAAAAATGCATATGTCCAGGAAAAGTGCACATAAAATTTAACAAATTAGTGAAAAGAATAGACAAAAATGCATTGCATTAGGAAATGTCATTTGCAAAAGTTGTGTGTATATTAGTCAAAACAGCATACAAAAATGTGTTTCTTAGGAGAATTTCTCACCCAAATGCTGATGAATTTTCATGAGGATTTTTTTTTTAAAGCAAAGTGCAGCAGGAATGTAAACTGAATTTAAGAATGAAAACATGAGAAACAGAGAGAACTAAAACTGACATTCTTCCATCCCTTCTTATGAGGCAGTTCTTCATATGTGACATAAATAGTTCCTTGTTATGTTCAACAATATGCACATCCTGGCTTTTCTCTGCTCAGCACATCTTATGCAAAGGCCAGGGGTCTGTACCGGAACTTAAAAGAGTAAGCTCAATAAAAGCCTGAAATACAAAATGCCTTGTCTGTCCCAGCATCCTCCTCCCAAAACATTTGATAACTCTGAATTGGGAGTTTTAGGGTGAGGGAATAATAATGATTAGAAAAATCCTCTTTGCTCTGTTTGCATCATTAACTATCTGAATCTCTGTCATGCCAGCAACTGATAAAGAAAGTAAGAAAAGAGATGCTTGTCAGGGAAGGAGACCTCCACTACTAGCCCTCACAAATCTGAAGTTCAGGAGGAGCCAGTGGAAACCATAAATTGCCTAAAGTTACACTTAAGGAAATCAGCCCTGAGTGCTCACTGGAAGGACAGATACTTGGGCCACCTCATGAGTAGAGAAGACTCCCTGGAAAAGTCCCTGATGCTGGGAAAGATGGAGGGCACAAGAAGAAGGGGACGACAGAGGACGAGATGGTTGGATAGTGTTCTCGAAGCTACCAGCATGAGTTTGACCAAACTGCGGGAGGCAGTGGAAGACAGAAGTGCCTGGCGTGCTCTGGTCCATGGGGTCACGAAGAGTCGGACACGACTAAACGACTAAGCAACAACAACAACAACACTTAACTGACCAGGAAGATGCTTCACTCAAGGGGGTTACAGATTTTAGGGCTCCGTACCACTCTGACTGAGCCCACTTCCTACCTTTGGATCCTTCAAATTCATACAAATGTATTCCATCAGGGAACATTGTTCTTCAAAAATGTGTCTATTAGGCAAAACTACATGTGAATGTGTGCATATTAGGATAAACTGACACAAAGTGCCGATTAATTTTCATGAGGACTTAAAAATAATAAATCCGGAAATGTGGAGATTGAATTTAAGGCTTGAAAAAAGAGAAACTGAGAGAAAGTGGAACTGCCGGATTCACCCATCCCTATTTAGCGCCACCTCAAAACCAAGCAAAGGTCTTACCCCTTTCCACAGGATATAGATCAGCCCCGGTCCTGGACCTTCTCCTCAGGCTGCTTCTCAGATCCTGCTCCACATTCTCCCACAGCTGAGGGAACGTCTTCCTTGGTAGGGCTTGGGAGGCTTTTACTGGGCTTTCTTCCTGTCAGAGGTGCTCTGTGTGGCTTTTTACTTATTCGGGAAGGGAATAATCACTGGTTGAAAATCAAAGGGAAGCTTTCCCTGTGTAGAAAGAGTAGGGTGCCGGAAGCACCGAAACGCACACACACTCTCTCTCTGCGTGTTTATGGATTAAGCCCTGGGAAATCCCATCATGTTGAACGTGTTGCCCAACTCATTTACTAGTAGTAATAGCAGGAAGCAAAAAAAACCAAACACGCCGCAGAGGGAGTGGACTCTCTGGGGAGTGAGTCACAGCCCCACAACATGCTTCAGCAGGTCTCTACTTCTAATTTTATTCTGGTATCACCTTGTGTCTGAGAGAGCAACCCATCTAACAAATTCTGTATCCCATTTTTTAAAAATCACTTTCACTGCTATTTTCCAGCAACTCAGGATCTACAGTCCCATACAACACAATTTGAACAAGGACTCTTCATCAGAAAAACACCACACACCAGCTTCAGCTTTGGGGACCCCCATGTGATGTTAGCATTTCCCTTACAGCTGTAGCATATTGCTTTATGACAGAAGGTAAAACAAACAAAGCACAGGTTATTATTTGCTACGCTATCCACAAGTTGGCATACACCTTTGAGATTACAGATAGGTAGCCGTGTTGGTCTGCCATAGTCAAAACAAAATAAAAAAATTCCTTCCAGTAGCACCTTAAAGACCAACTAAGTTAGTTCTTGGTATGAGCTTTCGTGTGCATGCACACTTCTTCAGATACACTGAAACAGAAGTCACCAGACCCTTCTATATAGTGAGAAGGTGGGGAGGGGTATTACTCAGAAGGGTGGTGGGAATGGGTGATTGGTAGATATCTGAGTAATACCCCTCTGAGTAATACCCCTCCCCACCTTCTCACTATATAGAAGGGTCTGGTGACTTCTGTTTCAGTGTATCTGAAGAAGTGTGCATGCACACGAAAGCTCATACCTAGAACTAACTTAGTTGGTCTTTAAGGTGCTACTGGAAGGAATTTTTTTATTTTGTTTTGACCTTTGAGATTGGTCTTTTACTTTCCGGAATGTTTGTGTACGTACTGTAATATTCCTTTTGCTAATTTCAGTTTCTGTGTTAATTTCCGCATGAGAGCTACTTTATCTGCCATGCTCTCTTGTACCAAGATGTTAGGGTGGCTCCCTTGAAGTCCTTCCAAAACATGGTGATGATCATTATTACATCCTGCTACTAGTGGAAATCCAATTAGGACTTTGTGCTTCTGGTCCTGGTTTTACTTCAGAAACAAATTCAATAAAGCCAGCACTGGGGTTCCGCTGCTGTATTTCATTTTTAAAGGAGGGAACGCCTCACAAAGAATCATACAGAGTGCTCAAATTAAACCCCATCAAAAATACAAAAAAAACAAAACAAAAAACCTTTCTGCCCTGTCATGACACCCACATCAACTCCCTGAGGAGGCCGATGATTCATAACACTCTGCCTAATGGTAGGGCTGGCCCTGAGCCCAGTACTGATTTGCAAAGTTGTGTTCCAATTCTGTGTTACAAGCAAGCCGTCCCCTCAGAGAATGTACAAGTATATATTGAAAAGGCTCTGGAAGTGATCCACTGGACATAGCATGAAAGGGTAAGTCAACATGCAGTTGCCTAATCCTGGAATGCACCCAGGACGCTTATCACAGCAAACAGCTTCCGTCTCTGCAGAAGAATAACTGTGCAATAGCAATAAAAGTGACACCACCAAAGGTATTCTGTGTGTCATCCTGACACTTAAGCCCATGGTCCTCCTGCATGCAACAATCACCACTGATGTGATGGACAGGCATAGCAATTCCAGGCATGAAAATTCAATAGAGACCAGTTAGGTATTGACTCCAGTCTTCTCAAGGCTACCAGGTCTGGCTTCAGCTGGAGCAGATCTTGATCAAAGTGTCCTCTATTGGACTTGTTCCTCCTTGCAAACTTACCTTGCCTGCCCGCCTCTGCAGTGTTGGCTGGCCTGGATCTAGTGCCATCTTGGAGTTACAGACTGCACTCCCTGCTGAAATATGGGAGGTCCCCTCTGTATTGACATTCCACCAGCTTCTGAAGACATTCTTCCCTTGAGGCTGCTGGCCCACAACAGAGCATAATGTGGATTTGCATCGGCCTGTTTACCGTTAATGCTTGAGGGAGATTTGCGGTGATGGAGCGGCAGGATGAGAAGGCGCTGGAGGGCCAAAGCGGGGACCCCGAGGAGGGGGGGAGGAAGAAGAACTTGTGGATCCTTTAACTACTCTAAGGGAGCATTGTGAACAGATTGAGAAATGTGTGAAAGCTCGGGAACGTTTAGAGGAGTGTAATGCTCGAGTGTCATCCAAGTCCCATACAGAGGAGAAGTGTACAGAGGAACTCTTTGACTTCTTGCATGCTAGAGACCATTGTGTGGCTCATAAACTCTTCAGCAAATTGAAATAAATGTTAATATAAGCCTGTGTCGTCCTCATGCATAGCTGATGAAAACCTGAGTGTTCAGTTTGAGTAAACATGCAGCTCTGCACATGTGATATGAAAGTGAATGCAACTAGCTCTGTGGTAATTCTGGGAGAATTTAAGAGTTGTCATCAGGATACATCTGTTATGTAGAAGATTTGTGGCTGCTTAACAAAGTGTTTCTGTAGACTTCTGATATTAAAGATATTTCCTGTCAAAAAAATAAAAAAATAAAAAATATAGAGGCATCCCCATGATGGTCTCCCCTATCCCACCACTGTCCTGTGCCCTTTCCTCTTTAAATGTGGCATTTTTTTTTTATTCCTGGAAGAGTTTGTGCCAAGTAGAAGTCTACCATGGCAATCCAGTGCTCTTGGCTTCCACTTCCTGTGGTGGGTACATATTGCAGTTCTAGGGACCAGCAGAGATCAGCTCTCAGTGCAATCCTCTTGAGAGAGTGTTGACGTAAGGAGCAGTGAGTGGATCAAGGCTCAACTGCAGTTGCTTTGATGGAGTCCTTGAAATCTGAAGATGATGGTAATGTGATCTTAGGTTGGGGAAATAGTGACAGAATGACATCCAACAGTCCCTCGGGTTCAAGGGCGCTGCAGTAAATGGGGCCACCTGGGGTCTGCGCTGAGATCGAATCCCTCTTCCATTCTTCATTTTTCTTGGCGCTTATGGCCTCATTCCTCAAGTATGGAGAGTTTGCCCCAGGAGCCCATGACATCAAGTCTCCTCAGACCCGGTCTAACATTCTAGCCTTGCTCTTATACCTTATACAGTGGTACCTCAGGTTACATACGCTTCAGGTTACATACGCTTCAGGTTACAGACTCCGCTAACCCAGAAATAGTGCTTCAGGTTAAGAACTTTGCTTCAGGATGAGAACGGAAATTGTGCTCCAGCGGCGCAGCAGCAGCGGGAGGCCCCATTAGCTTAAAGTGGTACCTCAGGTTAAGAACAGTTTCAGGTTAAGTACGGACCTCCGGAACGAATTAAGTACTTAACCCGAGGTACCACTGTACTCAACTGCTGTTACCACAGTTTGATGAATCAGGGATTAACCTAAATTAAATGATGGGTTTTCATAAACACTGCTGTTGGTCCACACTATTCCGGTTAATGTGAAAAATGCTTGTAAAGTGACAACATAAACAGGAGGATTTCCACACTTTCTGGTCAAATTGTACATTTTCCAAGCAATGCTGGATCACGCGTGCAAATGGTCTGCAACATTCGCTATTGACGCTAACAGTTGGTAGGCATTCTTGAAAGGTCAGTATTTGGAGAGATAAATCAGTTTAATGTGCTGGGATAGTATTCTGTTTTGATGGTTGTGTATGGAGATCTAATGCATTTCCCCCCCCCCCCCACTTTTTGGCATTATTTTTTATTGTTTTGCAACCAAAAGAGCTGTGTACATTCTCCATGTCTCTGTTTGCAGGAAATATCCCTTGTGTTTATGCATATTAAACAGTAAACTCAATCTGACAGCTTCACAATCCAGGGATTACAAGCACCATCTTGTGATTATTTGAATATAATGACTCCTAGTTTCTTTAGGGTGGAGATGGAGAACCTGCAGCCCCCCCCCCCCGATGATTCTGGACTCCAGTGTCCATCATTCCTGACCAGACTTTGGGCTGATGGGAGTTGGCATCCAAGAACATCTGCATGACCAATGCTCAGGAATAATGGAAGTAATCATCAAAAAATATTCAGAGGGCCACAGGCTAGACCTCACCCTTGGTCCAGCAAATATCTTGCTGCAGGTCTGCAGAGCCCCAACCACGGACTATCAGGGTAGGATGGGACAAGGGGAGGGCAGGAAGGCCATTTGGCCTGGGGCTTCAAGCCAAAGTAAAGGTAAAGGGACCCCTGACCATTAGGTCCAGTCATGACCGACTCTGGGGTTGCGGCGCTCATTTCACTTTATTGGCCAAGGGAGCCGGTGTACATCTTCCGGGTCATGTGGCCAGCATGACTAAGCCTCTTCTGGCAAACCAGAGCAGTGCACGGAAACACTGTTTAGCTTCCCGCCGGAGCGGTACCTATTTTTTTTTTTTTTAAATAATATTTATTAGAAATTTCCAATTACAAAAGAAATAAAAAGAACAAAACATCCCAATTTAAAATCTTATTTTCAGTAACATCTTTCCAGGACTTCCCCTCCCCTCCCCCTCTTGTATTCCAATTTTTACAAATAAATTCAGCAAATTCTTATCCCAGATTTTGAACTTATTATCATTAGCCCAGTTTTAAAAATATTTTCCCATCCCCTAAAATCGACCTGTTCCCTTCCGCGCGTTCCCTCCTTTAATATACAATACAGATTAAAATAATCAAATATAATTAATTAAAATAAAATTGTAAAATATAATTAAGATAATCAAATATAATTTTACGCCCTTTGGATTCCAAATTTCCCTCCCCCCTTTCCCGGTTGCGTTCCCAATGTTCATCAACGTCTGATGTCTTCCTGGAGCTCCCACATCTATCTAGGCCATAGTCCTTTACCAGTCATCTTTAATTTCGAATGTCCAATCTTGGAAGGAGTCTATCTCAAAAAGGCCCATTTCTTCCATCCAGATTTTTATATTTAGGAGTAAAAACTCCAATTTTATTTCTTAGACTTTTCAAATCTGGATGTCCCAAATGTTCCCACTTCCTTTTTTTTTTTTAATTTTAAAAAAATATTTATTTATACAACAAGAAAAAACAAGAAAACACACACACAAAACCCCCCCCCCACAAGTATCAAATTACACACAAATTACAAAAATAACCATAGACGCGTAATTTTCTTGACAAACAATAAAACATCTATTGGTCTTAACACTAAAGACCCAACTTCCCGTCTATTCCATATTTCAAGTTCAAATTACTTATTGCCAATACACATTTTTTTTCATAATTAAACTTATTCTCAATAAATCTAATTTCTTCTCTCTACCTAGCAACTATTACTGAAGTTCCTCGAATGCTGCAACAGAATTTAAACTACTATATTTGTTTTTCAGATATTCTTTGAAAACCTCCCATTTAGAAACAAATTCCTGTTTGGATTTATTCTTTATTTTTTCTGATAAACCATCTAATTCGGCATATTCTGTCAGCTTTTGGATCCAATCTTGTATAGAGGGGATTTCATTACTCTTCCATTTTGCTGCGATCAAAACTCTTGCTGCCGCCGTCGCATATAAAAAGATACCCTTCCTCTTTTGTGGAATATCCAAATCTGTTATTCCCAGGAGGTAGGCCTCTGGTTTTTTATTGAATGAGATCTTTAGAATTTTTTGCAGTTCTGCGTGTATACTCTCCCAGAATACCTGTATTTTCCTACATGTCCACCACATATGGTAGAATGTTCCTGAGTCTCCGCATCTCCAACAATTGCTTGACACATTTTTATACATTTTTGAGAGTTTCCATGGTGTTAGATACCATCGATGTTGCATTTTTTGAAAGTTCTCTCTAATCGTGTAACAATTTGTGAATTTCCAGTTGATCTTCCATAAATTTTCCCATTGGGCCATGGTTATTGAATGGCCAAAATCCTGAGACCACCTCACCATTGCCACTGTTACCTCCTCCTCCTTGACTGTCCAAATGTTCCCACTTCCAACTTTATCCAATTCTTGTTGTTCTTGTTAATCCCTCTCCTCCTTTTTTTTTTTCCTGCTCTCCTGCACAAATGTTCTAATTCCAAAAGCTTCTAATTCCTCTGCAGAGGCTCTGTTATTCAGGAACAAAACATTATGCCAAGTCCCTTCCATTCTTCAATAGATAAATCTATTGTCTCCTTTAGTGTGTAGACCTCTGTAGACAAAATAGTGTTCCATTCCTGCAGTTTCCCAGGAGATAAAAAGTTCTATTCAAGTTCCAAGCCAACAATACTTGTAATATCCCTCAGCTCCTCTAGGTGGATTGCAATAACTCAGTTCCCTTCCAGATCACGCCCACCAGTCAAAATAACTTGTTATTCCTTGTTTTAAGCAATTTGTATCCAATTTATAACAAATGTAACCGGCAAAGTCCTCGTAACAAAGTTCTCATTTTTGTTCTTCCGCTTTGACAGCTCTTTGACAGCTGTCAAAACCTCTCTTTCTCTTCTCCCGGCGCTCTCACAAATCGCTCCCAGGATTCCGGGGGGGGGGGGTTGCTTTTTAATTCAATTCCACTTTTCTCCTCCAGCTCAGTCTTATAATTTTCCATCGCGAAGTTAGTAACTTTGTCAAAATAGGGTTGCGCTCGATCTTAGTTGTCAAATCCTTTACTTTAACTCCTCTACAACAGGGGGGGGGGGCTGACTTCCTTTTTGCGCCTCCCCCGCTCGCTCCGAATTTTTTAAAAAACTTATCCCCCTTTTTAGTCCAGGTTCCAATTACTCACGGGTTATTCTTTTAAGTCCAAATTTTCAATAGAAGAAGTCAGCGCTCTCCGTCGAATGGCATGCGGCTTCGCTCGGCAGGGGAAGCGGAGGACTCAAAGCACCCCCCCGTCACCCGTTCCGCAGCCTTTAAAAAGGCTCCTTCGCGGGTCGGGGGGGCGCAAAAGGTGCCAGCCGAGTCACCATGTCCATGGGTTTCAGCGCCCATGGTTTTTGAGGGTCCCCGCGTCGCCGGCGCGGTAGGACCCAGCCCCTGCCGAGCAGGCTCCCTCCGGAGCTCGGAGGGAGTCCGCCATTCGGCGATGGCGCCAACCCGGAAGTCCGGTACCTATTTATCTACTTGTGCTTTTGATGTGCTTTTGAACTGCTAAGTTGGCAGGAGCAGGGACCGAGCAACAGGAGCTCACCCTGTCGTGGGGATTCGAACTGCCGACCTTCTGATCGGCAAGTCCTAGGCTCTGTGGTTTAACCCACAGCACCACCCGCGTCCCACTTCAAGCTCAAAGGGGGCTTCAAATTTACATACACGTTATTATTATTATTATTATTTGCATTGATAACGTTCACTGCGTGTTTTTATGCACATTGGACCAAAATCTCTCACACAGCTTAATTTAAGCAAATAAGATTTGTGATTTGGCTGATTGGCATCCGTCTGTCTTGGGAGACAATGGAAGAGTGTGCCTCTGAGGGTGAAGTCAAACCTTTGGAGAGTTAGAGGCTTAGTTGTGGCTGTAGATGTCAGGCGTCAGGGAATCCAATCCACACACCCCACCCCGGTAGGCAGCCAGAAATAGAACGACAAGGGAAGCTCTTACCAAGGTCTTTTAGTCAATATTCACAGAGAGAGGCTTAGAAATGCCACCTCTTGGAGTAATAGCATTGCTCCAAGTAAACTCCACCCCACCTCTCTCCTCAACCATCAACAGCACCACCCACCTTACGGTGGCTGCTTAGGGCCATTTGACTACGAGCCCTTTGCCATCCTACTTTCAATGCTTGCCAGGTTTTGGGAGAAGGGGGGGGGGGGTCTGGAATGCTTCCTGGTGATGTCAGCCAGCTCTGCTTCCTCCCCCTTCCTTTCCCATGACTTCCCAACTCTGCTCGTCATCTACCTCTGAGCCGTGACCTTCCTCAAGCCACTGTTGTAAATCTACAGTACCATCTTCCTCTTCTCTGGAAGGTTTAGGAGCGGGAGGTGGTATCCACCATTCCTCCTCTGTCCAGTCCAACATCGAGACCGATATGGGAGAGACATGTTTTGTTGCAGCTAGGGCAGATGAAAACATCTGGCTGTGCTGATGCAGATGTACCACAGTTTTTCTTCTTCTCCTCCCAGTGATCATTCCTTCTCTGGTCACTGCTGTGCACACAAACCCGGACTGTCTTGTCTCCAGGCGCTGTGGTCATCTACAAAGGAGCCCCACATCACAGGGTTAATGTTGCCACCCTAGTAAGCGGCTAGGGAGAATGGGCAGCAGCCTTCACTTGCCTTGCCATTCTTCTGGACAGTGATGGGGACTGAAACAGAGAAGGCCACTGGACACAGAGAATATTTGACAAAGAGAGACGCCCAACCACTTGGGTGGAGGGCCCCCCAGATGTAAAGCCAGCAACACTCCTCTATGAACTCCTTGGAACAAGGGCAGCACAGAAATAAAAGCAAACTGAAATATTGAGATCTGCCCCCACCCCTTCCTCAATTACGATGAGGGAGATTGTACTTGTTCAAGCCTTTTTGTGCTTAAGAGTTTGGATTAGATATCCCGCCTTTAAGGAGTCTCAAAGCGGCTAACATTCTCCTTTCCCTTCCTTCCCCACAACAAACACTCAGTGAGGTGAGTGGGGCTGAGAGACTTCAAAGAAGTGTGACTAGCCCAAGGTGACCCAGCAGCTGCATGTGGAGGAGCGGAGACTCGAACTCGGTTCACCAGATTACAAATCTACCACTCTTAACCACTACACCACTGCTTCTTCAGGCAGATTCATACCATAAACTTGAAGCACATGACTTCCCCCAATGAATTACAGGAACTGTAGTTTGTGAACAGTTCTGGAAATTGTAGCTCTGTGAGTAGGAAACTCCATTTCCCAGCATCCTTTGGAGGAAAGTCATGTGCTTTAAATGTGAGTTGAGGAACTACCCTTCTTAGTTTCACATGGATGCTTCTTCTCCAGGCATTTGTGCTAATGTGTGGATTGCAAAAGTTCAGCAGGAGAGGGAAGGGGGGCCGCTTTCGCAGTGTTGCAACAAGAGCTCTCACACGTGTTCTGAAATCACCACAGTTGCTCAAGCTCTAGGGAGTTTCCCAAGACATTAAGTAGCAAGCTGGCGCATAAAAGTGTGCTGCTTTTTAAAGCTGGGATTTGTCAGAATGTTGCTGCTCGTACAACTCAATGAGATGTCATTAACATAGCATCAAAGCAGCACTGTGGATTGGGGTGGGGGGTTACAGAAGCCCCCTCCCCCACCTCACACACAACACTTCAGCAAACCTAAATGGAGATAAGTCTGCTTTCGTTCCTTACTGCATTAAGGACACTAGCAGCCAGTTAGTCTAGACAAAGCAAGGAAGCTGGATAATTATTTTTAAAGCAGAAGTTTCTGAACTACAACTCCTATCGTCCCTGATAGGATGTGGTCCAAAGGAAAGGAAAGTAAGAGTTGTAAGCATGTGCTGTGTGAAGACAAACTTTCTTTTGTCTGTCCTGAATCTTCCAACATTCAGCTTCATTTGTTGTCCCCGAGTTCTACTGTAATGAGAAAGGGAGAAAATCTTTTCTTTATCCACTTTCTCCGTGCCACACATCATTTTATATGGTTCCATGTCTCCTCTTCTCTGAACCAATAAGCTCAAATTTTCTTATTTTTTCCTCATAGGGGAAGCTAAACTAGAGGAACCTAAGCTGTGTACAGATGACCGACTCCCTGGAGGGGGGGTGGCACGTACTGAATGTGTGCCTCTGCTTCTTTGCATGTTTGCTTATCAGGCATGGCCAAACTTGGCCCTCCAGCTGTTTTGGGACTACAATTCCCATCATCCCTGACCACTGGTCCTGTTAGCTAGGGATGATGGGAGTTGTAGTCCTAAAACAGCTGGAGGGCCAAGTTTGGTCATGTCTGGCTGATATGAAAGATTGAATCCCAGAATCAGAATAGGTGTGTCAGCTGAAGGTGATGTTACATGTTGGAGGCTTGCTAAAGCTGCACCCTGCGGGATACCTTCTTTGGAAATGTGTCCCATTTGTATAGTCTGACCTAAAATGCCTTAGGGTGTTTCCACTGAGGACTTCCTGTAGCAACATTCATGTTCAAAACTCATGCCTGCACTCAGGCACGAAGTAAGAGGAAAGATTTCTGATGAAAGTGCTTGACTATACAACCATGAAGACTGATATGCATGGCTGACAGCATGTAAACGGCTAGTTGGGTATTACCTGATGACTAAAACCCCTCACTAACAGCCCAATAACAAGAAGTGGTTTGCATGTGACAATCTTAGAATTTATTTCTTAAGAAATCACAAAAGCTTGCTGAATGGATGCACTCAGGACAGCTGCACTCTAGTATGCTTGTGAGCAGCTGAGCCACAACCCCAAATGTGTTAGATCTACTTCTGTGTTACAACTATTTATAGATGTCCTCTAGCGTGCGATTGTTGTTCTGGGGCGGAGCTGGAACTGCAGCCAACTGTCTGGTGTGTGAAACTTCCTCAGAAAACAGGGTTGAGGCCGCACTTGGCTGTGTTATATCTGAAAGGCCCTGTCAGGCACTGCTAGTGCAGCATGTTGTACTCCTAGTTAGGGGAGCAGTTTGGTAAGCCATTCGGTACGTTGGGCAGTAGAGGCAACCTTCCACCAATGCTAGTTAAACAAATCAAATGCAGTTTCTTAAATGAGATTAAACGTTATTAGAGCAGGCAAATCTCACATTTCAGGAGCGGCTTGAGCCATCAACACCAAAAGGTTTTGGGTAAAAATTTATTTTACATACTGAACATTGCCACTAACTGAATATTCAATGCAAGACTTTTTATTTACAGGGGGGGGGGGGAATCTGGTAGTCTAGTTGGCCAGTTAACTCATCTGCAATCCTGGAAGAAAGGAGTTGCCAAGCTGCAAGTCAGAGCTGGGGCGTAAGTTCAGCTCCATGCAGTTGAGTTGGGAACTTTTGCAAAGTCCAGCTATCCATCTCCATGGCAGGCTCCAATTTTCACTACTGACAGTGGAAACTGATGCAGACAGAAACATGACAACCGGCCTAGGTGAACAAGGGAGTCACCAGGCATCTGATTCTCCAGCATCTGCCTTAGCTGGACACTCACAAGTTAGGCCTAACGACGATTTGAACAGCAACATCCTTGGAATACAGAACATTAAATTACAGGGACTATGAGGAAATGCAACAGCAGTTATGGTGGGGGTCTTCCTAAGTTAGCCAAGTGTTCTAAGTGCAGTAGGCTTGGCCCTGGACATCACATCATGAACCTCAGGGCAAATGGGCAGGAGACAGTAAATACTTTGACCAAGATTCAATCATACTGAAAACAAAGATCCTACTGGAAAAGCAAGAAAGGGTTCAACGTGACGGTAATGGGATTGTCCGCTGGAGTCTGAAAAAGCCAGGCTCATTCACGCTGCTCCATCTTCACCTTGGGGGGCCTCAAGAAGGTTCTGTTTTTCTTCTCTTTCTTCCCTTTTGTATTTGCCTGGAAATTTCTCCAGCTGTCCACACGTCCATCCCGACTTTCCTACGTATGAGGAAGATGAGAGTGTAAACAAGAAGCAAGTGCCATGACGCCAGAGTGTCCTTTCCTGTTTATATCAAAAGGGAAGCGTTTCCTGAGACGCCTTTCAAGGAGCGCAAGTCGCCAGAAGTAGGGAAAGGGCTTCAAAGCACTAAAAGGGCAGGTTGGTGGAAGAGATTTTGTAGTAGTCTGTCTTAGTAACAACAGCTAGGGCTTGTGGGAAGAACAGAAAAGCCATATAACGAGCAGGGGGAATGTATTGGGAGGAACCACAGCTCAGTGGCAGAGCACATGCTCTGGAGTCAAAGGCTCTTGTTTCAGTACATGCTATCTCAAGTTAACAGGATTTCAGCTACCAGGGATGGGAAAGGGGCATCAGGCTAAGAGTTTGGAAGGCCACTGCCAGACATGACAGCTTCAAATGCAAAAGAAAAACTAAACTATACATTTTTGGGGGCACCCTGGTGGGTGTTCCTAAGCTTCTAGAATTAATATCTGAATCTGCAGGGAATGCTGGGAGTATCCAGAACAAAGCTGTGCACTTTGGTAAAAAGGTCAGGGTGTGCAGGTAGGTAAGCATACATACATACATATATACATACATACATACGTATGTATAATAACCCTTTTAACACAAGCCTTGCAGCACAATCCTAAGCACATTTGCTCACAAGTCTGACTGAATTCAGTAGGACTTGCTAGAGAATAAGTGCGCTTTGAGATTAGACTGCTAAAATGCTGATAGGACAGCCAAAGCTGCAAATAACAATTACCTCAAAATTCTTCTGCCACTCTCGCTCACGCTTGGCTTTCTCTTGAGCCTCTATTTCTTCTTCTCTTTGCCTCTTCCTAGAATAAGAGCCAAGGAGAAAAATTAGCATTGCATTCCCTGTGAGTAAAATGGTACAGTGGTACCTCGGGTTACATACGCTTCGGGTTACACACTCCACTAACCCAGAAATAGTGCTTCAGGTTAAGAACTTTGCTTCAGGATAAGTACAGAAATCAGGCTCCGATGGCGCGGCGGCAGCAGGAGGCCCCATTAGCTGAAGTGGTGCTTCAGGTTAAGGACAGTTTCAGGTTAAGAACGGACCTCCGGAACGAATTAAGTACTTAACCCGAGGTACCACTGTACTGGGGAATGGGGGCCAGGACTACATTAAGGATCAACGTTGGTCAGCAAGGAGACAGGATGAGTTAAGGGAGATCAGCTGGATGTTTCCCTCGACAAGGAGACAGAACAGATGGGAGAAATCTGGGAAAGGTATCCTATTTGTGTATATGACTCCCATCATCCCTAGCCATTGGCCATGCTGGCTGGGCTGGTGGAAGTCGAGAGCCCAACAGCATCTGGAGAGTCAGAGATTCCTCAGTATATCCACATCTCTATGCTATGACCATCCATGTATCTCCTCACCACCACCTTTTAAATTTAAGTGTGTGCCTCTGAGAAGGAAACAGCATATTACCCATACCAAACCCTTAGCAGAGGACAGGGTACGAATTTAGAAAATATGACATTAGGCTTCTATATGACAAGCCACCCACACTGTCTTGGATAAAGCCCTTTGGAACAGCTTGTTCCTGCTATAAGATGACACTTTTGAAAATGGGTTGAAATCTGGCATATTTAACGCTTGCTGCAATGAAAAGGGCCTTGGGTGCAGAGTGCTGGGGTCCAAATTAAAATGCAGGACTTGGATCCGCCCAGAGGAGACGCACTTAGTACAAAAATAAACCTGGCTTCAGAGCAAAGAAAAGGGCAGAAAACACATTAACTGGATCTCTCAGCCTACAAACCTTGTAAAACAAAGACTGCCACCTGGAGCTCCCATCTCGATATTACAATGCAAGAGCTCTTTTCCTCATATACCTAAATTATGTATTTTCTCCTAGTCATCCTAGATTATTACTTTTTCCAGTGCATGAGACACACTGCAACCCACCTCATCACCTTGAGAATAACTTATGTAGTGCAATACTCTTTTTCTCCTACAAAACTTAAGTTTGTGGTATAAGTGGGCAGAGCACTGGTTTCGGGCATATATTAGGTGAATTCAATCCCTGCTCCACAATACAGCTCAGAGGGCTGCATAAGACAAGTATCAATCCCTTAATGTAAGATACATCATGTGCTAAACAAAACATCTTGTGGCAACTTAAATAATAAGAGATAGGCTCATGCATACAGGCATAGAATTATTTATTTTAATAGTGGGACAAATGCCTGTAAAAGACAAGAGTACAAGTACAAGTAAAGGTTAAATCTATACAAGGTACTACAGTCACCATCAGCAATAGGTAGAAAAATGAATTCTAATCAAAACAATTTCCTAGTTTTGGCATATTTTATCTTGGAAGATTTATGAACTACTCACATTATAGCATGCTATGCTATCACCTATTTACAGCTGTTCATAAATGGTCACCATGCCTGCCTTGTATACGTTTAAGCTTTCTGTAGAATTGTGTTGTATTTCTTGGCCATTTTTTCAATTTCAAACACAAAGGTAGGTGCATGTGTGTGATATAGATTTATATACCCACACAAGAAAAAAGTAAACTGAGGGTAACAGTTCATGCATCTGATGAAGTAGGTTCTAGACCACACATGCTTATTACACAGCAATAAGATGTATTAGGGTTCTTTTTAAGCTGTCAAAAGCCTCTTTGTTATGCTTCTTGCAACAGATTTAACATAGCTGTCTCTCTGGGAGCATGTGTAAAGCTGCTCATTGGGTTAAACCAGGGGTCAGCAAACATTTTCAGCAGGGGGCTGGTCCACTGTCCCTCAGACCTTGTGAGGGGCCGACTATAATTTTTTTTTGGGGGGGGGATGAACAAATTCCTATGCCCCACAAATAACTCAGGGATACATTTTAAATAAAAGGACACATTCTACTCATGTAAAAACATGCTGATTCCTGGACCGTCCGCAAGCTGGATTTAGAAGGCGATTGGGCAGGATCCAGCCCCGGGCCATAGTTTGCCCACACATGGGTTAAGCGTTATAAAAATGCTTAATAAAATAGCATTTTCCTCCGCCTAAGGCTACTTTTGGAAAACCGCAACAACTCAGATTTCAGATGCTGCGTACATGCTCCACGATTCCTAACTACATGGGCTTCAAGAAAAGCAACACCAAACACAATACCCCACTGCTTCTCCTACCTTTCATGCATTTCTTTTGCTTCTCTTTCTTTCCTTTTAATTTCGAGTTCTGCAAAGAGCTTCATTGTCTGTTTGTACACCGCTTGTTTGAACTGTAAGAAACACAGGTTTAGCACTCATACCAAGGGCCCAGTTGCAATGTAACCTTTCATTTAATAACCCTTGGGCCTGGAAAAAATGAAAAGCTTTATACAAAACTCCTTCCCTCAACCCCCCCCCCTCCACAGGACTGCATGCACAAAAAAATGACACTGCAGCACACACTAGTCGGACACTTCAGAGGCCGGGACTTAAAATACTACATCTTCTACCAACCCATCACGCCACTAGCACATTCCAGTATAATCTTTCAAATGTTTATACAAGACACCACCCTGTAGTAAAGTTCTTAAGAATGGAATTGCTTTCGAGTTTGGGAAAGGTAACAGAGGCTGCAATCTCTGAGTAGACATGGTTAAGGCTATCCCATAAAACTGCAGTGAGAAGCAGTAAATCTCAGCACACGACAGTAAAATGAGGACGAAATAATGAAAAGGAAGGGAGAGCGAGCAGGGACTTGGCAAATATATCTATATCTGTTGGGAATACTTCCATATTACCTGCTAGCCGAGGTTTCCCAAGCAGGTCACAGTATATTTAAAACACGGTGAAACAGACCGGGCCCAGCATCAGCCGCCTGAGACAGCTGGGGCACCCAAGCCACCTGACAGTGTCCCCACCTTCAAACCCTCCCCAGCACACCAAGTGGCTGGGTCTGAGTGAGCAGGTGGTAAGCATATTGACATTAAGGGAATAATGGCAACTAGGCCATACATATCAGGCACCAGGTCTGGGAGTGCTGTCATTTAGATGTCCCTCAAGTAGCACTGTGGGGAAATTTAAATAGCAACAGCCTGGCTGTCCAGCACTCATAGAGTGATGTTGCATCCCACCAAGCCTACTGGGGGCCCACAAATGTAAGAGGGGACCCAAAAGGCACTCAAGAGACACTGAGGAGGTTGACAAGCCTCCAGCCTCAAGGCCTCAGATGTTCCAAGATGTGTATTGCTCCCAAATCATAAACCAACGAAGTACACCCCAGGCCTGGGAGAACCCAGCCCTGGCAACCAAGTATATCCTGTTAGTCAACTTACTACTTCTTGATCATCTTCTTCTATGTTGGTTGGCCTGCCTTCTTTCTTTAACTGTTTCTTTTTCTCTTTTGCCTAAAAAGGTATCACAGGTAAGGAGCACAGAAATCTTACAGAACTCTGAACTGCACTAGGCTCGTTATCACTTCTGCGGCTCATTCTGACAGCCATAAGATCAATCAGCACAGGCACTGATGTCATGGGCCCTGAGTGAAAACAGATTTCCAAATTTGTTTACTTTTTACTGTCTGGATATCCAAGTTAAAAATATAAAAATGCAAGTACAAGGAGACATGATCAGCGATAATGCTACAGGATTATTTTTTTAAAGAATAGTTTATAGTTATCCTGGCTAAAAGGAGGCTAGCTAAAAAGACTGCAAGTTGAACAGAAGTTGGACACTCTATAACTTTCTCCTACTTCCCACATATATGTCATTATGGTCAGGCCCTCTCCAGCTTTTGGGACCCCTAGCCATAATAATAAGAATAATAATTAAAAAATGATGACATATGTGGGGAGGGAGGTATAGAAAAGAGCGGTGGTTGGTTGGCTTGATAGTCACCTGATCTTAAGAGAACATGCTGATCTGTCTAATTTTGTGCCATCAGAACTGATATATTTTTATTCATATCTACAAGTTACAGTTCTTAAACGTGGCAAAATCTTTATCAGTTAACAAACAAACCATGTCTTTTACTACATCTCATCTCTTATTTGCTTAAAGATACATCTCTAACCTGAGAGTGTGTCACATCTGGGTGTGATGCACATTTTTAAAAATTCCAAACGCCAAAGAAATGAAAAGCATCTAAAATTCAGGCACAGGCCAAATGCATCCCCCCCCACCCCCCTGGATTCACCCTGAGTATGATACAGGATTCTAGTTCAGTCCCAAACAGTTTCCCATTTGCTTTTAACAGAGCTCATTTTCTAGCTCTGCAATATTCTGCTTTTGGGGTTGGTTGGAGACAAAGAAGAGGAGTGAGGAATTTAGACAAGCATGGAAAATTAGGCGGCATTCTAATCCCTCTCTAAGCTCCTCACCCATCACATACTCAAAGGTAAAGTGGCACAGCAAGAATTCCATCTAATTCAACAGCAAAAATGTGAGCAATGTGGGAGCAGAGAGCTCTGAAGGGATATGGCCTAGCCAAACTAAAGCACTGAACACATGAAAACGTTTAAACAATTTAACATAATCCACTCAAGCTCGTGTCTAGGATGGTATATGGCAGAAAGTATCATAATAAATCAATCTTATCTCCCATCAGCAAAAATGTTTAAGTTACATTTTTTTCCTAGCAGAATTTTAATAAGACAGCTTCAAAATAAGTTTAAATGATCTATTAGATTTCATCTGCATAATAATTAACATTTATCAAATTCCAAGCACCAATAGTTACATTTGGTATGCCTCCCTGTTCCCATTTCTAATATTTCATTCTAGTTATATTTGCAGAAAATCAAAATCATGGTGGAATAAAATATAGAAAAGCTCTGTTCTAACCTGAACTATGATGAGGAAACACTTTAGCTCTAAGCAAACATAAAACTGCACCCCCTCCCTAGGCATCAAGCTCAGTCGCTTAATCCCCTCCCTCAAATCAGAGGCTAGCTGTCACACACCCACGGTACTTACAATGTGCTCTACATATTCCTTTCCAGCCTGTATCACGTCCAAGGCCCTCTTCTTTTGTTCCTGGTCCAGCAACAACTTGTATGCTTTGTCGACAGCTGACAAACCAAACATTTCTATCAGCACACTCAACATAACTTGAATGGTCTACACTGCTTATGCGATCAGAGCTTGAGAAAACACTAAGCCGTGTTTATTTCCAGAGATCCAACAGAGCAGCAGTAGGCAGCTCTCTTTCCAAGCTCTAGCATCAAACCCAACCGCATTCATTTGGTGCAATGCTAGCATCTGGAGCTTTGGAAACACAGGAAAATCAGCGAGGTACCTTCAAATGCCTTCTGTGCCCTTTCAGGATCATCTTGGTTTTTGTCGGGATGCACCAATATGGATAACTGTAAAGGACAGCGTAAAAATGTACTTTTATCAAAAGGTGTGCTGTTATCACAGGGCTACCCATAACATAATGCTCTGCATTGGCTTCTCTGCCTTGTTTATTAATAAAATGGCATCAAACATTTGCCACTCAGTCTCCTCTTTTTGGAATAAGCCCTTCATCTGGATTCCCAGGCCTCCCCAATCTCAGCAAAGCAGCTGAGTAGATCAAATGAAGAAACCCACCCTAAATAACTACGGATTTGTGGACCTTAATACTGTGAATCTTTGTATAGATATTCAGTTAGGACAAACTAATTTCCTAGAGGGCCCTCAAATCTTGCTCCCCTGCAATTTATTCAAACTGTGAATAAAAAAACAACACCAAAGTGTTCACATCTGTGATTTCACAGTGCAAGACCAGGACTTGTTACCTGGTACAAAATTTGGCATTTTGAGAGTCTCAGCTTCAATTTCAAATAAAACAAAACAACAACACACAGCTTGCATACTATTTAGCTGGAAGAGAAAGCTTGCAAAAAATGAGTAGTCTCTGATGCGACCTAAGTCAGAACTGAACTTCCAGTGCTCAAGGAATTAGAATGGCGGTGGGGATGGGGCTTCAGGGTTACTTGCACAGTCCCAATCCATGACACATGGCACATCCCAAACCAATACAATGGTACCTTGGTTTTCAAATGCCTTGGTACTCAAACAACTTGGAACCCAAACACTGCAAACCTGGAAGTAAGTGTTCTGGTTTGCAAACGTATTTCAGAAGCTGAACGTGCTCCATTTTGAGTGTCACGCTTCTGATTTGAGTGCCACACTTCCTTTTTGAGTGTTACTCTGAGGTCTGTCTGTTTTTGCTATTTATTTTGCATTTTTTGTTTTTGCGGCTCTTTTTGTTTTTGTTTTTGTGACTGTGTGGAACCCAGTTCAGCGACTGATTGATTAATTGTGTGACTGCAGTACACAGTTTATTGCTTTCATTTTATGGATCAATGGTCTCGTTAGATAGTAAAATTCATGTTAAACTGCTGTTTTAGGGGTTGTTTTTAAAAGTCTGGAACAGATTAATCCATTTTGCATTACTTTCTATGGGAAAGCATGCCTTGGTTTTGGAACGCTTTGGTTTTGGAACAGACTAAATTTGAGAACCAAGGTACCACTGTAGTAGTAAAAATAAATAAACTGTTAAATAACTAGTTCTCTAACAAATACTCTGGCTAGGCATGTGTATATGAACATACAGGATGCCTAGTAATCAGTAGGACATGAAACCAAATTTGGGTATAATTATGCCACCAAGAATACATTCTGGGAAAACAAACCCCAGGTTTTTCTAGGGGAAGCTCATATCCAACTTCAAAGCCATTGTTGTTTCTCTGCAAATACTAGGGGAGAACACTTTTCCTCCTACTTCTGCCATATCCCTGCTAAATTGTCTTTGAAGGAGAAGTACTTTCCCCTCTCCTCACATGATTTGCTCCAAGGCTCTTTGTATTACAAAAATAACAACAGATGCATGTACCTGACGGAATCTCTTCTTTATCTCCTCATCTGTAACTTCAGGGTCCAACTGCAACACCTGGAAGAGACCAAAGTAACATCATCATAAGCAGCTACATTCTGAGCCTTTCTGCAATCTGGAAACTACATAAAACTTTCGTCAGCAGAAGGGTTACACTCCAGCAGACGAGGCTGTGATAACATGTCATGCCAAAACTCATGCTCTTTCCCATGCTTACATCTTTGGTTATGCAACTGGATCTAGGCCTGTGTGTGCCTAAATGAGCATTTTTTTCTTTGGTACACAGAGAAACTGACAGAAGTGGCTTCCTTGAAAGAGGACTGCCTCAGAAAATCCTATATACAAATAAACTCATTTTCCAGGTGATGACAGATATGTAGCCCACATCATCCATGTTTAAGAGGTAGACACCAACAGGCTCAGAAAACAATGTTTGCAAAAATATAAAACCTTGGGTCAGGGGGCTTAGGTGAAAAAGTCCCCAAACAGCCCAGTGACCATTGAATGTTCACTGGCTATGGATATGTGTGTGTGTGTGTGTGTGTGTGTGTGTGTAAAACCAGGGCAGAGCGGAGAATGGAATGGAGTATCCTAGAAAACAGCATGGCTGGCAGGCGCAAATAATAAGATGTAATAAAAAAAATTAAAGGTATAAGAGTGGGACAGAGACAATATTAAATTAAAAGTATTTGCAGATGACGTGGTGATATCTGTAGAACCAATGGAGTCAATCCCAAAAGTATTACAAGAGATCTAAAAAACTGGAGATGTAGCAAGTCTTAAGATTAATAAAGACAAAACCAAACTCATGGTAAAAAATATGAATGATGAGAGTTAAAATAAATTACAAGATGTGTCAGGTCTAAAGACTGAAAGGAAGGTTAAGTATCTAGGTGCATGGTTAACAGCAAATAATATAAATCTGCATAAAGATAATTATGTAAAAACCTGGGAAGATATTAAAAGAAATTTGCAAATTTAGGACATAAAGAGGAGTAAGTTGAGTTATGAAATATTAAAATGATTGTGAAACTATTGAAATGTGTATATCTGAAAATCATAAATAAAACATCTGAACAAGAGCACTCTACACTGCAACACTTTGTGGCAGGTACTCTTTGCAGGTGCAAACTCAAGAGACAAGTATGACATTGCAGCTTCCATCTGCCATAAAGAAAGTGCTAGCTATGAACTGAGCATGACTGTCAATCACACAATAAACAAATTAACAGCTGTAAAAAAAATCGTTTGAATGAAAATGTGCTTGGACTTACCTCAAATGGATTCAGATTGAAATAGGATGATCCAGGTCTAGTAAGCCTCTCAATCTGGTTTTTTGACGTTAGAACAGAGTCCCGCTTTTCTATTTGTTTCACCTGCAGAAATTAAACAGCCATCTATTATTAGAACTGTACATTATTAAAACATATGTTGAAAGGAACATCTGTAAATAAAGGTTATCTTCAGAGCCCAAGAGCAAAGCATCATTATGGGTTGGATTCAGAGATGCACTCAGAGAAGTGCTGCTCATGCTGGAAGGAGTGGAAAGCAATTTTGACTGATCCCTCCTCCTCCAGCAAGCCCCTGCCACCTGAACAGCTGCCCCGGAGGGTCAGGAGACCTTTGCAGCAACATGAGAGGCAGTATGGGGTACTTCAGGGAAAACTGGTACAAACTGTCTTCCCTGTCCCTTCCTCAAAAGAAATTACATTGCTGGAAAAAAATATATTTTCCAGATGTGTGAATAATATATGGTGCATGCCAGAACCATATTTGTAGTGCAAAAGGTTTCAAAATAAAGGAGATGGATCGGTTTGTGAATTCAGTGATAATAGTATAGGCTTTCTTTTGAGTGTATATATTATTACAGTGGTGCCTCGCAAGACGAAATTAATCCGTTCCGCGAGTCTCTTCGTCTTGCGGTTTTTTCGTCTTGCGAAGCACGGCTATTAGCGGATTAGCGGCTATTAGCGGCTTAGCAGCTATTAACGGCTTAGCGGCTTTAAGAAAAAGGAAACAAACTCGCAAGAACTCGCAAGACATTTCGTCTTGCGAAGCAAGCCCATAGGGAAATTCATCTTGCGGAACGACTCAAGAAACGGAAAACTCTTTCGTCTTGCGCGTTTTTCGTCTTGCGAGGCATTCGTCTTGCGAGGTACCACTGTATCATTATTTCATCCTGCTCTTACAGGAGGTTCCAAGAAGTCTCCCATTAAAGGAGTTAACCAGGTCTACCATACCTGCTTGGCTTCTGCAATGTTACAGCATCAGGTGCTGCCAAATGACTAACTGAACCATGGTATAGACATTTATTATAATGAAGGCTGATATTCTCTGAATGACAATTTCTGTGCCCGATACCAGTTTCTGCATTTGCACATTGAAATCATATGGTACAATCCTGCACCAAGTAAGTGCCAGTACTCAAACATGTGGATCGGACTGTGAGGTATCAAATTCCAGAGGGCACACAACTGCAGCTGCATTAATTATTCCAGGTGTGCGCCGACAACTGTTACTTACTTAGAAGACTTTACACAGGATGGATACATTAAACCAGGCATCCCCAACCTTTGGCCCTCCATATGTTTTGGACTACAATTCCCATCATCCCTGATCACTGGTCCTGTTAGCTAGGGATGGTGGGAGTTGTAATCCCCAAAACACCTGGAGGGCTGAGTTTGCCTATGCCTGGGTTACAGGGAACATGTTACTCCCCTGTTAAAATAACTTCACTGGCTACTGGTCCATTTCTGGACACAACTCAAAATAATAGTTCTGACCTAAGCCCTATTGGGCTTGGGCCCCAGGCTGCCGTACAGACTGTGCTGATCTTCACGCTGCTGCCAGGACAAATAATATTTTAACTGCTGCATTTACATACACAAAGATGTAATTTTAATTATCAGTTTTGTGCAACTTATGGTTATTATACTGTAATTTAATAAACAATGCTTTTAAATGTTGCAAACTGCCTCGGATCCCCCACTTGGGGAGAAAGGCAGGATGCAAGTAAATGACACCCAACAAGCCCTGCAGTGTGAGTCAATGTGTCTTATCCACAGGGCAGTGGGTTAGTGGTCCCAGATAAGCAGAAATAGGACTACAGCCACTTTTAAGAAAGCCCTGTAGTTAACAAAGTATGTGATGGCCACAGTATGCCCTTTTTAAATGTGTTGAGGGGTGTTATACTGGGTTGTGGTTGCTGCTGTTATTTTGATTATGCACTTTGCAGTTTTATATTCTGATTTTATCCTGCGAACCGCCCTGAGACCTGAGGGTATAGGGCGATATATAAATTCAATTAATACTGTAACAACAACTCCATGCACACAGCGCCGGATTTACATATAAGCTAAACAAGCTATACAGCTTAGGGCCCCACTCTCTTGGCGCCCCCCAAAAATGTAAAGAAAAAAAACCTGGATGTACATTTCCAAAATACAAGTTAAAAAACAAATAAGACCTACATACAGCAACAGTCTTTTGTGTTGTGTAGCTCTTATGATGCAAGTAATGGGCCCCGCCTGCTAGCCTGCTCCCTAAAATATCACTGGGTGCTCATTTCTATATATAGGGTGACTACATTCTGCATCATGGACTGGTTTCATGGCAGGTGCGTGGCGTGATTTGGTGTTTGTGCGCATGCGCGAAGCGCAATTTAGCACTACTGTGCATGCGCAAGCAGCAAAACCCGGAAGTAACCCTTTCCGGTACCACGGGATGCAACCTGAAAAAACGTAACGTGAAGCAAACATAACATGATGTATGACTGTATTCAACACAAAAAACTGCGACTATTTGTTGTTGACAAAGGACAGCTGGATATATAAAAGGCCCCATTACCTTCAATAGCTTAGGGTCTCATCCAACCTAAATCCGGCCCTGCATGCACACCAGATGAGGAATGGGTCCCTCTGCCCCTTCCTTCACCATTAAAGACCCTCCCCGGGGTCCCCGCAAAAACACCAGATTGGCAACCCCAGGCAGCCATAGCCAGGACAGTCGGGGGGGGGGGTTCAAGAGAGGCCCTGGGGAACCGCCGATGCTCTAGTCATGCACCCCGCAGTAACACCCATAAATGGGCCCCTCCGCCCCAGGGAGCGGGGGGGGGGTGAGGTGGGAAGGGCAGAGGGAAAGGCGCGTCCCTGCCGCCCTCGCGGGACAGGAGTCGCAGGGAGCCCCAAAGGAAGAGGCCAGGAAGGGAGGGAGCGCCTTGTGGATCTCCCCCCGCGGCCTAGCCAGCGCCAAGGCCCGAGGAGGGCGAGGGAAAGCGGGGGTCTCGAAGCGCAAGGGGGGGAAAGGGGCCCAGGGACTCCGCACCTCCGTGTAGAAAGTGAGAAACGCCTCCTCGGCGCCGCGGCCCGCCTCTCGCTCCGCCGGGGTCGCCATCTCTCGCGCCACGTGACCCTCCGCTCGACCTTCCCACGTGATACGGACCCCCTTCCCCCCCCTCCTCGGCTGAAGCCGCCGACACGTGACCGGCAGCTACTCGCCTTGCCTCAGAGGGGACGGGAGGGGCTCTTAAAGGGCCAGTGCGCGGCTGCAGCAGCTGTCAGAGTCTTATGTCGCAGGTTTCTTGCCACCGGCAGCAGGTGTGCTGTAGCAACCAACGGGGCTAAGCGACATGGCAGCTTTCCCCCTCCCCCTCCACAAGGGATGTTGTTAGCCTGAGCTTATGGTCAGTTCTCCCTCTCTCCTTCCGCCTGCCTCACAACAACCCTGCACACACACACACATATTCCAAGTTTGGGGCAAGTACTCCTGGGTGAGAATCCCAGCAGAGAAAGTCACAAAATAGGCAGTGAAGTAGGGTGTGGAAATATAGGCTGTTAACCCTTCCAAGTGAGTTTTAAAATGTCCCTCTTCCCACACGCAGGAAAAGGCCACACGTTTGGCAAGTTACAAATTGGTTTACTTACCACCAAACCCTTCAAAGGTCTGGTTATGTGCTTTTCCATACATCAGTCAGAAGCAGTAAAACCTTTTTATCATTACAAAGTAGTGAAAGTTTCTAAATTATTGGTATAGGAACACAAGAAAGGCTGGTGAGAGCAATGTGGCTGAGATGGAGCAAACCAGCTCAAAGTTTTTCACACACTGAGTTCTCTGGTAGACTAAGAGGGGAGACAACACAAATGCTTTATTTGCCTATCTGCTCCCACCAAGCTAAGGGAAAGTGACATAGAACTGCCTGGCAAGACAACTTACTCTATGGTACTACTGTGGTTCAGTTTAAGTAAGCATAAAGTATTGTGCAAACATTCTAACTTCACATACACATGAGCTGGTAAAATATATCCCCAATATCTGAAAAAGATACTGGGGTCATTTGGATAGCTCAAATGAAAATGTCAATGCAGTATGCAGCTGCTGTGAAAAAGTGGATTTCTTGCTAGGAAAAACCAAAGGGTTATACACACACACACACACACACACACACACACAGAAACCCTTTGCATCCAGGCAAGCAAGAGGCATTATTGTAGTTCAATGATACATTCAGCCAGGCAAAAGTACCTGAGAAGGGTGCAGAGCAGTGGCAGTATGGAATATGGCTTGGGTCAAGTGTGTATTAGAGAAACTAGGAAAGGAGGGTGCTTTTGGCCACTTTTGTGAAGCCTTATTGTATTCTTCTGCCAAGCCAGTTGCCTTTCCAACATTTAACACATTTTAACCTTTTTAACTCTCTCAGTTTAAGAAACAGCTTTAGAAGAGACTTCCCCAAAAATGCTCTCTTTCTTTCTAGCTAAATGTTTTTCCTTCCATTTGCTCCTGGCCTTTCAACCTTAGAAAGAAGATCTGGCTCATTTTACTGGGAGGCACATTAGTATTATCTTTCCCCATTCCTAATGGTGTTTTCTCAGCCTTGGGGCAGCATATGTAATTCTCCCTTTTTATGACTTTGAGAATTGTTTTTCTACTATAAATCAATGGGGCCCTTCTTGTCTTAGGAGGAAAAACATCTTGCCAAGGTTCTTTTAGGCAGCTGGTCTTTTGCCTGGCATGAAACATTTGAAAATCCTTTTTTTAAGCTCATTTTTAAATACAAGCCTTGATTGAAATATATAGAAGCTTTGATAAAAATGCAGGCTTATGATTAGATGCCTCATTCCCCCCTTTCAAGCTCAAGGACCTTCATCCCAAGTGTCCTTGATAGCTTGACCTTCATCATATTCCTGAGGTAAAGCTCTGTATAGGGCCATGATATGAGGTAGAGTTTCATTTGAAACCATCTTGCTAATTGTACTTCTAAAACATGAAATGATACATGGCATCATACATAAAACCAATACTACTACTGTCAAGAAAAACAAGCAAGACAATAGTATCCCTTTGAGTCCTGTGACATTAGGTAACCAATTGGTGAGCCATCCCATATCCCATCCTTCCCATGTTTGTACTGGGACATGTGCTATATTCTCCATCTTTGTGGCCAACACACGGATTGCCTCACCATTATCAGAAATGTTAAAGCAACAGGCATTCCCTGTCAAGTTCAAGACTCCACATAGGCCTCCCTGCCTGGCAAGTACATAATCCATTCCCATTTTCAGCTGCAAAATGGCGGCTCTACTTTCATCCAACTGTTGTGCAATAAGTCTCAAACTCTGGGCCGTTGCATTGGTTACAAGTTCCACTACTGCTTGCAATCGAATTATTCTGTTTAGATTATAAATAGGATCCCGTGCCCCTTGTATGAGCTCACCAGGATTCCAGGAGGCAGGATCATAATAGGCTATAATGCGCTCTGGTGGCCAATCATCAGTACCGCTCCAACTTTGGGTACTTCCTCCTGCTATATGAGAAATATCAGCATTCCTTCGTGTTCGCCTGGCCGAACTAGTGGGCATAATCCACATTGGTGGTAATACCCAACCCAAGAAACAAGTCCCACTCCATTTGGAAGGGAGTTTCTTGTACGCCCATTCTCCACATATCCACCACAACCATCGGGTCTGAGGTTTTTGGTACGGGGAATACAGAAGGCGAAATACCAAAAGGGGTAGAGAGTTCACAGTGCAGTATGTTAGATTGCCTTCTTCTGTCACAGTTATGTTCCACACCACTTTCCATGCATGAATAAAAGGAGGTGCACAGGGCAAGGCATTCCGAGTTCGATAGGTAGTACCGTGTGCCCAGGTATGACTATTCTTCTTATAATCCCAAGTATAGTGACAATGAGAAGAGCCTATCATGGGAGAATCAGCTGCATCTGATGATTTATGTACATAGAATTCCCCTTGTACAGGTATAACTCGTAATGGTTTAGTTGAGTTCCATCCGGGGAAATTCTGTATTTCAGTTTGGTGTGGCATTTCGCTTACCATACCAATGGCATCTAATGGTATCGGTAATAAGGGCATACCTCCCTCTGAATCATCTGGCCCAAGAGAGCAAACAAGGCAATTGGTCCTATTTGCAACATTAGCTACCATTTCAGCTAAACCTACCCACATATTGTGGTCATGGCTGAATCCATATTTAGCCAATTTGGTCAGATTCAAGGACCCTTCCCCTTCCCAAGGGATCAGGATTAATAAAATCATGTTGATGTCTAGTATATGCATTCCTTCCACAAAAGATTACCTTATTATGATAGCAAATAATTATTAGCCCCAATATAATTCCCCCAGTGACAGAAATGGGGAACCACCAAGACCAAAACATATATCCCGAGGATCCCCAATGAGTAATATCTCTGATAATTGTTCCACAAGGGGGGCAGTCAATCAATTGTATTAGAGAATCTTTCCGTTCACAGTCGCTGGTTCAGACGCTCCTCAAGCTTCAGGCGTGCGCAGGTCAGCCAGCTTCCAGGTTGTGGCTGCAGCAGGCCGGTCGTCAAATGTTGCCCGTGACCTAGCCCGTTCCCGGTAGGGCTAGATACAGGGGTTTTTGGAGAGAGTTAGTTTTAAAGGATTAGAGGGGTCACCTTTGCACGTCCAACTGCCTTCAGACTTCTTCAAACGAGAGTGATGAATCCAGGGGGTCACCTCAGCTACCTTCACCGCTGTTGGAGTAGAGAGCAAGACGGTGTAAGGTCCACGCCACTTAGGTGCAAGTGGATCACGTTTCCACTCTTTCACCCATACGCTATCGCCAGCCTGGAACTGATGAATCGGCTCGGCAATGCTGCACGGCGTGCGCTCGAGGGCCCACCTGTTAAGAGAAACAAAAACACGGGAGAGAGATTGCACTTGTTCCTGTGTCACATGGTCTCCTATTTGTTTAAGGTCAGCTGGAATATCCTGAACAAAGGAGGGCAGTCTCCCATACAGGAGCTCAAAAGGTGACAACTTAAGTCTTTTTGTGGGTGCACACCGAACACGAAACAGTGTTATGGGTAACACATCTACCCATCTGAGACTTTAGACATATTAGTGGGCTTCTGGCATGCCCTGCGGATACCTTGCACAAGTGTCTGGCGGTAGGTGGTAAGTCTGGCCAGGTGAATTGCATTGTTTGGATCCCAATTAGGATCTTCCAAGGGAAAGTTATCTTGGAGATGACGGTCAATATTATAAATATTTCCCGCTCTGGCCTGCTCACGCAAATATATCTGTGCCTTTTCAATTATGTCTCTCCTTTCCTCAGTGGTGAACAGAGTATTCAGGAGCTGGCGGCAATCTGTCCAAGTAGGACTATGAGTATTTACTATTGAAGTCACCAAGTCCATCATAGCCTGAGGTTTTTCTGCAAAAGATGGGGTGTGTGTTTTCCAATTCATCAGATCTGTAGTTGTGAATGGAATATATTGCAGGGTCGAAGTTCGAGGTGGCCGTGGTCCGGGTTGCCCATTAACCAGCGCAGGCTCCTCAAGTGCATCAAATACTCTTCTAAGAGGGGCTACTACGTGATCTTTCTCTTCACTTTGCTCTAGGGGCCTCAAATCATAGGGGATGGTATCTGTCGCAAGGCGTTCTTTTAGCAGCTTTATACGCCTGGCTGTATTGCTTGCTGACCGAGCAAGGTCTCCCTGTAACTTCTGTAACATTTCTCTGGGACTTGGATGTACAGGGGTTTGGGGTGGGCAATCAGTTGTTCCACTAAAGGAGACTGTAGATGGAGGTCTATTAGGAGTCACAGGTGGAATAACCACTTCTGCTTGGGCTTTATTATAGAACTCCAATGCCTCCTGAAGATATTTATCATAATCTATCAAGGAATCAAGCTCTGTGACTCCACTCCCATTATTCATTCCAGTTTCTTGCCTTGGGGTTACAACTGGTGGAGTGTTTGGATTAAGCTCCCTTCGATGTGGAGCATAGGGTGGAGGTGGAAGCACCTCTTCCTCTGGCCCCTCAAAAATGGGTTTGAGTTTATTTGGCAAGATTCCTTTCCTAGCTTCGGCTTTTACAGCCAATAATTTGCATCGTTTGACTTTGCATTCCCTTATCCATGGAGGATTTTTATTTAATGTGCTCAGCCAGGAATCTATATATGGAAATTGTTCTGGGCACCCTCCAGTTTCTTTGGCGATATCAGTCCAAAGTTTGCTTACTAAATTTATATCAAAGGTTCCCTGGGATGGCCATCCAGTAATTTGTTTTGGCCATTCTAGTTCACATAACGTTCTCAAGCGCTCTGGCGTCATTTTGACTCCATATGCCCCTGAGAAGGCTTTCTTAAAATTATTTAACATACACTCAAGAGGTGTATTTTCCCCCTTTGAACCCCCAACTCCCATTGTATGGCCCTGTGAAGTATCCACTCAGTCACTCACAGACGCGCTTCGTGGGTTTCCTTGCCTAGTGAAGTCGGCCTTACTAGGAACCGAAGTACTGCCCACTCCACACTCAGGTCAGCTACAGATTGCTCTGTACTTTCTCACACATACAATGCGCTGGATACTTCACCACACTCTACCTCCCAATCCTTCCCTTTCCCTACACCAGATCACCATCTGATGTACCCAACCACCTAGCGTACTCAGTTTCCCCTTACTGAGACGCAGAAGTTTGATCAAGACTTCTCTTCCTCCCAATTAATTGGAGGGCCAAAAATCCCTTTGTGCACTTACCCTTGGTTGGTTCCCTGTTTCCCCCGGTCCGTCGCCGCCAGTGAGCAGGGTATCAGACAGACGAGTCTTCTGCGTTCCCCCTGGAAAAAATTACCAGTGCGCGCTTTGGGTAAGCAGTTGTCCTCTCTCTTGTACCCTGCCCAGTAGGGCGAAGGGGCTGCGTTCCAGCAGACCACTTATCCGAGTCACAGGGCACCATAAAATGTAGCACCCTGCTTGTGGTTAACGCTTAGCTGGAATGAAATATTCAACGCAGCAATAGAGAAATTAAAATAGTAATTTATTTGTCAGACAAATAAATAAGAGGCTCAGTGGTACGTGGTTACCAAGCTCTGGCCTGGCCTCCTGCCATTCTGGCCAGCACTTATATTCCCTTAATCCAGCCCCCTTTGCTCCTCCTGTGGCTGCCTCTGTCCAATCAGCCTGGTTGAAATTCCTATTGGCTGTTTGCTAGAACCAATCACAAAAGATACACCCACAAAAGATACACCCACTTCCTTGCCCTTATAAGGGAGACAAAGAGCTATATATATGACATATAAGTAATAATATATCTTACATGGAATCTTAATTACCAGCTCACCTCTTGCCCTTCTTGCCCTATTGCCTTCTAAAACAGATGTTTAATCTTACATTTTTATGTTCAACAGATGTCAAGGATCTTGAGTTTCACATCAACATTGAAAGATTTCCTTCATTTAATGTTTCTAAACAAATGCCTGACAACCATATATCAAGACTGCCCGGATGGCGTCCTCTGTCTGGCAGGGTGGGGGGCTGGTGGCTGACTTAATTTCAGGATAAATACAACTCTTACAACCATATGAAATAAGAATCTAGCATTCCTTAAATCCTTTGCATAATTACATTTAAGCCAATATATTTAAGCTAATATATTTCATACATTTATCATAGGTAGCCTCTTAAAAGAATAAAGCTTTTCAAAGTGAAAAGGAAGGAACTCAATAAAACACAGCTTTTAAAAGAAGCCTCTTCAGTTTGCACCTCCCCCTTTCCCCCTCCTCTCCAGCCTCAAAATAAAATAGGAAGAAGCTGCTTCTTCTGCCAAGCCAGTTGCCTTTCCAACATTTAACACATTTTAACCTTTTTAACTCTCTCAGTTTAAGAAACAGCTTTAGAAGAGACTTCCCCAAAAATGCTCTCTTTCTTTCTAGCTAAATGTTTTTCCTTCCATTTGCTCCTGGCCTTTCAACCTTAGAAAGAAGATCTGGCTCATTTTACTGGGAGGCACATTAGTATTATCTTTCCCCATTCCTAATGGTGTTTTCTCAGCCTTGGGGCAGCATATGTAATTCTCCCTTTTTATGACTTTGAGAATTGTTTTTCTACTATAAATCAATGGGGCCCTTCTTGTCTTAGGAGGAAAAACATCTTGCCAAGGTTCTTTTAGGCAGCTGGTCTTTTGCCTGGCATGAAACATTTGAAAATCCTTTTTTTAAGCTCATTTTTAAATACAAGCCTTGATTGAAATATATAGAAGCTTTGATAAAAATGCAGGCTTATGATTAGATGCCTCATTATAAATAAAATGAAATATTATGCACGGTTCTGGTCACTGTATCACCAAAAGGATATTGCACTGTTGGAAAAGGTGAAGAAAAAGGCAACAGATTGGTAGGACAGAGCCACTCCCTTATGAGAAAAAAGTTACATTTGGGATTTTTTAGTTGGGAAAAAGACAAGTAAGGGGGGTATATGAGAGAGGTTTATAAAATTATGTATGGTATGGAAAAAGTAGATAGAAGTTTTTCTCACTCTTTCATAACCTAGACGCTGGGGCTATCCAATGAATTTGAATGGTGGAAGATTCAGGACAGACAAAATGATGTACTTCTTCACACAGTACATTTTTAAATGATGGAGTTTGCTGCCATGAGAAGTGGTGATGGTTTCCAATTTGAACAGCTTGAAAAGAGGTGCCTTCTAGTCATGTAGGATGTACTACCTACAGATTGAATTGGCTTTTATGTTTCTGTTTTTACTCTGGTCTATGGACTAATGCAATCTAGCTCTTTTTATGAATCGGCTTGCAACCTGCATTTTATATGTCTACAGTGGTACCTCAGGTTACATATCCTTCAGGTTACAGACGCTTCAGGTTACAGACACTGCTAACCCAGAAATAGTATATTGGGTTAAAAATTTTGCTTCAGGATGAGAACAGAAATCGTGCAGCAGCAGCGAGGGGCCCCATTAGCTAAAGTGGTACCTCAGGCTAAGAACAGTTTCAGGTTAAGAACGGACCTCTGGAATGAATTAAGTTCTTAACCCAAGGTACCACTGTACTCATAAGTAAATTCCATTGAGGCCTACTCTATTCCCAGCTCAGGAATGGAAGGCAAAATACTGGTGGACAACAAGAGGTTTAAAGCCACTCTCAAGGCAAAAGAAAAGCAGTATAAGCACTGAAAATTGGGGAAAACTGGCCTGTGAGCGCTCCAATTGCAGAATAGCTTCTACCCAAGGCATCATGGATTTTGAAGAAACATGAATATTGGACGAAAGGGAGAAATGAGCAAAGAGGGAGGCACGTCTGGAAAATCCTCAGTGTGATCAATTCCCACCTGGAAACCTATGTCCCCACTGTGGAAGGACGTGTGGATTCAGAATTGGCCTCCACAGTCATGTAGGAACACACTGCTAAAGCTGCATTCATGAAAGGCAATTTTACTTGGCCACTAGTGATCGCCAAATATGCCCAACACAGTACTACTGAGCTCAAGGCACGTGTGCTGGGGATGGCATTAGGTCTATGTAACCCCAGTGCTTTTTTCTGGGGGTACGCATACCCCCTAAACGTTTTGTGAATCTAAGTTTGGCCTCTTTGAGGGGCAGCATTTCAATATGAGTAGGAAAATGAGTGTGTCCCTAAACATTTTTTAACTATCACTACAGCGCACGCCTTGCAATCTGATGCCGGAGGTTCAGAATGTGAGCGTCCGTCGCCTTTCTTCCCCTCTACATTTCATATCTCTATGATTTCGCCTTCCTCCCTTTCCACTTCCGCATGACCTTCAGGGCGAAACGTCGATTGGTCCGCTTTGTCTCGCTCCTTCGCCCTGATTGGCCCTTGATTTACTTTCCCCCCTCATTTCCGGTTCCCAGGCAGGAAGGCGCATCATCAGATTTTGCTGGGGCTGGTTCCACGCCCCTCGACAAGGGCAGACTTGAGATGGCTGCGGTGGGTTCAGTCCTGAGGTGCGGTTTTCGAGGAGCCCTGGCGTTGCCCCAGCAACAGCGGGCCTGGAGCTCTGGCGCCGACCAGGTACTGGGCTGGGGTGAGGTGGGCAGCGGAGGGCTTCGGGGCCGCGAAAGGCCTCGGCAGGCGCGGTTGGAAGAGGGAAGCGAATCTGGAGCCTGATCCTCCTTTTCTCCCCTTGTTTCCCCTCTTCCCTCCCTCAGCTGGGCGAGCTGGGCAAAGGTGCTGGGAAGGGCGGCGGCGGAGGCGGCGCCGTCCGTGAAGCTGGCGGGGCCTTTGGGAAGCGGGAAGCCGCCATGGAGGAGCGCTACTTCAGGTACGTTGCCCCTTGCATGTCGACATCTTCTTTCCTCCCTCCACCCCGCCATCCTACCTGCTGCCTAAATGTACTGGTGGAAGCGTCACGCCTAGTTCTGGGTCGTGCCCACGTAGTGTCTACTAAAAGCCGGATCTGCAACTTGTACTTTTGTATTTTTGGATATAGTTTTTGGAGAGGAGGCGTTCGTAGGATTTGTTCAGCTCCTCTCTCTCTTTTGGCCTTGTGTGCCAAAATGAACTGACGAATTGTTTTAGGTTGGTGGATTATTATTTTAGTGGATTGTGTTATTTACCTAAGTGTTGTGTGTTGATTTTTTTTTGTAAATTTTTTGTTATAATGTTTTAAATATTGTTTAAAACTTATCATGTTTTTGCCACTTAAAATGCAGGACATACATTTATTACAGTGGTGCCCCGCAAGACGAATGCCTCGCAAGACGAAAAACTCGCTAGACGAAAGGGTTTTCCGTTTTTCGAGGTGCTTCGCAAGATGAATTTCCCTATGGCCTTGCTTCGCAAGATGAACACGTCTTGCAGATTTCCTTCCTTTTTCGTAAAACCGTTAATACCCGGGCAATCCGCGCTCCACAAGACGAAAAAATCGCAAGATGAAGCAACTCGCGGAACGAATTAATTTCGTCTTACGAGGCACCACTGTAAAGGAAATGCCTGTCCCTTTCTTTCTCCCCTGCTTTTGGTGACTCAGTGGTGGAAGCAAACTAATGGGCTTTTTTTTTTTTTTTTTTTTTTTTTACACAAAACAGTGACTTTGCTTTATGTACATTTTGAACTATGCACAGAAATGCCATAGACTCCACTCCCTGAATTGTACGGACGTTTAGCCCCATTGATCACATTTTTGCTCTGTTTGTGTAAATGAGCTACCTGCTCCTCTATTAAGAATAGCACTTCACTCATCCGATGTTGGATATAGATTATAAAAGCTTATAACACAATAAACAAATTTTGTTATTGTACTATTTTTTTTCTTTTAGTTTTTGTTTGTTCTTTTCTTCTTAGAGTTAAACTGAAACATAAATCATGATGGTTCATCTTTCTCTTCTTCCCCTGCCCCAGCCTTTAAGGAGATGGGCTGAGGTGGAAATGTGATTTGATGCAGAAAAACAGCAGAAGGGGGAAGATTGAGCCATTTTAATTTTTTTGTCTTCTCAAAAAATTAATAATCATCAGTTCAGGGCTTTTATTACAGACAATTTATTGTAATATGTAGCTTGGCATGTGGCTGTAGTAGTTGCAAGCATCCTCAGAGGCTTACTTAACTCAGTGGAACTTGTGTAGAAGTAAATGTGGAAGGAATGCTTAGTCTGTTTATTCCATTGAAGATACTTAATGACAGGTACTATCTTAGAAAGTTAACCAAAAGCCAGTGCAGTATACTGGTTACACTAGAGAATTGGACTAGGAAGACCCAACACTATTATTTCTCAGCCTAAGGTGCAAGATTGTGATGGGAAAGAACCATACATAGTGGCTTGAGCTCTTTGAAGGAAAGGCAGAATATTAATGTAGTAATAGTAAATATTACAGGAATCAAACTCCGTGGCAAACCTTGGAAAACAGCGGTTGCTTAACTGCCTAACTTATGGTTTGTTTTGTGCCCTCTGAATGAGCTGGACTATTTCTATTATATTGCTGTATCGGCTGACTGGAGTGTATGGGGTGTTAGAGGAGGGGTAGTACCTCTAGTGGTTGACACACTGTGCTCCTTCTGGGGTAGGTTGTCCATCTTTGGTCCCCACCATGCACTCAATTATCTGTGGCTCCTATAAACTGTCAGCATGCAACAACAGCCACAGCCCTGGAAACAGCTTCAACTGGTCAGCTAAACCAGGTGTGGGTAGCCAATGGGTCTCAAACCGTCAGTGGGTTATGGACTTCCCCTGCATGCGAAGACAGGCTCTGGCAAATAGGGCATACAAGACGTTTAGAGTCATCAGCAAGACCAAGAGGGAGTTTTTGTTGTCTGGGCAGCCCAGGATCTCCATACACACAGCCCAGGCTTCCGCCCCGGGGAAATCACATTGGTGTTGCTAATGCAGCGCAATCCATTGTCTCTCAAGATAGACAGATGTCAACAAGTATCTGCTGAATATGGGTGAAGGTGTGAAATGGTGAGGCTGCACCTACAATTGTACACATCTAATAGGCTTGCTAAGGTTGCATATGTAGATGGGGGTACACTGTATTGCCCTATCTTTTGTGCATTGTCTTTAGCTGAAACTTGAATGATTAGCTGTGGTAATCTTCATTATTAATTCATACCATACTATTGCAGGGAGAAAGAGAGAGAACAATTGGCAGAATTGAAAAAACATCATGAAGATGAAATACAACATCAGAAAAAAGAAATAGAGCGCCTGCAGAAGGAAATTGAACGTCATAAGTACAAGCTCAAGAAGCTTACTGATGATGATTAAGTAAATTCCGTCCTTATTGGTGTGAGATGTATCTGGCATTGCTTTAAAAATGGTGTCTGCCGACATCCAAGGTCTTGCTCTTATCACAGTGTGAAATAAACAACTCACTCTCTTCCTGCTCAGTTTTTTTTCTTACTTAGCAGCATATCTAGCCATAATTATGTCTACTGAATCTTCCCCTCCCCCAGGGTGAGATGGCAGGGGGTTACATTAAAGGTTGCTAGCAAAGTCTCACATTGAGAAGCAATTTGGGATGTAATGATTGCATTACCAAACCATTTTTCTTACTGTTTTGTGCACCTTTTTCTTGTAACTGTTGGCAAATATAACACTCCCTTTGCATTAGTCGGGGAGTAGTAATAACTGGTCACTTGCTACTACATCAGGAGTGGGAAACATGTACCTCTCCAAATGCTGTTGGACTTGAAACTCCCTTTACTTCCAGCCTGTGTGGCCAGAATGGTGTGAGCTGACATCCAGCAACACAATTAGTGCCATAGAATGAATGTGGACTGTCAACACTAGTGAAATTATAGCTAAGAGAAACCACTTTTATATCAGAATCCAGTATTTCTCATCAAGCCCAAATGATTATTCCCAACAGAAGCATTTTGCCCAGTAAAGCAGGGCCAGCATCAGAACCTGGTATCCTTGGACAGTTGCCTCAGAACCCTGCTAGATGTCTGATATAGGCTGCCTTTAAAAAGGAGAGGTTTTTGTCTCAGAACCTCTAGTTTTTGGAGGATCAAAAAGCAGCATGGAGATGTTTGAAAAGGGCTTTCAAAAAACCCATGCTGCTCATTCTAGTTCTAATAGTTGGGGCTTCAAAGTGTTGTGTCAGCTGCTTGATATATTGGTGACTGCCCACTAGTGATCAGTAGCCAAGATGGGCATGGAACAAGCACAGGCAACACCAAATTGCTAAATTGAGTGTGAATAAACTACTGGAATAAATTCAATGAAATCAAAGAGAATGAAAGATCGGGACACTTCCGCTACGGTTTCTGATTTATCAGTAACATCCAAGTCTGAACAGACGCAAACCACCCCTACAAAATTATATCAGCATGGCAAGTATGCCTACCAACCACATTTCAGACAGGATGTAATATAGCCTTACACAGTGCAAAAAAGAGAAGGGTTTGTTGAAAGAGGGCATGTTTTGCATTCAAAGTTTCCAAGTCCAAACTTTGGCAATTCCAGATGGAGCTGGGGAAAATACTTTCTGAAACTCTAGTCAATGCACTGCAGATGATGCTGAGCTTAATGAATCAATGGTCTGATTCGGTACAAGGCAGCTTCCTGTATTTCTAAACACAAGTGTGCCACTAAGAATAACTTTGCCACCATTACTGACACAAAATAGGCTTTGAAATGACAACCAAGCACCTTCAACTGGATTCATCGTGGGTTATTTCCCATTTTGTTTCCTTCTTACTGAAATGATAAACACCTCTTAGGCTGCATGTACACCATGCATTTAAAGGACATTTAAAGTGTGGTCCAGTCCGTGAATCCTGGGAACTGTAGTTTGTTAAGGGTACTGGGAATTGTAGCTCTGTGAGGAGGTAAACTACAGTCCTCAGAATTTGGTTTTGTGGGAGATCATGCTTTAAATGTATTATGTGTACACAGCTAAAGTTGCATCCGTTGTGACATGTAGTTCAGGTGTGGTTTCACTAATTAATTGAAACATTTATATTCCTTTCATTAAAAACGGCACTGGAGGAAGATGACAACCACAAAATGTAACTGGATATGTTACACCACAAATTATAACTTAATAGCCTAAGGTCATTACAATTCAAAATTAAATAAAAATGGATCATCAAGAAATATACAGTCAACAGGTTAAACACAAATAAAGCACATGCCTCTAGTCTTTACAAGTGTTTAAATGTTTAAAACTCAAAATAACTTCTAATACATTAAAATTAAATAAGCAGTATAAGGACCAAGCAGCCCACAATTGTTTATAATTTATATTACACATAATATATAATATAGTGTAACGTATCATATAGTATAGAAAGTTGAAAATCCACAAACATTGTCAACATATTGTGCAGCCCTATACATATCTACACAGAAATAAATTCCACTGAGTTAAATAGGGGGTTGAAACCTAAATCCAGTCCAACACAAAATCAACAAAATAACGCACTGCAATATATATATATTTAAAATTAAAGGAAAAAAGCCACTGTAATATAAAACGCTAATGCCCTATCTTCTTTTCTTTCGAATAGAAAGGTTTCAATCCATTTATTAAAGGGAATTAAGAAAGGGTCCTAGTACACAGACGTCTTTGGGAAGAAAGGACGTGATTTAGAGGCTACAACCGAAAAGGTCCGACCACTGCCTCTGCTGCAGAAATACACCTGCGCCCCGATAAAAGGGTAAGGATAAATCCCTAAATCTAGAAGAGGAGCGTGTCAGGAAGAGAGAATCTGTACTAAACTTCTTGCGAAACTAGGCTTTGTTTTTGGTTTTTACTTGTGAAGGGATTTATTTTGTGTGTTTTTCAAGAGGGAGCCTTCAAAGACGTCCAGGCTGAAGTACCGCCAGATACCTCAACAGAGAGGCCTTCGCAAGGCTGAAAGAGCCAGGCGACCAGCGAGCCTCCTTTGTCTGCAAAAGAACTACAAAAAGCGGGAATCGTCCGCTCTTTTTTTTAAGCGCTGGATTCCTTCCCTCTCTCTCCCCCTCCTCACCTCCTCCCCCGCCTAACTCTACCGGCGCGCCATGGCTTTCCCAGCCGTGCGGATTGGCCGGGGCTCTCCTCGGGCTCTGATTGGCCGCGGGGGCCCTCCGCCTGCTCCCGCCTCCTGGCGCCGATAGAGTCTCCGGCCTGCCTCTCCGAAACGCCTCCCCCGGATTGGACGCCGGGGAGCAGTCCCTGGAAACAGTTCCGGGAAACCCCTCGCGTTGCCGGGGTCGCTCCCGCCGTCCATGAGGGGAGGGAAGAGGAGGAGCGCGCGCCATTTGCAGCCGCTGCCTCCAAGCCGCGCCGCGCAGGTCCCGCTCCGGTGAGTCTGTCCGCCAAGGCCCGCCTGGCCGAGGAACCGGTAACCGGGGGGGGGGGGCGGGGAGAGAAGGGATGTTGGCAGGGTGGGAGAGAGGAGTGCGCGCTCTCGTAGTTGGCGGCGGCGCGCGGGGGGGGGGAGAGAGAGAGATGCCCAGGCCCGCGCTCTCCGAGGCGCCTTTTGTGGCCGCGGCGCGCCTGGCGGGATGCGTCTGGGCGGTGCAGGCCCCGCGCCGTCGACGTGGGGGCGGGGAAGGTAGGCCCGGCTGCGTGCGACCCCCCCCCTCCAGAGGCGCCTCCTCAGCTGAGTGCGGAGGGCCCTGATCCGCCGCTTTCCGGGAGAGTGGGAAAAGGAAGGAGGCCTAACCCCGTTATCATGACCTGGGATGGGGAGGAAGGAAGAAGGTGTGTGGGCGTTTAAAATCAATGCGGCGATTCCTTTTCGAGCGCCTGGCGTGTTTGCAGGGGGTTTCCATTCCCTTAGAAATGGAAATTATTATCATTATTATTATTCCTGCCTTTCCCCCTCCTCCGGTTTGCGAATTGCCGCCTTGAATGTCGTGGTCCCTAAGGGGTGTTTGCTTGGAGAGTTGAGGCCGGCGGGCATAATATTTCTCTCGGATAAGCCTTAGGCACCTTTTGAAATCCGGGAATGAGTCCCATTGGAAGCCGGCAGGGCTTTTTAAAGTTGCGGGCGAAGCTGTAACTCGGGGATCGAGCTGCAGGGCTGCATTCCTGTGCATCGCCGGCCTGCGGAAACACAGCACGGTTTTTAGCTTCCGAGCATATGTGCCTTGAGTTACTGTCCTTAAAAACAAAACAAAAAAACCACCCATCCGCCAAACGTCCCTTTTCCTAAGGGGAGCCTGGATTCATCCCCATTTTTTATTTTTGCAAATGGAGCATATCCCTGCCCCGCCTACAAGTACCATTTGATTTGAAACTTATCACAGTGCTTTTTCGTGGCGCTGTCAGAATCAGATTTGGTTGTGGTAAGGGTTCTTTGTTCTTTGTGAAAGACAGTGATTAATTGGGAATTCTGGTTGGTGAGAATACCATAGGAGCTGTTGACAGCTGCTGATACTTGTTTAACTTTGATGGTGGAGGAAATGGGGTGGAATGTTTTAACTGTAACAGTACTACACTTGTGAAGTTACTGTATTTGTAGCACCATCCATGCGACCTGTAGGCTAGCTAAGTTCTTTCTGCAACATGTGCTATTTTCAGGAATTACTTCAATGTCCTGTTTAGGTATGTTAGGTATATGGTCCATCCTGAGTGTGTGTGATAATACTTGGTTTACTCTGCCAGGTGACTTGTAATTGTAGGTATATATACCTATTTTACATATGCAGAGACAGTGTAGAGTTTATTGTGAGTTTGTGGTGACATATAGAATCATTGGAGAGCTATAGCTTTCATTTTTAAGTTCAGAAAATAACTGGGTTATTTCTGAAACTCTCATTGAAATCTTGATGTGAGTTAGAAGGGATTTAAAAACTCCACATACAAAGATTGCAGCTGTGCTGTGTTGTTAGCTTGTAAAAACATAGTAACTTGCTATGGAGTGGGGAAACTTGCTGAATAACTTTTCAGTTACAAAAAAATATACACAAATAATTTTAATGTAGTTTGCTAAACAGTAGTCTGTAACATTTTTGTCGTAGCATTTTGTCATACCTATATCCTCTTTCAGAAGTTGTATAAGGGTGTCAGTAGTACTGCAGTAGTTTAAGTTATAATTTAGCTTCTATTATAGATCAGTATCTGTGGCTACAACCCTGCAACTCTGTACTGACTCACTTTCCTGGGAATAAGCCCCATTAAACTCAGTGGGACTTGCTTCTTTATAGGATTGCACTATACATGTCTCTCATTTCTCAAATTTCAGTAGAGTCTAGTGGGCTACTCTGGTAACAATAAATCTATTTTGCTTATTTGCCTTCTCTTGAAGTAGGATATAAAATTCCAGTGTAAGAACAATGTTGTCCGTTGGTTGTGTGCCTATTTTAATTGATTTTAACTATTGATCAAACTTTAGGATAACTTACTGTATTAAGATTTTTGCTTGGTATAAAAATAGAAACACTAAAATAGAATAAACCTCACATTACTCTAGTGTAAAATGTTATTCTATAGTCTTAGAATAAGTTTATTTCTTGAGTCATAGTCATGTCAGGAAGCAACTGAGCTGATTAGGGTCACAATTAAGGAAGCAACCCATGGTGAATACAGTGGGACTTGAGTGCAAACAAGCTTAGGATTGTTTTGGATGTGCCCTGCATTAGTGTGTCTGTAAGCCCTGTTCCTACACACCAGTGCAATGAACTTGGGCAGCCCAGTTCAACACCTAGAACTATAAAGCTTTGCAGCAGTTCCAAGTGGATAACAGTGTGTATAGGAGGCATAAAATTAGTTGGCCCTCCTGCATAGGATGCTGGAATTGGGACCCTAACTGGCACTAGTGCAAGGCTACACTTTTGAAATGTGAATGAGAACTAAATGCATAAGACTAATATCCAAGTGCAGGGGCCCATAGGATAAGCAGCACATATACTCTATTCTGCACATAAGAATTTACAACATTCATGGTCAAAAGAAGATTCTTCAGTATGTCTCATACAGCTGCCCTGTCCTGCTGTCATTCCACAAATCTTTGGTCTAACACATTGGAGCAGGTTGCTAGAACATAGAATAGGGTAGCAAATATATCTCACAGGGGTATTACAAAAGCCACAGGTGCATTGACAGAATATCAGCCAAGTACTAGTGCAAAGGAATCTTGCATGGTAAAAGGGTAAAGTACCCCTGGATGGTTGTCCAGTCAAATTTGACTATGAGGTGTGGCACTCACCTCTGCTTTCAGGCCGAGGGAGCTGGTGTTTGTCCGCAGACAGCTTTTCCAGGTCATCTGGCCAGAATGACAAAACTGCTTCTGGTGCACCGTGCACAGAACACCATGACAAGTGCAAGAGTGCATGGAAACGCCGTTTGTCTTTCTGCCGTACCTGCAGTACCTACTCACACTGATATGCTTTTGAACTGCCAGGTTGGCAGGAGCTGGGACAAAGCAGCAGGACCTCACCCCACTTGGACTCGGTGGTTTAGACCACAGTGCCTGGACTCGGTGGTTTAGACCACAGTGCCACCCCCTGTCCCTGCTCTTGCATGGAGTGATGGCTGGAGCATAAGATGCAGGTTATTTTGCCTAGGTGAAAGCAAAAAAGTAGTGTTTGAGAAGAGCCCGCAAATGTGGGGCTTTGGTAGCCAGCCATTATTTATAGTCACCTCCAACCCTGGCCCCACCCCTACCCCTCTGCACAGAGTGTCTATATGTGTGTGCTCCATCTCTGACACTATACAGTGTCATGCAGTGTAAGAGACCGAGCTTGGAATAAGGTTAATAGGTGGGAGGGTCTCACCCTTGATTTCACACTGTGCCTTAGAGGCATTCTGAGTGCCTTTAGCCTGAGTTCCAGACTTGGGGCAGCAGGAGGTAGGGCAAGTCTCTTTATCTTGCTTTGGAAGTTTAGTGACTCGAAAGCGCAATGTGAAGTCAGAGTCTAGGGAAGATGGGTGGTTGCCATGGTAACTGCGATGAGTGAATCTGTGGACCTCTGAGCATAGCATCAGGCTTTTAGTTATATGCATTGCTGTATTTGCAGCAACCTGTGCTTGGTGGTGGTAGTAGTAATATTAGAGCAGAAGGCTGAGAAGAATAGCCTGGTAAATACCCAGTTTCTGTAATTATTTGTGTAACGAGTTAGTTTAGTTTTTAAGTTTGCCATAGTTTGGTATATTCAGAAGAAATTTTATGCCTTTTATGGAAAGGCAGAACAGAAGCTTGATAAATGTGTGAGGAAAATTCTTAACTAATTGTATTGGATCATAAACTGTCTTATTGAATTTTTTTATCTGCATTTGTAAATTCAGTGCGAATGAGTCCATTATAGTGAGTTGTGAAGGTAAAACTCAAAAACAATAGTAGTACTGGATCATGTGAATTTGTTGATGGGTTTCGATTGCACAGTGACTTAGTTTATTTTTTGTTCTTCTCATCTTTCTAAAGAAGGTCAGGGTGTCTTAACAGCAACTATAAAAAACAAACACGATAAAGCAATTTAAATCATCAGCTGTCTATATGAAGAACTATAATGCCATGTAGTGAAAAATAAACAGTACATTACAGTAAAGAGTTAGGCTCCATACCAACTGTGTTCCAAAAGCCTAGACATAAATGTTTTCAGTTTGGTGCCTGAATGTTATCAGCATGGGCCGGGGGGGGGGGGGGACAATCACATTTCCTCCAGAAAGGATTTCCCTGGTCCCAAAAGCTTACTTCATGTCAAAGCTTGTATGCAGTTCTTCCACAGCTGCATGCAGAATAGAACAGTAAAATATGGAGACAAATCTTGAGTTTTGCTTGTTCTGACATTCTGCTTATACTGTATATAATTTTCATACATGAATATTTGTTAAGTAATTTGTGTAACAAACTGAACTGTGGTGAAGGTGTCATTTCCTTGGGATTGATATATTGTTGTTTTTTAATAGGTTATTTAGTACACTTACCTTCCTTCTCTTGTGACACTTAAAAGTCAGCATACATAGGATTCCCATGGAGTCTCTCATCCATCCACTGATCCAACCCAGACTTGTTTAGCTTCAGCAAGGTTACTGCTTTGCTAATAATGCTGTATTAGCATATTTCTAATAATGCTAATAGCTAAGTAGTTCTATAAAATATGAACCAACCAGCCCTTCCCCATAAACACTCTAGACACTGATTCCTTGTGGAATCCACACCTGTCTGCCGAAAAGTGAAGCTCTGCCCAGGAGGGCCAAGTTTCTTTTTCATTGTGCTACCACCTCTGAAGAGAAATTAGAATGGCCTTGAAGTATTTTCTAGGAATTCTATGTACATAGGGTAACTAAACTTATCTGTAAATATCTTAATCAACCAATCATCTTTTTATCACTAAAACATCGATAGACATACTTGTGTCTTCTGTATTCTTTTTCAAGCCCTTGAGAGATGTACTGAAGTGCATTGAGAATCTTTATAAATGTCAGCTATATGAACATTCTCTTGCTTTGAAATGACAGTATTTAGAATAAGAAGTAAAAGTGGTGTTATTTTTTGTTTGGGTGCTACATATCCCCATATCCCTCAAGTTGTCTTTGCTTTGGTAGTGTTGGCATTTCATTGTTAGAGATAATCAAGCCCAAGTTCCTGTGATCAGGCGAAGGGTCCCGTCTGTACTTTCTATTTAAAGCAGTACAGTATTATATCACTTTAAACAGTCACTGCTTCCTCCAAAGAATCCTGGGAAGTGTACATTGTTAAGGATGCTGAGAGTTGTTAGTAGACTTCTATTCCCTTTAGAGAGCCACAATTCACAGAGTTCTATGGGAAGAGAGGATGACTGGAGGTTGGAACTCTGTGATGGTAGCAGGGGGTCTCCTAAATACTCTCAGCACCCTTAATAAACTAGGAGTCTTAGGGTGAAGATGCTGTTTTTAGTGGTCTGATGCTGTTTTAAATATACAGTGGACCCTCTGGATACGGATTTAATTTGTTCCAGTTGTCTGTGCGCACCCCGAAAAATCTGTAACCAGAGGCACCGCTTTTGCGCATGGCGTGATAGAGCGCTTCCGCATATGCGCGAGTGGCGAAACCCGGAAAAATACTTTCAGGTTTGCCGCTTTCGCAACCCGAAGATTACATATCCAGAGAGGTACGTAACCTAAGGGTTCACTGTATAGTACAGATGAGGTATCTAGAAACAATGAATCTCCCAAAATGGGTTACATTTGTCCCACTAGCCTTTGCTTGGATACAATTTTCATTAGAAAAATGGCTTTGTGTGTGGCGGACCTACTTTTTTCGGTGTTGTGTTCCCCGCAAAGGAAGTAACACGTGACAAAGCAGAACTGGAACCCATAAAATGCTGCATGTAGTGTGGATGTAACACTTCTAAACATGCTTTCACTTGAGGGGGGGCAAATGAGGTTTAATATAACCAGACTAACCACTGAGAAATTCTTTGGGGAAAACTTGTAGCATCATAATCCCGTGTTCAGGGTGCAGTATTTGCTAAGAAGCCACTGGTCTTAATTCTTTGTGGGGTTTTGTCTCTTCATGCACCACTGCTGCTTTTCATGTAAGTGCAGAGGTATTAAGGAGCAACCTCAAGAAACTAGAAGGCCTCGGTTTTGTGGATCACCAAAACAGTTTTGATCAGCTTGAAAGCTTTTTGTGCTTTTGGTCTTAAAGTAGGACATGTGCTCAAAAACACGCAGTAGCAAAAAATTCAGGGATTTTATACAGTATGTAGTAGAAAGGAGTGTGGTGGCATCTGCTACAAAAATGGAATAGTGTACCAGTTATTCTGCACAAGCTACAGTATGGTCATAGCCCATTAAAGTACTCATTGACCTTGAACTAAAATGTTTTGATGGCAAAACTTCTGGAGTGGGACATCTTCTTTTGTCTTGCTTTTGATACATTAATTGTATTGCATGCTTTTAATTGGATGATTATCTTAAAGTTGTATCTAGTATTTGAAGGACTAGTTTTAGTGTTCTGCGCTTAAAACGTTTTTAAAAAATCTTTGTTTCATATGTCTTACTGAGTTTTCTGGTGAAATCAAGAGTGATTTGCCTCTCTGCTAATATGGCACTGTCAACCAGCCCTCTTCCTTAAGTAGTTGTTTATATCACCTGTGCTGTCATGCCTGAATATTAAGCACCAGTTTGTAATCAGACACATAAGATAAGTTGGCAAAATACCTCAGTATTTGTTTGAGAAGATAGTGCTACTTTTTTTTTATTCATATCTCTGCAGTCTTCTTATTGACTTTCGCATCAAGTCTTTCTCACTGATATGGAAAATTGAAGGTGCTGCCTTTCGTTTAAACCTTTCATTTAAACTCTAATATCTGGAATAACATGCTGTGCTATGATATGCAGAATTTAATACAAGTTCATCTTGCTGGTATGTGACATGCAATTCGTTTATCGATTGTTCCACTTGTGCAAAACCTAATGTGGCATGTTGTTGTTGTTGTTTTTTTAAAAAAAGTGTTCTGGCAACTAGTGTACATTAAAGCAGCATGGCTTCTCTTATGTAACAGGATTTGAAGGAAGGTATGGAAATAAGCCAGTAAACTATGGGAAAGATGGAAAGCAAGTATTGACATTTGCATATTAAGCTGCCCTGTAGGCCTCTGCACATTGACTTAAAATCTTTTTGAGACCAGGGTAATAATGGCAGATGTTCATGCATTTCAGTATACTCCCCACCACTAAGATCACAGAAATTAATGCCAATATCAAAATTAGATCTGATGTACATGAAGTGCTTAAAATTGTGCGCTATTCCATGTACATGTTCCACAGTATTTAGAACTGTACTTATTTAATGTAGGTGAGCTGCATTCTAAAGGCTTTAAATAATAGGTTTAATTCAAGTCACTTGCAGCATGTTTACAAATTAGTTTAGATAAATGCATTGTCCTACAAATTAGTTATTTCTGGCTTTATGTAATATAGCTCCTGAATTTTTTCCAGCAGCATAATAAAATGGCTAATCAGGTGAATGGTAATGCGGTACAGTTAAAAGAAGAGGAAGAACCAATGGATACTTCCAGTGTAACTCACACAGAACACTACAAGACACTGATAGAGGCAGGCCTCCCACAGAAGGTGGCAGAGAGACTTGATGAAATATTTCAGACAGGTATAATATGCATTTCTTGTTTCTGATTGGTTATGAAAGTGAAGGCAAACGATTTTCAAATTTTTAGGTTTTAAAGTTGAAAAAATTTACTTGTGTTTTGTACTGTGTAGCTTTGAATGTACAGCTGCTTTCACTTCTTTGAGGTCAAATTGGGTTTGACATGTTGACAGTATCTTAGGTCATCAGGGCACTTAACTGTTTCATAGACACAAGTAAAAGTGGACATTCCAGCTTACTGAATTATAAGTTTCCTCTATAAAATAACCATTTGTTTCTACCTTTCTACCATCACCAATTTATAGTTACTGTGTTAAACACTTAATATTTCAATAGGTGCTTGGCTTATTGAGGGAAATAGCTTGCTTGCTTGACTTAGGGCTACGTTTGAATTCCAGTCTGTAAGTGAATTTCATGTTTGTCCAGCTCCTAGTGAATATTTCAGTCCATATCAGTAATTACACTGATGTGTTCAGATTAATAATTATTATTTGAATTACGTTTATCTTGCATGGAGCAAGTGGCTTATTGTGTATTCTAAAGAGAGAGAGAGAACACATGTTCTGCTTAGGAAACACATATTTTTTGGGGTGTGAAATAGAAACTTCCTCTTCCTCTTTAGTATGCGTGTTGTGAATATATTTAGAAATATAAATGGAACTGCTTCATGCCCTTATCTCAAATATTTCAGTGGCAAGATCTGCTTTATCTTTCCCCCCTAAAATACTCCAAAAGTTATGTAAGTTTAAGGCAGTTCAAAACAATACCATATCTGTCTTCTTTATGTTGATATTTTGACTCATGTGGCTGATCTGTCTTGAATGACAGTCCCAATGAGTGCCTGCCAGATAGTTTTTATTTCCTTAGGGAGATACTTCTCTAAGGCGGTGCTATATGATGATGTACACTTAGTGGCTTGAGTGTAGGTGTCTGAGAAATGCATGTACAGGATTTTAGAATGTGTTGCAACTGAGGTTGTGTCATGAGGAGTTTGACATTTATCTAAACTTGTTAAAACATTTTACTACCTAGTATTCAACAATATTTGTACAACTATCTTCATGGTTAAACTTGCCCCACTGGTGTCCGTTAGTAGTGTTCGCTACAACTAATTTTATAATTAAACTTGGGGCTGAACTTCATTACTTTTAAAACCTCTGCTGAGTTTTGTCCCAGTACAAAATATGCCTTCCAAAATGCAGGATCAATTCTGAAATGCAGTCTTTGTGCACTGCTATTCTGTGTGATAGAGAAGAAAGATGTTTTCAGTGCTCTTTAAAATCCTGAAGTATTCAAAACACTCTGGATAGTTATTGGAAGTTGGTACAAATATCTCAGCACCTTACCATTTAATACTGATGGAATTAGAAATTTTCTACATTTTTCATAAACTTCTATTAACTTTAATGTAAAAGAAAGTACTTTATGCTTCAGAACTGGTCCTACTGTATGTGGGTCTGCACCTGTAAGCTTAATATTAGTGTACTTGATGTACATAACAGGGCTTGAAATAATGTCACTGGCTGGAAAGTTGTGGCAAAATGGTATTTATCTGTAGTAAAAAACATTCATTGTAATCTCCTTTTTATAGAAATGGGGATAATTTTTCACTTTAGTTTTTTTTGAAGGGGAGAAGTTGGTTTTATAGGTTGCTCGAATAGCTGCTGTAGCACAACTGTTGTTAGATTATGTAGTGTTTATGCATCGTTTGTAATGGCTCCATCTTAAAGAAATATCCTAAAAGGGAATGTGAGCCAGAGTTCATTGTTTCAAACCCTGATATGTAGTGTTGCTTTGCGCAGCAGAATATCCACACAGTTCCTCAAACAATTTTGTTTCTGGATATAACTTTTTAGTTTGCCGTAGTTACCTTGATGTACTGAGCTCAAATTACTTCAAATTTAGCAAAATAAAATAGTGTTTTTGAATGAAATTGCCTCTGTATAATTAAATGGGAATCTGTAACTTTTTTCTATTTTTAATTTTTTAGGATTGGTAGCTTATGTTGATCTTGATGAGAGAGCAATAGATGCTCTTAGAGAATTTAACGAAGAAGGAGCCCTCTCTGTATTACAGCAGTTTAAGGAAAGTGACCTGTCGCATGTACAGGTAAGGTAAGAGCTCCTGTGGTGTGAAGAAATAGGTTCACAAATGTAGCATTCTTTCTAACATGACTATAACAAGCACCAACAAAGGTTGTCATACTTTTTTCTGAACTCTTCTGCACTGTGTCTTTTTGACAACCTTACCCCTCAAACACTGCATTTAGGCTGGAATCCTATGCTTCCTTAGTTGGAAGGAAATCCCATTCAACTCTGTGGGGCTTACTGCTGAGTAGACATGTATAGGGCTGCACTGTTAAAGTCTAGAGTTGCATGCGTGTAAAAAGACTCTCATATTCAGAGTCCATGGCCTGATGTGGTGTTCAATGGAGTGGTTGTTTGTGTTAAATAAATTGTACAAAGTGATTTATTTTTTTTAAAGCACTCTACTTAGTTCTGTCAAAAGTTGCAGCAGTTGAGTGTTATGCAAGGTTCAATGGCTTCAGGTTTCTTTTTATGCCTTCCTCTTGAATGATGTCATAAATTGTATCTGCAGAACAAAAGTGCATTTTTATGTGGAGTTATGAAGACTTACAGACAGAGAGAGAAACAAGGAAGCAAAGTACAAGAATCAACAAAGGGGCCAGATGAAGCAAAGATTAAGGTAATGTATACGTATGCTGAGTGTACAGGGGAACAGATAAAGGTTCTTCTGAACTTCTATGTAGATATTTCTGTATTTAAGTAATTAATTGCATTGTTCTGATGTTGCTTTAAGGACTTGTACTGGAGGAAAGAATCGTATTGAGGGGGGAAGGCTTGTATGACATTAAATAGTTAAAATCATGACTGTTGCAAATGCGTAATAGCAAAAGAGCCCTATCTATATATAGGAGAGAAACGTGCCTCCATTATTATTATAATTATTATATATTTATTAATTTATACCCCACCCTTTTCCCTGACAGGGACTCGATGGCCGCTTCTTTCCTCAATCACTTTAGCATGTGCAAGCTACCTCTTTCTCCTGGGAGAAAGAGGCAGCCCTCCCCCACCCGTCCATGCAAAGGCGGCAGCGGCTGATGCAGGCGCACGGACGGAGCATTTGTGAGCCTTCCTCAGTTGCCTTAGAATGGGTGGGAGCTGGAGGAGGAGGCGACTTCGCCCTGTTCCTTGCATGGTTGGGTTCCTTCCTCCATGTGCCGTGCACTGGAAGAGGTGGTTGCGGTTTTGGAAGAGGCAGAAGCTGTGCACAGTGACACTAATTGTCTCTGTGGCCGGCAACTGCCTGCCTCCTCCCCGCCTTCTTTCCAACATCGTAATATACCACCATATCACAATGTTTAGCTGTCGGTGTATTACGATGATGGCAAGCAGGTATTACCCAGCCCTAGTCATTAATTTCAGTAAGCCTACTCTGAGTAGTACTTAGTTGGATACAACGCCTAGTCTGTGGTCCCAATAAGCAGCAAGATGAAGAGCACTTCATTTAGCTGGGTGCAGCACCGAGTTGTTCGCGTGGCGACACAAGAATGGTCCTTTTCTGCAGTGGTTCCCGTCTATGGAATGCTCTCCCCAGGGAAGATCGCCTGGCGCCTTCATTATACACCTTTAGGTGTCAGGCAAAAATGTTCCTTTTTAACCAGGCCTGAGAGCCAGCATGGTGTAGTGGTTAAGAGCAGTAGACTTGTAATCTGGTGAACCAGGTTCGCTTCCCTGCTCCTCCACATGCAGTTGTTGAGTGACCTTGGGCTAGTCATACTTCTCTGAAGTCTCTCAGCCTCACTCACCTCACAGAGTGTTTGTTGTGGGGGAAGAAGGGAAAGAAGATTGTTAGCCACTTTGAGACTCCTTCAGGTAGTGATAAAGCAAGAATATCAAATCCAGACTCTTCTTTGGTTGATCTTATTGACATCCAACACCCTTTTAGAATGTGGCCTTTTTGTGGGAGGTTATTGGGTTACTGCTTTTGGTTTGATTTTATATGTTGTGGTCTTGTTGTGAACTGCCCTGAGACCTCGGGGTATAGGGTGGTGTATAGGATAGATACATACATAGATAGATAGAATATGCAAGAGGTTCTGTGGATGGGGCTCTTTCTGGTTTGTTTTTCTGTCTTGGTAAAGAATGTGTTGTTGAATGCCCTTGTGCGATGAAAACATCTACTTCTAATTCTTCATCCTTTATTCAGGCTTTGCTAGAGAGGACTGGTTATACTTTGGACGTGACTACAGGCCAGCGGAAGTATGGTGGCCCCCCTCCAGATACGGTCTACTCAGGATCCCAGCCTGGCATCGGCACAGAGGTTTGTATGTACATACTGCTGCACATAAATTGCCGATACATAAAGATTGTCCTTACCTAACAATGGTTGCCTATTTCATCTAATAAGACTTAAAAACTATTATTTAGTTTTAGCTATAATGAAAATAATTGTTAAGCTGCGTTTTCCAACCAAATTTTGACAGGAAACACTTTGAAAGCCTGTCTTTTAACTGCAGTAACATTCAGAGCTGTTGTTCATTTGGCTAACTTGTGGCCCTCCAGGTGTAATAGAAAACAGTGGTTTACTCACTGCAGCTTTGAGCTACGGTAAGCGATGAGCTCACATACTCTTCATCGCACCCCCCTGCAAATAGGAGATTGAAACTTCTGCTTTCATTTTTAAACTAGCCTTGGTGCCCCGTGACAGCCCAACTTGGAACTGTGGTTTGTTTAAACTAGGGTTAGTGACAGCAAGTCAGGATCAAATTAGGTTTCAAATCCTGATTTGTTCACAAAGCAGGTGGGGAACAAATGCGGTCATTTGCCTCTCTTTTTCCAGCCCATAGGACTCTCCCCAGGCCACACCTCTCCCTGACCGTGTTCCATGCCCTCCCAAGTGTTTTTGCCTAGCTGGAATGATTCCTTGAACTATGATAATTCCTCTTGTTTCCCTGGATGGGAATGGAGAAATGTGTGTGTAGAAACCTCTGACTTTTACCTGACTGGAATGTAGTCTATTGTGAAGGTAAGAGTCCCATCAGTTGGACTGCCCCTATTGGCTCCTGGCCTCACCCACTTGAAAAGGTTGCTCAGAAAGGAATGTGACCCTCTGACTGAAAATGGTTCCCACCGCTGGGTTAAATGACCAGAGTTCCACAAATTCGCCACCACAGGGAACTGCGGCTAGTTTAAAATTGAAAACAGAAGCTTTTGCTGTCCTTTTGGGTGGGAAGGAGGGGAAGTGCATAAGCCTAAGGTTGTGTAGTGGGAAACCATTGTTCCCTGTTACATCTGAACTGAGCCAGTATTTGTGTTGTGTGCGGTGATTAAAGAAAGGATATTCCTAAAGTAGCTCTAGGTATTGGCCCATGTGCTTAGAGCGGGAGCTTCTCTGTTCTGAGTGTTTGAAAAGGAAGATCAACCATTTTGAAATATCACCTCACACAAATCTATTGCGTTTTTCTTAATTGAATTAAGAATTATTTTTTTAAATGTCATTTACTAACAAACAAAATATTTTTTTTCTTTTCCTCACCAGGTTTTTGTTGGTAAAATTCCTAGGGATTTGTATGAAGATGAATTGGTACCACTATTCGAGAAGGCAGGCCCAATTTGGGACCTGCGGCTCATGATGGATCCCCTCTCTGGCCAAAACAGAGGCTACGCTTTCATCACTTTCTGTAGTAAAGATGCAGCACAAGAAGCAGTCAAATTGGTAATTATTATGCTATGCTATATATTTTGGAGGATGGAATGACTTCGCTGTGGTCACAAACTGTAACTCATAGATACTTTCTTTGCAGGTGGGCTCCCATAGTATTCTAGATCACTCAATCATGAGCTATAAATTAGCAGTTAGCTAGTTATAAACAACTAGTCATTAATTGCTGCTACTTAAGGCACTTCTCAATTTAACCATGCCATCTGATGTTAATAAGGAAAATTGCAGGATGAATCTGACTTGAGTTCTCCTTTTGGACCTTGGACACAGAGTTATTATTGAGACCTCCTTGATAGCTGTTTTTCAGCCCAGGTAAATTTTAGTTGAAAACATGAAATAGCAAGGCATCTGCAAAGGCTTGGTTAACATTTTTTTAATTATTTGCAGTTGTAGGTAAGGATGGTTGGTTCCTCACTGAAGCTCCTAAGGTTTGATAGAAAAGGGACAAAATGATGGATAAAACTGGCTAAAAAGGGGCAAGGGAAAATTAACTAATAGTTTTCTGAGTACAGAGAAGTTTTCCAAGTACAGAGAAGGCTCCCCAAGGATCTGTAATTGATCTGTAATTGATGGTACAGTGGTGCCTCGCAAGACGAAATTAATCCGTTCCGCGATTCTCTTCGTCTAGCGGTTTTTTTGTCTTGCGAAGCAAGCCCATTGACGGCTTAGCGGATTAGCGCTATTAGCGGTCTAGCGGCTTTTAGCGATCAGCTGAGAGGCGGCTTATCAGCGGAACAGCTGATAAGCGGCTTAGCGGCTTAGGAAAGGGGGGGGGAGCGAAAAAAAACCGCGGGAACTCGCAAGATTTTTTCGTCTTGCGAAGCAACCCCATAGAGAAATTCGTTTAGCGAAGCGCCTCCAAAACGGAAAACCCTTTCGTCTAGCGGGTTTTCCGTCTTGCGAGGCGTTCGTCTTGCGGGGCACCACTGTATTTATCTTTCATAAATTAACTGGAGGCACAGTTAATTGGTGAGTTAGCTAAGTGTGCAGATAATAGCAAATTAGGATTTTACCAATCGGGCACTAACACAATCCTAAACTAGTCTACTCAGAAGTAAGTTCCTTTGAGTTCCGTAGGACTTACTCTCAGTAGGACCTACTCTCAAGTAAGTACCAATTGGATTGTTCCATAAAAAGCTCTCTTCAAGCAGAGCAGAAGCTGAAATGCTATGTAAGAGCATCTTGAGTGATGTACTGAGTGGGTAAATGGGAATACTAACTTCGCTGATACACTAATGGATTGTAAATTGTTGGTAACAGCCTAAAAAAAACCCCTTAAGGAGAAAGCTTACTGAAAATGTTAGTGTGTACCAGCAGCGATAAAGGAAAATTCACACTTGGGAAATGGATTGAAAATAAAATGGAAGTATAATAGTGATGACTTTATATAAGTTCTGGGGTGTTCACTGTCATAAAAATCTCCCGAGTCCAGGCTGCTTGATCTGAAAAAGGATGTTTTATCGATAGTGAAGTAACAGTAGATGATGTGCTTAGGAATGGAGCATCTTTCTTTTGAAGATAGCCTTCAGAGCTACATTACAGTGAATTGTACTAACGTACACAGTTCTTGAATAGAGACATTTATGAATAACAATGACCATGATAACTAAGAATCTAACCTCCATGTTCAGAATCAGTGTACCCCTGAGTACCAGGTACTGGGATGAAACAGGAGATTTGTGCATGTGAGCCTCTCAGACATCTAGCCTGAAGTTTGTGAGGCTGGATTTAGCATTCTAAACCTGAGAAGTCTCCATAGACAGTGTACTTTGAGCTGGCAAACGCCTATTATTGCGAAATGAGCTAGACTACTGGAAACCTTAAATCTTTCCCAAGTGGGATGCAGGTGTGAAGCCTTCTTTTTAGTAGATAGCATTTTATTTTGAGATCTTCCCCACTGGAGCAGGTGGAGAGTTTGTTGATCTGTGTACCATTAAATTGGAACTTTATGATGAGTGTTCAGCTTAACGTTCTTTTCAGTGTGACAACTATGAAATCCGTCCTGGTAAACACCTTGGCGTATGCATCTCTGTGGCAAACAACAGGCTGTTCGTTGGATCAATTCCAAAAAACAAGACCAAGGAAAACATACTAGAAGAGTTCAGCAAAGTTACAGGTAAGGAGTTGGGCATATGACGTGTTGTAAGGCATTAACGTTTCACTCATGAAACAAGCAGACTAGTGTTGATAATAAACATGCTTGTTAAGACTCTGAATTTATTTAGTACAGTTATATCCTCTATCTTTCAGAATATAAACCCTTCTAAGGGACCACTTAAAATGCACACACGAAACAATATTAACCTATGAAACACCACCCAGTTCCTTTTCATAGGGCCTGAATGGTATCCAGCTTGAAGTGGCTGTGCAGTTAAATTGCATTTTACTTGAACTTCCAGCAGACATTTTGTAGGAGTCGCAGGCACTCATTTGGACTTGGGAATTTCAGGGTGTTTGAAGTCTAATGAAAATTGAGGTCTTTGAGAGGGTTGCAGGCTGGGCTTGCTTCTCTCTCTTAACCCTAGGACCACTGGTACTTATTTAAAACAAGTTTGCTTCTCCCCTCCTTTCCGCTTCCATTGGCTTAAAATAACTGGGAAGGGAGAAGGTGGCAAGGTGAGAATCTATACATTTGGGTGCCAGTGCTTTCCCACTTTTAGAGAAAGTGATGTGCTGTACCAGGTGCTTCTTTGCCTTCCTGTAATGGCCAGAAGTGGTTTTGATAAGGTGGGGAAGCTTCCAGGTAGCAAAGGAGGGGTGAGAGTGTGCAAGGAGTGGTGTACAATATTGAACATCCAAGTTCAAATCCAGTCAGGACTGGTGATCCCTTGAATGCATGTTGAGGTCATCTATGGAAAAATGAGTCTCCCAGTGGCAGCAAAATGAGAATGTCAGTACCATTTGCAGGGCTGTCTTAAGCATATGCAATGCCGGGATGCAAAGATCTGCCTGGCACTCCCACCCCCCAGGTTGCCCAGTCTCAGGTGTGCAGGAGGGCGGAGCCAGCCGGCCACCTCAGTGTCTCACTGGCTCGGTCGCCCCCCGAACTTGCGGTGCAGAGCCACCTGCAGCAGTAGAGCCAGCTGTGGCACTCTGACCGACGGGCGGGCTCTTCCCCGGACTCAACTCTTGGGTCCCAAGAGTTGGCCTGGCGTCCCTGAGAGCCTGGGTGCCCCACACCCCTCAACTCTTGGGTCCCAAGAGTTGGCCTGGCGTCCCTGAGAGCCTGGGTGCCCCACACCCCTAGCACCTATGGGTAAGACGGCCCTGACTATTTGGAGCACTGCCATTTCATTGGAGGAATCTCCCTCCGCCCAGATGGCGTTAGATTTGGTAGATGGTGTCATCTTTATGGTCATTGGTGCAGACCTTGCAACCTGGGAGGCCATATAAAAGAAGAGGAATGGCAGCCCTGGATCAGATTTTGAGTGCTGGGCAAAGAAACATTACTTCTACCATCTCTTCATGCTAGAAGTAAGTTTATGTTCAAAAGTTGATGGAGCCAGTGCCTAGAGAAGGGAGAACTTAATTGTGTGTGTATTCTGGCACTGCATCATTTGAGTGTGCTGAAGACTTGATCTGTTTATGCTGAAGCTTCTGCATTCCAGTTCGCATTTCAAGCCAGAAATAGGCTTCTGTGTTACATCCAGGTGTCTTGTTCTTACAGAGGGTTTAGTGGATGTAATCTTGTATCACCAACCTGATGATAAAAAGAAGAATCGGGGATTCTGCTTCCTGGAATATGAGGATCACAAATCAGCTGCTCAAGCTCGGCGTCGGCTGATGAGTGGGAAAGTAAAAGTCTGGGGAAACGTCGTTACTGTGGAATGGGCTGACCCTGTAGAGGAACCAGATCCAGAAGTCATGGCAAAGGTAATAGAGCAAAGGCTGTACTGCTGAAGTGACTAACTCCAGATTGGGACACAGATCCCACCCCCCAAGATCTCACAAATTTGGGGGGGGGGCAAGAAAAAGGAAATAAAAAAGACACTATGCTTGGGTGGGTGGACCCCAGCACCCTGATGGGGATACAAATTGCCTTCTCCCCAGTCATCGGATCAATCATTTGATGAGCCTGGAGGGGCCAATAACACACACCCCTAAGCTGATTGGCGTGCATCAACTGAGGTGTGGGAGACAACGCCCATCACTGACCTGGACACCCCAGAGGGTTTGGCCAAGAATGAACATGCAGCCCTTTTGTGCCAAAAGTAGTTTGCCATTACAGTAGGGTGGCCATGTCTGCGATGATACTTTGCCTTTCCCCCTCCCTGGGGTGTAAGAATTACTGAAGTATACAATTCCAGGTACATCCATGCTTTTCCTCCACCTGGCAGTAGGGTTAATGTACTGATGCTGGTCAATGCCATCCGTTCCCTGGGAATCTTACAAAAAATAAGCAACATGGAATTGTGCCTGTATCTCTTAAATGGAATCTTGAAAGTAAAAGTTGATGGGGGCCTAATTCAGAAGCCAACACTGAAACATGCTGTCAGTGGTCCATGTGTGTTAGTTGCTGTTTCAGTTTCAGTGATAAAATTAATGCCTCTTGTGATACAGAGATAAAGCCATCTTTTCCTGGATGGTTATTTAGTGCACTCTTGCATCTGAGCAAGCATGTATTGTAAGAGTTACTGGATTTCTGAAGCTGATATCAAAATCCCACCCCCTTTTTTAACAGGTGAAAGTTTTATTTGTGAGAAACTTGGCCACTACAGTGACGGAAGAAATACTGGAGAAATCCTTTTCAGAATTTGGAAAGCTGGAAAGAGTGAAGAAGTTAAAAGACTATGCTTTTGTTCATTTTGAAGATAGGGGGGCAGCGGTCAAGGTAGGTATGCACAATTTCATTATCTAGGCCAGTGGGTGGGGAACAGTCCCTGATTATGCCTGGCAAGGATCCTCTTTCAGCCTGTGAGGTCGTTTCCCCCAAGCCACGCCCACCTGCCCAGCACATGAGGTCATATATAACATTAAGTGCACGGTAGATGAAAACAAAGCTCCCAGCCAAAACTGGAGTTTGCTGTTCCTTTCCCTGTTTCAGACTGCATGGGCAAAGGAAAACTCTTCATTTGATGTCGTGGTGATGCATACAGACCTACGTTATGCAGCAAAATGGTAGTTGCAGTCAGCTTTTGCAGTCAGCTTCTACCTGACTTCTCCCTCCCGCTACAGCCTGTACCTCACATCTCATGCCTTTCTTGAGCCTCTTTCCTAACTTCAGGAGAAGTTTTTTAGGGCATACTGGCAGGAGGAGTACAAGCATGGTATTGGATGCAATCCAACGTATATGCTTTGAACCCCCTAAAAATGCTCTATAAATGCTGAATATTGTAATTGGTTCATCTAGTCTGATACTTTCCATTTAAATCTTCTTGCTCTCCCTCACCCCCCACCCCACCCCCCCGTACGTTGGAAAGGTTTTACCAGTGCATTGTTCACATCGCATATGTTAAACAGCATATGCTGCCCTGTATTAAAAAAGTTCTCTCCCTCCCACTAAAGACCCCCAATCTTTTCGTCCCGCTTCATCTTCGGTGGTACCTTAGTTCTCAAACTTAATCCGTTCTGGAAGTCTGTTCCAAAACCAAGGCATGCTTTCCCATAGAAAGTAATGCAAAATGGATTAATCTGTTTCAGACTTTTAAAAACAACCCCTAAAACATCAACTTAACATGAGTTTTACTATATAATGAGACCATTGATCCATAAAATGAAAGCAATAAACAATGTATTGCAGTCACACAATCAGTAGCTGAACTGGGTTCCACACAGTCACAAAAACAAAGAGCCACAAAAACAAAAATGTAAAATAAAGAGCAAAAACAGACAGACCTCAACGTAACGCTCAAAACGGAAGCGTGGCACTCAAAATGGAGCATGTTCGGCTTCTGAAATAAGTTCGCAAACCAGAACACTTACCGTATTTTTTGCTCTATAAGACTCACTTTTTCCCTCCTAAAAAGTAAGAGGAAATGTGTGTGCGTCTTATGGAGCGAATGCAGGCTGCACAGCTATCCCAGAAGCCAGAACAGCAAGAGGGATCGCTGTTTTCACTGCACAGCAATCCCTATTGTTGTTCTGGATTCTGAGATTCAGAATATTTTTTTTCTTGTTTTCCTTTTCCAAAAACTAGGTGCGTCTCATGGTCTGGTGCGTCTTATAGAGCGAAAAATATGGTACTTCCGGGTTTGCAGTATTTGGGTTCCAAGGCGTTTGAGAACCAAGGTACCACTGTATTTGCTTTCCAGACTTCTCCTTCTTTAAAAGCAGCTCAAGCAAGAAAAAGTGTTTCTCACTGTGAAACACAAATGGAGACTGTCTTATCTTCCTTCCAGAAAGGGTATTCAGCCTTCAGTCCAATGCCCTGTTTTAAAACAAAGAGCTAGTAGTAGCTCTTCATTGTTACAGAAGTCTCTCCTACACCAGAGTAGACACACAGGTGTTCTGTTCTTGTCCCAGGCAAATTTAAAGCGATTCACTTCATAAAACATTCAGTATGTAAATATGCATTGTGTTGAAATGGAATTACTATGGATATGAGAATATCAGAACTTAGAAGAGTGGAAAGGTGGGAAATCCTGAAGGATTCTTCTCTGCAGAATGGAATTTAAACTTCTTTCCCCTTCCAAACAGGCCATGAACGAAATGAATGGAAAAGAGATAGAGGGGGAAGAAATTGAAATAGTATTAGCTAAGCCTCCAGATAAGAAAAGGAAAGAACGCCAGGCTGCCAGACAAGCCTCCAGAAGTACTGCGTGAGTGTTAACTTCATTAACTGTACCGTAGTTCAAAGACGGGAGTTTCTGTCTGATAGCAACATAATAAAAATCTACTTTAATCTGGCATGCTGAACTCCGCTTGAACTTTTAAATTGAGAAAGCAGCATGAACTAATGCTAATGCTTTTTTCCTGCTCACTAGGTACGAAGATTATTATTACTATCCTCCACCTCGTATGCCACCTCCAATTAGAGGCCGAGGGCGTGGAGGGAGAGGCGGCTATGGCTATCCCCCAGATTACTATGGCTATGAAGATTATTATGATGATTACTATGGCTATGACTATCATGACTACCGTGGTGGCTATGAAGATCCTTACTACGGCTATGATGATGGCTATGCTATAAGAGGAAGAGGAGGAGGAAGGGGTGGGCGAGGCGCACCTCCACCACCTAGGGGGCGGGGAGCACCACCACCAAGAGGTAGAGCTGGCTATTCCCAGAGGGGGGCACCCATGGGACCACCAAGAGGAGCCAGGGGTGGGAGAGGGGGTCCTGCCCAGCAGCAGAGAGGACGTGGTGCTCGTGGAGCCAGGGGCAACCGTGGGGGCAACGTGGGAGGCAAGAGAAAGGCTGATGGGTACAACCAACCGGATTCCAAGCGCCGCCAGACCAACAACCAGCAGAACTGGGGCTCCCAACCCATCGCTCAGCAGCCGCTTCAGCAAGGTGGTGACTATGCCGGTAACTATGGTTACAATAATGACAACCAGGAATTTTATCAGGATACGTATGGGCAACAGTGGAAGTAAGACAAATAAGGAGGGCGTGGGAATATTGGAAAGATAGAATTTGGCTATAGCTCTACATCCTTCCAAAAATTAATGTTTCATCCTTCAGTAGTGATTGGCTGCCATTTGTATTGGGCTGAAGAATCACTCTATTGTGTATATACTCAAGTCTTTTATTATTATTTTCTTTTCTCATAAATGCACTTGGACATTACTGAGCTTGCAGAATTCCCAAACACAGTTTTGGGAGACAGTGCTTTTTATCGTTTTAGGCTTCATTTTAGCAGTTTATCAGCAGGATGGGTGACACTGTTAAATCATGATTTTGCAGACCTTCTGTTTTTGGACAGTTTCATTTTTTCCTTTTTCTTTTTTGGATTTGGAATAGACTACATAGGCATATGCTGTACATAAAGTAAAGCTAGTACTTTGTCTCCGTAGTTTTAAGAAATTAAAACAAAATTAAGTTTTCTTGTATTGAAAATAACATGACTGTATGTTTTGCATTCCTAGAAGTAGGTTAACTGTGTTTTTAAATTGTTATAACTTCACACCTTTTTGAAAATCTGCCCTACAAAATTTGTTTGGCCTAAACGTCAAATCCGTGGCAATTTGTTCCTTGATGTGATTGTATTTCCAATTTCTTCTTGTTCATGTAAGATTTCAATAAAACTCAAAAATCTATTCAAAACATTACCTATTTCAAATTCAATTGTGTCCTAAAACATTTTATTGGTAATTCTTGCAAGAAACATCTTTTTTTAGATATAAAAAAACTGCCTATGTGAGTGATCAAATTCATGCAAATTTCTTGCAATTTCCAACATCTGGCACTTGTGGCATATGAGTCAGAGCTAGGTCTAATCATAGCATCAAATTGAAATTTCATAATTGTTAATCTAATCTAGTTGCATTTAACTTTCAATTGGTTGCTTTCTTAACAGCTTCAAGTACATTTGTAAACTTGTGCAAATTGTTTTTAGTCATATGATTTTAAGTCCCACTGTCTGGATATATGAGAAGTTTCATGTAGGAAGGCAGTCAATAAACTTATCCTGTTTTTATGCTACTAATATGGATAACATCTAATGACTTCAACTCAATTTGATAGTGTGCAAACATAAAAACAGACAATTATGTGCTCAATTTTAATGTTGTTTTTGTTTGCTTTGAACAAAGATATGAGGATGGTTGTAAATTCTTACAAAGTACAGTGAAAATGTAAATAAATATTTTATGCTCTAGATAACAGAATTGCTAATTTGATTATAATATTAGATTTTACACCCTTCTGAATGAATGATTTAAAGCTCAAATTCCCATTGATTTGAGATATCTTCAGAGTCTAAAGAACTTTTTGTACAAACTCTATTTTTGCCATATTTTTAATATTCATTTGACTCTCAATTTATGATGTTTTACCTGTTTGCATCTTTTGCACTGTGCTAAACTGCAGTGAAGTACATTTGCATTCTAGGAAATAAATTCAAAGGTCTTAAATTTACAGATCAGATTGGCCAACTTGAACATCCATAATAAATAATTAGCCCCTAATTTATGAGTTTGCCTTTGATTAGAACATAGTGAAAAATAACAAGTCATTGGGAGAGAACAAGCTGCTTGTCTGAACCTCCATTAGTATTATCTGTTTGACAGAATTACATTGTTGTGCGAACAGTGTTCATTCTTCCTACAATTTTGTATGCTGTGAGTCAGGAAGATAATTTTCGTGGGTTTGTAGCTCTTGACTCATTGAGGAAGCAAAACCTTGTAAAAATGGCTTTTCAGTCCAGCCAGATATTTGGGGTACTATGGTAACAGTAACTGACCATGGTTCTGATAAAAGAAAAAATCCTGTAGCTCTTGGTCATATAATATGTCTTTGTTTTGTCTGAGTAAAGCTGCAGGATTTGTCTTGTGAAGCTTATCTGGCTTTTAGGTCTAGTAGAAGTGGCTGGCTTTCTAATACCTAAATCATACACACACACACTCATCCAAGTGCTTGACAATCAACTCCACAGCTTAACAGTATTTGGTGAAACCAAATTTGAGCCAATTTAAAACACTTGCCCATGTCCTAAAGGGCTTTAAAGTTATCCTTTATGATGGAGCATACACAAGGACTGTCAAGAGAGGTAAAAAGCAATTTTGTATTGATGTGAAAATGTCTATGTCAGAATCTAGAAAGATTTGGAAATGTAACACACACACATGTGCTTGTGCATAATGAGGAATCTTGTGATGTGTTTGTTAATCTTGCCCAAACACCAAGTCTGTAAAATTCTTATATCCAAAATGCAACTAAATTCTGGAAGTTCTTTCAAGTAGCAAATTCTGCATACAAAATTAGCAGTCCTACCTGTCCACAAACATCTGTTTTAAATTCCATCTTGAAAGACAGCAGTATTGTCCAGATATCTTAGTGGTATGTATACGCTATGAAGAGGACAATTGTGTTTCAAATTAAATACAGAACACAATCTAATTAGACATTCATGGCTTTAAGAAACTTTGCTTCACAAAAAAATTAAATATAAAAAACGCACTCCAAAATATATTTTGCTTCATCTGTGCCTTGACCTTTTATTCAGCAAAGCAATTCAGAGGGACAAAAACCCTGTCACAGAAGAATATCAATCCTTTGTTCTTCAAGGTGGGGACGGAATCATGAAATGGAATTCAATATTTGATCACTCATTTATAGCAGTTGCTTCAATGTCTCTATTGATACAAAGGTGACTTTGAAAAAAAAAAATGATGCCAGAGTTTTGGTACTTCGGAAACCTATATCAAAAGATTTCTACAAATTCCTAATTACATAGATCTAGCATTGCATTGCAAGCCAGATTATACTTCAGAGTTAGCCACTTAACAGAACCATTCCCATTTATGAAGGAAAATGTCTAAAACTTCTAGAGGTATAGTAATTGTTCTAGGCTTACAGTTCCTTCAGTAAGGTTTGTTTTTTCTAGCTGAAGATATCAATCTTCAATTGTTTAACTGTTTTAAAACATTTTTTTCTGTTAAAATCCAAACGTATTGGAGGTATTAAGTTTAATAATCGGCTATATGAATGACCATCATTTATCAAAGCCTGATTATATTTTCACCTTGTCTGCATTTGTATGCCATTATTTGAACCTCATTTGCATTTTGAACATTAAATAACATGCTTGTAATAAGGCTATTATGAGCAAAGCAAAGAAATGTATGAAAATATTTTGATAAAAGGAGTCCAAGGGGATTCTTGGAGTCCTTATGCAAGCAAATCTTGGAACTTCAGTAGGGCTTTTTTTGCCTGGCCAAAGCATGAATTGGATTCTTGCAACTCCTAATATACGAGCCAGATTTTTCAAACCTTGCACATAATCCTTTGGTTTAGATTGAAATATTTGTGTGAATGAGTATTTCGTGAATAACTGAAAGTGGGCACAAATAGATTTTCTGTGGTTAAAATGAAAGCTTGAAGCCACTAAAGTTCTGTGAGCTTTATAAGATGAGCACTCTGGGCTGTATTTCCCATTTCTCTGAAAATGGGAGCTTCTGTTAACTTAGGGCTAAAATAAAAACTGCTTTGCTTGATGAATTTGATAACAAAATCCTACAAAGTACAAACTTGCTCACCAAGGTGCACATGTTTAACTTTTGCAGCTGTTGGAATAGGAGGGAAAAACCCTCAGTAGAAATGGGCTATTAATGCCTCTGATCTTCATTACACAATGAAGTTATATCATGAAAAGTATACCTGGGTATTGGTTAGAAACTGCCAAAAAACTATTTTTGTTTCTGTTTAATTTTCTTCTGGAGAAATATATTTTTAACACCTTGTAAGGCGGTTACCAGAAGCTCTGAATGACAGTTCGGAATGTATTGCATTACATTTTCTGATGTTATCCAGAAATCTGCAAACGTAACTTCTATTTTAACTCCTTCCTTTTATTACCTGACTATCAGGGAAGCGTGGTTGAGGCTGCCCTGACCTGACATGTCACGATGTCGACTTGCTAGGTGGGGTTCGCAGGGGACAGTAACCATTGGAGTTATCGGTAAGAGAACTTCCTTTCTCATTTTTCTCGAAATAACATGAAACGGCTGGCTTTCTTCTGGGTGGCGGGAGGATTGTGCTATTTGCCTTCTCTCTCTCTTACTAAACTATTAATTGTTTTGGGTTTCTTGTTCAAAAAAGCCCTTCATTCTAGTAGAGGAGTTGACTGTCTGTGGGAGGTGAGTATGAACGAGACCCTGTAGGTTTTCTGGAGTTCATAGGTTTGAATTATATGGGAAGAAGATTATTGAAGGTGTTTTTTGTTTTTTTTTAAAGCCTTCCGTAAAACATGGTTAGAAAAGCAGTTCATAAGAGTAATAGACCCAAAAGTGCTTTCTGCTTGTGGCAGGACAGTTTTGCATCTCACACTAGAGCAGTTTAGTGAGGAAAGTGAAACAATTTCCAGATACATTAGGATGTCTCCAGTGCAAGTCTTGATCAGAGTAGGCCCATTGAAATTAATGAACATTACTAAGTTAGGGCCATTAATTTCAGTGGACCCATTCTACATAAAACCTAGCTGAATACAACCAGGGATTCTACTTACACAGCCTTTTGAACAGTTAAAAGCATGAGAACTTCTATTGGACCTACCTGCTGTAACACTGCATGAACTCCTGCAAGCACTATTGGGTATTTTCCTTCTGCTCATAGTTCTTTGGAGCCAAAGCATAGAGTTACTTGAACAAAGGAGGTTCGGAGCTTTGTTTCTTGAATTGTAGTCCATCATGCTACACGGTAAATGTCCCCCCCTCAAAAAAAGGGCACCTCCCCTCCCCTCCCATTAACTTCCAGAACCCAGACGTATCAGTCCAATAAAAACACTTTCAACAAACCCAGCAGTCTTATATTTGCTTCTTACGAAACGAGTTTTCTCCATTTAAGTGACTCCAGAGATGCTTAAACCACATGACTGTACTAGAATTTGATGGGCCTTTCTGGGTGGCTGTTCTTTCTGCTGCTAAAGAGTGCAAAATAAAGTCTCTGCACATGATACCTTGCTTATCTGATGGAAACATGTTCAAGGTTTTTGACACATTTCATTTTAACATTTTATTAATTTTGAGTAGGCAGTACCTCCCATAATTTCCTGTTTGGGAATGAAACTGGCAAACCATCTTTCTTTTCTTTTTTTGAAAAATGGGGAAATTTCAAAAGCAGTTTGTGATATGGCATGGTAGTGTGCTCTTAAAAATAAATAAATAATATCTGGGTACACACAAGTCCCTGGACACTCACAACTAGCTCTTTCGATTGGTTTGATGAAAATATAATCTGATTTCAAGGTAACAAGAGTGACAAACTTTCTCAGTGCCTGTAGATCTATTGGAGCCAAGTTTTTGGTTAGGAAGAACGATCTCTTGGTTCCCTAAGAAGAATTGTGGTTTCATCACCAGACTTTAGTGGAAACTTGACCCTTTACAGCATTGCCGTAGTTCATTCTTCCCCAGTCTGGTACCCTCCAGTTGTTTTGTACTATAGCTGCCATCAGCTGTGGTCTGTATGGTTGTGCTTTGTGGGGATGATGGGAGTTGTAGTCCCAAAACATGGAGGATGCTAGATGAGGGAAGGCTGCCCACAGCTAAATCTAGAATGCTAATCCAGTTTGGAGGGGAAATGGCCAGATTTCTAACAACCAGGAATGGGGAACAGGATGTTTCCCAGAGGGTTGGATGCAAAGAGAGAAGTTTTATACCGGAGTTCATATTGATGCTCTATCTCAATTACCACGTTCTCTTTTGGCAACTCATGCTTTCAAGGAGCTGTGTTTTGAACATGACGCAGGTCGGCTTAAAAAGAGAAGCAACCTCCACATTAACAAGCTGTTTTTGAATTCAGATAAACTGAAGCTTTGCTGTAGAGTGTTTAACAATCCCATATTCTCTTGACTACTTCATTTTAGCTTACTTCATAAAACCTTAAATGAATTATCTAAACATGCCAATAAATTTTCTTTGCCTTCCTTTGTTTTGGCACAGTTAACCTTTTTTCGCCTTACCAGCTTGAGCCTATTTCATCCTTGCCTTCCTAGGTTGCCTAATTTCTACTATATGTTTGCGATTTCTCAATGTAAAGGGGACTTTACCTAGATTTCTGCTTAATCCTGGAGTTCCTGGGTTCCTCCAGCTGTACTAAATTTTAGAGGAGTGTGCATAAACGAAATACCTTCTTTCTAGTCATTGGCAAAGAACTTCTAACTTCGACAGAAAGGATCCAGTTTTTCTGCTAAGAAAATTGCTTAGGATATAGCCAAACCAAGTTTTTCTCTTTCTCCTTAATGCCTTGTACCACATCCTTCCTGGGAATCTTCAAGGGCCCTTCAGAACTACTACAAATTATCATTCAACAGTGGCATATATTCCAATGAGAGGTGGTGGTCTCTCCTTCCTTGGAGGTTTTTAAGCAGAGGTTGGATGGCCACCTGCATATATTATTTAGTTGAGATTTCTGCATTGCAGGGGGTTAGACTAGATGATCCTCGGGGTCCCTTCCAGCTCTACAATTCTATGATTCTAAGAGTTCCCACAGACTTTAGACCAAGGCAGGATTTACCAAAGTGGCACTCTCCATTTATTCTTGGACTACAACTCCCATCACCTGTGGCTGTTTACCATGCTGGCTTAGGTTGGTGGGAATTTGAGCTGGAAGGCATCTCATTGGAGAGATCTGGACTAAGACTAGTTCTCATCCTGAGCAAAAGTTGTTGTTTTTAATGGAAACAAATATGCAAGTACAGGTGACTTACACAGGGGTTATGTTCCAGGCCCCCTGCGTGCATAAGTGAAATCATGTAAAGTGGGGAGCGCCCTCTAAACTCCCTGTCTGCTACTCTCTCTTCAATCCATTCCAAAATACTGTATCCAAAAATATCTACAACTAGAATGGAAGCTCTGGGGCTGGCAGGAGGCTACAGGACGTGCGGTAAAAGGGCTGCTGCGCTACCTCATGTGTCAGCTGCTAGGTGGGGAGGCTGAGCAGCCTAAATAAAGCCCTGCTGCACCTCCGATCTCTTTGGGTCTTCCTCCGCCTTCACTAACATCCTCTTTGTGCTTCGGAGTGGGTCTCCTTGCAAACCACGAGGACTCTTATCACTCCCGCCATTTCCAGGTATGAATTGAATTAATGAATTATTTCCTGGTGCTGTGCATACACATGGTTGTGCGTGAGAAAATCACTTGTAAGTGGGGGGACGCCTGTATCAGTCAAATCCAAAAGTTCTATACAAGTAATATCCAAATTTCTCCTAAAATTGCAGGGTGACTTTGCTCTTTGGAATGCTTCAATCTTCTTACCCCCCCCCTCACTTTCTCTCAAATGTAACTACTTATCTTTGCCACTTCTGTAGTTTTACAAAATCTTAGCTAACCAGTGCTTCAAAGCAGGTGGGTTCTGTACATTGTTTGCTTGACACCAGTATTTTTGCAGTAATTAAAGCATTCTGTTTTAATGATGATATTCCAGTACTAATCTTATAACCAAGCATAACAAACAGTAGATCATGAGGAGCTGCCAGAAAGATCACCACCACATACTACAATTCCCCCCCCTCTAGATATATAATCCATTTAATCAGGTGGGGTAAGAAACCGTTGAATGGTATTTTGTAACATTTCTCCTTAAGCTTTAACAAGGAAAAAAAAGGTTTTAACTGAAATCATAAACTCTTTCAGTGGAGATAAGTGGCTGAAAATGTGTGTGCTGATAAATGTTGTGTGTATATATGTATAAATTGCATACGGATAGCTCCTCATTTCTAAACAGTTAATAAAACAGCGAAATATGAATGAAATAAAAGGGGCAGGGGAGGGGAGGAAGATCTTCATAAAGACTCTGATGTGGGTAGCTGCATTTAAAAGGGGCGTGAGCTGTGTTAGGAAGTAGTGTGTTTGTGAGCTACACAGTCCTGAATACAGGAGCAGAGTGGAAGTTTGGTTAGCTGAGAGAAGAGGAACATCTTTGCAGTTGACTGCGGCAGATCTTTTTGGAAATGGCCCTGCTTCCATAAAAATATGCAAAAGCTCTGGTTGGCTTGTATTCCTAATTGCACAGTATGTCAACTTTTAGTAGAATTATTTGAGCCAATTTTCTTGACAAAACCTTGCTAACTTTATAGGGTTGTTTAGAGCATTGCCGTCACATTTTATTTTTTAGTATCCAGTGACAAGTCACTTCCTCCTTGTTAAATCTAACCTTGCAGGAACTGATCCATCCATCAAATGTTGAATTCCACTGGTATAGCTACATTACATGGAACGCTTTCTAGTAACAACTAGTTTTTGTCAATTGAGATGTGTTTGTAGAACAAGTTTCAGCTGCTGAAGAACTTGCAGAGAACATCGTAACTCCTGGTGTCCAGCTGGTCAAAGGTGCTGTCAGTTTTCAAGAGGAAGAGATCACAAAGCAAAGGCGTGTGTGTACTGGAAATCGAAAGGTAAAAAATTAAATAAAAAGCCACCATAAAGGCTTCGTACTGAATTGGAACGTGGGTTTAAATGGGGAGAATTGCTGTACATATAAAAGGTACCATTTTCCTTGGACTGAACCTTTTAGACTGAGGGCTTATCCACACTTTTGCATGCTCCCCGTGCCTAGAAACCACGAGTCCAAGCGGTTTTCTGTTTGTCCCACCACTTTCCCAAAGGAAGCCTGCTCTCTAGTGCTAAATCGGAGCAAACATCAAATCACTTCTAAATAATGAGTATTCCTGGAGGGAAGTGGTGAGACAAGTGGATGAGCTCTGGGGACAAATATGCTGTCAACAGAACCAGGGCAGATTTCACTTTGGCTAGACTTTGTTTGAAGGAATCCATTTGGAAATGTTAGCCTAGTTCTGGCTAGATGGCAAACTTCTCTTCCTTGTAGTCTTTTCATAACTCAAGGCTGGTATTCAAAGTAAGAGAGTATGAAGTTACTTTGCACAGTCAGTCTTTTGGTCCATTTAGCCCAGTACTGTCTATTCCCCGGTTGATGTGCAGAAAACCTCCTGGAACAACAAGGGGTTATATTCCCACTACCCCAGGGTCATGTGTTCTAGATAGAGATAGCTTTTTTTTACTGGATGTGGAAGCATTTAATGAATGCATATCATATACTTTGCCCAGCTGTCAAGAACTACACTGAGGCCTTCTGGATTCTAATGTTTAGAAAGATCAATGGAACACTTTTTGTTTGTATAATAGTTTTTATTAATTTTCAATACAATAAAAGCCACATTATCACATTACCAAATTACAGTCCAATTAAAAAGAAGAAAAGAGCCAATTATTCAGATACAAAATTAATCAATACTTTTTGCTAAATATATGCTAGTATTCTCAATGACTTGCCTATGTTGAACCTACTGCTAAGTGAAATCCACCCTCTTGTCATTCAGTAGCTAGCAGAACCAATCTTAAATCATGATGCTTGCTGGAAAAAATTGCCCAATTTGTTCCACAAACTACCAGTGTCTTTGCGGTAGAGCACTTGTTTTCCACGAAGAAGTTCTCTAATCCCTTTCATCTGGAGATCACAGGAGTAGTTGCTGGAAACCGCAGGAAGGGAGAGTGTTCTTGTGCTCAGGTCCTTGTGGGCTTCCCACAGACATCTGGTTGGCCACTATGAAAACAGGACACTGGACTAGATGTGCCAGTGGCTTGATCCAGCAGGCTGTTCTCTTGTTCTTATCCCTAGCCAGAAGGATCTGTGAGACTGAAAAGTGCACTCACGCATGCACACACCTGTGACTCAGCCAGTCAGTTTAGACCAGTAGTAGGAAAAGTTTGCCCTCCCTGCCCAGACGCTCTTGGGATTACATCTCCCATCAGCTCAGCAAACATAGCCAGGAGTCAGGGTTGATCGGAGTTGTAGTCCCCCGACAGCTGAGAGCCAAAGGTTTCCTGTAAACTACTGAGCTAGCTAGCTCAGTGGTCTTAACATTGTAGAAGGTGACTTCATGTGCTCTTCATATGTTCAAGCATCAGCCTGGAATTTATGAGCATTTTATGGTTAATGGTTGAAGTAAATAATCATTATTGCTTCCTGTTTCTCCATTAGGTATATTTCTCCCAAATATTTGACATCTGGAAGAGCTACATTTTACAGCAGGGCTGTTCTGTTAGTACCGTTAAAACTCTTGACTGCAATTCAAAGAGTTTGGCTCATGCAGTGTGCTTGCAGTACTCTGGTTTTTTTATTTCTTTCTTCAGTAAGTTTCAAAAGCAGTTTGCCACAAGGCATGGAAAGCTGCTGTTTGAGGGAAATTGGAACCTTTTCAGCTTAGGCCACTGGCTTTACTGCTTATTGGATTCTGGCCAAAGTAATCCACTCTTAGCTCTTATTAGTATTATTATTATTAGTATTATCTTCGATACCTCCCTCTCCATGGAGGCGCAGATTGCAGCTATAACAAAGGCGGCATTCTTTCATCTCCGCCAAGCTAAGCAGTTGGCTCCTTACCTCTCACGCCCTGACCTAGCCACTGTGATCCACGCGACGGTCACCTCCAGACTGGATTATTGTAACTCGCTCTACGTGGGGCTGCCCTTGAGACTGACCCAGAAACTCCAGCGGGTGCAAAATGCTGCAGCGAGACTCCTTACGGGGTCTTCGCTTAGAGATCACATTCATCCGGTGCTATACCAGCTGCACTGGCTCCCGGTGGAGTACAGGATCAGGTTTAAGGTGCTGGTTTTAACCTTCAAAGCCCTATACGGCCTAGGGCCCTCGTACCTACGGGACCGCCTCTCCTGGTATGCCCCACAGAGGAACTTACGATCTTCAAATAAAAACATCTTGAAGGTCCCAAGCCACAGAGAGGTTAGGCTGGCCTCAACTAGAGCCAGGGCTTTTTCGGCTGCGGCTCCAACCTGGTGGAACGCTCTCTCACAAGAGACAAGGGCCCTGCAGGACTTGACATCTTTCCGCAGGGCCTGCAAGACAGAGCTGTTCCACCTGGCCTTTGGTCAGGGCGCAGCCTGACTCCCTCCTCTGGCAATCTTTACAAAACTTTAGTTTATGGTTGCCATCAATTTTGATTTTAATTCATTTTAATTCATTTTTATAATGTTTTATAATGTTGTACTGTTTTAGTGTTGTTAGCCGCCCTGAGCCCGGCTTCGGCTGGGGAGGGCGGGATATAAATAAAATTTATTATTATTATTAGTAGTAGTAGTAGTAGTTACAATGTTGTGGAAAATAAAAAATGGGCTAGTAATATTTTTTGCATGTGAGGTGCCCTGGGTTCAGGACTTAGATTATTAAAAAAAGAAATTAAGGACAAAGACCTCAACATACTAGCAAATGCTGGTGCATCTGCATTTAATTCCAGGTCCTGTCATTGATTTGAAGGTGCGCCTAAGGTTCCCCCCCCCCCATGCAAAAGTAAGTACCTTCTCAGATTTCCCTTCCATTTAATCTAAACCAGCGTCCTAGCACATCTGTCCTCCTGAGCCTCTAAGGTAAGAGCTGTTCCCCCGCCCTTAATAATAATATACTTATCCTGCCATCTGTATTACTGGAAGGGGGGAGAGAAGGGGTGAATGCAAAATCCCTATTTTTGTACTCTCCACAAAGACAGCTCAAGCCCACATATGAAGATGGTACAGGCAGCTTACATTATTAATGAAATTTATATATTCATTGTTAAGAACATAAAATTCAACAAGCAGCTTAAGCTCTAAATAAAAAATTGCAATGAGCATCTCAATCCTGGAAGAATAAGCACATGAGAATAGCACCAGGATAAGGAGAAATAAACAATCAGAATATAACAGGTACCCAATGTAGGGTCCTGCAGATGTGGCTTTCAACTCTGTGCCAATTGGCTATGTTGACTGGAGCTGATGCAAGATCATCTGAAGGGCACTGCAATGGCTGATCCTGAACTAGTGCAGTGGACACTGGTTCAAACTTACTTCAGATTCCCACATTCAGTAGCAAGCTTTCACTTAGCATGAATGAATCATTCCTTTAAAGAGGCCCATGCCCTTCTCCCTGGAAGTATTTCAACTCAAGCAACCTGTAAAGCAGGGGTAAGGAACATGTGGCCCTCCAGATATTGCTGAAATTCCCATCAGCCCCAGCCAGTGTAGCCCAGTGGTCAAGAATGATGGGAGTTGTAGTCCAACAACATCTGGAAGGCCACAGGTTTTCCATACATGCTGTAAATAGCTCTCTCTTCCAGTGGTTGAATGGGCAACCAAACCGCAGGTAAGTGCAAAGTGTTGCATATTCGATTTTTAAAATCCTGAGTAGCTCTGAATATAAATGAAAGTGGCTGTGACTATCAAGAAGGGAGATCTTGAGGTTGCGATGGAGAACTTGCTCAGAACCATCCTTGTGTTCGGAAGGGAATTGGAAATAACATGACAAGTATAATGCTACTGTATAAATATATGGTGAGGCTATACTTGGAATAGAAAGCCTAGGCGTACACATTTAATGTTGCAAAACGGGCAGAGGTAACTGTATGCAACTTGGGAGTAAGTCACGCTAGTTCAACGGGGATTGCTCACAGATAAATTGGTACAGAATTGCAGCCTAAGGGTTCAGATCACTTTCGCTATGAGAAAAGGCAAACTTCATTTACAGCTTTTTTTGGTTGGGGGGGGGAATGACAGGTACAATAAGAAGCTATACAATTATGAGATAAGTTTTCAATATAAGAACTCAAGGCTCATTCAATGAAGTTGATTGGCAGTAGCCTCTGGACTGACAAAAGAAGGTATTCTTTCACATACTGCATAATTTCGTAACTTGCTACCATGAGATGTTAGTTGCTTATAAAGGAAGGAAGAACTTGGAGACTTTGCCAGAGGCTGCTCTGTTGGAGCCAACAGACTTCTCTCACTTGCTCAAGGGCTGGATATGACTCCCTAAGGCAGAAAATCAGGAGTCAGCTAACCAGCTTTCAGTGTGGCAGAAAGGTATGTAAAACCAAAGAACAAAAGGCAACCAGAGGTATGCTTGCAGGAGTGTCAACCTGGCCCCAGGGCTGTGGGTGCGATGCAGTGTGCATGGCCCTGGCACCAAAATTTGAGGGTACCCGGCCCCTTCATGGGGAATTTTGTGGGTGCTTGGGCACCCAGGGTCCCAGGACTTGGCACATATATATGCTTGTGAATATATGCTTCTGAAATGGATGGATTTGGTGGCATCACAACCCATGAGCTTTAGAGGCAATCAGAAGAGCTGCTTTTGCTTATTGAAAACACGTATGCCTTTATAATTCAGAAGATTCTCAAGGCAGCTTACAACATGACTAGTGTGCCTATTCCACGCTTCTTATAGACTGTTCTTGGTATTGAGCAAAAAAACAACAAAAAACTGGTAGCAGGTCATATAAATAACTATTACTGAGCATTCTGCTTTATGCTGGCTGGCTGTCCATTTAAACTGGAGCAAGATGAAACTGTACAAAGCATCCAGTATTTAGGGGGGAAATAGTTGTACCAGAAGAAAGATGAATATCCTGGAGTCTGTTTCTAGTCCATCTAAATTATAAACATTTGCTGCAGATTTCAAAACAATAATAGGCACAGCTTGATCAAAAGAGTTCTACTTTAAATGGTTGCATTTTCTTTTTGCTTATGGACATTTTCCCAGACGTGCCAGGTGCCTTTCGTATAACTGCTTTGTCAAACTGGGATTTAAGTGCTTCCTTAACTTTTAGTGATTGACCCAGTTTCTTAATCCACAGCATAGCTTACTGTGTCTTGTTTCATTTACCTTTAAGGACCATTGCTGAACAATGGCCAAAGAGTTCATCAGTAAAGTAAGAGCAAACCTAACACGGAAGCTTAACTAGTTGGAGGTTGTGATTTATTTATCTTTAAAGAAGCCAGAGGCTGCATTGTCTGCTATTGGTTCCTATTCCCCTACATGGTGTACCCACTTACCTCTTCCAACTAACTTTTTAAAACCTCAGCTATCAGACTTGCTTGTGATATCCGTAGTAACTAATCTCTAATCAACTGACTCCATTACAGTGGTACCTCGAGTTACAAATGCCTCAGGTTACAAACACTTAAGGTTACAAACTCCACTAACCTGGAAGAGTTACCTCAAGTTGAGAACTTTGCCCCAGGGTGAGAACGGAAATCATGTGCTGGAACAGTTTCAGGTTAAGAATGGACCTCTGGAACGAATTAAGTTCGTAACTAGAGATACCACTGTATAGGGAAAAGCAAGACCATCACATTTCTAAAATTAGTATCTATGTTCTTTTGTAATCAGATAGGCATGATAGATACTAGAGAACAAGAATTTATAGCTTTATATGTTGTCTGATCAGACATGCGTGAAACACGGGCAGCTTGTATGGCTTGGAGAGAGGCTCCCCCCTCTAAAAAAAATACAGCACTTCATACTTATTTTAAGTAGAGGCTATATGGAAAACAAACCTGTTAGACATTTCAGGTTTTCCTGAGCATCTGAAGAATCTTTGGAATTAAGTTCACTGACGCCATACTAATGTGAAAAGAAAGTGCAACATTCCATTGCAAAATTGTTGTTTAAAATACTACTAATATTTTTTTTGATGGCGAGGCATTAAAGATATTACTTGGAAAATCCCAGATTTTATACACTGAAGTTGCCCACTATGAAGCTGGTTTAAATATTCTTTTCTTTTGGGATTCGTCCACCACGGCCACCATTTCTTATGTGGACACAAATTATGCATGTTCTGTTTTCAACTTTCCTAGCCTGTCTGGAAAACGGCTAGAATTTAATCAGTAAATAACTAGTAGAATTAAAGTAACAAATTAAAAGTAGTTAACTCTCTTGTTTCCTTAGAGTGGCATGTATAGTTGAATAAAGACCACAGATCAGGTTTGTTTGTATAATTGCAGCTATATTGAAAATTTCTTGCTTATGCTGTGAAACCCTGAAATTTCAGAAGTGTCAAATGAGGAAGACAGAAAGGTCCCTTTGGGGATAGTATGCTGCTATGATTCCTGTGATTCTGGAATGATGACACCACCCAGACCTGGGAAGACAAAAGGGGTGAGTTAGCTACTGGGTTGACTTCTCGGTGGGTGGAAGACACCCATCCCAAATAGGCGAAGTAAGTGTTGGCAGGACCCCAAAGAACCAACGCAAAATGCAGACCCGGGACAACCCTGATTCTTGGCTTTTGAGTACACATCTGATGTCAAGGGTTATAGGGTATTGGCCAAGGCTTGTCAGGGGCCCACTGCCAGCTCCCCCAAGTGAGTAATGACAAGAGCAAGGAGGAGAGCGGCTGCCTCTGCTTACATGCACACTTTGTACAAATACAATTCATGCATCACATCATTTACCCACTACTGAGTGGTGCCAGGCATCATGGATGTGATCCTGGGAGTCCCTGGATGCGAATATTGGCGGCCTCTGTGTAGCTTAGGCTAGGATTCTCTCCCTGACTTGCTCATGTTTCATAGGCAGCATTGTAATAATGAATTTCTACCCACCCTCAATCTCCCCAAAGACAAATTTTATTCTATTTTTCTGAAGGTGCACATCAGAAAAATGAGGTGTGCATCCTAGAACAGTTGGAGAAGGTTTTACACCATTAGCCAGTTCAGGTGCTCTTAGTCTCCCAGCTACCGTCACATGGACCAAGTAGGTGAGTTGGTGCTCCCGGTTTCTGACAGTGCATTCCCTGCTCCCCCTTTCCCCCAGTCCTGTGCTGTGGAGGGTGCTGTTACACCTAAAAGGTGGGTGGCTGGGTGATTGAAGGCCTGCTCTTCCTACTGCAATGGTAATCATGCTGGTAGCAATGCCTGAATAAGGCTTCTGTGAAAATAAGAATTGGTTGCAATAAAAGTATCCATTTCTGAATCACTTCAAAATTGGGCATTGCTGAGTATTAACCACCCTTTTAAACATAGGCCGTTAGGCTCACTTGTTTAAGAAGTGAAAGCATGCATCTTGTTTTATATATATTTTTTGAAGAATACAGGGTATTTTAATACAAGGATGGGTGGTGCAAAAAACAAATTTACATAGGACAGATTGCCTTGAAAGATACGACATCTTCCAATTGGGTTCTGGAGTTACCGCAAAGTGCAAGATGGGTTTAGTACCTCCAGCAAAGAAGTAAGAATTAACTGCGGGAAAGAAATTTATATTTTGTGTTTCATTTGCCTGCCTAACTCTGTGTAATTGGCTTGTTTTCCTTAAATAAACACTTTTCCGAAGTGAGTGTGTTGTGGTCTTTTCCGAGAGTCTGCTTGTTCCTGCTCAGAGAACTTTACAAGGATACACGATGCAGTTCTGTTGCTGGAGATCAATAAGTTTGGTGTGGGAGACTGGGAAAAGGTGCACATAAAACACTCAGCCCTCGGAGGAAGAACAGGATAGAAGTGAAAAATACATGTCACGCTTTCTGTTGTTGGCATTCCCTTATTAACCAAGGGGAGGATAGAAAATGCTGCTTGCATTTTTGGGGCTGGCTGGTGGATGCAGGGACAGCTGCTCAGAGATATGCTCTGATGTGTAGGAGAGGGGGCAGGGGGTGCTCTGTTGTTAGTGCCATCGGAAGCCCCCCTACAAAGGAAAATAAAAGTCCTTCGGGCAGATGCTTGTATGCTCAGGATGTGGGTCTTAACATTTTGGGTTTTGTTTCATCATTGGCTCAACTTGGCATCTCAGAAGTGGACAAAGGCTACTTAAGGCTCTGTATAAAAGCTGAGGCTCAAAAGTGATGCAAAGCAGCCTTGTGTGCTTAAAGTGTCTATTTAAAAAGCGTTTTTTAACAAGTTGATGCACATTGGTTTAATTAACACATCAATTGCTTTGCATATGTTTTATCATAACCGCTTGTCCACACAATGCTGCATTAGTTGTGCAGCTAGTTTGATTCCGCCCCCCTTTTTCGTTTTCATAGAGAGTACTTCAAGAGCTTTGAATGAATAAACAATAAATAACACTTGCATCACAAGAAACTTGAGTGGGGCAGCTTTCTGTCTCTTTCCACATACAGGGAGAGGTATATGGAAATGGTAGCTCATTCAGTTTAACGTCTACTTGAGTGGCAGCCCTTATCCAAACAGTTTAATTTCCAATAAGGTAAATGAAAACGGTACCATTTTGCTCAAGGTAGATTGGAATTAAAATGTGCTTTTCCTCCGAGGAATATTTGTCGGCACTGCACTGCAAAGAAACAGGATGATTATTTCCAGTCTTCTGTTAAAGATTTTTCTTTCTTTTTTGCAATGCTGATGATCCTTTTTTAAATTGGAGTCCCCTTTAAAGAAAGGTTATTGAAATTATTGAAATACTGTTTCTTACATGGCTGGCGTTTTTATAAAGCTATAACCAAACACTAAAAACCTCATAGGGGAATGAATTGATTTGTTTTCATTTAAAGTGGAAGTGCAAAATGGGAATGGATTTGGTTATTGTAAGAGTAGGGCAACAGAGTGTGTTTAAACAGTGTTTAAAGGCTGGTTAATGGTATAAAATACTGGAGAGGAAGAGGTTTGTTTGTTTTTTAAAGGAGAGCTTGTTTGGAAGAAATACCTTCAACACTTTTGGTAGAGGATTGAATACTAACTTGTTCACAAGGCTATGGGTAAGTGAAACAAATTTTCAGTTAATACAATTTACACCAAGCACAGGGCAAAATTACCTGTTGGTCTCCTTTTAAGTTCCAAACTTATATTTCCCTGAGATGTGAAGCGACAAAAAGTGCAGTAGAGAATAAGTACTTAAAATTTGCAGCAGGTTGTCCTGGAACTCTGCTGCAGGTTGTTTTTGTTTTAAATTTTTGATTATTCATAAATAAAGGATAAAAAGTATGGAATAAATAAACACAACAAACTACAATTGAACATTGCAGCTGCAGTCTTCTTGTATGCTTTGTGCAGGTTGCCAAAAGTGGCAACTGCTGTAGTTTTTAGTCAACAGGGGTGAATAATAGGAAGTCACAGCGAGTGGAAAATTCAAACTGTCCCTATTTCTCCTCCATACTTGGAGTGGAGGGAGGCTGGGGACTTTTGCTAGTTCCAGATACAGGCCAGGGAACATGTTGACGCTGCTTCAGCAGTAAGGCCTGCATGTACACACTTAGAGTGCATATGAAGGATGTCGTAATCAGCTTATCATTGGTCTCTCTGGTTGTACAGCACATTTCTGTTACAAGTGTATATTGTTGGGAAAAGTTTCCTTGGTGCAATTGATGGCAGACTGGACTTCCTGCTTTACTCTGCTGTAACCAGCTACCCAACTTTAAACACAAACAGATAACAAGATGTATGCGGGAGTGCGTCAAACGTAGTAACAGAAAAGAGAAAACCGAAGCTGGTTTAAAGTGCAAAGGGAATCGCTGGGCCAGCTGAATTAGTTAAAAGGGGGTGGGAATTTGCTTAGCAATTCAGCTGCATAATCTCTTAGGCCCACTAGATGGTGCCACAGTTCTAGTTAAATGCTGCTTAGTCTCCTGAAGGTAAGTTTGGCTTTTCATAACATCGATTCACATCGTTGATTTGCTACCTTTTCAGCCATTCAGCTGCATTCCTGCAGTTCATGGATTGGAGCATTTCTTGAGGAAAAGCGAAAAGCCATTGGCTGTTTAAAGATGAGCATTCTACCATTGTTGATAAAGTTGTCCTTTGTACTTAAAAGACGGCAGCTAACACGGCTGTTAAGCTTCTACGCACTACTTGCCAAACTGTTCCCCAAATAATAGCTGCTCAGAAAGGGAATGGGGTAAAGGCAAAGGTGTACATCATCATAGAATCTCCATCATGTAATTGTAGAGTTGGAAGGGACCCTGAGGATCATCTAGTCCAACCCCTTGTAACGCAGGAATATTGAACTGTCCCATAGGGGGATCAAACCTGCAACCTTGGCATTATCAGCACCATGCTCAGTCTGACCGACTGAGCTATTTAGGTTTATCCTCATTTCCTACCCATCAGACTCTTATAAGAGAGTTAACCTACATGACTTGAGACCACTGTACCCCAGATAGCAAATGGACTCGGCACATCTTTCAGTGTGTGGTGAAAACTGGCCTAGTGACATCTTTAAAAATAATAATAATAATAATTTTTATTCAATTTTTAAAACACATAATTAAAAGACAAACACATCACAAAACACAAACAAACATAAACAAATCTAACATAAATAAATTCATAATCTTATTTTCTTGTAACTTCTTTCAATCGACTTCCCCATACCTCCCTTTCGCTGCATCCTTATTTTAGAAAGAATTTTTTTAGCAACCCTTTAGTCAATTTATCCATTTAGTTCCCTTCATTAAATTCCCATAAATTTGTTGGTTACAGCTGTAATTCTCTGCTTCTTACCCCTTGACATCTTAACACCCCTCAATTTTACAACAGTTTTTAAGATATATTTTAAATTTCTTCCAGTCTTCTTCCACTGCCTCTTTCCCCTGGTCACGAATTCTGCCGGTCATCTCTGCCAGTCCCATGAAGTCAATCACCTTTGTCTGCCATTCTTCCAGAGTAGGTAGTTCTTGCATCTTCCAATACTTTGCCAGAAGAATTCTTGCTGCAGTAGTAGCATACATAAAGAAAATCCTATCCTTCTTTGGCACCAATTGGCCAACCATGCCCAGGAGAAAAGCCTCTGGTTTCTTAGTAAATGTCCATTTAAGGACTTTCTTAATTTCATTATAGATCATTTCCCAGAATGCTTTCACCCTCGGGCAGGTCCACCATAGGTGATAGAAGGTACCTTCATTCTCATTACATTTCCAACATTTATTATTGGGCAAATGATAAATTTTTGCAAGCTTGACTGGGGTCATGTACCACCTGTAGATCATTTTCATTATGTTTTCTTTTAAGGCATTACATGCCGTGAACTTAACACCAGTGGTCCATAACTGTTCCCAGTCAGCAAACATAATGTCATGACCGATATCCTGTGCCCATTTAATCATAGCTGATTTCACCGTTTCCTCCTGTGTATTCCATTTAAGCAGCAAATTATACATTCTTGACAGATTCTTAGTATTGGGTTCTAACAGTTCCGTTTCTAACTTTGACCTCTCCTTCTGAAATCCTATTTTCCTGTCCTCTTTAAATGTCTCATTTATCTGGTGGTAATGCAGCCAATCTCGAACTTTGGACTTTAGTTTTTCATAGCTCTGAAGCTTAACCCTTTCACCTTCATATTCTAAGATTTCACAATATTTTGGCCATTTAGAATCCATATCCTAGTGACATCTTCTTACTAGAGAAGTACTTTGCCTGCTTAGACAAGGAAGTTCAAAGCCTTACGCTGAAAGAAAAAAAAAAAAAAGCCATTGACTTTCAAATCATTTCTTTGCCGCTTTGGTTCCCTTAAATTGTCTTGCACAAAACAGGCCTTGAACACATCGTGCCGTCTGAAATGTCAGTGTAACTGCAAACAGGAAAAATCTTATGCCCTCTAATGCAGCGGTGGGGAAAACCTTCAGCTTCACAGTTTCTGGAATAGACCTGCCATCTTTTCCGATCGTTGGCCATGGAGGCAGGCGGGAGCTGTGGACTGCTGACCTCATCCCAAGAGCCACAGCTTCCCTATCCCTTCTCTTAACGTTTCACAGATATAACACCCTTACAGCCACCAAGGATTGTGGCTGAAGGGGACTCCTCCATTACTCATCAGAAATTTGCCATGCAAAAGGCAGAGGAGACTTCCCCCTGTTGCTCCAGGGGGCAGGACTAGAACAGGTGAAAATTGCATGGATGCAGATTTTGGCTACAGGTTGGGAGATGCTTCCTGTACAGTAGGAGCTGCTTGACAGTGGAATGGAGACTGTCTTGCGATGGGGAGATCTCCTTTGCTGGAGGTACTTCAGCAGAAGATGGGTGGCTGCAGGATTCCTATGTTGTCCAAGGGCTGAACTAAGTGACCGTCAAGAGTCTCTTCATTCTGTAGGGTTCTGTATTTCTTTTAGAATAACCTGCCCACCACTGTTTCAAAGGGTTGCATTTTTATGTTTCAAGATTTGGAAAAAGAATGGCCCCACGTAATTTATTATTGTTGTCCGCTGTTCAAAATCAGCCTTGCTGCCCTCTCAAATGGTAGACTGTAATATAGGGCACCTTAATGTGCAGGTGTATGGTTTTACATCAATGATGAGGAACCTCGGGGTGGGGGGGGGCTACATGAAGACCAATGTTTCTGACCCCCTGCACACACCTCGTTGACCCTGCTTTCTGCCCTTCTCAAATAATTTTGCCAGGTTAGAATGTTTCCTTGTCCCTGAAGGGTGAGGATGCAAGCCTGGTTGGAGTGTGTGTGTTTAAAAACTTCAAACTTTGCATGGCTGGAATACAGCCTACTGGACAAAGGTAAGGGTCGAATTAATTGCACTGCCCACTGCTAGTGTGCAGCCCCCTGGAAATTTGCTACAAGGAAATACAGTCCTTGGATTGAAAAAGACTTGATCCTGGTCTACACAGATGTGCATTAGCTGCAACACACATCCCTCTTCCCCTTTCGAGAGACCTAGAGGAAGGAGCTAGACTCAAGAAGACGCACCTCAAGCAATCTGTATTGGTGAAAGTTGTACTGAGGCATTCCTTAAAAGGCAGAAATAGGGACTTGAAATGTACGGAGAAACAGAAGGTAAAAACTCCCTGATAAATGGAGGCAGTTTGAGCATGTGGACACAATGGGGCCAATGAAAGAAAAATATGACCATACTATGGCATCCTTTCAAGAAGGATGCTATCTTCTTTCCCTTATCTTCCCCCCCGCCCCCAATCCCTTCTGCTCCACAAAAATAGACCAAGGTTCTGTAGCATCCGTTAAGAAGGGAGCAAATGCCGAATTGGTAGAAAGCCAACCTATTTAACAAGGTTTGCTTAACAGCATTCACTGATTTTAAGTGGGCACTGGATCTCTGGAGGTTTTGCAGCAGCGGACTTTGCAAAATTAGGAATATATATAGGCCCTGTATAAGTGGGTAAGAGATTTGGCATGGTGCCAAACTTGCCTCATCCTGTCTTCTACAGCATGTGTTGTGGGTCAAGTGATTTGCTGAGGCTGATGGCTGGTAGGCTTTCATTCAGACTGCATTTAAGGATTCTACAGCAGTTTGGGTGACACCTTCCTTATTTTTAGCCCACTATGTTCATCTTAAAAGAAGAGCCCGTTCCAGCATAACGCTGTACGTGTGATTTCTTCCTTCTTTAGTATATTAATCTTCGTGCCCACAATGTACACGCTTTGCTCGCTGTGAGCGCAAGCCATGCAGATGAATCCCCAAATTAAGCTGGTGATGTGTTCACAGGAACAAAGGCAAATTACAGAGAGTTCTCCTTTAAAAGGTTATTTGGAATGAAGTCTTCTAAAAGAACGCCTTATTACTATCTTTTTTTTAAAAAAAAGTATTAATGCATTTGATTAATAATCCAACACAGGCAGACACCTTTTGAAACATTTGTGTGTGTTTCTCCTTAAAATGCAACTGTTGAGCAGAACGTTTTATTCTGAAGTTCAGAGAACACTAACCACCAAAAACTTGTCAATCAGATCTATTGGTTTTTCAAAAGTGTCTGTGTGCACTCAGACTTTTCCATTGCAGCAATGCAAACTATAATCTTGAAGGATTTTAAGGATTTGATCTGCTTTTTGCTGCTATTTGAAAGATCAGGGATGAGACGCAGTTGGACTAAAACTCACATCGTTCCTGACTTTGATGTTTTGGGCTGATGGGAGTTGCAATCCAACAACATCTGAAATGCCACAGGTCCCTACTCTTGGAACAGTCAAGATTATTGTGTTGGTACTACCTGGATATTTGTCTTAATTTCAGACACTGCTCATTTATAGCCCACTGTTTTCAAGTGGGAATAAAAATTACGTATTACAGTGGATATTGTATGCAGAATTTGGCAGGGCTGAGTATGTTGGCATATCACTATACAGACAGACAGACAGACAGACACACACACACACACACACACACACACACACACAAGCGGTTTACAACAAACATCCAGTGATACAATAAAAACCATATAAAACTAAAGCCAGAGAACAACCACCTAGTATAGAAGGATATTTTCTTTTTTCTCCCTTTTTTCTTCCATTATAAGACTTTTTAATTACGATTTCCTCATAATACAGTCAAATTACAACTACAACAGAAAAAAACACAAAAGAGAAACTGAAAAAGGGACAATAGAAATAAAGGAAAAAGAGAAAGAGGGCAGAATAAAGAAAAAGAAACAGCAAAAAAATTCAAAAGAACTTCTGATTTTTCATCTGCCGGTAACATTTTTAAAAAATATGATAATTTAAAACCTTTGGTCCATGCGAACATCCATATTTCTTTTAAGTCTAGGTGTCTCAGAATCATTCATTTATTTTTCCCAGGACTAGGATATTTCCTGGGAAAAATAAATGAATGATTCTGAGACACCTAGACTTAAAAGAAATACTGTTTAACAGAAACTGGAGAAGATCATGCTGGACACATGACCTGGAAGCTGTAAGCCGGCTCCCTTGGCCAATAAAGCGAGATGAGCGCTACAACCCCAGAGTTGGCCACGACTGGACCTAATGGTCGGGGATCCCTTTAGGATATTTCCTAGAAGAATATTTTCTTAACTGCTGGCTGACACTTGGTGGCATGAGGCATGAAACAGAAGGTGCTGGCTGAATATCTACAGGCAGAGCATTCCCCAGGACTGGGCTGATTATACGAAAGGCTCATTTTCTTGTTACTGTCAGATGAGCCTTGCCAACTTGGAGAGTGACTACTGGTGGTCCTGCAGATGGTATCAGTGACTTGAGATAGGATATAAGGATTTAAGTGGTCCCACAAAGTACCCTGGACATACAACCATTCAGAGCAAGTGTTGAGAGTCTAGGTGGTGCTGGACTCTAGCTCCCATCAACCCCAGCCCAGTAGGGACAATTAGGCACAATGGGGGTTGAGGTCTGGCAATGTCTGAAGGAAGAAGAAGAGGAGTTTGGATTTGATATCCCGCCTTTCACTCCCTTTTAAGGAGTCTCAAAGCGGCTAACAATCTCCTTTCCCTTCCTCCCCCACAACAAACACTCTGTGAGGTGAGTGGGGCTGAGAGACTTCAGAGAAGTGTGACTGGCCCAAGGTCACCCAGCAGCTGCATGTGGAGGAGCGGAGACGCGAACCCGGTTCCCCAGATTACGAGTCCACCGCTCTTAACCACTTCACCACACTGGCTCTCTGGTTCCCTACATCTGAGTCACGGGGTGGGGGTGGGGAGGCCTTTCCCTGTAATTGGCTCTGGCTCCACCTATTGTTGATCTCTATAACTTCCAGCCCACCAGCACCAAGGACCACTAGCCGCTACTATTCCAAGCTGCACTGCCTGATGAATAGTTTCCGAGCGAGACTTTTGACAGTCTGCTCAAGGGTGAAGAGGCCATCTGGTGGTACCTAATCACCACGGTGATTAGAGGTTCCCTTCTTGGTATGCAAATAAATGTTTAGACAAGAGTACAAATGACTCTTGAAATCACTGTTGGGGTATTCTAATGAGCCCATGGGAGCAGAAAGCTTTGAAAGCTCATTTGCACACTCAGTTCTATACGCTCATCCTTGACATTCACCTCTGCATGACTATTCTCTGCACCGGAGCATGTTGAAACAGGGCTGAATATTAATGTCGGCGTTCTAGGCAAATCCCAGCTCCTGTCCTATTTTCTTTTTTTTTAAAATAATTTTTATTGGGTTTTTACATTTTATAACAACAGACACACACACAAAGACAAAGACAAACAAACACACAAATACAATTACATACCCTAAATTTCTTTACCCACTTTCATTGACTTCCCCCCACCCCCTCCTCTTACATCCCAATTCCAAAATTAATTCAGCAAGTTCTTACCTAACCTCTTAAAGATATTCACATTGCTTTTAAAGATTAAATTCTTTTGTTTATCTATATTCAACTATCCAATTCTCTTATAATCATTAATTTCTTTTTTTTTTAAGGTCGATCTAACTTCCCCTTCACAAATTTTCCCTTTATTATATTAATTATAGGTCACATTGACCAAGTAAAACAAAACATAACATTTTATAGTTCTATTCTCTCCCCCCCCCTGCCCCGGTTTCTGTCCCTTCCTAGACAAATGTCCAGAAAACAAACAAAAAGTAGTTCTAGCCCGGATTCCTCACGTCCGAGGCGTCTGATTCTCTGTCAGTCCCTCTCTGCCAACTATATTGGTAGTCCTCTTTGATGGTCCTAAGACCCCGAAGGAGTTCAGTCAGAGTCACATCATATTTTCTTTCATCCAGAATGTTGAAGAGTGTTTGCTGCGAAAGACCATCTAGTTTTCCATACTCAAGAGAAAAGTCCCAATCATGTTGCTTTGTTCTTTCTAGTTTTAATATTCCAAGTACTCCAGGGGCTTCTCTCTTCTTCTTTCTCATCTTTCGCAGATCTGTAATCCAGAGGTCTTCTTGCTCATACTCTAACACTGCAGATTCCTGGTTGATATTTTCCACTTGTAGTGTCTGAACTCCTTCTTTTTTCTCTGTCAATTCCAAAGGCATCTCTTCCTGCTCAGCTGCAGAATTTTTATCATGCGTCTCCTTTGTGCATTCAGCAGAGTTGTTTGTTTCAGGATTCAAGGTCATAAAAACTTTACTCAGAGCCATACTCTGCTCCTGCAGGATTCCCACGAGAAAAAACATTTTTTCTATCTCCGCCAGTAATTTTCCCTCTGCAGCCATTGTAATGTCACTAATTCCCCCTAGGGGGCTTTCAGTTATTTAGTAGTCCTTTTCCAATAATCTGTTACTTTGTTATTATCAATACTTTGTTTCCAATCGCCTCAGTCCAAATGTATCAGCTTTAATTCCAAGAGTTGTTAAATAGCAAAATTCTTTACTTTGTCCGCCCGTTTGACAGCTTCTTTGACAGCTGTCAAACTCCTTTCACTTCTTCCTCCGGCACCCAAATAGGACACTCCCGGGTTTTTTGGGGGGGATACACACAAAGTTCCAAATTCCCTTTCTCTCCAACACAAAAATCTTGTTCTATCAAATTTGTGAGAAACTTTTAAATCATCAAAACAGTATTCATTCCGCCTTAATTCTCCGTTCCTTGCTTGGAAACGTCTATAAGTAGAGGGGGTGCGGACTTCCCTTTAACACATCCCCCGATCGTACCAAATTCACAGGATAAAAATTTTAAAGTCCAAATTCCACTACTCACGGGTCCTTTGTTATCCAGTCCAAATTTTGGGAAGAAAGTCAGCGCTCTCCGGCCATGGCTTGCGGCTTCGCTCCACTGAGGTAGCGGTCTACTCTCAGCACCACGCCACTCTCCGTACCCTCTCCGCAGCCTTTAAAAAGGCTCTTCGTGGGTCGGGGAGGGCGCTTAAGGTGCCCACCGAGTCACCAAGTCCGCAGGCTTCCGCGCCTGCGGTTTCTGAGGGTCCCCGTGTCGCCGGCACGGCAAGACCCGTCCTCAGTAGAGCCGATTCCCTCCGGTATTTTCAATGCTGTAACCTGCAAGCTAAACCTGAAAGGGGCCAAGCAACCTAAATTTGGTTTCATGCGGTGCGCTGATGGCGTACAATGTGAAGCTGCTTTTACGCATGGTAAATAGAAGAAGAGCCCCTAGGTAATCCAATTAAGGCTCCAACTAGTTGGCATCTTGTTTGCAGCACTGGCTTGGCAGCGGAAGTCCTCTGTTTGACATCAGTATGGAGTATTCAGATATACTGACTTTGAATAGGGAGGTTCTATATAGCATTTTTTACTAATCCTCAGCATCGCTGAGTAGGGTTGGGAGAACACCTTTTCTAAAACCTTGGAAAGCTGAACCCAAGTCAGTGGCAGCAGTACAGAGCCATATGAAACAAAGGCCTGCATAAAGCAAAAACTTAGAATTCCTCCCTTCCTGTTAGTTTCCTCCTTTTTCTTCCTAGCTTTCAGAAGTGGGCTTTTCCTTTCCTTTCTGTGTCATTTCAGACACAATGCTTTATTTCATAAAAGTAGATATACTCCCTGCCGCCGCCCCCCCCACCAGTTGTATGACTTGGGGAATAATTTCCTTTCATTTGTTTTCCAGACTAGTGGCTGGCTATATTGGTCTGTTCAACTATTTTTTATTTTAGCACATCTCTGCATACTTATTTGATAGCAGCCCCATTAAGACCAGCGAGGCTTACTTCTGAGCAGACCTACAAAGGATTGGGAATTATAATCTGTGGCAGCCACAGCAAAAATTTGATTCAGGATGGCCTTTATGCGGGATTAGTTAATCCAGAATATATTCGTCTCTGGCTCTGCCCATCATCAACTCTGGCCCCGCCTACCATTGACATGCCCCTCCCCTGGTAGATTAATTCCAGGGAAATTCAGCCCTCAACAGGGAAAAGGGGGGGGGGGTCTTCATACCTTTTATATTATTATTATTGCACATTCCTGATGATTTTCACTCATGGATTTTATTGCAGCAGTTATACATGATCTCATTTTCAATACTGTTTGCATCTGCAAGCACATGTCTGATGTGCCACATCATTTCCAATCAGTGCATTTCTTGTAACTTCCTGATGAAAGCCTGACAATTTTTACACCACCAGTATTCCAGTTCATTTCATTTTTACATTTATTTGGTCTTGTTTTTGAGAGAAGCACTGCAGATCAACTGATAAAATGGAGTCATATGTGAATGGCCCAGTATAACACCACCACTTTTGTGCTATTATTGTGTCAAGGACATGTTGCAAGATATACCTGCCCCGTCTCTAAAAATTAAACGGTCCAAGGTTGCCCATTAATTGTCCTTTCCTTTCTTTTTAGCAAGCATGCAACTCAACCAAAAAGATAACCACCTCTTAACTGGTCACGTTTTAGATAGCACTTTCATATTATGCTATACTTTGCCCTACAACCCTGCCAGATTGAGTGACGACTTGTGCATCCTCTGTGTCCTTCAGAGCAGGTTGCGACTGCTGCACGTGGCTGGATGTGTCTTTAATGTGAAATGTATGTGCCCCTCAACTCTGCTTTCCTCTGCCCTGAATTTGTCTCCGCTCATCTCAGGGACTTGCAACAACATTTCCTTCCCAAAAGGAGCCACCTCTGGACGAGCAATCTGTTGCCATAGGAATGTGACAGTCCACAGCTCTGCAAAAATGAATCAATAAAGCCTTTGACTGACAGCCCAAGAGATGCAGCTGACAGGCGGGAGTTGCGAATGAGCTCGCTGTTGTGCCCTTGAGAGAAAGTTTGAAGAGTTGGAGGGAGACTGAGCTTGGGACTCTGAAAAGAGGCGGCTGCAGCAAAATGTCCAGGGAAGGGCCATGGGTCAGTGGTACAGAACATGCATTACGTGCAGGAAGGCCCCAGGTGTCATGGAGGATAAAGATCTCAGTGGCCACTAGTCACGATCAGGAATGGGTGAATATGTCAATTTCAGTTTCTCATTTTCCCAGCCTTACGTGTGGTTCTCCGCAATTCCACATAATGAAAATGCATGAAAATTCTCTTAATGTATACATTTTTTGCAAGGAATTCCCCTTAATAGAATGCATTTTCACTCAAGCATGCACTTATATACACACTTTAACTTGGCATATGTATTTTTGTACACATTTCTTGGCTAGAGAACCACATTGCAAAATTCTGAGGCTTGCAAATTCTTCAGGATGGCTGTGTTTCAGCTCACATATTTTGGAAAGTGCTAATTAGATAAGTTCACCCATAAATGCAAACCGGATTTCTCCCCCATCCCTAGCTGTGATGGCTTATGTGGCCTCCAGGATCAGAGGCTATAGGCACCTGAAGGTGGAGAATAAAATACTTATGGGTACAGTGCAGGGAGCAGGGGTGGTTATAATTAATCTAGGGCTCACCAATGTTCTGGGCGCACATGTACCAGTAGAACAAAAACCTTCATACAAGTAGTCTAATATGTTAGTTAGTTAGTTAATTTTTACTGATTCATTCTAACTAGGTAAAGGTAAAGGGACCCATGACCATTAGGTCCAGTCATGGCCGACTCTGGGGTTGTGGTGCGCATCTCACTTTATTGGCCAAGGGAGCCGGCGTACAGCTTCCGGGTCATGTGGCCAGCATGACTAAGCCGCTTCTGGCGAACCAGAACAGCGCATGGAAACGCCATTTACCTTCCCGCCGGAGTGGTACCTATTTATCTACTTGGACGTGCTTTCGAACTGCTAGGTTGGCAGGAGCAGGGACCGAGCAACGGGAGCTCACCCCGTCTAACTAACTAACAAATACAGTGGTATCTCGGGTTACAAACACTTTGGGTTACAGACTCCGCTAACCCAAAAGTAGTACCTCGGGTTAAGAACTTTACCTCAGGATGGGAACAGAAATTGCACACCAGCGGCAGCAGGAGGCCCCATTAGCTAAAGTGGTACCTCAGGTTAAGAACGGTTTCAGGTTAAGAACGGACCTCTGGAACAAATTAAGTTTGTAACCAGAGGTACCACTGTAAACAAATGGGTTGCCAGGTCCAGACTGGGGGAATTTTGTTCAGCTCATGAGCCCTTCTAGGTAATCTCCCAAGGGCTGCATATCTATGATAGGTGGGGCCAGAGGCAAAAGTGGTCAGAACAATGTGAATTTTACCTTTGTACAGTAGGCTACATTCTATACACACTCACGCATCCCTATTTATCTTCTTTCTGTACAAGCAAAAGGCATGATCTAAGTTCAAGGACACATTCCAGCCAGGCATAAACACTCGGTCTGGGTGTGAAGCAGGGCCGGTGAGGGGTGTGGCCTATGGAGAAGGGGTGTGGCCTGTGGAAAGTTCCAAGAGCCAGAAAGGGAAGGCTGGAAGGCTGTATTCAGCTCCTGGCCCTGACATGGGAAAACCTACTGACTGCAATCATCATTTGCCAAGGCAGATCTCTGGAGGGGGGAAAACCACATTGGTTTGGCACCCACAATGATAACAGGACCTCTCTTTCGCTTGGTCATTTTCAAGTCCTTCTGAAGCAGAAGCATAAATACTCATAACACGGCATTTCTTGGGCTCTTTCATTCTGGTTTTGTTTTCTCCTTTCTCGAAAGAAAAAGAAGAAGAAAAGGGATTCAAGTGCCCTTAATCTGTCCTTCCTTCTGAGTTGTAAGGACAGGATCCATATCATTAAAGGCTTTGCTTTCCTACTGAAGGAACATGGTTAGTTTATTGTCTGTTCCAGGCACTTCATTACTTGAAATGTCTCACCCCACAAATGCAATCTACCACTCCTTGAAAAAGCTGGTTCCACTGCACTAAATTCGACAACGAGGACAACGCTGCAGTCATAAATTTATCCCAGAGCCACTCGGTTCAATAAAGTTATTCAAATACCCATTTTCTCCCAATTGTACAAGAACAATGAGGTGTGGAATAGGCAGGGCACTTAGCTGCAAGGGTGTTTCGAGAAGGACACGGCTCGGTTGGTAGTGCATCTGCTTTGCATGCAGAAAGACCCAGGTTCAACTCCTGACACGTCAAGTGGGGCTGGGGAAGTCTCCACCTGAAACCCTGCAGAAACGCTGCCAGTCAGAGTGGACAATACTAAGCTAGACAGACTGGTGGCCTCATTTAATAATACATCACCTTACCAACAAAGGTCCGTATAGTTAAAGCTATGGTTTTCCCAGTAGTGATGTATGGAAGTGAGAGCTGGACCATAAAGAAGGCTGATCACCGAAGAATTAATGCTTTTGAATTATGGTGCTGGAGGAGACTCTTGAGAGTCCCATGGACTGCAAGAAGATCAAACATGTCAATTCTTAAGGAAATCAGCCCTGAGTGCTCACTGGAAGGACAGATCCTGAAGCTGATGCTCCAGTACTTTGGCCACCTCATGAGAAGAGAAGACTCTCTGGAAAAGATCCTGATGTTGGGAAAGATGGAGGGCACAAGGAGAAGGGGACGACAGAGGATGAGATGGCTGGACAGTGTTCTCGAAGCTACAAACATGAGTCTGACCAAACTGCGGGAGGCAGTGGAAGACAGGAGTGCCTGGCGTGCTCTGGTCCCTGGGGTCATGAAGAGTCGGACACGACTAAATAACTAAACAACAACAATAATAATAATTTTTATTTATACCCCACCCTCCCCAGCCAAGGCCGGGCTCAGGGCGGCTAACAAGCAATAATAAAAACAAATTGAATGAATACAGCTTAAAAACAAAATTAAAATACAACATTAAAATATTGAAACCTCATCGCAGGAGGAGAAAGGAAAAGAAAAAAAAGAAAGAGAGGGAGGGAATCAAATTGGCCCCAAGCCAAAGGCCAGGTGGAACAACTCTGTCTTACAGGCCCTGCGGAAAGAAATCAGATCCTGCAGGGCCCTGGTCTCATGAGGCAGAGCGTTCCATCAGGCTGGAGCCAGAGTTGAAAAGGCCTGGCTCTGGTTGAAGCCAATCTAACTTCCTTAGGGCCCGGGACCACTAGGGTGTTGCTATTTATGGACCTTGAGGCTCTCTGTGGGGCATACCGGGAGAGGAGGTCCCGTAGGTACGAGGGTCCTAGGCCGTGAAGGGCTTTAAAGGTCAAAAGCAGCACCTTAAATCTGACCCTGTACTCCACCGGGAGCCAGTGTAGCTTAGTACAAGGCAGCCCAGGTAAAGAGATCATACCTAGAAAAAGAAAAATTAGGGGAAGGCGTACCATAGCTCTGTGGTCAAATATAAGCTTTGCATGGGTAGAGGCAGCAATGATTCTGAATACCAGCTGTTGGAAGCTGCAGGAGGGGCTATTGCTCTTCTGCTCAAATCCTGCTTACAGGTTTCCCACAGGCATCTTGCTTGGTCACTGTGGGATTCGGGTGCTGGACTTGATCCAGCAGCCAGCCACTCCTTTTGTTCTTATGGAGACACACTGACAGTAGGCAATACAGAGTCAGGTAGATCAATGGTCTGACTTGCTATAAGGCAGCTTCCTATGTTCCTTCTATGCCAGCTAGGGATTTGGGAGTAGTTTTTAATTAGGTTACTAACTCTCTGCTTCAGTTCTCCAGCTAGTTCAGTATTGTTTGCAATGAGTGGCAGTGGCTTTCCAGGGTGCCAATGGGAGGACATTCCCAGTCTCACCTGAAGACGTCAGAAATCGAACCCAGGACCTTCTGCATGCAAACCAGATGCTCTGCCACCTTTCCCTGTCTCTCTGGGTTTGAAGAAAAATAGATTTGGTTCTCTGTCTCAATTCTGAGCCTAACCCAGGGAGGTGACGCCATTGCTTTGAATGGTCAAACAGTGAATCTCTCCCTCTCTCTCCTTCCCCTCTCTCTCTCACACACACCCCACTTAATTATCTTAAATTGAAATAAATAATATTGTTGTACACCACTCCAATCTTTGAGCAGTGAAAGATTCCAAGGATTCCGGCACTTACCCAGGGTTCAGTATCCTCGGAATGAGGAACAGCAGAGACTTGTGGTGTTTTTATGATGAATGGCTTATTTACACACATATACAACCTGAACCTATGATGGAGGGGTTCACAGCATTAACACCCCAGAAAGTCTTTCTTCTCTCATAGCCACAGCCTTGGATTCAAGCAGAAAACAAGCATATCTCTCCCTCTCAGGCTTTTGCCTACCTCTTCCTTCCGGCCCAATTCACACATGCAGCCCTCTGGCCCGTGTCCTCCTCACCAACAGCCCTCTGGCACAGAGCCACTTCCTTTGTTACTCTAAGACCCATACTTAGGGGGACATTAACCCACCAAGAAGCTGGCCTGGCCATTCCAGCAATTGGATCTTTGCTGATTCCAGGAATTAGAAGGGACTCAGGCATACAGCCTAGCCCCCGCTCCCCGCCCAAAAAACCCTCACAACAATATGATCAATCAAACAGTAACCGGCTGGCTACCATGCCTGTTGGCTTGGGCTATTCCTTATCAACAGTTGTAACCAAGGCAGTGACGTTTCTAACTTATGAGAAACTGGAATAATCTTTGCTGTGGTTTGTGCCCCTTGTTCCCACACAGATCTGCTCACATCCTCCATAAAGCTGTTAGGATGTTTTTTTCTTGATGCTGACTGATGATAGCCAGAAGTGTATTAATGCAGCTCTCTGACACCCTCCACTAAAGGCAGTTTAAGCTTTCTGCAATTGGCATCTTAAAGAGAACTCAAAATAGGTTTCTTCAAATAATATAATTGTCTGAGTTACACAAGTGCTTCTGCGAGAACATTTCTTTTCCATGCTGAAAATTTCGACACCTTAATTGGCTGCCACTCACCAGGACAGTCATTTGTGCCCGATGAACTGTGGATCGGCATGCAGCCGAAAGGATGGGCTCTGAGGGATCCCACAGCTGTAGGAGCAGACTAATCACACCTGCTGCTTTAGGGACCCCACTGAGATGACATTCCTTTTTTATTACAGCAGCTAAACAAAGCAGATACTGCCACCTGCTGGCAGATAAAGAAGGAGGAACAAAAACACTGCAATTCACTTTGGTGCCACCCATTTTAATCTTACCTTGGTTGTTTAAGGGTGTCTCTAGACCATATTTGCAAACCTGGTGCCCTCCAGCTCTTTTGGATCACAATTCCCATAAGACCTAGCCAGCATACTATGTAGGAGGAATTCAAACATGGATCTTTAGGTTTGTAACTGAAGTGCTCTGCTGCCCTAGCACAACAAATCCACTATATAAAAAAACCCTGACTTTTTGCTGTTAGGAAAGTGATGGGGAAATGCACAAAAAAGTGTGAAATGAACAAATGATTAACAGGAAGATGTGCAAATGATCCACAGACAAATCATGATGGCTCCAAAGGGAATGTTCACTGTCATACAATGACCTCGTAAATAAATCACAACAATACGTCTAACAAAGACCATACATAGTCTAACCTCTACATAAGCTTTGTGTAAACGAATCAGGATGAATGCTGAATAAACAGGTCATCTTGAGGAACCCAAAAACAGGCATGGGAAGCCTGTGACCCTCTAGGTGTTTTTGAATTCAAATCTTATCAGCCCTGGCCATTGTATAGCCAGTGCTCAAGGATGATGGGAGTTGTAGTCCAGCAGTATCTGGAGGGCCACAGGTTCCTCTAGTGTTGTATAAGTAATATATATCCTGCCTTTTTCCCTGACAAGGACTCTCACACACAAATATGAGATCTATTAAAACATACATATATAATTACAATAAAAACAAGATCACCATATCTCACCCACATTGTTACACTGGGATTATATAAGGAGCCATCTCATACAGCACTAAGTAACACGGTATGTCTGTCTTGTTCATTACTGTCTATATCAGGAATGAAAAACCTCTGGCCTGCCACCTCCATGATAGGTTGGCTGTTCAGCTTTTCTGTTCTGTAGAGACAATCATAAGGAGGGATCACTGTGGCTGCTTATGCATTGCCAAAAAAACAGGATGAAAGGGCATATTTGCATATGCTAACACACACATACACACTGTTTAGGACTAATGACTACCACTTAAATAGAAATACAGTACATCTTACTACAGTGGGCTAGCTTTGTGTCTGTCACCAGGGCTGGGGAACTGGTGTCCTATCAGATATTACTGGACTACAACTCCCATCAACCCTGACTGTTGGCTATGCTGGCTGGTAGGAGAGCTGGAGTCCATCAACGCGTGGAAGGTGACTGGTCTCCACCCCTGCCACAAATGATGGCCTATTGTGATGCTCCAGTGCATATACTGTATTCATAAATCTAAAGATCTTAGGGATCTTTTGATGGCTCGTGTCACCTGAAACCACTCAAATGCTGTTCATGCGTGTGGATTTCTCTGCCTGCCTACCAATGCTCTACTACGTGGACTAACTATATTCCAAAAGTTTGTTTTCCAAAAAAACTCACAATTTGGGGCTTACAAAATTGCCACTACAGCCTGATTTAAATAAATCTGCAACCCAGAGTACCTTCTTCTCAGCCAACTCTAAAACCAGATGTCTCTACCTCCAAGCCCTTCTCACAAGCCATTTCCCCATATAACACCACCTGTCTCTCTGCTACACAATTAGTTAAGGTTCAATAAGAAGCAGGGCTGATTCAGTGCATGAAAACAGTCGGATAGGATAATTTGAGGTGCTCTTCTTGACTGTCTTCCTCCTGAGCAATTAATGTTTCAATGAATAACATGATAGCTGTGACACCTGAATGCAACACATCCCACCCTGACTGTGCATTTAAATACCTGGTAAGACTTTTTAAGCAGGGCAACCATATGCATCTTCACGCTGGTGTAAATCTAAGCTCAGCGGCACTTCCTAGTAACTTGAGAGTAAACCCCACTGATCTCAGTGCAGTCTCAGCAGTGGAGGTTGGTGCCCACTGTGACTTGTGGGGTGGGAGGCAGGGAACCCAAACAGCAGGTGGACCCAATGATGCACCATACAAGGAGAAGATAGCAACCCTTACATGTGGCCTCCAATGATTATCAGAGTGCAAAATGGAGAAAACGTTCTTCAGGGTCCTGGTGCTCAGTGCCTGATTTTTGCTCTCTTTCCCCAGAGCTCATATCACCTTGGTAACTGCCTCATTTTGCTTCTTTTTGCCAGGACACAGGAGCTCAGATCCTAAGTTGGAAGCAGAAGTATTGTGGGGTGATTTTAGACTTCACTGGTCTTTTGGGGCTTCATCTTTAGAGTGTATAATCACCATCACTTCCATCAAGAGGTGCTCAGTCAGCCCTTCTGTGTTGACTTTTTTGGGGGGCCTCCTGCTCATTTTTCTGAGTGGGTCTTTGGGCTTTTCCCCTAAAGTCCTGCTCTGATGGCACCGGTGCTTAGAAGGAACCTCAGCCTGGCTTTTCATCATACTTTCCTAAGACTCTGTTTCATCTTTTTCATTTCCTTCTGAAGAAAGAGGAAGATGCACTCATCTCCACAGAGAGATTAGATATGATTTTATTAGATGCTGCCAGAGCATGACTTCTAAATGAAGGGTGAACAATGCCCAGCTATTGGGGCCAAGACCACTGCTTCGATCACAGGGTTGCCAACTAGTCCCTGCGGCTATGCCTTTTAACTGTGGCCATGGTGGCAAGATGCATTGTGCATAATAATAATAATAATTTTTTTTTTATATGCCTGTTGTCTTTCTCCATGGAGCTTTCTTGGCAGGGATACTGGAGTGGCTTGCCAGTTCCTGCTCCAGGTAGATCACGTTTGGTCAAAACTCTCCACTATGACCTGTCCATCTTGGGTGGCCCTGCACGGCATAGCTCATAGCTTCTCTGAGTTATTCAAGCCCCTTCGCCACGGCAAGGCAGTGATCCATGAAGGGTTTTTTTTTCTTCCCAGTAGTGATGTACGGAAGTGAGAGCTGGACCATAAAGAAGGCTGATCGCCAAAGAATTGATGCTTAAGAATTATGGTGCTGGAGGAGACTTCTGAGAGTCCCATGGACTGCAAGAAGACCAAACCTCTCCATTCTTAAGGAAATCAGCCCTGAGTGCTCACTGGAAGGACAGATCCTGAAGCTGAGGCTCCAATACTTTGGCCACCTCATGAGAAGAGAAGACTCCCTGGAAAAGACCCTGATGTTGGGAAAGATGGAGGGCACAAGGAGAAGGGGACGACAGAGGACGAGATGGTTGGATAGTGTTCTCGAAGCTACCAGCATGAGTTTGACCAAACTGCGGGACGCAGTGGAAGACAGGAGTGCCTGGCGTGCTCTGGTCCATGGGGTCACGAAGAGTCGGACATGACTGAACAACAACAACAATAGTAATTTTTTATTTGTACCCCGCCCATCTGGCTGGGTTTCCCCAGCCACTCTGGGTGGCTTCCAACAGAGATTAAAAATAAATTAAAACATCAGTCATTTAAAACTTCCCTAACAGTGCAGGAATTATCTGGTAATCTTGCTTACTTATTTCCATGCAGTAAAAAAAAATCCCACCCGCTCACACTTGAAGATAAAACCTCCCCATCCTGTTCCGTTAATGGCGCAGCTTTCAGGGCCAATTAAAAAGTTGACAACCCTGCTTTATTTCTCCCCCAGCCCCACCAAAAAAGGAATTTTATTGTATACAATCACTACATCAAGCTACAAAGAACAAGATCAGTCCAGAAGATTAAAGCTCAGGGACACACCACCCTCTTGAAATATCACAGCTCCGAAGCTTTAAAATAGAATCTCCTGAAGATAGGCAAGGAGTCTTCTATCTGGTGGCATAGGAAGTGGGGTGCGGTGGGTGCAGAAATTGGCATTATCTGGAAATCAGCTTTTCAAGGCCCACGCTTCCACGCTCTCTTCTGCAGCTTCAGCAGCACTGTGAGCAGGGCTTTTTTTTCAGCCAAAACTCAGTTTCAGCACCTCTCAGGTGGGCGCCATTGCCATTAGAAGAGAACAAGGGAGGCGTTCATGATGAGTTCTGGCACCTCTTTTTCTAGAAAAATAGCCCTGACGGTGAGACATTTTCTTGGCCCTCTGGCTCATCCTTCTCCTTTTTTGCTTCAGCCTGCGTATTCGCTTCTTTCGCCACTTAGCTCTCATGCTGGGGATGGTCACCCAGCTGGTCTCACTCATAGCTGTCAACGTTTCCCTTTTTTAAAGGGAAATTCCCTTATTCCAAATAGGATTCCTCGCAAGAAAAGGGAAAAGTTGACAGCGATGGTCTCAGTCCCTAAAAGCAGACAGCAAGGCTGTGGTCAGATGGCGACAGATAGACCTCGCCAGCCACCACACAGCCGCTGTGGCACAAGATGCTGGTGGTGGCAGTTAGGTATGTCTAGCTTGATGAAGAGAAGGCTCAGAAGTGATATGATAGCCATCTTCAGATATCTGAAGGGCTGTCGAACGGATGATGGAGCAAGCTTGTTTTCTGCTGCTCCAATAGGCAAGGACCCTGAAATATACTCGGAGTCGAGTGTGGATTTCATGCTCTTTATTCAGCTCATGGTAGTGAGGAGGAATGGAAGTTCCCCTGAAATGTCTGCTTTATATACATTATTTACACAATGGGCCCCATGTGATTGGCTAATTCCGGGATTCACCTGTAGGCCAATCAGGTTGCGGATTCACTTCCACCTGGAGTTGGATTGGGTGGCTCCTGCAGACCAATCAGACTGCTGCATTCTGGATCCTATTGTTCTAGGACCAATCAGACTGCTGCATTCTGGATCCTATTGTTCTAGGACCAGTCAGACTGCTGCAGTTTGGATCCTATTAAACTCAGTACATAACAGACCCAAAATAGTGGATTTGGATTACAAGAAAGGAGATTCTGAGTAAATAATTGGGAAGAACTTCCTGGTGGTAAGAGCTGTTTGACCATGGAAGGGACTACCTCATAAGGTGACAGATTCTCCTTCAATGGAGGGTTTTAAACAGAGGTTGGAGGACCATCTGCCAGGGATTACTTAGCTGTGATTCCTGCATTGCAGGTGGTCAGACGAGATGATCCTTAGGGGTATCTTCAAACCCAACACTCCCATGATTCTGTCCAATCCTATTTTATGGATCCCCAGTTGTCTCGACTGGATTGTAGCAACGCAAGGGGCAAATCTGTCTCTTGCTTGGAGAAGCAGGAAAGAGACTCTCAGGTTGTGTCTGCTCCATCTCCCCCATCCAAATCTTCTCTGATCTCCCACAGGGTACCCATTTGCCTCTCAGCTGCCTCCTCTGCAAAAGAAACTTATCCACAAAGCAGATTCCCCGCTGCTGTTCCTTCCTTGAGAACAAACTATTCCCCTTTTGACTGACAAAAGCGCTTTGATTGTCTTCGCTGTCAGCCGTCTCCTCTTTGAGCTCGCACAGTGCCTCGTATGTAGGATGGAAGTGTTCCCTTCATCTTGTGCCGAATAGGGCCAAGGTAACCAGTTTTAATCATCTCTTCCTCTTCATCCACATGGCATAAAAGAGATCCCATTGAGTGAACCACGGGGCTTGGCAGATAGCTCCACTTCATCCTGGATGACTCTAGCTAGGTAGGTGGGGAAAAGCCACAAACAAGGAACAGCTGGGACAAAAAAATGGCAAGGAGGAAATCAAGGCATGCAGGATCACACCACTCTCCAGGAAGAGTTTTGTGTCTGTTATGTACTGAGTTGAATAGGATCCAAAATGCAGCAGTCTGATTGGTCCTAGAACAATAGGATCCAAAATGCAGCAGTCTGATTGGTCCTAGAACAATAGGATTCAGAATGCAGCAGTCTGATTGGTCCTAGAACAACAGGATTCAGAATGCAGCAGTCTGATTGGTCCTAGAACAATGCAGCAGTATGACTGGTCTGCAGGAGCCACCCAATCCGGCTCCAGATGGAAGTGAATCCACAACCTGATTGGCCTACAGGAGAATTCTGGAATTAGCCAATCACGTGCAGCCCATTGTGTAAATAATGTATATAAAGCAGATACTTTGGGGGAACTTTCATTCCTCCTCACCACTATGAGCTGAATAAAGAGCATGAAATCCACTCTCAACTATTTCAGTGTCACTTGAAAGTGGTTCTGCATCACTTGAGGGCTGGGCCTACCGAGAGGAAGAGTGAGGTAGCAGATGTTGTAGGAGCAGGGAAGTGTGGCGAGATGAAGATAATAGAATCGTAATATCATAACCATAGAGTGACCCAATCTAGTTCAGCCCCCTGCAATGAAGGAATCTCAACACCCGGTCCTCCACCCAATTTGAAACCATACTGGGCCCTGCTTAGCTTTGCAAATGTGCTAGCAATGAAGGCCCGAGCTGCGTAGGCCATTCAGCTTGCCCTGCACTGCCTTAGTTAGCCTGTTAGGTGTGGTGGGGAATGCTACCCTGAAACAAGTGTTGAACTAACAGTCACCGGCTGGTCTGATCAGTTTCTGTCTGTGCAATGGAAGGGACGCCATTTTGTCCTTTATGGGAACCAGCAAAATACCTCGAGCTGACCTTGGCAACCAGCAAAATTGGCAAAGCCTTGGAGTAAAAGTTTCTGCTGCTTGGCATGTGGAACGTCTGGCCACCTTGTTAACAGCAATGGGAATATATCCATCCCAAAATGCCCAGCACAGAAACTGAGTTGCTGGGTCAGACCAAAGGGTCATATACTGTCTCCTACAGTGACCTGTCAGAGACCACATGAGAATGCCACAAGCAGGCATGGTAGTGATATAACCATCTTTAGTTATCTGTTTGCAGAATCAGGTATACTGTCTTTGAATATGGAAGCTGCATCAATAATGGTCTCAATTTTTTAAGGGCCAGTTCTTATAGAGCCAAACTGGCACTGACCATATACAAGAGGAAGGTGTTAGCATGGTCAGGGAAACTCTGAAGTTTGCAGAAGTATGAAATATATTTAGGGGAACCCCCTAAATAAGTAGAAAAGGCTAAGCAAATTAATAAAATAATTCTGCACTATTTGTGGGCAGTGAAAAAGGGGTGGGGCTGTTTTGCCAAATATTTTTGCAGGGAGGTAGGAAATTTTCCCAACTGTTTTTCTCCGAAAACTCTCTTCTGATAAATTTCGTCTCACTCCGTGTTGAATGAATCTCTATTATTAGATCATATTGGTGGTTGAATGAAGCAAAGAACTAATAAGAGGGGACTGGAAGTGACCAAGCAGCAATATTAAAATAATATTGAACAACAATATTAAAATTGGATCCTGATGGGGACCAAGCCCAATAGTTCCTGCAACAATATTAAAATAAATGATAGTAAATGATATTGCAATTGGACCTTCAGTTGCTCCCCAAACTGATGGATGGTGAAATTGGGGAGACCATTGATCTGAGTGTCCTCCGGGAAGAATTGAAATCCTCCAGCAGTTCAAGATGTAATCTCTTGAATATTCTAAAAAAAAAGAAAAGTCAAATTTTGAAGATTTTTATTTTATTTTAGGGGAGGACATTTGAAAAAAGGGCGTATTCAAAAATTGTTAGAAAGGTTTTTTTTGTTAATTTTTTCCTCAGTCCTGGGTGAAGGTGAAGGAAGAGGAATCAAAATGGCCTGAGGACTACTGGACATATTCAGTGGGCATAGAATGAGGACTGAGTGTTGGGAGAAATAAATGGAAAACTGGGAGGAAGGGAGCGAATCAAGTATCTTGTGCTGGCTGGGAAGCTGGGAGCAGTAGCCCAATACATCTAGAGGGCATTGGGTTGGCAAAAGCCGGTTGAATCCTTCATCTAAGAGAGTGGGCCATCGCCAAATCTTGAGGCAATGGAAATCCATCAATTATGCATTGCAGGAAGAAACACTTCTGTCCCAGACCTGCTGCCAACCTATCAATTTCGCAGAGTGACCTCAGGTTCTAGAGAATTATTGCCCTCTCCATACTGTACACAATGTTTTTAATGCCAATCAAAGCCAAAGTACAACAGAACTGTGAAACTGGAGGAGACCGGGGAGGCCTTCAGGTTTTCCCTATCTTCTTATGCCAGGAAGTAAAATTTAATAATTCCCATAACTGCTACCCACAGATACACGGAATAATTTGTTTGATTTTTTTTAAAAAAAACCCTCCTTTCCTCTCAGAAATTGCTTATTGTGTCACCCACGCCTGCTAGCATCACCTTGCATCCTTCCCTCCCGTGTATTCTTTTGTCGAGATATCTGCTTTTAACTCTGAAAGCTTTGATGGCTTTGTTTTTGAGAAGCCAAATAACGCACAATGGTGGGGAGGGGGAAGAGTAGGCACAAACAACTGAGGGCCGGCCCTACTGTTAGGGAGGAAGGAGGCTTGAAGCCCTGACAATCGCCACCTGACATTGTTGCGACGTCAAGGGGGTTGTGTGGTGGCAGGGAAGGACTGCAGTGTAAGGAGATATAGGGAGTTCAGCCTATATAGGGCACAGGAGGGGCAGAGCAATCCACCCACTCCCCACATACTGGGATGTGAAGTGTGTGAATTGAGTGGATGTGCCCCTCTACTCAGTATAATACAAGAGGTCTGGTAGAAAGCTGTTCTGGGGTGGAGGCTGAGCCTGCCCAGGATTCTCTAGATCAGGGGTAGGCAACCTAAGGCCCTGGGGCTGGATGCAGCCCAATCGCCTTCTCAATCCGGCCCGTGGACGGTCTGGGAATCATTGTGTTTTTACATGAGTAGAATGTGTCCTCTTATTTAAAATGAATCTCTGGGTTATTTGTGGGGCATAGGAATTTGTTCATTTCCCCCCCTCCGAAATATAGTCCGGGCCACCACATGGTCTGAGGGATGGTGGACCAGCCCATGGCTGAAAAAGGTTGCTGATCCCTGCTCTAGATCCCAAGCCAGTCTCACAAATATTGCTAGCTGGCATCGGGCCTGTTCTGAACCACACTGGAGCAGGTGCAGAGATCAGGCTAAATCATCCCCCCCCCACACACAAGCAGCTAAAAAAGCCAATGCAATTCTGGGCTGCATCAATAGGAGTATAGCATCTAGATCAAGGGAAGTAATAGTGCCACTGTATTCTGCTCTGGTCAGACCTCACCTGGAGTACTGTGTCCAGTTCTGGGCGCCACAGTTCAAGAAAGACACTGACAAACTGGAACGTGTCCAGAGGAGGGCAACCAAAATGGTCAAAGGCCTGGAAACGATGCCTTATGAGGAACGGCTAAGGGAGCTGGGCATGTTTAGCCTGGAGAAGAGGAGGTTAAGGGGTGATATGATAGCCATGTTCAAATATATAAAAGGATGTCACATAGAGGAGGGAGAAAGGTTGTTTTCTGCTGCTCCAGAGAAGCGGACACGGAGCAATGGTTCCAAACTACAAGAAAGAAGATTCCACCTAAACATTAGGAAGAACTTCCTGACAGTAAGAGCTGTTCGACAGTGGAATTTGCTGCCAAGGAGTGTGGTGGAGTCTCCTTCTTTGGAGGTCTTTAAGCAGAGGCTTGACAACCATATGTCAGGAGTGCTCTGATGGTGTTTCCTGCTTGGCAGGGGGTTGGACTCGATGGCCCTTGTGGTCTCTTCCAACTCTATGATTCTATGATTCTATGATTCTAAGCCTTCTGTGGCAGCCACCATGAGTGGCCAGGCTGTGGATGTGGCAATGGCTCTGAAAATCCTTATGGCAGGTATGTAGCAGGTTAGGATTGCTACATAATCCTAGAACTCAGTGGAACTGGGGACCCAGGGGAGTTGCGCACCGCCTTGAGAGCTCCAGATATATGGCGGTGCATAAGTTGAATAAATAATAAAATAAAAATAATAACTTACTTTTGAGTAGAGGATCGCACTGCTAATGGATCCCTCACCACCACACAATGTATTTTATTTTGTTTTTGTAAACCAGGTTGCATAATTGACCGACAGGCAGGCAGGCAGATGTTTAATTTTACTATATGGTCAATTTGGCTTGTAGAAACAGTTAAGTGTTTCCATTGCTGTTTTGTTTCATTGCTGTCCGCTGTGGGGTGGGGTTTTTTTTGGGGGGGGGTTGTTGTGATGTTGATGGTTTTAATGAAACTTTACTAAGCTTCCTTGAATGCTGTGTATTGTGGCAGAAAGGTGGGTGGCAAAGAAGCTTTCAAGCAACTGAAATACATGTGTGCGCATTAGACGAGATGCACCCACCCACATAACACTTGCAGCTTCAACTTCTTGGGACCCAGGGGAGGGGGGGAGAGAGAGACAAGGGTGGTTATAGGTCAGCCTTACCAGACACCCAAAGAAGTCCATGCTCCAGCTGGGAAGGGGACACTGCCAGCCCTCTGGCCTGGTTCATTTTTATTTATCTTTACAGATGTACCTCAGGTTAAGAACTTAATTCGTTCTGGAGGTCCGTTCTTAACCTGAAACTGTTCTTAACCTGAGGTACCACTTTAGCTAATGGGGCCTCCCACTGCCGCACAATTTCTGTTCTCATCCTGAAGCAAAGTTCTTAACCTGAGGTACTACTTCCAGGTTAGCGGAGTCTGTAACCTGAAGCGTCTGTAACCTGAAGCGTCTGTAAACTGAGGTACCACTGTATTTCTTTATCAGAACATTTCAAGGCAAGTGCTCTTGCAAGGTTGTGGCTCAAGACCATATAATAAAGCATTTATAAAACCAACAATTTCAAACCTAGATTCACCCCTTTAAACAGGGGCGAGCAACCTTTTTTTTCCCCTGCCAAGAGCTGCATTCTCTCCTGGAGGGTATAATTTTCGGTGCAGGGAGGGAGTATGCAGGTGAGTGGAGCTGAAGCTTAACAGTGGGCAGGACCAGAGCAAAGAGCGAATGGGGCCACCCCTTATCTCCCTCTGCCATCCACTTTTCTCTCTCTCCCTTTGTTTTTTTACACCCCTTCTGTCTCCTTCCCTGCTCTACTTCCTCACCCAGCAAACCTCCAGAGGATGATAAGCTTTAAGGTAAGTTTTGCCAGAGGTCTGATAACTTTTAAAATTAAGCAGTGGGCCCACCCCCTGCCTTTAAAAACGAGACAGTAAGACACAGCAATCAAGAGAAAGTGCCTGAAATAAAAACTTCTTTTGGAACGTTTCTTAGAGTCACAAACGAAGGGGCTATGCACAGTTCATGGCGTAAAAATGGGGCCAACACTGGAAAAACCCAAACCTTGCTAGCCAGGGGCTTAATCTCTCTTACTGACTGGGTTTGTTTGTTTTTCTGCTGGGGAGTTTGTTTCTCAACCTTGGGTCCCCAGATGTTGTTGGACTACAACTCCCATCATCCCTGAGCTCTGGCCTTGCTCGCTAGGGGTGATGGGAGTTGTAGTTCAACAACATCTGGGGACGAAAGGCTGTTAGAGAGTGATGCATGATATCTGGATTGCAGCTCTACTGACACCTGTTGATGCTGCCGCAAACTGCCTCCCTCCCCATAGCAGCGCTGCAGTAGCAGGTTGATAGACACCCCCATTGTTCAAGCATTTGTCGCTCCGATTCTTTCCCCATCTATTCAAGGTTATGCTTTTCTAATGGCTGTCATTGTCACAGCATTTGAACACCTTCCAACAAGTAATCTGACATCTGCATGTGTTCCTCATTCTTTCTCACTCTTTCATAAATCTCTGGCAAAAAAACCAAACCCGAACCCTGAGTGCAGTGTGTGTTTTCTTTAGAGTTACCTTTGGAGCAGGAGCGGGAGGGGGGATTGATGAAAATGCTTAGCAAAGTCAGGATATATAAAAGTCAGGATATATAAAGTATGTTTTGCTCATAGCTGAAGACAGCAATACATCCTAGCCACACAATTCTTTGCTAAAAAAAATTATAGGTGCAGGTGAAGAGGCAGCAACAGTAAGGAGGAGGAAAAAAAACAGGTCCAGGCTTGGGCAGTGGGCATCCTCCTTTGGTGTGGCCTTTGGCAGTTGCCCAACAATGTCAACCTTTGTTGCTGGGCACAATGCATGATCTCTGAACGGCATCTGGGTGACTTTGTGAGCTAGAACACAGGAAGCAGCTCTTTACTGAGTGAGATCATTGGTCCATCTAAATCAATATTGTTTGTGGCTCTCCAGGAATATAGGCAAGGTTCTCTCCCAGCCACACCAGGAGGATCAAATTTGGGATCTTTGTGCTCCTATCTTGGACCAGCCATGACAGTCGCACACAAACCACTAACATGTTCCTCAAGCAACTGTAAAGGGTTAAACAAAGTTTAGGGGGTAGAATGGAGAAGACCACACTTTGCATTGCTTAGTTACCATGGCAAACACCCACTGTGAGCACAGTTTTAAAAGCTTTTCTGCTCTTTTAGTAATGTAGAGAACAAGGGGGAAAGTAGGAGAGCACTGAGACTCTTTAAGAATTCACTAAGGCTTTCAGTTAATAACATTATCATTCCCTCTAGAAATGAAATAACCTGAAATTCAGAGCATCAAGGTAATACTCGCCATCCTTGGGGAATGTCTGAAAACTAAACGCAGGATGGACAGAGAAGCAGCAGCAAATGTGGGCCATTTTAACAAGCGATTACCTCTCTGCATTTCCCACATTAGTGATTCAGAGGTAAAATCAAGATTGGTTTGGAATGCATATCCGTGTTTATAATGAGCCTCTCTGTTACAGTTGTTCTCGCATGAACAGGACAAGCGATGTGTTCATTAGACTGAGGCCACAATCCTATTCATGCTTTCTTTGGTGTAAACCCCACTGTCCTCTGTTGGAATGTTCTTGAAAGCAAAAAACCACTGTATGCTTAGCCTGCAGAGCTGCAACCCTGAACCTAAGGACCTAGTGGGTGACTTCCAGTGGATCAGGGTACTCAATATATGCTACTTAGAATTTAGTCATTCATTTTTGTGTTTGAAATACTTATATTCCACCTTGCACACCTGCAGAAAATCTAAGTGGGCTAAACAATCATTGTTTAGAATAGGGGTTGGCAAGGTCTACCTCGCCTGGGCCGGTTCACTCCAGCGGAGATCCCTCTGTGGGCCGGATCGTGCGCATGCCCATGATTTCCGGCTTCTGTGTTTGCGAAGACACAATTTCTGGCCTCTGCGTAGGCGTGATTTCCAGTGTCTGCACATGTGCAGACGCGATTTCTGGCACCACAGAAGCAAGTCACTGCGTCACACCGGTTTAGCGCAGCGGGTGGGGACTCACCAAGCGGGCGGCTCAGTTTGGGGCTGGTTAAACAATCCCTGTGGGCTGCTTGTGGCCCATGGGTCTTAGGTTGCCGACTCCTGGCTTAGAATAAGTAGTTTCTTTTATGGTCTTTAAATAAACCAACAGCAGAAACAGATTGGCAACAACAGAGGGCCTTCTTCACCGCCTCCATTGCATCTGCAGAAAACAGCAGCAGGAGACTTTTTCAGGTGGTTCGCAATCTATCAGAACCACCTGTACCACCGGGGCCTGGTAGGGACCCCAAGATCTCCTGCAATGCTTTTGCAAAGTTTTTTGCAGATAAAATCGCTCAGATTCAGAAGGAGGTAGACTCCACCGTGGGAGCAGGGCCAGGGCGGGAGAGTGCTAGAGTTCTGTCTGGTCCTGTTACATGGGATCAATTCCAATCTGTTACCTCCGAGGATGTGGACAGGCTGCTTGGACGAGTGAAACCGACCACCTGTCTCTTTGATCCTTGCCCATCCTGGCTGATAAAAGCGAGCCGGGAAGGGCTGGGCGATGGGATCTGCGGGGTGGTGAATGCTTCCCTCTGTGATGGAGCCTTCCCAGACCCGCTGAAAGAGGCGGTCATTAAACCGCTTCTTAAAAAAACATCTTTAGACCCGGACAATTTGGCCAACTATCGCCCAGTCTCAAATCTGCCATTCTTGGGCAAGGTGATTGAGCGGGTGGTTGCTGAACAACTCCAAGCACGCCTGGAGGAAACGGACCATTTGGATCCCTTCCAATCGGGATTCAGGCCTCACCATGGGACTGAAACTGCCTTGGTCGCGCTGGTTGATGATCTCTGGCGGGCTAGGGACAAAGGTGAGAGCTGTTTCCTAGTTCTGCTGGATCTCTCAGCGGCCTTTGACACCATCGACCATAACATCCTTCTGGACCGTCTAGAGGGGCTGGGAGCTGGGGGCACTGTTATACAGTGGTTCCGCTCCTTCCTCCTGGGCCGTGTCCAGAAGGTGGTGGTGGGGGGTGAGTGTTCAGACCCCTGGGCTCTCTCTTGTGGGGTGCCTCAGGGTTCTGTCCTCTCCCCCATGCTTTTTAATATCTATATGAAGCCGCTGGGAGAGATCATCAGGGGGTTTGGACTGGGTGTTCATCAGTATGCAGATGACACCCAGCTCTACCTCTCCTTTAAATCAGAACCAGTGAAGGCGGTGAAGGTCCTGTGTGAGTGCCTGGAGGCGGTTGGAGGTTGGATGGCGGCTAACAGATTGAGGTTGAATCCTGACAAGACAGAAGTACTGTTTTTGGGGGACAGGAGGCGGGCAGGTGTGGAGGATTCCCTGGTCCTGAATGGGGTAACTGTACCCCTGAAGGACCAGGTGCGCAGCCTGGGAGTCATTTTGGACTCACAGCTGTCCATGGAGGCGCAGATTAACTCTGTGTCCAGGGCAGCTGTCTACCAGCTCCACCTGGTACGCAGGCTAAGACCCTACCTCCCCGTGGACTGTCTCGCCAGAGTGGTGCATGCTCTAGTTATCTCACGCTTGGACTACTGCAATGCGCTCTACGTGGGGCTACCTTTGAAGGTGACCCGGAAACTGCAATTAATCCAGAATGCGGCAGCTAGACTGGTGACTGGGAGTGGCCGCCGGGACCACATAACACCGGTTCTGACAGATCTGCATTGGCTCCCAGTACGTTTCCGAGCACGATTCAAAGTGTTGGTGCTGACCTTTAAAGCCCTAAACGGCCTCGGTCCTGTATACCTGAAGGAGCGTCTCCACCCCCATCGTTCAGCCCGGACACTGAGATCCAGCGCCGAGGGCCTTCTGGCGGTTCCCTCATTGCGAGAAGTGAGGCTACAGGGAACCAGACAGAGGGCCTTCTCGGTAGTGGCGCCCGCCCTGTGGAACGCCCTCCCATCAGATGTCAAAGAGATAAAGAATTATCTGACGTTCAGAAGACATCTTAAGGCAGCCCTGTTCAGGGATGTTTTTAATATGTAATGCTGTATTGTTTTTAATACTGATTGGGAGCCGCCCAGAGTGGCTGGGGAAACTCAGCCAGATGGGCGGGGTATAAATAATAAATTATTATTATTATTATTATTATTATTATTATTATTATTATTATAACAGAAGGCCTTTGCTGGGCATTAAGCTATGCAGTCACCAAAATGCCCTCCTAAAGTGCCATACCTTCTCTTTAAAGGTAAAGGGACCCTTGACCATTAGGTCCAGTTGTGACCGTCTCTGGGGTTGCGGTGCTCATCTCGCTTTATTGGCCGAGGGAGCCGGCGTACAGCTTCCAGGTCATGTGGCCAGCATGACTAAGCCGCTTCTGGCGAACCAGAGCAGCGCACGGAAACGCCGTTTACCTTCCCACCAGAGCGGTACCTATTTATCTGCTTGCACTTTGACGTGCTTTCAAACTGCTAGGTTGGCAGAAGCAGGGACCGAGCGGCGGGAGCTCACCCCATCGCGGGGATTTGAACTGCTGACCTTCCGATCAGCAAGTCCTAGGCTCTGTGGTTTAACCCACAGTGCCACCCATCTGGGGAGAGGCCAGGACCAAGCTTTGCATATTGGTCCTGAGTTCAGACCCTGGCATCTCTCATTAAAAGGATTGTGTGAGAGGTGATGGGTCATTTTCTCAAACCAGGGTAGCTAATCTGGGCCAAGTAAAATTTATTCCAGGGGCCATGTTCACCCTTTTATAGTCTAGCAGAAGCTGAATGCTGGTAATAGGCGCTCATTTTCTCCTGGGTGGTTTTAGCCTATTATCCTCCTTTGTGTGGCAAATGACCTTTAAGCTCTTTAAGTATTTTCAGAAGCATGTGAGATGATTTGAAGGGTGATGTGTTTGAGAGAATGAGCTGCGTAAGTGAAATAAGGGATGAGCCAGTGTGGAGGAGGTGTGATGGGAATGAGGACCGATGAGGAGAGATTGGGACTGAACGATGGAAACACAAACTGTGCCAAACTGTCACTCATGCAATGCCCCCTTGAATCCACCAAGCCCCCTTTGCAACTTGAATGGATGAGACCATTGCATATCGCTCGCTGAGCCTTTAATTAATGTTCTTGCAAGATCGAACGAATTTATCACTAGTTCCATCTTCAAGCGCAGGACAGCCCTTCTAAAGACTCACATAACAAGAGGAACTGAAATATTTTTAACCCTGATTTGTGCGTGGGAGTGTTTCCTCAAAGAGGTTTGCAAAATAAAACCATAAAGATAGTCACAGTGCGGTGTAGCTGGGACTAGGACATGGCAGACCAGAATTCAAATCCCCACTTGGGTCATGAAGCTCACTGGATGACCTTGGACCAATCACTGCCTCTCAGCCTAACCTACCTCACAGGGTTGTTGTGAGGGTAAAATGGGGAGAAGGAAAACTCTGTAGACCACCTTGAGCTCCTTGGAGCACAGATTAAAATAAACCAAGTAAAAGAAGTGCAAAACAGAGTTGTACTTAAAACAGTGCAAAACAGTGTGACACCAATGGAAAACAAAGATAAAATGACTGATGGGTGGGGAGGAGAATTGAGCATCCTTTTAAAAACAAAAAAGGGGGTGCTTTTTGAACCTCTCCAAAGAGAGAGAATTTCACATTTGTGATGCCACCACCAAAAAGGCCCTCTCTGAAGATCTTTCCAAATGATGGGCAAGAGAGAAGGGATTCTGACACTGATCTCAAGGCCTTAGGGCAGATATGGGTGAAGGTGGTCCTTGAGATAACCTGGTCCAAAGCCAGGCCAGCAAGTAAAATCCTCTATGGCCAATGTAGATTCCTATCAGCATTGCAATATTTTAATGCCATCCTATGCTTCTGGGGAAAATGTGTGGTCCCTGGAACCAGATGCTACAAAGAAGGTGGTTGGAGTTGATTGGGTGATCCTTTCCCTTGCACTTGACACTCTGCTAGGGATGGTGTATCTGTCAGTTTCAGTTTCCCTCAGTTTCTCATTTTTCCCCAGTGTTAAATTCAGTTCTCCACATTTCTACGCCATTTTGTGATACTTTTTATAAAGTCCTCGTAAAAATTCATCAGCAGATTTCTTGTAACATACAAGTGTTTGTATGCAATTCTGCCTTATGTACAGATTTTTGCAAAGCAATTTGCCCTAATATAATACATTTTAAATGTTATTTTCACTGATATATGCAATTTTATGCACAATTTACCCTAGTATGTACATTTTTGTTGCTTTACATGGCTGGAGAATTGCACTTCACCATTTGGCGACCTGTAAATTTAAAAGTTTGGCTGTGCTTCGGATCGTGTACTTTCAGATAAGGCAAATTTGGTAGGTTTGCCTTTCAATGCATACTGATTCAACCCCCCCCCCCCAATCCCTACACTGTGTTAAGAAAGTTTTTTTTTTTTTAGTGGGAAAGGCCTACGTGACTGGATCTTGCCCATATGCTTAGAAAATGGATACACACACACTCTAGAAGCCCTGGTATCACTCCGCAGAGAAGTGTCTCTCAAACTACTGGATAATTCTGTGGAAGAGCCTTGGTAAACAAGCCATTTGTACTAACCCACTGATTGGAGCTCATTGGCTTTTAAGCATGCCCACAAGAGCTTGACAATAATAACTTGATGCTTTTACTGATGTACTCATTATAGTCAGTCTATAACACACATTCAAAAGGAGACGGCATAAAGTTTTTAAAAGATCTCTTCATCTTGTGTAAGTGTCAGAAACAGCTCACAGTGTGCTCAAGGATACTGGAGTGCTTTGTGCTGCAGAAGGCTGCCAGTTTGTTGTAGGGGGGCAGGGAGAGCTGTTTAATTAACTTCTTTCTTTCTTTCTTTCTTTCTTTCTTTCTTTCTTTCTTTCTTTCTTTCTTTCTTTCACTCTTTAAGGTGCTTTTCCATGCCAAAGGTGAAAAGAGAAAAGGGGTTAAGCAGCTCCTCCACCCTAGCAGTGGAGGAAGCCGGTCGGGTGCCTAGGGCAGGGCACACCGTGGGGTCTCTGGAGTCTGCCTGCCTCCTCCCACTAGGCCGCCCTACAGCTGGCGGGCCATTTGGGCAGCAAGGAGCCTGCACACGCCAAAGCCACCACGTCTCTCCCAGGAGAAATGCGTGGCTCGGGCGTGCTGCAGGCCCCGCGGTGAGTGCCTCCCGGCATTTTGTCACCCCCCTCAGTGGTGGCACCTGGGGCAGCCTGCACCTACAGCACTCCCCTTCCTCCACCCCTGCCTACCCCTTCCATTTTTTCCTTCCTTAGAAGCAGCGTCGCATGGCTGCATTTCATTGAAAAGAACAGAACGCATTGGGAGATAGTTATACACATCTCTCTTGTAGAGACTAAGGGTACTCCCAGACAACATATTTATTGAGCATTCATCCTGCTTTGTTTTCAGGGAGATTAAACCATGTTGGCTATTTAATGAGCATCTATTCTGATTTATTTGTAGGGAGGTTAGATGACGTTGCATCAAAGCAAATGTAATCCCACACTTCCCCATGCATTTCCCTGTTACTTTCCTTACTGCAAAAAGTCTGAAATGTATGTTAGTGGGGGGCTTTGTTTGAACACACTTTACGATGTCAGGATACATGTCATTCATTGGCTTAGTACAGTGGTAACTCTGGTTGAGAACTTAATTCGTTCTGGAGGTCCGTTCTTAACCTGAAACAGTTCTTAACCTGAGGTACCACTTTAGCTAATGGGGCCTCCCGCTGCCGCCACCGCGCGATTTCTGTTCTCATCCTGAAGCAAAGTTCTTAACCCGAGGTACTATTTCTGGTTTAGCGGAGTCTGTAACCTGAAGCATCTGTAACCTGAAGCGTCTGTAACCCGAGGCACCACTGTATTACATTTATAGCTTAACTTTCTTTCCATGAACTCAAGGTGGCATGCATGGTTGTCCCCATCCCCATTTTATCCTCACAACAACCCTGTGATGCAGGTTAGGCCGAGAGGCAGTGTCTGGTCCAAGGTCACCTCGTGATCTTTATGGCTGAGTGGAGATTTGAACCTTGGTCTCTCCAGTCCAACATTCTAACCACCACACCAAACTGGTTACCTGTCTATTTCTATTCCCCATATTCTGTTATTTCTCCAAGTAGTAATACAGTGGTACCTCGGGTTACATACGCTTCAGGTTATATATGCTTCAGGTTACACACTCCGCTAACCCAGAAATAGTGCTTCAGGTTAAGAACTTTTCTTCAGGATGAGAACAGAAATTGTGCTCCGGCGGCACGGCAGCAGCAGGAGGCCCCATTAGCTAAAGTGGTGCTTCAGGTTAAGAACAGTTTCAGGTTAGGTACGGACCTCCGGAACGAATTAAGTACTTAACCCGAGGTACCACTGTAATTAGAGATGGTTCATTAACATCTGTCTGTCATAGGTGACAGTGGAGGAGTGTGCCTTTGCTGGTGAGGTCAAGCTGCTGGACGGTTGCAGCACCTGCTGTGGCTGCAGAAACCAATATAGGAGAGACATGTTTGGCTGCAGCTGGGGCAGATGAAATTTCAAAAACTGGTTTTAAAGGTATTGGGGGCATTTGAACAGCAGCCACCCAAGTAAAATATATACTTGGTTGTAGCCAACTAAATTATACACACAGTATACCCATTGAAATTAATGGACCTAAGTCATGCCCATTCATTTAAATAAGTCTACTTTCAGTAGGGTTAACGTTGAATACATAGTGTGGCTCTTCCTGCCTCCTGCCTCCCCCGTCCTAATATTTTGGATCTCTCTGGCACCAGGGCTGGAAATATATTCCAATTTCAAAGCTAGCATCAAAACTCTGCTTCAGAGCCAGACCCCTGTTCTTATGAGAAAGTACTTTTTGACACAATGCATCATTAATTTATGGAATCTGCCTGCCCCAAGATCCGGCGATGAGCACTGTCTGAGATGGTTTTAAAAGCGGATTAGACAAAGCTGTGAAGAATAGATCCAGCTGCAGTTATTAGGCATGAGAGCAGAAAAAGAACTTCAACATTCAGAGAAAGAGCTGTAGCCAATGCTGGTCCTACTCAGAGTAGACCCACTAACATTAATGGGCCTAAGATAGTCATGTCCCTGAATTTCAATGGATCTACTCTGAGTAGGGCTAACATCGAATGCAACACAGTGTACACCTGAATAGCAGATGCTTTTGGGGACATCCAGCAGGGAAGAGCTGTTGTTTTCATGCTCTGCTGACGGGCTTTTTGGAAGGGCATAGCTAATCATTGTAGGGAACAGAGTTTTGGATGGGATGGACCATTGTGTCTGATCCAACTCTTCTCTTCAAATTGTATTGACTTTGGTATTTTGTTTATATCAAACACAACAACTGTGTAATTATGCAATCGTTCTATGTAAGCACAGTGAGGACAATAAGAAGATCTGAAATAAAACAAATGGGCTGGTGGTAGAAGGAGGCAAGGTGGGCACTGACACATTGCCAGAAAAGGTACAAATAACTTCTCTCTGTGTTTGAGGTCAGTGGTGCCTGATTTATGTGCTTCTCCTCCCCACCGACCAATCGATGGGTGCGGTTGACGGGGGAGATGCCTGCACCATTTTGTGTCCCTGTCTCTTTTAGTGCCTTTTTAGATGTGGTAGCCATTTTGAGTTACGCCACACTCACACAGCAGCCATTTTGTGTTATTACACACACACACACAGCAGCCTTTATGTGACTGGTGCATAAGAGCCAACTCCTAGGGGGAGAGGTCGCTTCAGCACCTGCTATAAAATATTTGAGGGGGCCGCCTCCCCCGAAGTTGTTGGGCATTGACATTCAAATGGTGTGTGTGTGTGTGTGTGTGTGTGTGTGTGTGTGTGTGTGTGTTTGCCACATCATGTGATTGATTATGCAAAGTGGAGCTTACCTCGCCCCCCAATATTGTATTCAAAATTCCAAGTGCGCTCACACAAGATTGGCAACATCTGATTTATACATTACACGGCGGTCTTCTGTACCTCTGGTTCAGCCTTTCCCAAACTAGTGCCATCCATAGGTTTTGGATTAAAACTTCCATCAGGCTGCATAAAAACTGCCATCAGCCCGTGATGGTGATGGCTGGAGCTGATGGCAGTTGTAGTCCAAAATATCTGGGGCACACTGGGTTGGGGAAAGCTGGCTTTGTTAAATATATAACACGACGACAACAATGTTTTGCTGGCTCCTTAACAGATTTATCATGTAAATACCAGGGAAGCCCCCTGTTTCTTTCTTACTTCAGCTGTCATTTTTATAGCTGGAAGGTTTGACGCCTGTGATATGTGGCACTATTCCTAATGTGGCAGGTAACCGTGTTTTTAAAGTCCCATTTCTCCCCAGGACTTCACTACCCTTCATTAGGCCTTTTCTGTCTGTGTTACAGCTGCCATGACTGAAATGGTAAGAGACAGTAGTTTCCTCAAACAAAGTGCATCTCCCGGACACAACTTGTGGGCCCTCAAACATAGGTGTGGAGAACTAAGTTTTTATCTGGAGAAAGAAGCTTGAGGGCAAGAGAAAAAGGGGTTAGGAACTCTGAAGCGGAAGCCACAACCCGTAAGAGTGAGTCCCAGTTGAGTGCAGTAAACATGAACAAACATGCAAAGGACTGCTCTGTTAATCTTCCTTCTCCAGTTTTCAGTGAGCAGAGGCTTCCATATCAAATATACCGTATTTTTCGCCCTATAGGACGCACCATCCCATAAGGCGCACCTAGTTTTTTTGGGGGGGAAATAAAGGGGGAAAAATTATTTCCCCCCCCAGGTGCGGGGCTGGGGCGGGGGAGGCCCGAGCTTCCCCCGCCCCAGCCCCCAAACAGGCAGCTCTCTGCAAGCCGTGGGAGCCCAGCGCTGGCTCCCGCTGCTTGCGGAGAGGTCCGCGAAGCCTGGATGCGCTGAGCTCAGCGCGCGCAGGCTTCTGCATGCAAGCAACTCTCCGCAAGCAGCGGGAACGCTCCCGCTGCTTGCGGAGAGGTCCGCGAAGCCTGCAGAGCGAGAGGGGTCAGTGTGCACCGACCCCTCTCGCTCTCCAGGCTTCAGCGAAAGCCTGCATTCGCCCATAGGACGCACACACATTTCCCCTTCATTTTTGGAGGGGGAAAAGTGCGTCCTATAGGGCGAAAAATACGGTAACTATCTTTTTAATGGCTACAGCCCAGCTGAACTTCACCCATTACAGAGCTTCTGTGTGGCAGTTCCCCACACATCCGTCTCTCTCATTATTAATGTTTGGGAGGAATTTTAAATCAACCTTTTTTACCCAAGAATTTGATGGCTGAAAGATACTGTTACTGGTAACTTCGAAATGACTAGCTTGGAGGGTGATTTCAAAATGCTTTTCAATGTTTTTGATTGCTTTAATTGGTGGTTTTTTTAATCTAATTGTTTTTAAATGATTTTGTTTAAGGTATCGTTCTACCTTTTTTGTGTTTTTACCCTGGGCACCCTTGTTGGGAAATAAATTTAATCATAACAATAACAATAACAATAACAATAACAATAACAATAACAATAACAATAACAATAACAATAACAATAACAATAACAATAACAAAAAAGTATTGAGGTATTTGAAGAGAAAGTGGTAGGCTACAGTTACCCTTCAGCTGGTTCCACTTGCAAGCAGTAATAATTCATAAATACTAAATGAACTTGAAAAGCGTAAGAAGAAGAGTCCTGCTAGATCAGATGAAAGGCTCATTATGTTCTTTTAGTGGCCCACCAGATGCCTGTGGGAAGCCCAAAAAGTTTATCCCCACCTGATAAGACTCCATTCAAAATTATTATGGGCACAGTAGTGGTAATTGACACCCACTGGGACTGATGGGTGGAAGGCAAAGAGACCAATGGTAGGTAGAGGCAGAACCAATGACAGGCAGAGCTAACTAATGCTAGTTCTGCCCCCGTTCTTCTCATTGCTGAGTTCTATAAAAGATAGGGCTGCCATATTTCAAAAGTAAAAACCAGGACACCCTGAAAGTTCTTGAGCTTTTTCTTACGAAAACTCAAAAAACCCTGCTATTTTGAGGTTTCCTTGGCGAAGATCCAAAACAATCCACTGCCTTCAGGAATTTCCCCCTGGACGGCACTTCCGCCATTGAAATCCCAGGAAAATCTGGACATATGGCAGCCCTAACAAAGACTAGTTCTTAGTTCTACTAAGACTAAAGGAAAGGAAACTGGCTTGGTTGCAAACATGGAGGCAGGCTGGCTGGCTGAAGGCAGACTGAGGTTGGTGGGATAGTGCCCTCCTTGCCCAAATGGATCAGCCATCACTGGGCCACAAACACACACACACACCAGTGGACAGATTGTAAAAGGAAGGAGGGATTCTCTACGTTTCCAGTTCTCTTCTGCAATTTACTTATCATAAAATGAAACTCTAGCACCCTACCACCCCTAATAATTCTTCACACATGCAGTTCTCTATAAGAAGGCGGAAACTTTTTACTAATAGGTAAAAAGGTGGGTAAGGTAAAGGACCCCTGGATGATTAAGTCCAGTCAAAGGTGACTATGGGGTGCTGTGCTCATCTCGCTTCAGGCGTTTGTCCGCAGACAGCTTTCCGGGTCATGTGGCCAGCATGACTAAACTGCTACTGCCGCATGGAGGACCATGACAAGTGCCAGAGTGCACGGAAACGCCATTTACCTTCCTGCCGCAGTGGTACCTATTTATCTTCCACTGGTATGCTTAATACAGCTACCCTGAAGCATGGCTGAAGAAATTTCTCTTCTCAGCTTGTTTCTCGGCTTGTTTAAAAACCCATACAGCTAGCCTAGCAAGCTGGTGCCCTCCTCCCTGAAGAGAAAACCTCAATGATTAAATCCTCTTAAAAGCAAATTGTCGCAATGAATGGAAAGAAGGATCTGCGCTCCCTCTCGCTCCTTCTCTCCAACTGATAGTTCCATTCATTTGGTAAAGGCCATTGTGCCCATCGCTCCCATGATGGAAAGGAACACTTGGGCTACTTTTGTATGATTCCCTGCTGTGTTCAAAACTAAATTAGAAACATGCCCCCAAATCATGACATCTCTGTAAAGTGATTTCTGTGCCATTAGAGCAGTTTTTAATGAATAGCACCCAGCAGACCACCACCTCTTCCTTCAGCAGCTAGGAACGACACATGCAACAATTTCAAACATATGAAATAATGCACACCCTGGGAGGAGAATCGTGATATGAAAGCAAATCTTGCTAAAAATGGACTTCTCCCTAGAATGCTGTATTGCCCTATATTTTACATGTTTGTAACATACCAATTGTCATGCTAAGGAGCCCTCTTCCCCTGCACACCACTGATGACAATGGCAGTTGTTTTAATTCATTCATGTATATGTTGGCTCTGTTAATTCATTTATTCTGAAATAGCCTTGTCTTCCACTGATTAAAAATCCAAAGGGGAATGATAGTTCTGTGGGTTAATTTTATATTTGAAAATTTAATTGTCCTACAATCAACCATAAAAAACAGGGATGGGGAAGTTGTGAACCTCCGCATAGAGCTGGATTTCAATGGCCAAACCCAGTACAAACGCAAGATCCCAGCACATATAAAATGGTGCTATATTTTGCTCACAAACAAGATATCTAGCACTAGTTTCACACGTGTAAGGAAATTATCTTCAAGTGTGGCAGAATCAACCCAGGAACCCCTTGCCCATTGAGATTAGGCAGGTGCATTTGCTGTACAGTGGTACCTCGGGTTACATACGCTTCAGGTTACACACTCCGCTAACCCAGAAATAGTGCTTCAGGTTAAGAACTTTGCTTCAGGATAAGAACAGAAATCGGGTTTCGGCGGCGCGGCAGCAGCAGGAGGCCCCATTAGCTAAAGTGGTGCTTCAGGTTAAGAACAGTTTCAGGTTAAGAACAGACCTCCGGAACGAATTAAGTACTTAACCCGAGGTACCACTGTACTGTTTTTGGTACCTGCTATAATCTCTTTGGGATGCGGGTGGCGCTGTGGTCTAAACCACTGAGCCTAGGGCTTGCCGATCGGAAGGTTGGCGGTTTGAATCCCTGCGACGGGGTGAGCTCCCGTTGCTCGGTCCCAGCTCCTGCCAACCTAGCAGTTCAAAAGCACGTCAAAGTGCAAGTAGATAAATAGGTACTGTTCCAGCAGGAAGGTAAACAGGGTTTCCTTGCACTGCTCTGGTTTCGCCAGAAGCAGCTTAGTCATGCTGGCCACATGACCCAGAAAAACTGTCTGCGGACAAACGTCAGCTCCCTCGGCCAGTAAACTTAGATGCACACAGCAACCCCAGAGTCGTTCACTACTGGACTTAACTGTCAGGGGTCCTTTACCTTTACCTTTATAATCTCTTTTGTCTAGGCAATCCAACTGAGATTTATAAAGTTCACACACACACACTTTCAACTGCTGATTTTATTTATGTTTAGAAAATAATCTAGGTCTACTTGTTTTTAAGCTTTTGGCCTTTTCTTGATAGTTTTAATTTATATTTTATGTAAAACGGGGGAGGGGGGTTGTTTTGTTTTTACAACTGAAGCCATATACAAATTCTGGTAATTAATTAATTACAGTCATACTGTAAGTCATCCAGAATTAGCCTGAAAAGCATTCCCTTGTATAGTAATTACAACAAAGCATAAAATTACCCAGAACAACAAAGTATTGATGTTCAATTGCTTCGACACAATACAATACATTTTTCAAAACTTTTTTACTGTTGCTTTCTAATCCCTCGGGAGGAAACTACACTCCCATACTGAAATACGTGTCATCTGTCAGGGCAGCCAAGGCTGCTTTGATCCCGAACTCAGGCCTGAAGTCAGATTGGAGTGGGTTAGCAGATGACATGGTGTGTGAGAGAAAGCCCTGATTTTTTTCAAAGAAAACAGCCTACAAGCAACATAAATTAGTGCACAAAACAAAGAACAACTGTGTGGAATATATATATATATATTGCTTTTGGTACCCACTCAGAGGCTCTGCTTGGCTCCCAGTAAATGTCAGAGGTTTTGTTTTGGTTGTTAGCACTAGTCAGAAACTCTGAGTGGTTACAACTTTCAGACAAGAAAGACCCATCTTTCTTACATTCATTCAAACTAGCCACAATCTGATTTCCATAACTCAGGGTATGGTCTTCTTGATGGGAACAACCAATACATTCACCTTAATGTAAACACCATGACTCCTTGAGCCTATCATCATCATCATCTCACCTTTTTGCTAAGGAGCTCAAGGTGGCACACATCATATTTATTTCACCCATTTTATTCTCATAGCAACGCTGTGAGCTAGTAGGTCTGGCCGAGTCACAGCGACTGGTCCATGTTTACTAAGTTAGTTTCATGGCAGAGTGGTCTCCTAGGCCCACACGCTAACCACCACACTGCACTGGGTTTTAACCTGGAATTGCTTCTATCTCTCATGTGTGTAATCTGTGGGATAACCAACTTCATATAACCAACATACTTAAGTCTAATTAATGCATGAAGAGGCTGAGACCAAGATGTAAGCTGTCCTGCCAGGCTTAGTTTACCTTGAGAGGAACCACATAATCAAGCTTTTGTTCCCCTCAGTCTATATGAGAAGCTCCCTGTGTGAAGATGATTGAGCTGGTTGCTCCAGCTAAGACCGCATGGCTCTCACAAGCCACTCTTTGAGTTCCTATACCAATAATTTAGGAACTTTCACCATTTTGAAACTAAGCCAAGTTTTAATGCCTGTGCAACTTTCTGAAGCACATGAATCTGACCTTTGAGGAGTTTGTAAGTAAACCATTTTTAACTTACCAAACATGTGGTCGTCGTCGTCCCCCCCCCCATGCTGGGGAAAGAGGAAACTTTTGGAAAGCACAGGGCATATTTTAAAAGTCTGACAGCTTATATTTCCATGTTTTACTTTGCTGCATTTTAAATCTCTCTTGGAGTTCTCTCACCAAAGAGTACTTGCCCGAAACTTGGATCTTGGCATCTAAGAATTCTTCTTTTCATCCCTATTTTTCCCTTGAACCAACATACCCATCCAGTGTCATTACTTCACACGAAACTTTGTGATATCTGATGGATCTATGAAAGAGCTGGTGCCCTTGTACACATTTTGCTGGTGTTTAAAAATGTAACAGTTCCATCACTAGTGTAGCAAAACTGCATCACTATGGTGCAAAAAGAAGCATCTGTTGAATTTCTGCCTGCCATCTGCAGAAATCAAACGTACTGAGCTGCTGCCAGGGGAAAAATAAAAATAAGAAGTGGTAACTCTTGACTGTGACTTGGCATCCCACACAATCATGAAAATGATATTCAAATGGTTTTAATTGCCTGTCGCTAAAATCAGCTGTGGGCCCTCGTGCTCTGGATATGCATTGTGCAGTGGAAAACAGGTCGTTCACTCCTGTAAGGCAAGATAACTCAAGCTTACTCCCATCCACTAGACAGAGCCACCTGGAATTTCCAGCATTTGCATATCTACCCAGTTTAATTTCCCGGTCTTATGCCGCTCAGTAGTGTTCAATAAAGCAAATTACTTTGGAATTGATTTACATGTAAATAGCAATTGAAGGATAAAGTTAATGTTCTTATTCACGGGTAGAGGGTAACAAAGGACAGCTGTGCCCTACATTACCACTCGGTTTCCTGCATGACAGATGTGGGTTCTTCTTCCTCCATGAGGTCCACTTGCAGTGGGGTATTCCTGCCTCTTCAGCTTGCAGCGCAACCCACAAAATATCGGAAAGATCACTGATCATAGTGTGTTAAAATCAGCCGAGGGGGCTCTCTTGGTAGTCCCACTCCCCTCAGAAGTGTGGGGAATGGCACTCAAGGATGGAGCTTTATTTGTAAGGTAAAGGTAAAGGGTCCATTAGGGTCCAGTTGTGACTGACTCTGGGGTTGCGGCGCTCATCTCGCTTTATTGGCCGAGGGAGCCGGCATACAGCTTCCAGGTCATGTGGCCAGCATGACTAAGCCGCTTCTGGCGAACCAGAGCAGCGCACGGAAGCGCCGTTTACCTTCCCGCTGGAGCGGTACCTATTTATCTACTTGCACTTTGATGTGCTTTCGAACTGCTAGGTTGGCAGGAGCAGGGACCAAGCAATGGGAGCTTCCCGTCGCGGGGATTCGAACCGCTGACCTTCTGATCGGCAAGTCCTAGGCTCTGTGGTTTAACCCACAGCGCCCCCCACGTCCAGAGGCTTTCTTTGTAGCAGCACCTAAACTGTAGAACTCCCTCCCTGCAGAGGTGCATCTTAGCACCTTAGTTTTATAGCTATCATCATATTCTGAAGATGCACCTCTTTAACCCTGGCATTGGATGGTTATTTCGCTTTGTGGCAGCAGCATTCTTGGTGGACTGATACTGTCCTGTTCTGGTTGGAACAGCTTTATTTGTTTTCATAATTGTGACTGTTATTCTAATTGTATATTATGTTGTTGTAACCCACCCTCGCATCTTATGGTGAAGGGTGGGTAAGAAAGAACTCGTACAAACAAATAGATGAATATGCTTTCAAACCCATGTTCTTACTAACACAGAGAGACTGCCAAGAAAATGTCTGCCGTCATAACTCTATCACTCCTGTGACATTTCTATGATCAGTTATCGTATGATTGCTTGCCTACTGTTCTCCTGAGCAGAATGTGCTTTCTTTTTGATGAAGGATCAAAACATATGGCTTCATTTGGTAATACTTGCTAACTAAGGAATAAGTTGCCTTGAGCTTGGCAGAACTTATTTCTAGGGTGGCTGCATGGCAGACGGACATTCCTCTATTTAGGTCCAAGTCCTATGTAAAGAAAGGGACACGGGTGGTGCTGTGGGTTAAACCACAGAGCCTAGAACTTGCCGATCGGAAGGTTGGCGGTTCGAATCCCCGCGATGGGTTGAGCTCCCGTTGCTCAGTCCTTGCTCCTGCCAACCTAGCAGTTCGAAAGCATGCCAGTGCAAGTAGATAAATAGATACCACTCCGGCGGGAAGGTAAAGGGCGTTTCCGTGAGCTGCTCTGGTTCGCCAGAAGTGGTTTAAGTCATGCTGGCCACATGACCCAGAAGCTGTACGCCAGCTCCCTCGGCCAATAAAGCGAGATGAGCGCCGCAACCCCAGAGTCGGTCATGACTGGACCTAATGGTCAGGGGTCCCTTTAACTTTTACCTATGTAAAGATAAAGATTCATTGGCACAATGGGTCAGTGCGTCTGGCTGTCAACCAGAAGGTTCGTGGTTCAAGCCTACCCAGGGATGCCTGTGGGCAGGATTCCTGCATTGCAAGGGGTTGGACTAGATGACCCTCAGGGTCCCTTCCAACTGTACAATTCTAGGATTCTAAGTAACAGGAGCTGTGCACACACCATACATTCAAAGCCCATTTAAAACACATGGCTTCCCTACGAAGAATCCTGGGAACTGAAGTTTGTCCCCTACAGAGCCACAACTCCCAGCATCCTTAACAAAGTAGAGTTCCCAGGATCCTTTGGGGGAAGGCATGAGCTTTAAACCCATGCCAAGAGCAAAGCCCTTCAATTGCCCTTCTATACTTAGCTGGACCATAAAGAAGGCTGATTGCCAAAGAACTGATGCTTTTGAATTATGGTGCTGGAGGAGACTCTTGAGAGTCCCATGGACTGCAAGAAGACCAAACCTATCCATTCTTAAGGAAATCAGCCCTGAGTGCTCACTGGAAGGACAGATCCTGAAGCTGAGACTCCAATACTTTGGCCACCTCATGAGAAGAGAAGACTCCCTGGAAAAGACCCTGATGTTGGGAAAGATGGAGGGCACAAGGAGAAGGGGACGACAGAGGACGAGATGGTTGGACAGTGTTCTCGAAGCTACCAGCACAAGTTTGACCAAACTGCGGGAGGCAGTGGAAGACAGGAGTGCCTGGCGTGCTCTGGTCCATGGGGTCACGAAGAGTCGGACACGACTAAACAACTAAACAACAACAACAACTTAGCACCTGGACAGCACACTGAGCAAGCACACAGCAAAGTCTTCCCTGCCATGGCAGTGAGACACATTGCACTTCTATTTCAATCATAGGAATTATTCCTAAATCCGCATCGATAGTTATACATTAGCATGTGCATATTTTATGCAGATCTGTACCATCTTTGCTGGTGATGTGTGAGCAATTTATTGCTGAGCAAATGTTTAAAAATGTATGCAGAGACACTTCTTTTTTTATGTGTGTCACTGAACATCTCTGGGATGACTTAAACCCATTCATTGCTTTATTAGTATTGGTTTGTTTGTTCAATTACACCCCATACCTTCAGCCCACCAAGCTCCCAAGGTGGTGAAGGAGACATATAAAAAGCACCCTCTATTAATTAATAATAACAGCCAATAACATGACAAACAACAGCAAATAAAACCAAGCTAATAAATATGTAAGCAAGATGTGTCCATTAGTGCTAGATCTCTTTTACTTTATTATCCTGCCTTGTTAATTTACCCCACTTCCTCTAGTGGGAATCTGAAAGATGTTTAGGGTAATAGAACCTTGAATTAATCTCACTGCCCAGGCCTATTAATTGTAATGAATTGTGCACTGTAATATACAAGCCTTCTCTTATACAAGTAGAGAGAATGCTGAGGAAGAGTTGTTATTGCTAAAATCAAGATGCTTGTCTGTACCTTTTTTGTCCAGGGAGACATAACACGGTGTGAGAAGAAAGACAGAATTTACAAGCTGAAAGTTAAAGCAAATTAGATTATCTCCAGCAGCAAGCATGAAGTACCTCCAGAGAACTGTTGCTGAAAATTGGGTTCAATTGAGTAAGCTCACGGAACCAGAATTGAGGAGTATCCAGAGCCAGTGGCGTGGGGCAAAGCTGAAAACCGGGGCCAGAGTACCTGTGAACTCTGACAAATCAGAAGGCAGTACCCAAGAGCAAGCCAGAAGCATGAACAGAGAACAATCAAAGGTTACACTGCAGGTGTGACAAACCTTTGGCGCTCTAGAGGTTGATGAACTACAACTCCCATAAACCCTGGCCTTTGACCAAGCTTGTAGTTCAGCAACATCTGCAGGGCCAAGCAGTAAATCACTGTACAGTTCTTCTTGTCCAGGGGGATACAACAGCCCATTTGGCTAGGTACGGTCCCTCACTACTATTTGCCCAAGCAACAATCCTATGTTTATGTTATGTTATGGTTTATGTTATGTTGTGTTCTGGCCCAAAGGCCCCCAAACAGGTTAACAGGATAGTAATACCAAAATAAATGCACTAGGTCACTCATTGAAATAATAAAAGATAGCCAAAGCAAAATATCCAAAGTGAACCAGCCAAAAGAGGATGTGATTGACTGACCTAGGACTTTCTCACTCAACCCACCTCAAACCTCAGCTCTGTATCCTCCTCTCGCTACATCAGTGCAAACAAGCAAACCCCCACTGCTTTGTTAATCAACCCCCCCCCCCAGTCCCTGCTTCCCTGTTACAAGACCCTGACAATCCATTTTCCCAATGATAAACAACAAAAGATTAGGTAAAGATAAAGGGACCGCTGCTGGAGGAGAATCTTGAGAGCCCCGTGGACTGCAAGAAGAACAAACCTATTCATTCTTAAGGAAATCAGCCCTGAGTGCTCACTGGAAGGACAGATCCTGAAGCTGAGACTCCAATACTTTGGCCACCTCATGAGAAGAGAAGACTCCCTGGAAAAGACCCTGATGTTGGGAAAGATGGAGGGCACAAGGAGAAGGGGACGACAGAGGATGAGATGGTTGGACAGTGTTCTTGAAGCTACCAGCATGAGTCTGACCAAACTGCGGGAGGCAGTGGAAGACAGGAGTGCCTGGCGTGCTCTGGTCCATGGGGTCACGAAGAGACGGACACAACTAAACGACTAAACAACAACAACAAAAGGGACCCCTGACCATTAGGTCCAGTCATGGCCGACTCTGGGGTTGCAGCGCTCATCTCGCTTTATTGGCCAGGTTAATCTTTGGATTTTTCTATTCTTAGGATCGGTTCCTCACATGTAGACTTTGGTTTGTGGTTTAAGTCCTTGTGACAATTCACCAACACTTTTGTGTGAATTTCTCCTAATCTCTTCAAATTCATATGTAATTTCGCCTAGCACACATGTTTGCAAGGCACTTTCTGCTAGTAGGATGCATTTCTATGCACATTTCTTAGCTGGAGAACGGTATTGCAAAATTTGGAGAAGTGCAAATTATGAAGGACAGCTGTGTTTGGGGTAGTTTGGAAAGAGAAATTGGTTTGCCTTTAAATGCGAACTGGATTAAATTTATCCCACTTCCCATGCCTACACGTACTCAATGAGATACGGTTACATGATAACATCTGAAGCCAAACAGAGTGGGGGGAAAGCTCCCTGTTCTATCTTGAATATTTCTTCCTGGGAAAAATACTAAAGTGCAAGAAGATCTGGAAGAGAAGATGCAAATGGCACTTCAGAACTTCTGAGCTACTGGAGGGAAACTGGAGGGAACAAGAGAACAAACTAGAAAAATAAGAAAAAATGCAAAAGTTGGTTAGGATGTTGAAAGAATGTTGGCCCAAAGCCAGTTCTCAATGCCATGGGACATGAAGGACTTCTGAAACCCAGACAAAAGTTTAGCAAGAGAAAAGGGGATTTTACTCTGAAAAGAACAAATTGTCCTTCTAAAATCACTGAGACCAACTATGCTGGGAAAGATTCCCATAGGACGTTTTGTCACAGTTTCATGCAAACAAAGAGAGGCATGTGAAGTATATGATATTGGCCTGGCAGGAGTGCTCAGATAGAACATAATGATATCCAGGTGTTCCATATGTTTGAAATATCAAGAAGAGCTAATAACAGTTGGAGCCATCCCTGCCAGGACATGGCTGCAAATTTAATCAGATCTGTTCACATGGGAACAGAAACATAACTTGTTGATAATGCCCAAATGCAAGGATTAGAAGTGAAACTACAGTTTGGTGTGATGTCTGAATTGACAAACAATTATTTGCAATCAGCCAGAATCAGAAACCATGGTCTACAATGTATTTGCAAAGCATGGTTTGTACTAACTATGGTTTGGTGTGATAACTCAACTGACAGATCATACAGTCGTACCTTGGTTCTTGAACGCCTTGGTATTCATACATTTTGGCTCCCGAATGCCCAAAACCCAGAAGTGTTCCTGTTTTCGAATGTATTTTGGAAGCCGAACATCCAACATGACTTCCACTTGAGTTCAGGAAGCTCCTGCAGCCAATTGGAAGCCATGCCTTGGTTTTCTAATGTTTTCGGAAGTCAAATGGTCTTTCAGAATGGATTACGTTCGAGAACCAAGGTACAACTATTTAGGTGTTTTTATCTTCGTTAGCTATCCTTCTATCACCACAGGCTTCTAAGCCATAGAGGAAGGTGTGAACCTATGAAGCTGAGTGCTGAGAAGGGGGGAAATGAAAGCCGATGAGCCATTCTCAACCATGGTTTGCCCATTGTACCGTTGGAAACTGAAACTATGGAATGCATTCTCAACTACAGTTTGCACAGATCATGGTTTGGCATGGTCTGCAGCTGGACTAATTAAAGACCATGGTTTATATAAGGCAAAATTTACTTCATCAGATGTGTGAGCTACACTTCTATAAGACAGGTAATTCCTGTCTTTAATGTATAATAAGAGCTCTCCAGATCAGGCTACAGATTCATCTGGACCAGCAGTGGTCTACTTCCCACAGAGGCCAAGCACATGCACCCACGAAACAACAAACATCTGTTGTTGCAGGAAATATGCATGCTTCTAGGATACACAGAATTTTTCATTTGGCAGAATTCTGCCCAGTGTAACTCAAATGCTTGTATACTGTTACATCTATAGGATGCTGAATAAATAATCTCACCCAGTTAAATAAATAATCTCACCTAGTGGGAATCCCCTTGGAGTTGCATTGCATTTGTAGTGGTTAAGGAGAAGTTACTGCTATTCTCTGTTAATGTAAAAGATGGGATACAGAGAGAGGGAGGGAAGGAGAGAGTAAGGGTTTAAGGCTTACAGGCTTGATGTGTTGCAGCTGTTTATATTTTGAACCATCAAGCACATACTTCCTAAGAATCTTAATTCCACAATGCTTTGAATTTTGGTGTCACGCTTGTCAAAACAAATCATTATGGCCATAGCTATGGTTGACAGACGTCACCATTTTGTCAATAAAATCAAAGCGCATTGTTTCCCAGGATTTTGTATTTTTGGGTTGAGATTCCACTCACATATTTAATTGCAACCTAGGCTGCAAGGCACCAGAGTGCCAGAACGAGGGACACAAAACTATCACTTGTAATCAGGAACAAAAATATTGAGGCACGCACATTGAAATGAGCTGCTCCCGGGAGCCATGAAGAATAGTTCCTGTATAATGGAGGTCAATATCATGTCAATTCAGGAAATCAAATTCTGTTTAGGAGTGCTGCGAAGCAAAAGTTATTTGCTTAACAGTATTTGCTTAATTGTCTACAGGACACTCATAGAGTTTTTTGGGGGGTGGGAGGGGGGCTTTGTCAAGTGGTAGGAGACCTTAGGACCACCATACAGGGCCAGCCAGTGGGGTGCCTTCCAAATACTTATTGGACTACATTTCCCATCATCCCTGACCCCTGGCCATTCTGGCTGGGACTGATGAGAACTGGACTCCAGCAACACCTGGAGAGCACAAGGTATTGTCTACCCCCACATATTAGCAGGTAAATTTTCTCTCGAGTGGTATGATGATTTTGTAGTGATTTATTTAGGCATGTTTGGCTACGTCTATATCAGTCAAGTAACATCAACATGAACTATGCCTTTTCAAAATCCATCTTTGTGCAACCTGTGCAAGGCAAAAATTGACCCACAAGAGAATAGTGTGTAACTGCAGAGGCCTCCGATACATCACATGAGTTGATGACCTGATCGACTGCAGAATGGGAGGCTTCATGCAAGAACAATGAGGATCTGGGAGATCCCATCTGATGCCCCACTGTCCATATAAGGACTGGCTGGGCTTAGCAAGAGCCCTTGGGCACATCATATGGTGATGCACCTTCCTCCTCCTGAGTCAGGTGGTGATGATGCTTGCATGTTGTTGGCATGTTGCCTCAACTGGTCACCTTCTCCCAACACATCACAACCATTTCCATTTGAACAGGCCCCTGACCAAGCAAGTAGGTAGGCAGAGGAACAGATGGGGCCACATGGTCCAGTGCTTGCTCTGCTCACCTGCTGCATGCTGGCACCCACCAGCAGCACTGTGCTTTTGCAGCATTTATTTGGAAGGGCAATCAATGAGCAGGTGCCGGACAGAGCGAGGTGTTGGAGGAAATGCAGTATGTACTGTGCTCCCTAAGCTGTGTTCCCTCAGGTGTGATGAAGGTTCTACATAGGCAACAATGAGATGGAGGAGGCAGAGCAACCAGAACCAACTCTGGGATTGGTTGCAAGCAGGCAGATGAGGTCTGACTGAGGTTGATGGGTGTTATGTACTGAGTTGAATAGGATCCAAAAGGCAGCAGTCTGATTGGTCCTAGAACAATAGGATTCAGAATGCAGCAGTCTGATTGGTCCTAGAACAATAGGGTCCAGAATGCAGCAGTATGATTGGTCCGCAGGAGCCACCCAATCCAGCTCCAGGTGGAAGTGAATCCGCAACCTGATTGGCCTACAGGAGAATCCCAGAATTAGCCAATCACGTGCGGTCCATTGTGTAAATAATGTATACAAGGCAGATATTTTGGGGGAACATTCATTCCTTACTACTATGAGCTGAATAAAGAGCATGAAATCCACACTTGACTCCGAGTATTTTTCAATGGAGCAGTGCCCCATTCACCCTAATGAACCTGCCTCCACGCTTGGCACATTTTGTACCAGCCTGATAGGTGCGGAATAGCATCTTCTTGTTACCTTATACAGGGTAGCATGAGGGACCCCAGGGGCCTGCAGGAAGGCTACTCAGCTCTCCCCAGCTGCTTCGGTGGTAGGAAATAAAAGGGAGTGAGGGTAGGAGACCCAAAGAGGAGTGAGAGGACAAGGGGGAGAGCAACAGGAAGCTACTCAGGATGGGCTTACCTGCAACTCCAAGCAGCCAGTCATGAGGTGGTGAGTTACCCTTGCTTGAAGTCCCATCTGCAGAGCAAAGTGTGAACACAGGATATTTGGCTTGCAATGTCAGAGCTGTGTCCTTTGGAAAACATATGGGAGCAAGCCTCCAAGCAGCATGAGGTGGCGTGGGCCCTAACAGGGAACAATTTATTTTAGATCATTCCTGGTTGTACAACCTCCCCTTCCCTCTTCTGCCAGCCTGAGGGTTATTCTCATTTTCTACATAGCACAGCAAGGGACAATTAGCACTTTGTGATAATTACCGAAGACTCTTTTCTTAGACACCTTCATCTTCAGACCAAGCTCCAGCCTTGTTAAGTTTTGTTTCCACCTGTTACATGTCTTTAGATGACCTCTGTCCCAAGTACATGGTTCCCCCCCACCCACTCCCATCCTGCTATTTTAGGACCTGCACCTATCCCAGGATCTGAAACATCAATGCAAACCACAACGGCCTTGTCAAAATCCCAGGTCAACTCCAGTCGGGAGTGTTGTTCAGGCCAGCTTCAAGCCATCAAAAGATTTCTGTCAGAAATCCATCCAGCAGACTTCATCTGATCTATCTTTAGAAAGGCGCAGCAACAGAGCTGGCATTTGGAACAAAAGCCCAGCAAAAATATGCTAAGCCTATAAAAAAGACTGATAATTTCTGAGCACTAGGCCCATGCAAACAGTAGCATTTGCCAACAGGGTGTAGCGGGTGGAAAGGAAACACAGCTCCAGGATTTTTGCTTTTAGAGCAGGAATGATGATCTTGCAGGTGATAGTGAGGTTACCAAGGTTCTTGGCAGATTAGCACAGAAAAGGAGTGAGGGATTTTTTTTCCAGCTTGAAGGCCACATTTTCATCACAGCAACCTTCTAGGAGCCACATGGACAAAGGCATGCAGAACAATAAATATATATTTTAGACAGCAGGCAAGTTTCTGCACACAGTCACATATTCCTCTCTATCTTTCATTGGGGCAAGGAAGAGGCATTATCAGATTCCCAGGACTTACTCCAGCCAGACAAAAACACCTCAAGGGTCATCTAGTCCAACCCCCTGCAATGCAGGAATCTTCTGCGTAATGTGGGGCTTGAACCCACATCCCCGAGATTAAGAGTCTCATGCTCCGCTGAAAAGTCCCAAAGGGCCTGATAGAGAGGCCTAGAGCGACACATATGGCGTCTGGGTGTGAGGTTCTCTACCCGTGACATACAGGAAGTCAAGAGAATGGGGGAAATAATCAAATGGAAACCGGGTCCTCCCTTTCCCCCATGCTTTGACTGGTTCCTCCTATTTCACACATCCTCCAGATGTTTTGGGACTACAACTCCCATCATCCCTGACCACTGGTCCTGTTAGCTAGGGATGATGGGAGTTGTAGTCCCAAAACAGCTGGAGGGGCGAGTTTGCCAATGCCTGGTTTAAAGGGTAACACTTCTTTGCAAGATTGTTTGCACTGCTATTTAAAAGCTAAAGGTTGCATTTCCGCTGGCTGGAGATCTTTTGCTAAAGCTCAATATGTTATTCAAGTTGAGTTTGTTCTATAAAAATCCTGTCACGTGATCCTAATAAACCAGATTTCATTTTACTGCCACTCTTTTTCTTTTTTTTGCAGGGAGTGCATGTGTGTATGGATCAACACATTTGCCTGCATTGATGGGCGGGGTACGTATTATGCTGGAATTATTCTGTGAGAGCCTTGTGTTCCTTAGGTGCAGATGTTCGGGCTTGCAATATTGATTTTTTACTAAAACCCTGAAAGTCAAAAACCAGAGCAATATGCAAAAAAATTAGTGGCTGTTGTGCTCTGGGACTGATGAGAAGTGGAATCCAACGGCATCTAAAGGGCTAAACAAATCTGTTCCTCTCCTCTTTTTGGATGAGGTGGATCCTTGGTCCAATAGGGCTCTTCCCTTAGAACAGGGGTCAGCAAACTTTTTCAGCAGGGGGCCGGTCCACTGTCCCTCAGTCCTTGTGGGGGGCCGGACTATATTGGGGGGGGGAGTGAACGAATTCCTATGCCCCACAAATAACCCAGAGATGCATTTTAAATAAAAGGACACATTCTGCTCATGTAAAAACACACTAATTCCCGGACGTCCGCGGGCCGGATTTAGAAGGCGATTGGGCCGGATCCGGCGCCTGGGCCTTAGTTTGCCTACCCATGCCTTAGAACTTCCCTCAGGAGATCAGCAAACAGGAGTGTTAAGCAACATCTTCATGCTTTCATAAGGTGCTCTTCTTCTTTCCCAGGTGTTTTTTAATAACAAATCTGTCACTAAAAACAATCTGCCATTTGTGGGGTGGAGGGGACCCTCTAAGGTATTTGTCTCGTCTTCTGGAATCCTTGTATGCTATGACTCATCGGCTTTTCGAAAGACGGTGTCGGCTTCTCACATTCATAACTCTTCCTATGAATTTCCTGCTGTGCGTCTTCCTTTCATCTAAACAATCTTTCTTTTATGGCTGCCCTCAGGAGCAAGGAAATTAAAACCGGCGAGGTTAACATCTCCTTCCGCATTCGCTGCATTCTATCAGTAATTTAATCTTTTGGCTTAAAACCTGTGTTTTGGAATGTGCTTGATGGCGCATTCATAAGGTAAGCAACATTTGGTCTCCTCTGCCTTGCGGAACACACGTTTTCACAGCCAGGCGTAAACAAAGGAGGAAATTAAAATTCACTTATGCTCCCATTTCTGATTCTTTTTGGTGGGGAGGAATGTTGTAGCAGAATTACTAAATTACTGGGTCAGACTTGAGGCGTCTGTAACATGATACTGCATTGATCTTTTTTATATATAATAATTTTTTATTGTTTTACAACACACATAAACAATTTTATCCAATTTTAACAAACAAATTCTCTTGAGAGTCCCATGGACTGCAAGAAGATCAAATGCATCCATTCTTAAGGAATCAGCCCTGAGTGGTCACTGGAAGGACAGATCATGAAGCTGAGGCTCCAATACTTTGGCCACCTCATGAGAAGAGAAGACTCCCTGGAAAAGACCCTGATGTTGGGAAAGATTGAGGGCACAAGGAGAAGGGGACGACAGAGGACGAGATGGTTGGACAGTGTTCTCGAAGCCACAAACATGAGTCTGACCAAACTGCAGGAGGCAGTGGAAGATAGGAGTGCCTGGCGTGCTCTGGTCGATGGGGTCACGAAGAGTCGGACACGACTAAACGACTAAACAACAACAAGGGTGCTGGGAACTGTAGCTCTGTTCAGGGTTCCCAGGATTCTTTGGGGAAAGCCGTGTGCATGATGTGGAAGTGATTGGGGAAACTAGCAAAAGACAGAACTTTTTCTAGCATAAAGATGCAAATGGTGGAGACAGCATCACCCATTATATTTTTGCCTACCCTGCCAGAAGAAGAAGTGGCCTTCCATTTGTGTTCAGATTTAAACATACTGAAGAATAGTGAGTTCAGCTACTGGTCCATCTGGCTTAGAATTATCTAAATCTGACTGGCAGAAGGTCTGTGGGGACTCATAGGGGAAGTCACCTACCCATTGCTACAGTTGAGATCCTTCTAAGCGAAGATGCAAATGACGAGCAATGCAGTTGTATAACATATCTATTCAGAAATAAACTCCAGTTGAGTTCTGTGATACTTACTACTTCTGGTATGGTATTGTAGCCTGAATTTGGGCCCTTCTGCATGTTTGCTTGATCACTGAGCTCTGGGCCTTTCCCAGTTTTTTTCTTGCTCATCCTCATTCAGAAGGGTGAGGAAATGAGGGACAATTTAAATGCATCATCTTTCCTATTCTCCACTTCCAAGGAAGCGATTCCCCTGATAGCAAGTATGGCACAACAGCCAACTATCTTTTGCTCAGGAGGAATGTGCTTAACCAAAACCCATAAGTTATTTCTACAGTACTCCCCTTGTGATGGTCTCCACAACTACTGCACAAATCCTTCTAGCCGTCCTTGAATTTGGCATTATAAAACGAATAATGCATCCTTATGTTGGGTGCTTCTAAAGGAAATCAACAAGTTATACTGTCATATTAAGACTCCCTTTCTTGTCCTTCACCTTTTCCTTTTTACTCCATTATAATTTCCCCCCAAATTTCCCAGATACAAGAATGGGAAGCACACATACAAACGAACTCCCCTCCACCGCTTTGCAAAGGAAATTCATAGGTGGGTTTAAGCAGAAATTTCATTTGAAAAACAGTCAACACATATCCCATTTCTTCTAAGATAGGTGTTTTTTTTTAATCAACAAACAACAACAAGTGACAAATTATAGACGAAGGGCATTTTTTATTTCCCTTTAAACATGCATTGCAACGATTGCTGGATTTTTAACGGGCTGGATTCAGTAAACATGCGGGGGGGGGGGGTTGAATCGAAGAAACCAGCTTGAACGGGTCTCGCCCTCCCGCCTCTCCTTCCCTGCCTCCCTTGCTCAGCGAATTACTCGGGGATGGGGGGAGTTCCATATGAAATCTAGGAGGTCTCAGAGGATCGGACAGCCGACCCCTCCATCGGCACACCCGCTGCCGCCGCCACCTGAATGAAACAAACCTCCTTCAGTTCAGGCAGCCGAGCCCTCGCCGGAGAGCTGCTGCTGCTGCTCAACATTTTCCTTCCGCCGTCGGGGAATTCGCAGCTGCCTGGGCAGAGGCGCCTTAAAAGAGTTTTTGAAAGGGCTCCCAGTCCTGCGCCGGGACCGAGGCGGTGACGCTTCCATTTCCGGACCGGAGTGAGAACTGTGCACTTCAGGCGTCAGCAGAGACCCGAGGGGGGCGTACCGTTTGACCCGGCCGGACCGGAGTGAGAACCGCCGCGTTCGGAGGAGCCCGCCACGTGGAGGAGGAGCAGCGACGGCGGAGGAGGAGGAAAGGAAGGACGGGTCCTTTTGCGCTCCTAGCTCGCACTTAATCGCAGCGTCTGATCCTCTTTCCCCGAAGAAGCAGCAGCCCCTCGCGGGGCTTGGCGTTGCTGGACCGACTGCGAAACTCAGGAGTAAACGTGGTTTTGTTTCCGCGTCTGCCGTAAGTCGTGGGAATGTGCGTGTACACGTGTGTGCCGGGGGGATCGGGGCGAAAAAGGAGGGCTCCGGGAGGGACATATTCAGCAAAAGCCGCTTCAGCTGCCTGGTCCAACTTAAGATACTTGGAGCTCAGGAGTGAAGTCTGTTGGCAGTGGCGATCCACGCCACGGGCCACTTCGACGGGGCTACGCGGCTTGCCATTTCCCTTCGTGCTGCGAGAGATGCCGCCACCTTGAAATCACCACTTTTGGAACTGAAAGGGGGTTTGTGCGCAAGGGCTACTCTGGCGCGCGCGAGGAAACGGCTACTCAGCAAAGATTAGGTGAAAAAATGCCACTTGAAGAAGAGAGAAAGTGATTGGTAGCGTGGGGGTAACGATGCCATATGTAGACGGAGAACTTGCTTCGACTAAATGTCGTGTTTGATGGGCGATCGTCTGATTCAATCCAAGCTACTCTGTATGAGATCTAGGAGCTGCGGCTTGCAGTTTTGCCTTTCCGAATCAAGGCAGAAATAGAGTTGGTGAGCTGACTCGACTTCTAGCTAAATCCAGCCTGATTGGAAAGAAATTTCCATGAGCTTTCACTTTGCAGACTGGGTCTGGACCTCAAATCTTGATGCTTTAAGACATCGCCGCCGCCCCCCCCCCAACCCCACTATTTGCCCATAGAGCAGATCCGCATAAAATCATTGATCTGGTTTGTACAGCTGTGTCCAAGCCAACCTCCTGCTTAAGGGCTAAGGAAGGGAAGCAAACGGAGAAGGAGTCCTGTGACACCTTGAAACTTACTTATTGTGGCATAATCTTCCATGGGCTAGAGCCTGTACCTGAAAATGTGAGTTCCCTGACCCACAAAAGCTTCCATTGCAATCAACTTGTTAGTTTTTAAGTTGCCACAGGACTGTAGGTTTTGCTGCGATAGTTTATGCCACTGTTGGTTGCAGTGGGAGAGAAGCAGGGACAATCTTCCAGTTGCCTAATGCAAAAAATTGCCACTTGCTCCTTTACTATTATTAATAATAATCATCATTTGTCCTCCTGCTAGTACTCAAGGATTGCATTAGCCAATTCTGCCATGCACACGGAGCTAGGGTCAGGCTAGCCTCTTAAGCTGCCTTGTGAAGCAAGGCCAATTGAGCTCAGTGAGACTTACTGCCAAGTAAGAGTGTATAAGATCACTGCCTTAAGCAAAAATAATGTTCCAGCATTATTCCAGCAGATCTGGTTAGGGCTGCTTAATGTGGGGAATGAATTCCATTGAAATCAGTGGGGTTTTAGCCTTCGACTGTTGTTTGCCATTAGCTGCCTTGGTGACAGATTTTTATCTCTGCTATCAGAATGTTGCCCTTTGAGTCAGTTTTTAAGCCTGAGTTTGATACAATGGCTGTGATTATTCTTCACTCATATCCTGCTCTAACTGTATCTAGGATTTCTAGCCCTCCCACCCAGGATAACAGATAACTGCCTCAGATAACAGGCAGGATCTTCCAAGGCAGCAGATCCCAATGTATATCTTTATTCCTGTCCATGGGCATAGCTGGGGGGGGCAGCTGCCCCCCATCAAGTAGAAATAGAAATACTTAACTAACTGACCAATCAGGTTGGTTCTTCCTCCCCTAACAAAAGTCTTGCCCCCCCCCCAACAAAAATCCTGGCTATGCCCATGTTCCTGCCCTGTTTGTGGTGTTGATCTTCACTCACCCCTGCTTTCCTGGTGGGAAGGAAGGCATCCTTTTGTGGATCGCCTCAGGTGCCAAAATGTCTTGAGGCATTCCTGCCTTCCAGATTCACTATCCTGGGCTTCCTTAAATGACTCTGCCTCCCCACCCATTTGCTGGCCACTATGTCAGGAACTCTTTCTCAGCACACCTACTGATCTCTATCTCTTCCAACAAATCCCCCATCAAAATCATAGAGAAGGGGTTGTTGCTCAGTGGTAGAAAGAAAGCAAACAACCCTAAGCTGGGAATCATAATAGGCTCTGTACAAAGCCTCACTGATAAGTATGTACAGGATTTCAACCTGAATCTGTTAATTTTAAAGACCCTAACAAGGGATCCCATAAATTTTGAGACCAAAGGGAAATTTTGAGACCTTACCCAGTTTATTCATTTCTTAATCTTTTTTTCCAAAATTTAAAATAAGGTGAAAGGATATTAACTGGTCAAGGGCTTGGGTGTTCAGGATTAAATTTGTTATGAAATTTACTGTGAAACCTTGGGCCAGTCACTGTCTCTCATCCTTACCTACCTCACAAGGATAAGATGGAGAAATGGAAAACTATGCGTGCCACCTTGGAAGAAAGGGGGATTTAATGTTATTGAGAAGAGCTTCAGGTTGTGTACCCCTGATCCTTAAGGGGCATCAGGCAAGGTTTGAAATAATACAAGAACAAACCTAAAAATCAAAGAAAAAAGACTCTGGGACACAACGCAGTTCAGACTTTACATGCAGGTTCATGGCAAATCCAATGTGCTGGGACAAGTTTGCCTGGATTTGAAAATGCAAGTGTCCAGTTCTTTTACCTATTGAAGTTTGCTGGAAATTTAATACATTAAAAGCACGCACTCGTTTAACACCCAGACAGTTCTCTGATCCTAAGAGAGATGGGTGTGTGGTGCCACTGGCTCAGTCTGTGGGCCAATGCAGGTACCATAAAACAAATGACTAAGGGCTGAACTAGATGTGATGTAAATTGTATAGATGCAATTAACATAAAAATGTAATAGTAGCCATATAGGGGGCAGGCAGCTAAGCTGTATTGGGACCATATGGGAGGGACAGAGGGACCACCCTCCCACTCCCCGTTGTGGTACGTACTAAATAACTTGCCCCAGCTACTTTTACCCAGAAGAAAACAGTGGTGTGTGTGTGTATGTTAAACTCTCCCTTCTCCTGCAGTCTCAATGCTGCACAGTTAACATCATGTCCGCCTTGGCCCTTATATGAAGTAGATTATCTTAATGGACTAGAAACTTCTGAGGAATTTTATGCAAGACAGTTGCACAGAACTGACTGAATTCAAAGCTGAAAGCAGGCAAGTTTTACATACCTGGCCCCTACAACCTGTTACTGGTCTGGGCTGAGTATCTCCCTCAACAGGGCTCTAGTTCCAGAAATGTAACAGGCAGGATTACTCTACAAGTCCTTTTCCATAGTCCTCCTCCATTACACTGCTTATTCCACAGATGCCCTCCAGATGTGCTGCAAAGTCTTGTCATCCTCAACCATTTCTCATCCTGGCTGAGGCTGATGGGAATTGTAGTTCAAAACATCTGGAGTGCACCCTGCCAGCTATTCCTGTTCCAGGCACCTGGGGAGAGTTTTCCCTAACCTTGCTATAACCAAGATCCTTTGGGGCTGAGCATGGGACTTTTTGCACACAAATCATTTGCTCTGTCACTGAGCTATTGCTCTTCCCCTGATGTGCTATGGAAAATATCAGCAGGACTGTGCAATGAAACTTCAACCCCCCTCTAAAGAGAAACACATGTGAAAAGGTTGCACTGGAATGCCAGATTTACAGGAAAGGCCTATGAACAGGAGCAGACAAGAACAGGTGGGTCTTGCCAGCACCTAATGGATTTTACATTCCAGCATTGGTTTCTCATAGCTATTTCCCCATTGAGGCAAATCATTAAATGAGAATCCATGCTTAACAGCTTGCCTAGGAGATCTGCTTTCTCCTTCATCTAGCTTTCGCTGCCAAAGCTGAAAGTGAAGGCTGCAGTGCCCCCTAACGTCAAACGTAGAGAAACATGTGCACTTGGATTGGGGACACATTATATAGACCAACAATCTTCAACCTTCCTTTTTGGACTCTGCGCACACACCATTAACCACAGTCTAGACCCTGCTTTCAGTTCTTCGTATGGGGATATACAAAATTAGAATAAAGCATTTAACAGGAAAATGCAGATAAAACTATCTACAAACATACAACTGAAACATATAGCGCCAGGTAAGAGAAATAGCAGTAGCAACCGGGCAGTGATTTAAAAGGGCCATTCATTTTTAACTTGGGAAATTCTTTGCCACCAGTCCATAGAATCATAGAATTGTGGAGTCTTTTTGCTTGTCTTTTTGCTTGTTTTTGTAAGCTGCCTTGGACAGATATGGGGGGGGGGGGAGAAACAGGCTATATATAAAAAAAAAGCTTACATGGAGTAGCGGCTCAGTGTGTTAAACTAGGACCTGGGCTGGGGGCTGGGTTCAGATTCACACACTTAAGCGCAGAAGCTTTCTGTGTGATTTTGGATCTGTAATTTTCTGTTAGTCTTAACCTTCCTACTAGGTGAGGGTAACATGGCAGCAGCAGGAGAGAGATTGAAACTTGTACATTACCCTGAACTCTGTGGAGAAAAAGTGGCTTGTAATTAAAATAGGCATTTTAAAATAAATCAGCATGCATACATGAACAATTAGCTTTATATTATAGGGTTTCTATTATATTATGTTAATCTGGAACACAGCAAATTGTCTTGTAATATTTGTCCATGTAGCCATTCTGACTGGCGGCATCTCTTCTGGGTCTAAAACAGAGGTCTGTCCCCACCACTTGCTAACTAGAGATGGCAGGGATTAAACCTAGTACCGTCTACATATCATCTATCCTGCCAAAGATAACCAGATAGGGCCACAGTGTGAAATTAAAACGGTTGCTAGACCCAGCTGCCTGTCACTATTTGGACAGGCAGTAAAGGTAAAAAGCTAAAGGACCCCTAAATGGTTATGTCCAGTCAAAGGCGACTATGGGGTTGCGGCACTCATCTCGCTTTCAGGCCGGCGTTTATCCACAGACAGGTTTCCAGGTCATGTGGCCAGCATGATTAAACCACTTCTGGTGCAATGGAACACTGTGACGGAAACCAGAGCACATGGAAATGCCGTTTACCTTCCCACCGGAGTGGTACCTATTTATCTACTTGCACAGGCATGCTTTCAAACTGCTAGGTTGGCAGGAGCTGGGACAGAGCAACAGGAGCTCACCTTGTTGTAGGGATTTGAACCGTCAACCTTCTGATCAGCAAGCCCAAGAGGCTCAGTGGTTTCGACCACAGCACTACCCGCTATGACCCACTGACAGGGATAGGACCTAACCAAAGGTTTTTTGCCCAGGGCCCCTTCAAACCCAGAATTAGACCTGAGGACTTATTCATAACACTATAATATATAGCATTTTAGCATTGGCCATTTATGGAAGTGAGAAGTCTAGTCACTTAACAAAAAAAGTATAGAAGAAGGGTTTTGTCAGGATACCGTCTTAGATTTTGACTGAATGATTTCCTTTTTTTATCATTGCCTTGGAATCCCAGTTGCAGTGACAGCAATTTTATAGACTCTTGAGTCCAGAATCTTACAAAATCCAGGACTGTTTTCTGCCAAATGTCAACAGAACAGGGAAGCATGACTCTGTTTTCCACTGAAATAACTAGCCCATGACTGTTCATACTGATAGCTGCCTCCGATGAGTTATTTCATCCCTCTTGCAGAACTCATGACATATTCAATGGGAACTATTTAATCCAGACGACCAGAGGCCTGGGAAAAAGCAATTTAATTGGCAGCCTTTAACCTTGCAAAAATCAAGTTACTGCATTTTTCTCCATATACGTACACATGTAACATAAAAATATCCTTTTGACGTGAACTGTAAACAAAGCTGATTGTAAGCATGGCACTGATAAAATACCAAACGTAGTACAAAGCACTGTTTTCGGAAGTGAAACGATTTCGATGGCATGAGATCCAAAACAGCAATTTTCCAACAATGTTATAGTACACTCTATCATTTGGATTTGCTTGTCCTTTGTAGGACACACCATTATTTGTTAAAGTCACAATGGCTCACTGAAAACTTTCCAATTTCAGCTCCTTCTGTACTTTGTTGCAGCTATTGTTTTTATATTCTGCTGAAAGCTGCCCAGAGTTTTTTATTCTTATTCTTCTTATTATTATTATTAAACTGAACAAATGAGAGGCAATATAAGCTGATTTATATGTAAACCTAGCAATGCCTGCTTGATATCTAGGGAACACCTTCGTGATGTATCTATAATCAAATTTTCCTATATGTTGAGCACATCTGCAACAGAGTGCAAAAGAAACTGTGATTGAATTTATTTTAATTGTTTATATCCTGCTTAAAAATATATATCCCTAAATGACTTACAAAAATAACAAATGAAAACAAAATATCCAGAACAAAGTAACTTTTCAAATGCAAGGAGATAGCATTTCAATGTAAAAAGAGTTTCAGTGGCCCTCTAAAAGCTGGAAAAGTGGGGTTTGGCAAAACTCCCAAGGGAGAAAATGCCACAACTGCAGTGCCAGCACTGAAAAGGCCCTGTTTTTCTAACGTTTAAGAACATGAGAGAACCAGGCTGGATCAGACCAAAGGTTTCTGTTTCCACGGTGACCAACCAGATGACCAAAGCAGGACATGGGCACAACAGTGCACGTGCTAGTTTTCCCTCTAGAAAAGGACTGACCCCTCCTTTCTATGGGACCCTGTAAGTGGCCTCCTTGGCTCTTTCTATTGGCCCCTACGGTTATGATTCGTGGGTTCCCACTTAATTTTATTTTGATTTTAAATCTGATTCGAATTGTATTTTAAACTAATTGTTTGATTTTGTGTTTTTAATGTATTATATATTTGGTGTTAGCCGCCCTGAGCCCGGTCTCGGCTGGGGAGGGCAGTGTATAAAAAATTATTATTACCAGAGCATCATCATCATCATCATCATCATCATCATCATCATCACAGTTATTATTACAGTTTATTAATACATATTGCTCTGCAGCTGAAAGGCCCACAGTGGACAGCATATTAAAACAACAAAATATACAATAGAGTATAATAAAATGTCATATATTAATCAGCAAGCAAAAGTTTAAGGCTGCAAGATCACAACTTACAAAGGCCAGACAAAAACATTCTCAAGCTTGAGAAATAAAATTCACTTTCACCAACTATATATATAACAGGCTAGAAACCCGAACAATGAGAACTACTAAAGATAAAAAATAAAAAGGAAAGCTTACCCCTAGAAGAATTAAGGGTGTTCCCATCCTTAGTATAGTGAAGCTTTTAAATTTATGTTTCCAATCTCTCCATTTTCCACCCTCAGACGGTTCACCTTGTGGATGTGGGTCTGCGTCTCTAAGGCCAGGGAAGAATGTGCTTCTGTCATTGCTCTCCTGTCACCAGCTTAATGGGTGACTCACTGGGCAATGTTAAATTAACCACATGGCTCTATGTCTTAATAATAGAACCTTTTAGCAACAAAAGGTGTAGTGATGTGCCCAGAGTCGTTCAGAAACAAGGTCATTCTTGGTAATTGGAGAGTTGCCCTGACAGTGACACAATTTAAAAGCATAATGGTTGGGGATTCCAGTGGATTTGAGGTTTGGACTAGGCCTCGGAGTCTCAGGCTCATTCTGGCTGACTAAAGCCTGCTCCTCCATGAGAGACTAGGCCACAGCCTGGGCAATAATCCTCCAAATTGCAGATGGGCCCCAATGCCATGGGATGGTCCGTGCCTTCCGAATAAAAGTAGAATAAATGAATAGCACAGGGGTCATGGACAGAGGATCTCTTGCTAGTTGTGATTCTGTCACTGCTCCACTTACGATATATTCCTGGGCTAACACGCTCTGTTTCTTCCTTTAGATCCAGTCCCAGAATAATGAGCAGGGTCAGCTAGTCAAGGTCTTTCTCTGCTCCGGGATCCCTGTGTGGCTTTGCAGTTAGGAATAATAAAACATCCTCTGCCTGATCATGAACTATTTGCAGAAGGTAAGATCACAGAACCTGCAGAGACCTTCGTCCATGCATGGCAGTAGATGGCAGCTCAGCAAAATGATGTCATTGCAGTGAACAGACAATGATGAAGGAGAGAGAAAGCCTTGCAGATTTAACGTGGTGTGGAGAAAGTGGATAGAGATAGAGGGGAAGGTACCTAAGGAAATCCTTTCTGTTCTGAAGCAAGTTCTAGTGTTATGAGAGAGGGGTTGCCTCCCTGTACTGCCAGGGTGGTGTAGTGGTTAAGAGCAGTAGTCTCGTAATCTGGGGAACCGGGTTCGCGTCTCCGCTCCTCCACATGCAGCTGCTGGGTGACCTTGGGCTAGTCACACTTCTCTGAAGTCTCTCAGCCTCACTCACCTCACAGAGTGTTTGTTGTGGGGGAGGAAGGGAAAGGAGAATGTTAGCCGCTTTGAAACTCCTTAAAAGGGAGTGAAAGGCGGGATATCAAATCCAAACACCTCTTCTTCTTCTTCTTCTTCTTCTTCTTCTTCTTCTTCTTCTTCTTCTTCTTCTTGACATCTCAGAGTCATCAGGAAAGTCACTGTGTGCACCAGAACAGGACTGTAGACTAGACAGGCCCTTTCTCTGATCTAAAAGAGCTCTTTTTGTTCTATTCAGATATCACAAAGACTTGGTGTGTGTGCCTTGGCATTTAAAACTGAATTTATTTTTATATGTATATAGTTCAGTATTTCTTCAGATCTATAGATTTCCTAAAGGGTTCAAGAAAGTTGCCCAAGTTTCTACACTTATATACTGAAAAGGAAAGGGGGGGTAAAAAAAGTATCTTTGCCCCTGAAGGCCTTACCATTTAATGGTGCTTAGCAGTGGAAAATAACATATTCAAAAACGATTTAACGCTTTAGCGAACAGCAATTCCTTTTGGACTTTCTGTCTTGACTCATTGCAAAATGCCAGTGCAAACTTTTCTGTGCTACGGTAGCAATTGCTTTTGACAGCCAGAGCAGCACCAGTTGCTGGATTGGCCTTTGTTACTGTCCTTCCCTCCTTCCTTGGGCAGCTCTACTTGTTTAACTCTGGAACCTGTAATGCCTGAAGGAGGAGGAGCGATGGTTTGCTGAGAACAGTTGGGTAGGTAAATCACTACAGTGATGATGGGACACTTTCCTTTCTCATTCTTGGATGAGAATCTAAGCACAAAGTGGAGGCTTTTGCTAATTGAAAATACAACTCACAAACACCAGAATATCCAAAGTTTGGGTTTGTTTGCTTTCTTAAATCGGTTTAAGAGAAGCGTTCAGGAGCTTACAGAGAAACTCATGGAAATTGTATGTTGAAGTGTCTGCCTTAACTCCCATGCAGTAAATGCATTCCGGAACATTCTGCAGCATTATCTTTTGCAAACAGGAGCTACATGGGAGTTGCATTTGCTGAACTCTGGATCCAACCGCTTTCTAGGGCAGAGCTAGCTATTGTGCCCTCCAGTTCTTGATGGACTGCAGTTATAATCATCCCTGACATTGGCCATGCTGCCGTAGGTTGATGAGAGTTGAAGTCCGACAACAGCTTGAAGGTGCCATGTTAGCTACTCCAGATTTAGGGAGTATGTTCCAGTGAACCCAGTAAAGCCTTGGGGCCAAACTAGAAGGTGCGTGACATGTGTGAATGTAAAGAATCAACTCTTCCCCTCTCCCACCACTGCAGTCCTTACAAAAATCCCCTCTTCCCCAAAGCTGCTGTTTGGCCCAGGATGGAAACTGCTATTTGTACAAATAACAGCTTTCATCCTGGGTCAAATAAGAGCATTTTTTGGTTGGACTTCAGCACAGCATGGAAGTTTTAACACAGAGACATAGACATGCCATGGTCCTGGTCCTGATTCTGCCTCCAGCAGCTGATATATGTGTGTGTGTGAGAGAGAGAGAGGGGGGGAGAGAGAGAGAGAGGGAGAGAAGAGAGAGAGACAGACAGACAGACAGATGCAATTACATATTTCACATACTGTCTAGTTTGGCTCTTACTTTTGAGTGAATACGGTTAGAATTGCAGTAGAAATTATATTATTACTGTTGATTGTATAGCCTGTGTTAATATGCCCCTGAGGATTAGCTGCTGGAGTCATAGGACAGGTATATAGGGCTGTGCGAGTGGTGCATACTCACTGGCCACAAGCAAAGGGGGCGCAATCTCAAAGCCAGGTAAGCAAGGCTCTGGGCTTTGGGAAGAAAGTGTGAGGTTCTGACAGGGTCCTAGAGTCCTCCTACCTCCTTGCCAAAGCCTAGTTAGCACTTTCCCAGTTTTGGGAAGGAGGGCTCTAGGACCCTGCCAGAGCCTCATGACTCTTTCCCAAAGCGGCCACCTCCTTACTCACCTTTGGGAAGGCAGCATGAGGGCTTGGGGGGGTCCACCAGATTTTGGCCTTGCACTGGGCTCCATAGTACCAAAGTCTGCATCATAAAGTGCACTGTAGTTAATGCTTGGCTAATGCTTCCGTATTGTCTTTGCTTCTGTTTCACAGTGGCGTGCTTTTTTTACCAACCTCGAAGATCTAGTTCAGAAAACCTGGTTTTGTTAAAGACCGAGACAGACGTTATCAAGTATATGTAAAGGATTAAGTTCAAAAGAGGAGGGGAGGAATCCAACACAGCCAAGAAGACCCAGTACAACTGGTCTGCAAAGTCTATTCTCCTCAGCATGTCAAACAGGTCTCTCAACGCCAGTGAAATGCCAGAGGATTGGGACGAGGGGACGCTGCTAGGCCTGAAGGTTTCGCTTGCCACCATCTTGGCTGTGATCACTCTGGCGACGATGCTCTTCAATATGTTTGTGATCATCACCATCATTCTGACCAGGAAACTCCACACTCCTGCAAATTACCTCATTGGTTCTTTGGCCGCCACAGACCTTTTAGTGTCCATCCTGGTCATGCCAATCAGCATTGCTTACACCATTAGCCACGAATGGAACTTTGGCCAAATCATGTGCGACATCTGGTTGTCCTCAGACATCACCTGCTGTACGGCCTCCATCTTGCACCTTTGCGTGATTGCCTTGGACCGGTACTGGGCCATCACAGATGCTCTCAAATATACCAAGCGCCGGACTGCCAGCAGAGCCGCCTTGATGATCACTGTGGTTTGGGTCATTTCCATCTGCATCTCCATGCCGCCCCTTTTCTGGAGGCAGGCCAAAGCTCAGGAAGAAATACTGCACTGCGTCGTGAATACGGATCAGATCTCCTACACCATTTACTCCACCTGTGGCGCCTTCTATATCCCAACGGTGCTGCTCATCATCCTCTACAGTAGGATTTACGTGGCTGCTCGATCCCGGATTCTTAAGCCGCCATCGCTGTACGGGAAGCGATTTACCACGGCCCACCTGATCACTGGCTCAGCAGGCTCCTCCCTCTGCTCCCTCAGCTCAAACCTTCAGGAAGGGCATTCTCATTCTAGCAGCTCCCCAGTATTAATCAACCACGTAAGGATCAAAGTCGCCGATAGCATCCTGGAGAGGAAACGGATTTCGGCGGCTCGGGAAAGAAAAGCCACAAAAACTCTGGGGATTATTTTAGGAGCGTTCATTTTCTGCTGGCTCCCGTTCTTTGTGGTGTCTTTAGTCCTGCCTATCTGTCACGAAGCTTGCTGGTCTCATCCCATTCTGCTTGACATTTTCACATGGCTAGGCTACCTGAACTCGCTGATCAACCCCGTGATATATACTGCCTTTAACGAAGACTTCAAACAGGCTTTTCAGAAAATGATTCGGTTTAAGAAGTGCTCCTAGTCCCAAAACTCCTTCCGGGTTTGACATAGCTGCCAATGCATAAACTGTACCCCACCTGCACTCATAGTTTCCTATGGGGTAGATGATGATGGTCTCATTGACTGTATTCAGCTGATTATAACTCGGCTTAATGACGCTTTTTGGCAACTTGCATGCAGCCCCTCTATTTTCCTCTCCGGCTGAACAAACTAGGAAGTATTACAGTAACGGAATGGAAGTCTTCCATTTCTTCCAAACCAGGAAACTATGGTTAATGACTTCAGAATAAACCAGTATGTATGAATTCATGAAGATACCCTACAGTGCAGCCTCATGCAGGAGTAATACTCATTAATTTCAGTGGGGCTTATTCCCATGTGAGCCCTGATATCCTGGCTTGTTCTGAAGCCATTGGCCATAGTTTCCTGGTTCAGTTGAAACAGGAAACCATAGTTATTTTCAGGGTTCCTTGTCTGTTCACTCCTCTTGCAAAGGGAAGAGAAAGGGGGCTGCATGCATGCACACAAGGCTTATTTAAATCTTAGTAAGCAAATATGTGGTGGAACAAACCAGTCTATTGTTGCGTGTGACTTTTCACTGTCTTTTATTTTGTTCTCTGTGATAAAGATAACTTTTTAAGAATTACTAGTCTGTGCATTGAATACACATATCTGCAAAACCAGAAGAAGATTTCAAAACAAGCAGGATGAAATAAATAATTGAGTTGTTATGAATTGTGTCGCTCGACACAATCTTTTCATTCTTGCTTTACTACAAATTAACAAATCTGTATTATTTGTCTCAGATTTCTCACCTGCCCACTTTTGTAATTTGGGAATGAAACACTGGCCAAATTTTCAGGGTTTGTTTTCTAAGGGTTACGGAGCAAATTATATGAAGTGCTTTTGAGCATTTGGGCAAAGAACTATATATTATTATTGTTGTTGTTGTTGCTGCTGCTGCTCTTGTTATTTCATTGTGCAAATTATGAGAAGAAATTGTACATTGTTGGTTGTAGGAAGATTACAGTGTGAGAAATGGGTATAAAGCTTTGCTCCTGGCTATCCCAAATTCTCTTTTCCTCCAACGCAGCTTTGAACAATTTTCACTATTCATTCAGGATTTTGTGAGATATTCAGCAAAAGTGTTGGGTTCCCAGAATCCGATGGGAAAATTTGCACAAAAGATCCATCAAAAATACTAATATTGTTGCACCCCACCCCAATCTCTGAGCGGTGCAAGATTCCAGAGTTTCCAGATGCTTACCCAGGCTTCATGTTTCCTTTGGAATGAGATACAGCAGAGTAGTGTCTTTTAAGATAAATGGTTTTGTTGTTGTTTAGTTGTTTAGTCGTGTCCAACTCTTCATGACCCTGTGGACCAGAGCATGCCAGGCACTCCTGTCTTTCACTGCCTCCCACAGTTTGGTCAAACTCATGCTGGTAGCTTTGAGAGCACTGTCCAACCATCTCATCCTCTGTCATCCCCTTCTCCTTGTGCCCTCCATCTTTCCCAACATCAGGGTCTTTCCGGGGAGTCTTCTCTTCTCATGAGGTGGCCAAAGTATTGGAGCCTCAGCTTCATGATCTGACCTTCCAGTGAGCACTCAGGGCTGATTTCCTTCAGAATGGATCGGTTTGATCTTCTTGCAGTCCATGGGACTCTCAAGAGTCTCCTCCAGCACCATAATTCAAAAGCATCAAATCTTCAGCAATCAGCCTTCTTTATGGTCCAGCTCTCACTTCCATACATCACTACTATAAATGGTTTATTTACACATACAGTGGTACCTCAGGTTACATACGCTTCAGGTTACATACGCTTCAGGTTACACACTCCGCTAACCCAGAAATAGTGCTTCAGGGTAAGAACTTTGCTTCAGGATAAGAACAGAAATCGTGCTCCGGCAGCGCGGTAGCAGCAGGAGGCCCTATTAACTAAAGTGGTGCTTCAGGTTAAGAACAGTTTCAGGTTAAGAACGGACCTCCAGAACGAATTAAGTACTTAACCCGAGGTACCACTGTACTGTATATTCAACCTGAGCCTATGATGATGGGTTCACAACATTAACGCTCCAAAAGGACCTTGCCTCTCTGACTGTCTTCTCAGCTTGCCACTTTGCCTCCAGCTTCTGGCTCAACTCTCAACTCAACTCTCACCTTTATCTTTCTAACTACTAGCCAGAGCTATCCCTTTGTTTCCTTCATGGCCCATTAGCTCACCAGTAAACTTGCCTGGCTATTCCAGGAATTAGAAAGGGGGCCCAGGGATACATCCTAATCGCCCCCAACTCATAAGAATATATTTATGTCACCAAACCGGAATAGCCTGATGGATCAGGCCAATAACCCATCTAGCCTAGCATCCTGTTCTCGCAGTGGCCAACCAGATGCCAGTGGGAAACAAGGGAACAGAACATGAGCACAAGAGCTCTCTTCCCTCCTGTGCTACTGGCATTTAGAAGCACTGCTGCCTTGAAACCATTACAGCAGTGTTTCCCAACCTTGGGTTTCCAGCTGTTTTCGGACTACAATTCCCATCATCCTTGACCACTGGTCTTGCTAGCTAGGGATGATGGGAGTTGTAGTTCGAAAACAGCTGGCGACCCAAGGTTGGGAAGCACTGCATTACAGGCACACCAGGCACACTGACTGGCATGAACATTCCAGGGTGTCTCACAGACAGAGGTCTTTCCTCATACCAAGGATTAGAACCTGGAACCTTTTACAAACAAACCATGTGTTGTGCTCCTGAGCCATGGTCTGTTCCCTATAACTCACAGCTGCTGTATGTTGTACAGGTGTGTAGAAGGTGGAATCTTGGCAGGTGCAGCTTGCTGTGTCGAGTCCACAAAAGCCATCCTTTCCCTTTATTATATGTCTCCTCCCCCCCCCCCAACTGTTGATTTAATTTTGTGAACGAAGAACACTAGTCACAATGCTGTTTGCATACATATGGCGGACAGAAGATAAGGTCAGGTGCCCTATTGCAAAGTAGTATGCTATCATTGGGATGCGGGTGGCGCTGTGGGTTAAACCACAGAGCCTAGAACTTGCCAATCAGAAGGTTGGCGGTTCAAATCCCCGCGACGGGGTGAGCTCCTTTTGCTCGGTCCCTGCTCCTGCCAACCTAGCAGTTCGAAAGCACGTCAAAGTGCAAGTAGATAAATAGGTACCACTCCGGCGGGAAGGTAAACGGCGTTTCCGTGCGCTGCTCTGGTTTGCCAGAAGCGGCTTAGTCATGCTGGCCACATGACCCGGAAGCTGTACATCAGCTCCCTTGGCCAATAAAACGAGATGAGTGCCGCAACCCCAGAGTCGGCCACGATTGGACCTAATGGTCAGGGGTCCCTTTACCTTTACCTTTATGCTATCGTTGTCAACCCCTCCAAATCAGATCATATTCAAATAGCCCTTCCAGAAGGTTACCTGGGTTAGCAGAGGTGGACGTGCTTCCCTGTTTTCATTCATAAAGCAGGAAAATGAGTGCCATGCTCTTATGAGGTTGGTCGCTTTTTATCACCCTCTCTGGTGAGGGGTGAGGTGTTCAGATAGGGCAGGGGTATGCAACCTAAGGCTCATGGGCCACAAGCAGCCCATGGGGGTCATTTAACCAGCCCACGAGCTGCCCCAAAATTCAGCCGCCCACTTGGCGAGTCCCTGCGCGCTGCGTTAAAGCGGCACAGCATGGTGTGGGGACTTGCTTCCACGGCAACAGAAAACACATCTGCACATGTGCAGATGTCAAAAATTCGGTCTGCACAGATGCCGGAAATCACGGGCACGCACAGACATGCACGAACAATCTGGCCCACAAATGGATCTCTGCTGGAATGAACCGGCCCAGGCGAGGTAAACCTTGCTGACCCGTGAGATAGGGCTATAGCCCAAACACTGTTTAGCCACCCCTCCCCAGAGGGCTTTTTACCGACTTCCAACATCCATCAACTTTTATTCTTGCAGCAGCCAGGAATAGTGAAAGCGGCTCTTTACTCACATGAGATGATTAGAATCAGTACCCAGTGACAGCAGTTTGAGCCCTGGAGTTGATGGTTGGCAAGTAATATTGGCAATTTCCCAAATTACCAATTCCCAAAATGTTGCCACTTTGGGGCACATGTTAAAAATGTCCTTGTAGCATTGCAGCCTCATCAGCAAAGGGGAAAGATGGGCATATTGATCTGAGATAGACTCCAGGGAGCCCAATGCCATTGAAGAAGTGTCTTCAGAGATGCTTCCTGGACCCTGGCAGATGTGGTTTCCAGCAGAGGTTTAGACAATACTGTATTCAACACAGTGTCATCTGTTTGTACTCCCAAATTCCCATACCTCTTAGAAACCTTCAGAATCTCCCATGGCCTTCACGGTAAGCAGTTAATTTATTTCTGAGGCAACCACTTCCATCTGTCTAAGAGATCTAGTTCATAAACTTACAAATAGTACTCTGTGTCTGAAGTTTGGTTTCATTTCTGTATTTCTTGTGTAGCATAATAAAATGGCTTAAGATAAAAATTGTTCTTCCAACTATTCAGCAATAGAGATGAGGGAGAAATTCTGTTCAGTTTGCATTTAAAGCTGGATTTACCTAATGCAAACTTTCATAAAATATGTCCAAACACAGCCACCCTTTGAAATCCACACTTTTCCAAATCTTGCAGTGCAGTTCTTCAGCCAACTAATGTGCACAAAAATGCACAATAGTGCATGTAAAATGCATATATAATTGGGGAAATACACAAAAATGGATTATATTGTGGAAAAATGCTTTGCATAATCGTGTATATCAGGATACATTTATGCTAAAGTGTGAATTAATTTTCATGAGAACTTTTTTAAAAGCACAAACAGACATAGAAATGCAGAGAACTGAAGGCTGGAAAAATGAGAAACCAAGAGAAATGCATTGTATTAGGGGATAATTGCTTTGCAAAATTGTGCATGTTAGACAAAAATGGATGCACACACACACACATATATATGCATGAGGAAATCTGCAGTAAAATGCTGACAATTTTTCATGAGGACTTTAAGCAAATAGATTTCCAAACTGATGTGTAAATATGGAAAACTGAACCTAAGATTGGAAAGTTAGAAACTGAGAAACCAGAACTGATAGGTTCAACCATCCCTCTTAGCCAGGGGTCAGCAAACTTTTTCAGCAGGGTGCTGGTCCACTGTCCCTCAGACCTTGTGGGGGGCCAGACTATATTTTTTGGTGAGGAAATGAACGAATTCCTATGCCCCACAAATAACCCAGAGATGCATTTTAAATAAAAGGACACATTCTGCTCATGTAAAAACACACTGATTCCTGGACCGTCCGCAGGCCAGATTTAGAAGGCAACTGGGCTGGATCCGGTCCCCGGACCTTAGGTTGCCTGCCTATGCTCTTAAACATACATGAGCCCTGTATTTGTATGCCTTTGATCCCATGTGAAATATGCTGATAAGACCATAGTTGCAGGTTTGATTTCAGTATGGGACAGCTGCATATTCCTGCATTGAGGGAGTTGGACTAGGTATCCTTGGACTAGGTGATTCCATGATTCTCTGAGTCTGTGAAACAGAAAACAAAATACAGTGGTACCTCGGGTTACATACGCTTCAGGTTACAGACTCCGCTAACCCAGAAATAGTACCTCAGGTTAAGAACTTTGCTTCAGGATAAGAAATCGTGCTCCAGCGGCACGGTGGCAGTGGGAGGCCCCATTAACTAAAGTGGTGCCTCAGGTTAAGAACAGTTTCAGGTTAAGAACGGACCTCCAGAACGAATTAAGCACTTAACCCGAGGTACCGCTGTACATTGAGAAAAGAAGTTACTGTCAGTTAACGTAATAATAGTCGTGTGTCAGGAGAGGGCGGTATATGCATGCATTTTGAGTACTGGGCTTCCTTTGTTCAACAAGCTGTGGGAGAAGAATGTTACCAAGATTGAAAAGGGCAAAAAAGAAAAGAAAAATGAAACCAACCAAATTGCTCTTCCGCGGCATGAAGCCGGGGTGCCCCACTGAGAAACAGAGATAACAAAATTGAAGGCGGTTAATAGATCCTTTTTCTGCCATTTATCTTCCAAAGATACAGCGAGGCTTGTCTGCCTTACAAAGCAAATCCAAGGTCAAACGGGGTATCATGCTTAACACAAGCTGTGTGCACGCTAATACGTCCGTAGCACAAAAATGCAGTTTTTCCTCCATCCGGAATTGTTCGAGCTAGTCCTCAACGTGCTGCTCTTAATCTAGATTGATTCTAGATACCGCTGTCCAAAGAAGGGTGGGTGTGGTTTGTTTGGTACGTGTTTGAAAGCCCGCACCTTGATTCGATTATGCATGCCTTTTCTTCCCTGCACGTGCCCCAGGTGAGAGAAGGAGGAAGTGGCGGTTGCAATAATCGTGGTTCGCGTCCACCCACAACGTCATTGGGCAGGCGTGGAAACACCTCTCATTACTGGGACCGCCTTTGTGTGTGTTTATCTTTTTTCTTCTTCAAATGGACACACTGTGAGGAAATGCAGAATCAATCTGCAATGAGCTTTTATTTTTTTGAATGAAACCAGTTTTTCAAGAAGTGCTTTTCAGGAGCAACAGATATATGCAATGGATCTAGATCGTGTGTGGATTATGTAGAAAACAGAAGTCTCTTTTCCAGTGATTCTCCAGCTTCCATTGATTCTGAAATAAAATGTTGTGTGTACACAGCCACATATATGAATATAGATTTCTCACTAAAAAGTGGACATGTGGCAAAAGGGGGGTGGCTGCACAACTTACTTTCTAGTGAGGTTCCTTCTTTTAAATAATATTTTTTAAAATTTATATCCCGCCTATCATGGTGGGTTTCCCCCAGCCACTCTGGGCGGCTTACAACATATATAAAAACACAACAAATCATCAAACATTAAAAAAAACCAAAATATCCTATACAAGCAACAAACCAACCAATAAATCAATAGATAACAATAACAAGAAGAATAACAAGAATAAACAGTTTACAGTTGAACACAAATTAAAATAATCGCCAACTTCAACAAAACATTTAACCAACATCAACCCAACAAAATCAAAATAGAGGAACCAAAATTAGAACCATTTAAAACATTTTTTGTGTGTTGCCCCAATCCAAGAATTGTTCCAGCAATGTCCCTCTGGCCTCCCAGGAGTCTATTTTAGGTAGGGCCAGTGACACCTGGTGATCTTACTTTGATGGAGGATGAAAGTGACCGTGCTATGAGCAGTTTTAAGATGCTGGGTATCGCCAGTTTAAAAGGATGGCCATCAGGCAAAGAGCAAGCGATCTGAGACCCTGGAGAGTCACTGCTAGGCAGATGATATGGGGCTCGGTGGACAGTCTTGATTTTGTAGCACCCTGCTTGTGGTTAACGCTTAGCTGGAATGAAATATTCAACGCAGCAATAGAGAAATTAAAATAGTAATTTATTTGTCAGACAAATAAATAAGAGGCACAGTGGTACATGGTTACCAAGCTCTGGCCTGGCCTCCTGCCATTCTGGCCAGCACTTATATTCCCTTAATCCAGCCCCCTTTGCTCCTCCTGTGGCTGCCTCTGTCCAATCAGCCTGGTTGAAATTCCTATTGGCTGTTTGGTAGAACCAATCACAAAAGATACACCCACAAAAGATACACCCACTTCCTTGCCCTTATAAGGGAGACAAAGAGCTATATATATGACATATAAGTAATAATATATCTTACATGGAATCTTAATTACCAGCTCACCTCTTGCCCTCCTTGCCCTATTGCCTTCTAAAACAAATGTTTAATCTTACATTTTTATGTTCAACAGATGTCAAGGATCTTGAGTTTCACATCAACATTGAAAGATTTCCTTCATTTAATGTTTCTAAACAAAATGCCTGACAACTATATATCAAGACTGCTTGGATGGCGTCTTCTGTCTGGCAGGGGGGCTAGGCTCATTTGCCCCTCTGGTCTCCTATTGCAATATGACTCTATGAAATAAGAATCTAGCATTTCTTAAATCCTTTGCATAATTACATTTAAGCCAATATATTTAAGCTAATATATTTCATACATTTATCATAGGTAGCCTCTTAAAAGAATAAAGCTTTTCAAAGTAAAAAGGAAGAAACTCAGTAAAACACAGCTTTTAAAAGAAGCCTCTTCAGTGTACACCTCCCCCTTTCCAGCCTCAAAATAAAATAGGAAGAAGCTGCTTCTTCTGCCAAGCCAGTTGCCTTTCCAACATTTAACACATTTTAACCTTTTTAACTCTCTCAGTTTAAGAAACAGCTTTAGAAGAGACTTTTCAAAAATGTTCTCTTTTTCTGTCAGCTAAATGTTTTTTTCCCATTTGCTCCTGGCCTTTCAACCTTAGAAAGAAGATCTGGCTCATTTTACTGGGAGGCACATTAGTATTATCTTACCCCATTCCTAATGGTGTTTTTTCAGCCTTGGGGCAGCATATGTAATTCTCCCTTTTTATGACTTTGAGAATTGTTTTTCTACTATAAATCAATGGGGCCCTCTTGTCTTAGGAGAATGGCCAAGGTTTTCTCTGCCTGGCATGAAACATTTGAAAATCCTTTTTAAGCTCATTTTTAAATACAAGCCTTGATTGAAATATATAGAAGCTTTGATAAAAATGCAGGCTTATGGTTAGGTGCCTCATTCCCCCCTTTCAAGCTCAAGGACCTTCATCCCAAGTGTCCTTGATAGCTTGACCTTCATCATATTCCTGAGGTAAAGCTCTGTATAGGGCCATGATATGAGGTAGAGTTTCATTTGAAACCATCTTGCTAATTGTACTTCTAAAACATGAAATGATACATGGCATCATACATAAAACCAATACTACTACTGTCAAGAAAAACAAGCAAGACAATAGTATCCCTTTGAGTCCTGTGACATTAGGTAACCAATTGGTGAGCCATCCCATATCCCATCCTTCCCATGTTTGTACTGGGACATGTGCTATATTCTCCATCTTTGTGGCCAACACACGGATTGCCTCACCATTATCAGAAATGTTAAAGCAACAGGCATTCCCTGTCAAGTTCAAGACTCCACATAGGCCTCCCTGTCTGGCAAGTACATAATCCATTCCCATTTTCAGCTGCAAAATGGCGGCTCTACTTTCATCCAACTGTTGTGCAATAAGTCTCAAACTCTGGGCCGTTGCATTGGTTACAAGTTCCACTACTGCTTGCAATCGAATTATTCTGTTTAGATTATAAATAGGATCCCGTGCCCCTTGTATGAGCTCACCAGGATTCCAGGAGGCAGGATCATAATAGGCTATAATGCGCTCTGGCGGCCAATCATCAGTACCGCTCCAACTTTGGGTACTTCCTCCTGCTATATGAGAAATATCAGCATTCCTTCGTGTTCGCCTGGCCGAACTAGTGGGCATAATCCACATTGGTGGTAATACCCAACCCAAGAAACAAGTCCCACTCCATTTGGAAGGGAGTTTCTTGTATGCCCATTCTCCACATATCCACCACAACCATCGGGTCTGAGGTTTTTGGTACGGGGAATACAGAAGGCGAAATACCAAAAGGGGTAGAGAGTTCACAGTGCAGTATGTTAGATTGCCTTTTTCTGTCACAGTTATGTTCCACACCACTTTCCATGCGTGAATAAAAGGAGGTGCACAGGGCAAGGTATTCCGAGTTCGATAGGTAGTACCGTGTGCCCAGGTATGACTATTCTTCTTATAATCCCAAGTATAGTGACAATGAGAAGAGCCTATCATGGGAGAATCAGCTGCATCTGATGATTTATGTACACAGAATTCCCCTTGTACAGGTATAACTCGTAATGGTTTAGTTGAGTTCCATCCGGGGAAATTCTGTATTTCAGTTTGGTGTGGCATTTCGCTTACCATACCAATAGCATCTAATGGTATCGGTAATAAGGGCATACCTCCCTCTGAATCATCTGGCCCAAGAGAGCAAACAAGGCAATTGGTCCTATTTGCAACATTAGCTACCATTTCAGCTAAACCTACCCACATATTGTGGTCATGGCTGAATCCATATTTAGCCAATTTGGTCAGATTCAAGGACCCTTCCCCTTCCCAAGGGATCAGGATTAATAATAAAATCATGTTGATGTCTAGTATATGCATTACTTCCACAAAAGATTACCTTATTGTGATAGCAAATAATTATTAGCCCCAATATCATTCCCCCAGTGACAGAAATGGGGAACCACCAAGACCAAAACATATATCCCGAGGATCCCCAATGAGTAATATCTCTGATAATTGTTCCACAAGGGGGGCAGTCAATCAATTGTATTAGAGAATCTTTCCGTTCACAGTCGCTGGTTCAGACGCTCCTCAAGCTTCAGGCGTGCGCAGGTCAGCCAGCTTCCAGGTTGTGGCTGCAGCAGGCCGGTCGTCAAATGTTGCCCGTGACCTAGCCCGTTCCCGGTAGGGCTAGATACAGGGGTTTTTGGAGAGAGTTAGTTTTAAAGGATTAGAGGGGTCACCTTTGCACGTCCAACTGCCTTCGGACTTCTTCAAACGAGAGTGATGAATCCAGGGGGTCACCTCAGCTACCTTCACCGCTGTTGGAGTAGAGAGCAAGACGGTGTAAGGTCCACGCCACTTAGGTGCAAGTGGATCACGTTTCCACTCTTTCACCCATACGCTATCGCCAGCCTGGAACTGATGAATCGGCTCGGCAATGCTGCACGGCGTGCGCTCGAGGGCCCACCTGTTAAGAGAAACAAAAACACGGGAGAGAGATTGCACTTGTCCCTGTGTCACATGATCTCCTATTTGTTTAAGGTCAGCTGGAATATCCTGAACAAAGGAGGGCGGTCTCCCATACAGGAGCTCAAAAGGTGACAACTTAAGTCTTTTTGTGGGTGCACACCGAACACGAAACAGTGTTATGGGTAACACATCTACCCATCCCAATCCCGTTTCCTGGGTTAATTTTGCCAATTGGGTTTTCAGAGTCCGATTCATTCTTTCAGTTTTCCCTGAACTCTGAGGCCTATATGCTGTATGCAGTCTCCATTTTACTTGTAGGACTCGACATACATCTTGTACTACTTGATCAATGAACGCTGGCCCATTATCACTTCCAATGCATCTAGGTAATCCAAACCTTGGGATCAATTCAGTGAGGAGTCTTTTAGTTACCTCTCGTGCCTTTTCAGTTCGGGTGGGAAAAGCTTCAACCCATCCGGTAAGAGTATCTACAAACACAAGGAGATACTTGAATCCCTTAGAAGGGACCAGCTCTGTGAAGTCCACAATTAGGCTTTCCATGGGGACGTATCCCACATGCTGAATTCCAGGAGGTTGTACCGGTCCCTGCCTGGGATTGTTTTTAGCACAAAGAACACATTTCTGTGAAATGCAAGTTGCTAATTGTGATAGATTAATAATATACAACTTCCGACTGAGACTCTCTCTAGTTGCAGTACCGCCAAGGTGAGTAGATTCATGATAATTTCTTACAATTGTGCCTGCCAGATGATGAGGTACATAAATCCTATTGTCCGGCAGGATCATCCAACCGTCCTTCACAACTGCTCCTTCCTGTTCAGCCCACTTCCTCTCTTCTGGGGTATAGTGAGGTTTAACATCTTCTGGAACTACCTCTGGTATGAGGGCTGCTATAAATCCTCCCACAGGCTTTTGGGCTGCCTCTCGGGCTGCTTTGTCAGCAGCATGATTTCCTCTGGTTATTGGATCCCTTCCTCGTCCATGACCTTTGCAGTGCATTACAGCAATCTGTTCTGGAGCCCATACTGCTTCTAACAGGATTTCTACTTCAGGTCCATATTTCAAGGCCTTCCCGTGGGCTCCGATTAGACCTCTTTCTTTCCATAGAGCTCCATGTGCATGCAGGGTTAAGAAGGCATATTTTGAATCAGTATAGATGTTTGCCTTACATCCGGCTGCCAATTGCAGAGCTCTAGTTAAACCTATAAGTTCAGCCTTTTGTGCTGAGGTGCCAGCAGGCAAAGCCTCAGCTTCCACAACTTCCTCATTGGTGACCACAGCATATCCTGCTCGTCTGGCACCTTCATGCAGGTAACTGCTACCATCCGTATAATATATATATATTTTTTTAATAATTTTTATTAATTTTCATAAAACAGAAAACACAAAATTAAACAAACAAACAAATAATACATGACTTCCCCATGCCTCCCCTTCCCTGCACCCCTGTGTCCAAAATTTTTAGCAATCCTTCATTCCTTTTCAAAATTTGATTTCCTTCATGATTTTCTTAACTTAAATATTTCCAACTATAATTCTCTAATTCTTAACCCTTGACATTTTATCAGTCCGAAATTTTGCAACAGTTCTTAAGATATGATTTAAATTTTTTCCAGTCCTCTTCCACCGTCTCCTTCCTCTGATCACGGATTCTGCCGGTCATCTCTGCCAGTCCCATAAATTCAGTCACCTTCGTCTGCCATTCTTCCAGAGTAGGTAGTTCTTGCATCTTCCAATACTTTGCTAGGAGTATTCTTGCTGCTGTAGTTGCATACATAAAAAAGATCTTATCTTTTTTTGGTACCAATTGGCCGACCATGCCCAAGAGAAAAGCCTCCGGTTTTTTTACAAATGTCCACTTAAGGACTTTCTTAATTTCATTATAGATCATTTCCCAGTAGGCTTTAACCTTTGGGCAGGTCCACCAAAGATGATAAAAAGTTCCTTCACATTCATTACATTTCCAGCATTTGTTACTGGGCAAATGATATATCTTTGCAAGCTTGACTGGAGTCATGTACCATCTATAGATCATTTTCATTATGTTTTCTTTCAAGGCACTACATGCCGTAAATTTAAGTCCTGTGGTCCATAACTGTTCCCAGTCAGCAAACATAATATCATGACCTAAGTCTTGTGCCCATTTAATCATTGCTGATTTAACTGTTTCATCCTGTGTATTCCATTTCAGCAACAAGTTATACATTTTAGACAAATTCTTAGTATTGGTCTCTAACAGTTCTGTTTCCAATTTCGACCTCTCTTTCTGAAATCCTAGTTTCTTGTCCTGCTTAAAAGTTTCATTTATCTGATAGTAATGTAACCAGTCTCGAACTTTGGATTTTAATTTCTCAAAGCTCTGTAATTTAACTTTTTCACCATCATATTCTATAATTTCACTGTATTTTGGCCAATTAGAGTCCATGTTAAGTTTTTTTACCGCTCTAGCTTCCATTGGTGACAACCATCTGGGTGTTTTATTTTCCAACAAATCCTTATATCGATTCCAAACATTATATAAAGCTTTCCTGACAATATGATTTTTAAAACCTTTGTATATCTTTGCCTTGTCATACCATAGATATGCATGCCAGCCAAAATTGTTATCATACCCTTCCAAGTCTAAAATATCTGTGTCTTCAAGAAGTAGCCATTGCTTCAACCAGCAAAAAGCTGCTGCTTCATAATAAAGTCTTAAGTCCGGCAGCGCAAAACCCCCCCTTTCTTTTGCATCAGTTAAAATCTTAAATTTTATTCTGGGTTTTTTGCCCTGCCAGACAAATTTAGATATATCTTTCTGCCACTTCTTGAAACAGTCCATCTTGTCTATAATTTGCAATGTCTGGAACAGAAACAACAATCTCGGCAATACATTCATCTTAATAACAGCAATTCGGCCTAACAAGGATAATCTCAATCTAGACCATGTGTCAAGATCTTTCTTCACTTCTAACCAACATTTCTCATAATTGTCTTTAAACAGGTTCATATTTTTGGATGTTAAATTCACCCCAAATAAAATTCAACCCAAAGTCTTACTTTGTTACAATTTAAAAATCTGGATCTACTAAGTAAGGTCCCGTTATTATGTTCCAGATATACTCTTACTTTGTATCCACAGTCCTCTCTTTTTGACAGTTCGTTTCAAGCGCTCTCCGTTCAGGCAGCCTGATCAAAGGTATCGGCAGCGGAGAGTTTCCGTTCGCAATTTACTTCTTCTAGCGGTTTAAATTGAGCCAATTTTTCCTTCCCCCCTACTCCCGCTTCGTGGGGGGAAGGTCCTTTCAATGTCGGGGTTTAGCAAAGTTCAAACAAGACGTTCCTTTTAAATACAGCAAGTTTTTTTCATTGCTGCGTTAATCGTGCAGTTCCGGGAGGCTGACTTCCTTAATTTTTGCCTTTCCCGTTTTCGGCCAAATCTTCTTAAAAATAGTCCGTTTTTAATATTTTGTAATTCCTACTCACAGGTTTGTTGCCAATCGGTAATTTCAGGAAGGAATCGGCGCTCTCCGTCAATGGCGACGCGGCTTCACTCCACGAGCTGGGTTGCGATCCTCAGCACCGCACTCACACCCGATGCCGCTCCGGAGCCTTTAAAAAGACTCCTTTGCGATACCGGGGGGTGCAAAGGTGCCCACCGAATCTCCTTGTCCACAGGCTTCTGCGCCTGTGATTTTAGGGGTCCCCCGCTCGCCGTAGCGGGTCAGACCCGAACTCGTGAAGCAGTCCTGCCTCGGAGCTCGAGGCAAAGACCGCCATTAAGACGCTGGCGCCGACCGGAAGTCCCTACCATCCGTATAATATACAACATCTGGATTTTTCAATGGCTCATCTTTCAGATCAGGTCTACTGGAATAAACTTCATCCATTACTTGGAGACAATCATGTGATTCCTCATCATCTACCTCTGGTAGGGGCAGCAAAGTCGCTGGATTGAGCATATTCACTACTCGTAGATGAATCCTGGGATTTTCACACAATAGGCCTTGGTATCTAGCCATCCTTGGGTTCGTTAGCCAATAACTACCCTTATATTCCATGAGTGTCAGAACAGCATGAGGTACATTCACATACATCGTCTGGCCGAAGGTAAATTTATCAGCTTCTTTGACAAGGCTCGCAGTGGCCGCTACTGCCCTTAGGCATGGAGGCCATCCTTTTGCTACTGAGTCCAATTGTTTAGACAAATAAGCTACTGGACGGTTCCAACTTCCTAATCTCTGGGTCAGGACTGCCGCTGCAATCCCATTCTGTTCATGTACATACAGCTGAAAGGGTTTTTCCGAATTAGGCAATCCAAGGGCTGGTGCCTCCATAAGTCGTTGTTTGATAACTAAAAAGGCTTGTTTCTGTTCAGGTCCCCATACGAATGGGTCCTTTTCTGCACCTCGAGTGCTTTCATGTAAGGGCTTGGCCAGACTACTGAAATCAGGTATCCATAGTCTACAAAACCCTGCTGTTCCCAGGAATCCCCTAAGTTGTTTTCTTGTGGTAGGTTCCTTGATAAGGCAAATAGCTTCTTTCCTCTCTGGTCTTAATGCTCGTTGTTGGTGTGAGATGTCAAAGCCCAAATATTTGACCTTTTCTAAACATAACTGTGCCTTTTTCTGGGAAACTCGGTAGCCAGCTTCCCAGAGCAAGTGGAGCAGTTCCTCTGTCCCTTCTTTACAGGTATCAAAATCCTTTGCAGCTAGTATAAGATCATCCACATATTGCAGAACCACCTTTTCTCCCGGTATTGAGGGGTAACTTGTTAGATCCCTCGCCAAGGCAGTACCAAATAAAGTTGGGGAATTTTTGAATCCTTGGGGCAATCTTGTCCAGGTTAGCTGGCCTTTTGTTCCTGTCAAAGGGTCTTCCCACTGGAAGGCAAATATAGGTTGGCTCTGTGGTGCCAGCCGGCAACAGAAGAATGCATCTTTCAAGTCCAATACAGTAAAAAATGTTGCTTCTGGTGGGATCAAACTCAGCAAGGTATATGGGTTTGGTACATTTGGGTGCAAGGTCTCGATAGCCTGGTTTACGAGCCTCAAGTCCTGCACTGGCCTATATTCATCTGTCCCAGGTTTTCGAACAGGCAAAAGGGGTGTGTTCCATTCTGATTGGCAAGGCTTAAGCAGACCATATTTTAATAGGCGGTCCAAATGTTTCTGGATGCCCTCTGCTGCTCGCCGGGGTAAGGGATATTGCTTTACAGATACAGGGGTAGCCATAGGTTTTAGGGTTACTACAATTGGAGCTATATTCTTAGCCATTCCTGGTGGGCTATTTTCGGCCCATACTCCTGGTGGCACCTGTAGAGTTCGGAGGAGCTTGTTTAATTCTGTATTCAATGTGGGTTGGACTTGCAAGGCTGACATTAGGCGCCATGATTGTTCCTTAGGTACTGAGAGGGTAATTATTCCTGCTGCTTTTGATGGCAGTTTCATTTCTGGACCTCGAGGAGTGAAAGTGATTTGGGCCTGCAATTTGGACAGCATATCTCTGCCTAAGAGAGGTATTGGACACTCAGGTATATACAAAAACTGATGGGTTAAACGATGTCCCCCAATCTGGCATTCCAAAGGTTGGAGGAAAGACCTCTTAGCTGACTGTCCAGTGGCACTTTTAATGACTACACTTTTGGATGCCTTTTTCTGCAATAGTTCTGGGAGTACTGAGTATTCAGCCCCAGTATCAATCATAAAATCTATTAAATGGCTCCCTAATTGAATCGTGACCGTGGGCTCCTGGAAGCCTAACTTTATGGAGTCCGGTCGTTCCTAGTCTTGAGTAAAATCCTCTTCTGCCAGTCCAATGAAATTGTCTCTACTCCGTCCCTGTCCTGGTCTCTGATATCTTCCATCTCGGATCATTCCCCGTCCCCGTCCCTGGTTTCTTGGGCCGGAGCCTGGGCCTGGGCCTGGGCCTGGGCCTGGGCGTACTTCTTCCAACCTCAGGGGTTCAGGACACTCCCGCTTCCAGTGACCCTCCTTCTTGCAATTTGCACATTGATTCCTTCCCAGTGGTGGATTCCTTCCTCGCCCTCGCCCTCCATTTAAGGGGCGGTGGTCTTGCTTCACTGCTGTGGCTAGCATTACCATCTTTTCCTTCTGCCACTTCTTCTTCTCTTGCTTCTCAGCCTCATCCCTATTCCGATAAACTCGGCGTGCAATGGCCATAATTTGGCTCATCAGCATCCCTTCCCATCCTTCTGATTTCTGAATTTTCTTACGAATGTCAGAAGCGCACTGGGCCACAAATGTAGCAGTAATCATTCTACTGTTTTCAGGGGCTTCAGGGTCAAAAGGAGTCCATATACGATAGGCTTCTTGCAGCCTCTCTAAAAAGTCTCCCGGACTCTCATTTGGTTTTTGTTCTACTTCTGAGACTTTAGACATATTAGTGGGCTTCTGGCATGCCCTGCGGATACCTTGCACAAGTGTCTGGCGGTAGGTGGTGAGTCTGGCCAGGTGAATTGCATTGTTTGGATCCCAATTAGGATCTTCCAAGGGAAAGTTATCTTGGAGATGACGGTCAATATTATAAATATTTCCCACTCTGGCCTGCTCACGCAAATATATCTGTGCCTTTTCAATTATGTCTCTCCTTTCCTCAGTGGTGAACAGAGTATTTAGGAGCTGGCGACAATCTGTCCAAGTAGGGCTATGAGTATTTACTATTGAAGTCACCAAGTCCATCATAGCCTGAGGTTTTTCTGCAAAAGATGGGGTGTGTGTTTTCCAATTCATCAGATCTGTAGTTGTGAATGGAATATATTGCAGGGTCGAAGTTCGAGGTGGCCGTGGTCCGGGTTGCCCATTAACCAGCGCAGGCTCCTCAAGTGCATCAAATACTCTTCTAAGAGGGGCTACTACGTGATCTTTCTCTTCACTTTGCTCTAGGGGCCTCAAATCATAGGGGATGGTATCTGTCGCAAGGCGTTCTTTTAGCAGCTTTATACGCCTGGCTGTATTGCTTGCTGACCGAGCAAGGTCTCCCTGTAACTTCTGTAATATTTCTCTGGGACTTGGATGTACAGGGGTTTGGGGTGGGCAATCAGTTGTTCCACTAAAGGAGACTGTAGATGGAGGTCTATTAGGAGTCACAGGTGGAATAACCACTTCTGCTTGGGCTTTATTATAGGACTCCAATGCCTCCTGAAGATATTTATCATAATCTATCAAGGAATCAAACTCTGTGACTCCACTCCCATTATTCATTCCAGTTTCTTGCCTTGGGGTTACAACTGGTGGAGTGTTTGGATTAAGCTCCCTTCGATGTGGAGCATAGGGTGGAGGTGGAAGCACCTCTTCCTCTGGCCCCTCAAAAATGGGTTTGAGTTTATTTGGCAAGATTCCTTTCCTAGCTTCGGCTTTTACAGCCAATAATTTGCATCGTTTGACTTTGCATTCCCTTATCCATGGAGGATTTTTATTTAATGTGCTCAGCCAGGAATCTATATATGGAAATTGTTCTGGGCACCCTCCAGTTTCTTTGGCGATATCAGTCCAAAGTTTGCTTACTAAATTTATATCAAAGGTTCCCTGGGATGGCCATCCAGTAATTTGTTTTGGCCATTCTAGTTCACATAACGTTCTCAAGCGCTCTGGCGTCATTTTGACTCCATATGCCCCTGAGAAGGCTTTCTTAAAATTATTTAACATACACTCAAGAGGTGTATTTTCCCCCTTTGAACCCCCAACTCCCATTGTATGGCCCTGTGAAGTATCCACTCAGTCACTCACAGACGCGCTTTGTGGGTTTCCTTGCCTAGTGAAGTCGCCTTACTAGGAACCGAAGTACTGCCCACTCCACACTCGGGTCAGCTACAGATTGCTCTGTACTTTCTCACACATACAATGCGCTGGATACTTCACCACACTCTACCTCCCAATCCTTCCCTTTCCCTACACCAGATCACCATCTGATGTACCCAACCACCTAGCGTACTCAGTTTCCCCTTACTGAGACGCAGAAGTTTGATCAAGACTTCTCTTCCTCCTAATTAATTGGAGGGCCAAAAATCCCTTTGTGCACTTACCCTTGGTTGGTTCCCTGTTTCCCCCGGTCCGTCGCCGCCAGTGAGCAGGGTATCAGACAGACGAGTCTTCTGCGTTCCCCCTGGAAAAATTTACCAGTGCGCGCTTTGGGTAAGCAGTTGTCCTCTCTCTTGTACCCTGCCCAGTAGGGCGAAGGGGCTGCGTTCCAGCAGACCACTTATCCGAGTCACAGGGCACCATAAAATGTAGCACCCTGCTTGTGGTTAACGCTTAGCTGGAATGAAATATTCAATGCAGCAATAGAGAAATTAAAATAGTAATTTATTTGTCAGACAAATAAATAAGAGGCACAGTGGTACATGGTTACCAAGCTCTGGCCTGGCCTCCTGCCATTCTGGCCAGCACTTATATTCCCTTAATCCAGCCCCCTTTGCTCCTCCTGTGGCTGCCTCTGTCCAATCAGCCTGGTTGAAATTCCTATTGGCTGTTTGGTAGAACCAATCACAAAAGATACACCCACAAAAGATACACCCACTTCCTTGCCCTTATAAGGGAGACAAAGAGCTATATATATGACATATAAGTAATAATATATCTTACATGGAATCTTAATTACCAGCTCACCTCTTGCCCTCCTTGCCCTATTGCCTTCTAAAACAAATGTTTAATCTTACATTTTTTATGTTCAACAGATGTCAAGGATCTTGAGTTTCACATCAACATTGAAAGATTTCCTTCATTTAATGTTTCTAAACAAAATGCCTGACAACTATATATCAAGACTGCTTGGATGGCGTCTTCTGTCTGGCAGGGGGGCTAGGCTCATTTGCCCCTCTGGTCTCCTATTGCAATATGACTCTATGAAATAAGAATCTAGCATTTCTTAAATCCTTTGCATAATTACATTTAAGCCAATATATTTAAGCTAATATATTTCATACATTTATCATAGGTAGCCTCTTAAAAGAATAAAGCTTTTCAAAGTAAAAAGGAAGAAACTCAGTAAAACACAGCTTTTAAAAGAAGCCTCTTCAGTGTACACCTCCCCCTTTCCAGCCTCAAAATAAAATAGGAAGAAGCTGCTTCTTCTGCCAAGCCAGTTGCCTTTCCAACATTTAACACATTTTAACCTTTTTAACTCTCTCAGTTTAAGAAACAGCTTTAGAAGAGACTTTTCAAAAATGTTCTCTTTTTCTGTCAGCTAAATGTTTTTTTCCCATTTGCTCCTGGCCTTTCAACCTTAGAAAGAAGATCTGGCTCATTTTACTGGGAGGCACATTAGTATTATCTTACCCCATTCCTAATGGTGTTTTTTCAGCCTTGGGGCAGCATATGTAATTCTCCCTTTTTATGACTTTGAGAATTGTTTTTCTACTATAAATCAATGGGGCCCTCTTGTCTTAGGAGAATGGCCAAGGTTTTCTCTGCCTGGCATGAAACATTTGAAAATCCTTTTTAAGCTCGTTTTTAAATACAAGCCTTGATTGAAATATATAGAAGCTTTGATAAAAATGCAGGCTTATGGTTAGGTGCCTCAATTTGGCACAAAGCACTTTCCAGTCTGCCATTGCATATGTCTTAAATTGCATATGCACACACCTGTGTTTTAAAATTATAAAAAGGTAAAGGGACCCCTGACCATTAGGTCCAGTCGTGACCGACTCTGGGGTTGCAGCGCTCATCTTGCTTTACTGGCCGAGGGAGCTGGCGTACAGCTTCCGGGTCATTTGGCCAGCATGTCTAAGTCACTTCTGGCGAACCAGAGCAGCACACGGAAATGCCGTTTACCTTCTCGCTGGAGCGGTATCTATTTATCTACTTGCACTTTGACGTGCTTTCGAACTGCTAGGTTGGCAGGAGCAGGGACTGAGCAATGGGAGCTCACCCCGTTGCGGGGATTCAAACCACCGACCTTCTGATCGGCAAGTCCTAGGCTCTGTGGTTTAACCCACAGCGCCACCCGTGTCCCTTTTTTATTATATAATTATAGAGAGATAATAATAATAATAATAATAATAATTTATTTATTTATACCCCGCCCATCTGGCTGGGCCTCCCCAGCCACTCTGGGCGGCTTCCATAGAAACCAAAAATACAGTAAAATATCACACGTTAAAAACTTCCCTGAACAGGGCTGCCTTAAGATGTCTTCTGAATGTCAGGTAGTTGTTTATCGCTTTGACATCTGCTGGAAGGGCGTTCCACAGGGCGGGCACCACTACCGAGAAGGCCCTCTGCCTGGTTCCCTGTAGCTTTGCTTCTCGCAATGAGGGAACCGCCAGAAGGCCCTCGGCGCTGGACCTCAGCGTCCGGGCAGAATGATGGGGGTGGAGACGCTCCTTCAGGTATACTGGACCGAGGCCGTTTAGGGCTTTAAAGGTCAGCACCAACACTTTGAATTGTGCTCGGAAACGTACTGGGAGCCAATGTAGGTCTTTCAAGACCGGTGTTATATGGTCTCGGCGGCCGCCCCCAGTCACCAGTCTAGCTGCCGCATTCTGGATTAGTTGTAGTTTCCGAGTCACCTTCAAAGGTAGTCCCACGTAGAGTGCATTGCAGTAGTCCAAGCGGGAGATAACCAGAGCATGCACCACTCTGGCGAGACAGTCCGCAGTCAGATAGGGTCTCAGCCTACATACCAGATGGAGCTGGTACACAGCTGCCCTGGACACGGATTTAACCTGTGCCTCCATGGACAGGTATGAGTCCAAAATGACTCCCAGGCTGCGCGCTATTAAAAGCTTCCCTAAACAAGGCTGCCTTCAGATGTCTTCTAAAAGTCTGGTAGTTGTTTATTTATTTGACATCTGGTAGGAGGGTGTTCCACAGGGTGGGCGCCACTGCCGAGAAGGCCCTCTGCCTGGTTCCCTGTAAGTTCGCTTCTCGGTGTATGGGAACTGCCAGAAGGCTGAATAAATGTGAGGAGATTCCTTTACTGAGCAGCTTGTACTGGTGAAAGAATTGGCTACATAGCATACCTATATTAATCTTGCCTTGGGAATTAGAGGTGGGACTGGGAGAGGTTGTCCTGAGTTTCAGGGTTCGGTGTCACCAGTATGATCATGACACCCGGCTATATTTTTCCTTTCCACCTAAATAAATCAAAGGAAGCTACAGTATCTTGGTTCTGAACCAGTTTTTGTCATCAGTAATTTATTTATTTATTTATTATTTCTATACTGCATCATATATTAAAAAACATATCTAAGTGGTGAACAAAAAACTGAAGCAACAACCTGGATGGCCAAGTTTCTGCAGTGGCCAGGAGTGCATTTGCACACTTAAATCTAGTGCGCCAGCGGCGTCTGTTCCTTGAGATGTCTGATTTGGCCACAGTGACACACGCCTTAGTTACATCCTGTTTGGATTACTGTAACGTGCTCTATGTGGGGTTGCCTTTGAAAAGTGCTCAGAAACTTCAGCTGGCTCAAAGAGCTACAGACAGATTGCTGACCAAGGCTGGTTATAGGGATCTGGTGACTCCCCCCGTCAGAACAGCTCCATCAGTCTGTTTCTGGGCTGGTTATGAACTATAAAGCCCTATGGTCCAAGCTATCCTAAATATCATATTTCCTCATATGAACCTGCTGGGGTTTTGAGATCTTCAGATGAGACACTTCTCTAAGTGCAGTCACCCACACAGGCCTACTTGGTGGGAAAGGGCCTTCTCAGTGGCTGCTCCCAGTCTCTGGAACTCCCTACCTGGAGAAGCTTGACTGTCTCCCTCCTTGTCCTTCCACCGGCAGGTGAGGACCTTCTTCTCCAACAGGCTTTGAAAACTGACTGCTTTCAATGAAAGGGCTGGTGCCATGCAGTTTTTATTGTAATTATCTGTACATTTCAAACAGATATTATATACAGTGGTACCTCGGGTTACATACGCTTCAGCTTACATACGCTTCAGGCTACAGACTCCGCTAACCCAGAAATAGTGCTTCAGGATAAGAACAGAAATTGTGCTCTGGTGGCGTGGCGGCAGCAGGAGGCCCCATTAGCTAAAGTGGTGCTTCAGGTTAAGAACAGTTTCAGGTTAAGAACGGACCTCCAGAATGAATTAAGTACTTAACCCGTGGTACCACTGTATATAAATAGTTTTCATTCTATTAATGTTTGTTTGTTTTTAATGGTGTTTTTTTCCTATGTTTTTAGTGGTTCTTGTTTTTATCTGTAAGCTGCCTCGAGTCCTGTCAAGGAAAAAGGCAGGGCAACAACAACTAAGTAAGGAGAATGTAGAACTGCTGAAGGCCCGCAACTTTGCAGAACATCAGCAATCCAACATGAGTCATTTTCTGAGAGCTTTGCTAGATGTGAACGTCATTCGGCTATTTACATACTTTCACATCTCTGTACTTTTCTGTCTGCTTACCTTACCTGGTCCATGTCAACCATCATAAATGCCGCACAACCATTTTATCTAAGCAAAAATAAAATGCAAACTGATTTGAACCATCCAGCCCAATCCCATTACTCTTAAGGTGGGATTTACTAGTAGAGGTAGAATTGCAACTTCCATAGGTTTGGGTATATCTTTCCCAACTGCAATTGCTCACATGGTATCTTTTGCAGGTTGAGAACAATGTCCGCCAGTAGTTCTCTGTTAACATCCTGGGCTCTGCTATCCTGAGAAGGGGAGGTTATTGGTAGTCTGATGAAGCTGGGAAGGACTTCGATAAACAGTAAACATGCTGGGTTCCCCTATTTTCAAACCTCATTGCTTAATTCCACACACCAGCATACATGTCTCCATGTGCCAGGATGCATAGATGGCAAGCTGCCACAAACATGGATGAAGGTGCTTTATACTGGCATGTTATCTGTTCCAGAGATCATGTGACAATAGGTTTTCCTTAAACTGAGCCAGAGACAGGCACAGAATCCATAGGGAAGCGGGGACAGATACGGCTCTCTACACTTCTCTATCATGTCCTTGGAACGCTCTTCAGGCCACACCCCTCTCCCCAGGCCACACCGCTCTGCTTTGCACTCCCAAGTGTTTTTGCCTGGCTGGAATGTGTCCTTAAATCAGGATAATACCTCCTGCTTGATAATATCCCAGCCTACTGTGCAAAGGTTGCGTTTGCATTCATTGTTCTGCTCATTTTCGCCTCTGGCTCTGCCTGCCAATAGCATGTGGCCCTTGGAATGCTGCCCAGAATTGTATGCGGCCCTCATGCTGATCACACTTCCTCATAATTGCCATGGGATCATGGTTTATTTTTCAAAACCAGGAATCCTCTAAAAAGCAGAGGTGCCAAAAGGAAGCCAAATTGCAACATCGCCACCATATATGTCATCAAGAAATGCTCCTTGCTTTTTCAAGTATTGGGAGCGTGTGATGATGCATTGCTTCTCAAATGGTGGAGAGCATCCTGTTTGCCAGAGCTAGCACATTTCCTCATTCCGGATGAAGCATGAATGCTTTGGGAAGAGTTCAGGGCAAGAAGAGCTGTCCTATCCCAGCTTTGTGAGTGCATTCCTAACCTGCCCATTCTGAAGATTATCCGGATTCCAAAAGCTGGCAAAGCAGTCAGAAGGGACTGTCTTTCCCTTCCTCAGAAATTATGCTGAGCCTTTGGAATCAGCAAGCAGAGCAGAGATTTAACCAAGTAATTGCTGGCAGGATTTTGCACTGCAGCAGCGCACCCGTGCCTCCATACTGGGATCCGTTGTGCAATGCCGCATTTCACAAAAGCAGCAGCAGCAGCAGCCTGCCCCAGCATGACTAGAAGCAAGACTTCTTCACCCTACTTCCAGGTATTATTGAGGCTTTTTTCCCCACCCCGCCCCCATTTATTTCCTATTGCCAAGTTGAAAACAGGCTTTTGTAAAATCCTGTGGTTTCCCTCTGTTGTGCTTTCTTGTACTGCATTATGCTATGAATATACGACGGTAGCGACAGTGTGTGTGTGCGCGCGCGCGCGCGCGCAAACTGAGCAGGATATTATACTGTATGAGCCATTTAGAACCCTGTGATTCAGCACACTTAGAGCTATATGTGACTGACACGCCAATGAGAATTGCTTCCAAGCGAATGGGTTTCAGGAGTCTAGGGCTGCAATCGAACTCAGTAGCAAGCCTCCCAAGGATTATGTGTTGCACCATAATATCCTGATTTACATGGGAGTAAATCCCACAGATTTCAATGGGATTTACTTTCAGGTAGGTTTGCACTCTTAGGAACAATTCTCCCTAGTGAAAAAGGCTGCAGTCCTCAGATCGTATATATCAAAGTAAGTTTCAGTGGGACTACTCTAAAGTCATTTGGATTTGATGGCTTAAGTTATCTGCACAGGTTTGCCAGTGAGATTTTCAGAACTCAGAGGTTTCATAAAATAATACACTCCACCCACCCTGCAAGCATGGTTTAGTAGAAAACTACCTTGCATTGCTTATCCACCCAGTGTAATATGGATGTAACTGAAATTATTGAAGCTTATGGAGTATATGGTGTGTTTTCCCCCCAGTTAATACTTAGGTTCATTTCAAGCATCTTTTCCTCTATCAGACTGAGAATGCAGTCTAAAACACCTAATGGGTTGCATGGCTTATACAAGAGTGGGAAGTAGAGAAATAAATAATAGTATTGCTGAATTAGCACAGGATGGAACAATGCACCTCAACATAGCAAATCAAGACAGTTCACACAAAAAGATCTGGATTTGCTAATGTTTAAATGCATTTTTCTGTCCCACCTGTATTTCTGGATAGGTTCTTTTAAAAATAAAATAAAAATTGGGACATTTTTTATTTATGGGACAATTGCATATGGGAGGACGTTGCTTTTATTGAATGCCTCCCATTCTCTAGAAACATTATAGCTGCCTCTTTGACATGCTTTCTTAGTTCATGCAGTCAGTACTATGGGGGATACCGGGCTGGGGGGGGGGGGACGGACAAGTGTCAAATTAAGTCTCTATGTCATAATTTTAGTTCCCCTTTTTTGCTGTTAACTGTTATTAACCTTCTATTAACATGTAGCTAAAGCTACTACAAAGCATCAAGACAAGTGCAACGTTCTTCTGTCAATGCTGAATAAAGCCATTGTTCTAATACTCTGCAAACCTAACGTATTATCTTCTGCATCCCACCCCTCCTCCTCTCATGTCTGCTATTACAGTACATGAGTGGAAGGGTGTGAGCTTTTATAATGAGATAAGGAAGGTAAATGAAAGGAATATATATATATATATATATATATATATATATATATATATATATATGAGATAGGGAAAGGGAACAGGGGAAAGTTCTGGTAAGAAGTCTCCTTGGTGCTGTATCTCTCAATTTGGGAAATGATGGCATCGTGGTGTGCATAAAAAATTCTGTACCAATTTAAGAAGGATCTATTGTCAAACTGCATGCATCCAAGACTAAAATATAACTTGTATTTTGATAAAAGTTTCTAAACATTTTCAGTGGGGTTCAGTCCTACAAGGCTTTTTTGGGGGGGTGGGGGAAGACAGACCCTTTTTTTACGTTGTGATGCTGATATTAGGCCCCATCCTAGGTTGGGGCTTACTTGTGTCTATATAGCCACCTGGGCTGCTTTAGGTGTTGTCTCAGGTACGCACCTGTGTTTCCAATATATTGATGCGTGTCACTGATTTTTTTAAATAAAATATCAACAAATAAAGAAATACAAGCTAAGATACACTTTACATATTTAGAATTTTGTCACTGATTTTTTTTTCTATGATTCTTGGATGTCAGGAGTTGACCCGCATGTACTAATTTAACTAAATCAGGGAGTGGGGAACCTGCAGGTGCTGAAGGACTGCTCCTCAAATCACCCACAGGGCACTAGCTTTCCTACCCCAGAACTAAACAGAAGATATTTGGCCAGCCAACTTAGGATCTGACCCTAGAGGCAGTGGAGAGACCTCGGGCTGGATCCCTTGTCTAGGGAACTGCATGACAGTGGAATTTGCTGCCAAGGAGTGTGGTGGAGTCTCCTTCTTTGGAGGTCTTTAAGCAGAGGCTTGACAACCATATGTCAGGAGTGCTCTGATGGTGTTTCCTGCTTGGCAGGGGGTTGGACTCGATGGCCCTTGTGGTCTCTTCCAACTCTATGATTCTATGATGACAGCAGCAATTATTGCCACCCTAAGAAAAATCAACTTGCAACAGGACAGGAAGGATCCTGAGAACTGATTCTTACACCATTTGTGGTATAGCACGATAGCTGCTTGCGTGTGATTGAGATATGCAATAAACAGGTCATGCTTGAACGTGGGAGATCACATGGGATAGATGAATGAAGTTGTAACTTTCTACTCCAGTGCCTCAACTCCCAGGCGACAGACAGCATTGGCATGGAAATAACTATAACATCTTCTCCTGTCCCGCACAGTCTCACCCTTCCAAACGTTACTAGTGCAACATGGTGTGTAACATCTGTGTAAAAGTGGCAACCATTATGTCACACAGGTTGATATAAGCATCTCCTTGAAATGTATTAAGAACCAATGTATACCTCTTGCCTTGTGTAATGTATTAATACATTCTCGAGATCCAGGGCTTACCTGCTTACCTGGGTGTAAGTGCCACTGGACTCAAAACTGACATACAGATGGTGCTTTACAAATTACAAGAGGGACAAGACCCTGTCTCAAGGAGCATACAATCTAAAAATCAGGATGTGGAAGGAAGAGTAGAAATATGCAAACTCACTTCTTGCACTGACTATCAATTTGCTGCTCCCTTCTGCAAATAATTACTCATTTGAGCAGCTGTACTCTCATGGGCAGTGTGTATTGTCAGAGCAACAATCTTATGCAAGATTCCCACCCCTTTCCTTCTATGAACAGGAAAAGGAATAATAATCACAAGGTTGCAGGGTTTTTGTTTTTTTAAAGTGTCCCTTAAGAGCTGAATTTCAAAAACAATAGATGGAAGATGCTAACAACTGCTAAAGTTGTTCTCAATTGCCAAAATGCTGCTGAATTTCTTATGTGTACTAAATTTTAGTCCCAAGGATTGAATAATCAAGTGATAGAAAATGTGAATCTGGCCCATATGTACACATTGCTCATATTTGATGGGGGCAACATCTGCTTTCTGTTATCTGCCACTTGCAAAACAGTGTTTTGTCTTTTGGGGAGTTTTTTTTAAATCAGCCCCTTTTATTGGGTCTTTAAGCAGTTAAATCTCAAAATAAGTAATGCATGCATCTTGCCTCTAGTCCACATGAAGTAACATGAATTAACTGATGAGACTGTTTGTCCCATCTATCTCAATGCTATGTACTATGATTTGCAGCAGCTCTCTAGGGTAGCAGATATCCTTCTAATTGGAAATGCCAGGGATAGACCCTCGAACTTCCTGCACATAAACCATGTGCTCTGATATTGAGCTACGGTACCTTCCCAAACACCCCTGCTCTATCTTGCCTCCCTTCCACCTCCCCATCACCTATCCAAACAGTGAATAATGTTGAGTTTATTTTGACCTGCAGCCATCCTATAAAGGTTTTGCCCTAATATGGATTTCCTTTCCTTTCTGTGACTAAATGTTCTATCATTTTATTAAAGTTATTAAAAGAAAAGAAGTTATGGCCAGTTTCAGAAGCCAGTGCCAGGCAGGGTAGTACAAACTACAGCAGGATGGAGAAAGAGGGTTGGTGGTCTCAGGTATCAATCTTGATGTGAGGATAGGTGTGGCAAATGAATGATTCCCATATACTGTATAAAATGTTGGGAAGATGTAGGAGAATTCAACTTTGGGGTAAGAGTGGCAACATTAGAAATAGGTTATAAGCTAGGCTCTTGCAGGCTCTGTTCCAAATTAAGTTGTGTGTCCCCCCCCCCCACAGTAAACAAATATAACAAAGGTCACTGTACTTAGCTGGTATGTACCGAAGCCTTGCATAGAACTGTCTGCCTCTGCCTCTTCTATCTCACAATTGCACCTTTTCTTATTTATTTATTAAATCAAATTTAATACAGTCTCCACAAAAAAAATAAACATAGCATTAAGATTATACTGTCATTTTACATAATCCTAGAGCATTAATGGGTCGATATAGGCTCTCCAGAGACAGGTTTGCAAAACCGGTGGGAGAAATTTGCTATCTGCTTTCCTGATGTATGAAAAGAAAGGGGGGGGGAGGTTTAATCAAAGGTGTCTCTCTTTATAAAAAATACCTTTTGCTACTCTTCTAAGCTCAGTGGGTTGATCTGAAATAGCCACAGTCCCAGATATTGCAGCTGTGAGTGTAGCCAGAGCGGTGCCACCCACCTGCCACGATGGTGATAGATAACACCGTACCAATTTATTTTAGTGCCCACACTGCTGGTTGAAGAGCAGGATGCAGATGAGGAACCAGGTGTCCTTTGGACTCCAATTCTCATCGGCACCGGCCAATACATGGTCAGGAATGATGGGAAAACCACCCACACCTGGAGGTCCAGACGACGCGCGTTCCAGGAGTAAGGAGCCCCGAGCTGAACCTCCCCCCGCCCTCCCGCTCGCTTGCGTGACTTTGCGGCTAAGTCTCGCTCACCCTAACCTACCTCGCAGGGTTGCTCTGAGGACAAACGCGCGAGGAAGGGAAAGGAGCAAGAAAGAAGCAACGCCGAGGGAGTGGGGGGGGGGGGAAAGGCGGGCTTAGGAAAGGAAAGGCAGCAAATGGAACGCGCGAAACCTTCCTCAGAGGAGGAAAAGCGTTGCCTTTTAAGGAGCCGCGGTCCGCGCGTGGCGCTGACACGGGGAGGAGGGCAGCCCTCCTCACGAGCACGCTTCTGCGCGGGACCTTGCGAGTCCTGGCTCGAATGCGGCGCGCGAGGCGGCCCTTCGCCAGGCCCTACTTTGGCGGGCGAGGGAAGCAAGAGAAGGCGGCTGGGGGAAAGTCTGCGGAGGCGAGGCGAGCGGCCAGGCCCTCCTTTTCTCCTCCTCCTCCTCCTCCTTCGCCACCCTTCTCCTTCCTCCTGACGTCAGGCCCGCCCGCCCGCCCGCCAGCAGGGGCTGCTGCTGCCGCCGCTGCTGCTCCCCGCCTCTCATTGTCAGGAGGAGCCCCAGCACTGCAGCCCTGCGAGCGGGCCAGATCCAAGCGGGCCGCCGCCGCCGCCGCCGCGCATCGCGGAGTGGGGGGCGCCGGGGGTCTCCGCTGCCGCAGCCTGAGGCGACGAAACCCCGGGCTGCAGCTGCTGCAACTGCAATTGCTGCTGGTTGGTGGCGCGGCTGCTACCGCCGCCTTCGCCGCTCCTCCAGAAAGTCCTTGGCGGACTTGGATCCTTCGATTCCCGGCTAAGTTCCTTAGGGGAAGGAAAAAGGTGGCGGATTCGGCGGGGAGAAGAAGGAGGTAGGCGAGGGGATTTTGATTTTTTTTTTTTTTGTGGTGGGGGGTTGCTATGTGTGAGTTGGGTCAGGGTGGGATCGGGGTGCGCTTTGGGGGTCAGGGCAGGAGGGGAAGTTGCGGGGGGCTCTTCCTCCCTGCCTCCAGATCGCCCTTTTCCGCCGCCTCCTCCTCCTCCTCCTCCTGGGCTGATTTCTGGGCTCCAAGAGCGCTGCCAAAACCAAGCTGGGGCTGGGAAGGAATTCAAGGCATCCGCTTTGTTCAAGTTGCCAGTGTGTGTAGACAGACCCTTAAAAAAACTAATTAGCGACTGGAAACTGGGAGGGTTTCCTGTGGCTGGGTTCTTTTTCATCTTTCTTTTTTTTAAAAAAAGGATGACTACTTCTTTTCTTCTTTTTTTGTTATGTTTCGAGTTTTTGCCCCTGAAATCTTAGCTTGGGATAGAGGAGAGAGAGAGAAGGCTGAGGATCTCGCTCGCTCTGGGAACTTCCCAAGCATCCAAGTTTCTCCCCGGGTGTCTCTAGGAGAGGCCGGGCCCTTTCCTGCAGAGGAAATGCTTCGTAGGAAAAACGGCTTGGCGGTAAGAGTCGGGGATGGTGCACCGTTCCCAAGGATGCAAGCGCAGGCGAAAGGGATCGGCTTCCGGTCCGATCCTAGCCATGCTTTACTCAGAAGTAAATGTCACGCAGTGGGAGTTGCGAGCAAGGAGGTGCGCATCGGATTTTTCATTTTGGCAGCATAACCGTAAGCGGGTTTACTCGGAAGTAAGCCCCACTGATTTCAGTGAAGCTTAACTCTAGAAGGATATTTAGGGTTACACAGGGATTGGCTTCAGTTGCATCTTCTTAAGACTTCTTGTTGGATTAGATTTGTATCATTATTATTCCCATTCTCTAAAGAAAAATTATGTAATTGTTGAGTTGGAATGGACATAGCTCCTTCACTTTTTTATCTACACAACAACCCTGTGAGGTAGGTTGGACTGAGACTGTGTGTGTGTGTGTGTGTGTGTGATCACCCAGTAAGTAAACTGCGAAGCAGAGCAGGATATAAAGCTGGATCTCCCTACCATCACAGCACACCATGATGTAGAAGTGAACCCCATTGAATTCAATAAACATGCATAGGATTGGGCCGCAAGGCTGCAATCGTGAATGTACTAAACTTAGAGCAGGTCCTCATTGCAATCCGGTGAATATGGTTCAGAGGAAGTACCCTTTTGGGGTGTTGCTTCTCATTTGAACAAAGCTGCTGAAAAAAACTTCTGCCTCATATTGTGATTCTGCTATCAACTTCCTGAGTACCCTTGGAAAAGTCCCTTTGTCTTGGACGAACTTTCCCAGGCCTGAAAAGGAGAGTAATTGTGTTTCATACCTCACAGGTTTGTTGAACATTAGCACGGGTGGAATAACATTATGGGTGCCGCTACCTTTTCTATTTTCTGTTGGTGCCTTTCACGGGGTTGCGATAGACATTCAGCAGATATGGCTTCCCTCATTGAATGCAGATCTGTGACAGCAAAAGCTGCATCTGTAGAATTTCTGCCTGTTATGCAGTTGTTAAAAGTAGAGGGAAGCTGAGCTAGAAAAAAGTGTTGCAGTGCTACGAGGAGGATGCTAAATCTTACTGTCTGAATTGTGTTTGGACTCTTGGAATCAGGCCTGTGTGCCTAAGAGTTTGGGAGATGAATTTCCCTGTGGTAGGCTTGTCATTGCTAGTGCTAGTGTGGGTTTGAAACACTTTATTCATCTGGATTATATTTCTGTAGTGCTGCACTGCTGTCTTTATCATGTTTCTATCGCAGCTTTTTTCCAAGGACCTTCGGGGCACATGGCTCTTCCCCACTCTTTTATCCTTGTGACAATCCTGTGAAGTTGGTTAGGGTGGAAGAAAGCAAATGTCGCACAGTCATGTCACAAGCTTCATGGTTGAGCAGGGATTCAAACTCAGGATCAGTCTGACACCATTAACAGCTAGAGTCTAACCACTATGCAACACTGCCCATGGTAGAAATGCCACTCAAGGTTCTTAGTCAATGGGTGGGGAGCCTGTCTTCCTCCAGATGTTGTTGTTTTACAGCTCCCATCATCCTCAACCGCTGGCCATGTTGGCTGGGGTTGATGGGAGCTGGAGCCTCACTATAACTGAAGGTCCAAGGTTCCCCACTCTTCTTTGGTACATCTTGCCAAACTCTGAGTGGGGGCTGCAAACTTCGTCTTCACCTACTTGAGTTGAACCCTTCCCTTCACCAATTTTGGAAAGGATTTGGGTGAAAATGGTGGAGAGACCTGTTGCTTCTTGCCCCAGCCTTGGTGACTGCAGCTTTTGCTCTAAGGTTTAAGATAAACAAACAAACAAACACAGAATAACATGTGAGGACTCCTGGTTTTCTTTGCTCTCAGATACAGTTCCAAACAACCTCCATTTAAACAAGAATATATCAACACAGAAGCTGGACTACTCCAAAGAAGAGTACTTTGGAGTAAGGAAAAGCACTGGAAAATGTTGGTTAGGCAAGGCACTGTCAATTGTAGGATATGTCTGCGTGTCTTTGCTTTACTTGGTTGGCAGTGTTGTGTAGTGGTTACAGTGATGGACTAGAATCTAGGAGACAAGGGTTCAAAATTGATACTCGAATATGAAGCTCATGGGGTAACCTTGGGCCAGTCCACTGTCTCTCAGCCTACTTTCCTGTGCAATGTTGTTTTGAGGGGGAAATGGGGAGGGGGGCGGTATCTGAAGGCAGCCCTGTTTAGGGAAGCTTTTAATGTTTGACAGACTATTGTATTTTAATATTTTGTTGGAAGCCGCCCAGAGTGGCTGGGGAAACCCAGCCAGATGGGCGGGGTATAAATAATAAATTATTATTTTTATATTTTTATTCATCACTTAGAACCCCTTGGAGGAAAGGTGAAATATAAATGTAAAAAAATAGGTCTGCCATGAAAGAGAGAGCAAATCTTCTTGTGGCCTGGCAGAGCAGGGAATCTCTAAATGTAGTAGAGAGCCGAGAATTGTTCTGCGTCAAAAAGACTTATTTTAATCAGACTTCACCCCCAGGGTAGAGATGCTTTTGCTCAATTTACTCGGAGGAATTTTTCTTCTTCTCCAGCTTCTTCTAAAATGAAACCATCTTTCCCTCGCACACAGGGGCAGATTCTGGGTGTGAAGCTAAGCAATGTTTATTGCCATGTAAGTCCATTTTTGCTCATTCAGGGCTGACGAGCGGACTGACGACTCATTACTCCGAGAGGAAACATGGCATTTGTTTTCACTAAAGAGCAATGGAATTTAGCACTTTTGGCTGTGGCTGGGCTATTGTCTGCAAGCAAAAGCAGGCCAAGGGTTTCTGCTTTCCTTAATTATTAATTGCATCTGGTTTCTCATTCAGGGCCACAGGCGTAAACTACAGGTACTCAGCAAGCCATAGGCAAGGCTGGGGGGTGGCTGTGGTGGGAAGATGCCTCTCAGACTTGGACCCACTCACTCTCATAGCTAGAACCCCGCACACCTATTTGAAGGACAGGTACTTGTCAGATAAGAGACCTTTTCTTTATTATCGTTGGTTAGTGTTGGAGTCAAAACAAATAAATGGGTGTTGCAAGGTGGGGATTTTGACCCTAAGGATATCACTTGTGGTGGATGAAAGAGGCAGGCTTGTGGGGATGGACTGTAGGTCGGTGGTTATGGCATCTGCTTTCAATGTGAAGGCCCCAGGTTCAACCTAGGTATCTACAGGTAGGATCGGGACAGGATCCTGCCTGAAACCTTGGAGAGCGGCTGCCAGTCAGTGTAGACAGTACTGAGCTAGATGGATCAGAGGTCTGATTCAGGGTTCGAAATTAGCAGGGCGCCAGGTGCATTTTGCACCTAAAGATTCTCTATTTGTGAGCACCTCAACAAGTCTGAGTGGCATTTTTTTGCGCCCGGCTGACACACAAGGATTACTGAAATTTAAGTGCTTTGAAGCCTCAAAGAATATGTTAAAGATAGACACTATGTTAAGGAGTTTAACAATAAAGAGTACAGTTGTACCTTGGTTCTTGAACATCATGTGACGTGAACATTTTGGCTCCCGAATGCCGCAAACCCGGAAGTGAGTGTTCCGGTTTGTGAACATTTTTTGGAAGCCGGACATCCGACGGGGCTTCCGCAGCTTCCGATTGAGTGCAGGAGGCTCCTGCAGCCAATCGGAAGTTGCGCCTTGGGTTTTCAAATGTTTTCAGAAGTCGAACGGACTTCCGGAACGGATTCTGTTCGAGAACCAAGGTACGACTGTAGACTGTTTTGAAAACCGAAGTATGGTACCAATATCTTTATTGTAAACACCAAATTAAACATGCATTTATGATTTATGATAAAAATGTGATATTAACAATGTGTCTCTTATGTGAATTGCATATTAGTTCATGCTTATCAAAATAATAAATAAAAAGTCTTGCCTACCCTGCTCTAAAAAATGGTGACAAGAGATTCTGTTTTGGCGCCCACAAGCTAGGTTGTAGGAGCCTTTGGCTCCTAGCTTTTCTATCCCAGTTTCTAACACTGGTTTCGGATATGATATAAGGCAGCTTCCTATGTTTCTATGGAACTGATGGCATAAAGCAGTGGTGGGTCACATCTGGCTCTCCAGTTGTTGTTGGACTGCAACTGCTATCAGCCCAGCCCACTATGGTCAGTGGCCAGGAGTGATGGGAGTTGTAGTTTGGCAACATCTAGGAGGCCACACATTCTTCACCACTGGTCTGAGGCTTTGGAGAGCTGCTGCCAGTTGAGTAGGCAACAGTAGATAAATAATCTGACATTGTATAAGGCAGCTTCATATGTTCTGTGTGTTCTCTGTGGCTGTTTTCTGGTAATACAAAATGAGGAACATGCACATATTAAGCAAGGAATGATTGTGGGTCTTCTCATTTTAAGGACCACATAAACTGGTTGCTTGTTTTATCATTTTCATACATGCACATTTCAGTTGTGAGACTGAAAGTTGTTAGGTGTTTCCCCCATTCTCATGCAACGCATTCTGCCTTCAGGCTGCAAGGGATGATAGGGAAGGGTTGTAGGTCAGTAGTAGTACATGTAATTTGCATGTGAAAGGTCCCAGGTTCAAACCTCATATTTTCCAGGTAGGGTGGGAAGAAATGTCTGCCTGAGACCCTAGAGAGCTGCTGCCAGTCCGTGTAGACAGCACTGAAGTAGATGATACCAATAGTTTGATTCGATATAAGGCAGCCTCTTTGAAAGCAGGAACTGGTATATGAAAGGTGTGGCAAGACTTCTAAAAAAGCAATGTTGGTCCTAATCATAAGCGTCTCTGTATGTGTGTACCATTTGTGCTCTACTCTAGGCAACTAAATATTGGGGGCTGCCCCCCCCCCGGTGCTACCCCTGCAGCTAGTCCCTACAGGTAGTGTTTGCCAATACATATGGGCACATTGGTTAAGGGTGGATTCCCAAAATGTGTGTATTCCTTAACTGGCCATCAACTGTCATCTTGAATTTATCTGTTCCATACAGTGGTACCTCGGGTTACATATGCTTCAGGTTACATACGCTTCAGGTTACAGACTCCGCTAACCCATAAATTTTGCTTCAGGATGAGAACAGAAATTGCGCTCCAGCGGTACGGTGGCAGCAGGAGGCCCCATTAGCTAAAGTGGTGCTTTAGGTTAAGAACAGTTTCAGGTTAAGTACGGACCTCCGGAATGAATTAAGTACTTAACCTGAGGTACCACTGTATATCATATTTTTAGTTGAGCAAATACTGAAGGCCACTAGCAGTGGCTGGTAGAAGATGAAACAAAGGAACATGTTTTTGGTTTTTGTTTGAATACTTCTGTACGGAGGCAGGAACATAAGGCAGGCTCCAGATTCCTGTAGTTCTTTTCACTTTTTTATTTGCATTGATTGCTGTGTGCAAGCGGGTGGCCAACGTGGTGCCCTCAAGCTGTTTTGGACTACAATTTCCACCGTTCCATGGTGGCTGGGGCTGATGGGAGTTGTAGTCCAAACATTGGATTGGGGGGAGAGGAGACTGTGTTGGCTACCCTAGCTCCGTACATTCAACAGGGAACTGGCAGTCACTTCATTTTGAGTCCACAGCCCCTTTCAGTTGGCTTCACTTGCTGAATTGGGTCCTATACAAGCTGAGACATGGGCAAAGGGCTCTTTTAACCCCTTTGGTCCTGGTGTGGATAGTTTTGGGCTCAGCATCAGATGCTTTGGCTATCAGCAATTGGGAGGAGGGGGTAAAGAATATTGGCCAGCTGAGGTCCATAATGACTAAAGGCCTTTGCCCCAAAGCTGGTATAGCTATTCATAGTGAGGATGAGGATGGGGTGTGTGTTGGGGTCTAGATGAAAAGCTATTCATCTATATTCATTCTATATTGAGCATCTGTGTAGGGATCTTGACATTGGCTGAATCTGCTGAACTGTTCAGCATAAGAGAGGATGATTGAGTAACAAGATGTTTCCATAGCTATTCCGAATTTTTTCTTCTTTGAAGGCTGTAGGACAGCAACCAGTTATACCTGGGCTTTTCAAACTTTCTTGCAATAAGCCTCTCCTAAGTCAAGAAACAAAAGCTTGATCCCAACCCACCTGTGCTATGAAGATAAAGCCAACTGTTTTGCAAGGTGTGGAGGCAAGTAGATTGGTGGGAAATAGCGAAAGCAAGGACCAGAAGAGAACAAGGGTATGCTTTAGGATTAGAGAAAGGAATGGAAAAGTAATTCCTCAGTTGATCTCCACCAGACAACAGAAATATGTAGCTGCTGGTGATAGGATGATTGGAACTGGGTGTGTATGTGTGTCCATAAGTTAACAGGCCCATTCAAGAATAATAATAAAAAAATCTTAACTGTAGGAATCAAGGAAAACAGAAACTGAAATTTAACAACCGTTTTTGTTGGGATAGCTGTCACGTGTTTGGAAAACCTTTCCAAAGCACTTGAAGTGATCACAGAAGAGACACTTCTTATAGATACTGGACATGATCTTTATTAGGGGTAGGATAAGGGCAAAGCTGCACAATTATGTAGGCAATGAAAATCCACTTATTTTGTTCTGAACTGGTAGTCGTCTTGAAATTATCTGTTCCATTCGTCCTGTTTCCAGTGCCAAGGTGTGAGTGCTGATGCTTATGTAGGGAATCATGTTTATGTAGGGGGAAATGTCACCATCTGGGCACAAGAGGAAGGTATATGGTTGTAGAAGTGTTGTTGTTGTTTTTAGCTCGGGGGGACACCAAAAGCCCAGTGATGACTGAACATGCTCGGTAGCTATGAACCAATATCCTCGGACTGGATTGCTGGTGGGGGGGAAATGGAAATCCAAAGGGGAGGAGGAATATCGTGGAGCATTTCAGGCTGACTAGAAGAGTGAACAGGCCTTCACACTGCAACATTTTATTGCAGCTCCCTCTTTTGTTCGCTAAAGGATCATGCCTTGTCACTATGGAAAATGAAGTCCACATTTTAAAAGCGAATTTGAAGAGAAGAGGAATCTCTGCCGTAGTGTGGGCAACAATGACTAAATTAATCCACCCAGCTGTTCTGAAATGGTAGTTATCTTTAAATTATCTAATCATAAAGGCTATATGAGTTACCCCATTATTCATTTTCTCTTATTAAATGTCAGTCATTGAATTTTTTTGTTTGCGACATGGACACTTTGAGATGTAGTTCTGAAGAATTGCTTAAACTTCTTGGGTTTTTGGCAAGAAATCTAAGAAAATACGACTTTTTCAAAAGATCTACTGTAATAATAGTGGGCATACGTTACTTTTCTTTAATTATTTAATTAAGGCTGCCGTTTTATACTCACTTCCCTGGGACTAAGTCTCATTGATCCCAATATTTCTACAGGATTTATACCCTTCTTTGCCTAGAAAAACAATTCAAGGCTGCTAAATTAGTTGAACTTCATTCCTATTGAAATCAAACAAAACTTGAGTTAACTAACTTAAGCCCCATCTGCACTGCACATTTAAAGCAGTAACATTACCATTTTAAACAGTTATGAATGCTTCAAAATAGTTCTGGGATCTGTAGTTTGTTAAGGGTGCTGACAGTTGTTAGTCCCTTCACAGAACTACAATTCTCAGAGAGGTTTAACAGTCAATCCAACTTCCCAGGGAACTCTGGGAATTGTCACTCTGAGGTAAATGGGGGGGGTCTCCCCACAACTCTCAGCACTGTTGGCAACCTATACTTCCCAGGATTCTTTGGGGGCGGGAAGCCTAGTTACAAAGGCTAAGCAACAGTGAAACCGTGAGATAAAACACAACTGATAAAAGGATAAGGGCAGCAGCAGAAAATAAAATAACTATATTAGCACCTCATCCCAACAACATAAAACCTTATCAGCTGGCTACGAAAACAGATGCCGGGAGGCCAAATGCCCTTCTAAAAAGACAGGCCTTTATTGTTCAACTAAATACCCAGAAGGGATAGGGCAGCTTGCTGCAAAAGAGGACAAGGCTCTTGCGCCTTTTAAATAGGAAAGTTCAGCAAATGTAGATGTCAGTGGTGGCTGGTCCCCATTGATCCTGGTGGAATGGAAGGTAGGCAAAAAATTGTAGGGGGAACCTGAAACTACAATAGGCAGAGCCAGCAGTAGGTGTGACCATTCCCAACCCCTTGCCATTTTTTTCCTATTGGTCCCATTCCTCTACTTTTATTTGTGGCATGGGAAAAAACCTTATGCTTAGACCCACTGTGTTCAAGAGGATTCACTCTTTAGACTAGGAGCATGGTTTCAGCAGCTTAGTTTTTGCATATCAGGCTGCTGCTGCTGCTGCTGCTAAACTCATAGGAAAGGTGGCAATCGCTTCTGCTCCCAGGTATTCCAGGAAAAAGCCCCAGGCCATTTGCAGGGGAAAGTAGAGTTACCAGCTTTTTTCCTTCTTTGGCTTGATGCCTCCAAGGAGCACCACTCATGAGATAGTTTTACTTCAATTCTGAGTCCCATGAACATGCCTGAACTTGGTCAGTAGTTTTCAGGGACGACCGACCACTTCATCAGATGTATGGAGTGTTATCCCAAGTTTCACTTAAGGCCCTGTACTCTGATGACATGGTTGGTAGACCATGAAAGCTTCTGCCATATGACATTTGTCAGTCGTCAGTCTGCTTGTGCCAGTGCCACATAAGTATATTGACTTCAGGGCTGAATAATGGTGCATACAAAAAAAAAAGTGCAAGGAAAGAGTCTCTGCCCCCCCCACCTCTCATCCCTCTAGCTTCTATCAGTTTTGAAAGAAAGGGTTATCCCACGTTTCATGTAGCCTCATACCTGGTGTTACTTAGGAATTCTACGAAGCCGAAGAAATCAGTGCAGTTTTGAAATCAGTGGTTAAAAATCAGTGCAGTTTTGAAAGATTCAGTCCACCGTCTTGGTTTAGACCAGGGGTCAGCAACCTAAGGCCTATGGGCCACAAGCGGACCATGGGGGTCGTTTAACCGGCCCACGAGCCGCCCCTGAAGCGAGCTGCCTGCTTGGCGAGTCCACAGAGGGATCTCCGCTGGAGTGAACCTGCCCAGGAAAGGTAAACCTTGCCAACCCCTGGTTTAGACAGTATCCCGTTGTTTCCAAACATAGGAAAACCTGCTCCTTGAAGCAGGTACCAGCATGCATAATTTGGTTACAATATCTTAAGAGGTACCCAAAGACAGTGGACAAAGTTCCAAAATATATAGTACACACACACACAGAGAGAGAGAGAGAGAGAGAGAGAGATTGGTAAACACCACTGAGGTTAAAGGAAAATGGACTGCAAGAGTTCTCCAGGGCATCTTTCCCAGCCATCCTTGGAGAGGTTGAACCTGAAACCTTCTGCATTCAAAGCAAATGATCTACTATTGCGCTATGATCCATTTCCCAGTGACTTTTCATCTGCCCACTCCAGGGACTGAAGATTCTTAAGCCAGGGATTGGATTTGCCTAAGTGGTTGCATTAATGAGAATTGAACTGGGAACTTCAAGCATGTAGTTCATGCATTGGGTAACAAGGGATATTTGAACTTCATTGGGGTTTTTTTGGAGGGGGCCTCTTCTAATTGGCTGGGCATCTTGCTCTGCTGTGACCTAAGGGGTGAACAGTCATGCAACGTGGAAATCTATTTCATTAATCTTCACATCGGGCAGGCAGCTTGTTCAGCGTCTTGCAAACTCATCCTGAGCCGACTTATTCTCCCTTCACGTATTTAGCAATCTGCATGAATAAGAGTGGACAAGTCCAGTCTTGCTGGCTGAAGTAACAAAGGTTCCAGGTATTGTGCATTCCAAATACTAAGAAAATAATCATCATGGTTTAACCCCACAAAATAAAATTGGCGTGGAAGAGAGGATAATGGAAAACATTGGCATGGCACCCGTACAACTAGCTACTGTGCAATGTGGATTATAGGCATCTTCACCATGGAAGAACTCAATGAAGAGTCCTGCTTGATCAGACTAAAAGATCCATCTAGCAAGAAATATTGCAAGCACACAAATGAACGACAAAATTATTAGCGCTCTTTCTTTTATAGCCTGATTCCAAACATCTCTTTTTGGAAGTGTCCCATTGAGTTATTAGGAAACAATCCTAACTCCTTTCCACACCACTTCAGGCCAGCATGGCTTGATGGAGTCATTGCTGCATCTGCACGTAGAAGACAGGGGTGGAAGACAGGGGTAGAAGACAGTGGTGGGCATGCAGATTATTGTGCCAGACTGAAGCTGTTGCACAATGCAATCATATGATGGGAGTAGGGCTGGCTCAGCCCACCCCTGAAAAGCCCCATTTTAGGGCTTTTTGGAGGCGCTTCTGCTTGCATGCTTGGGTGGAATGGGGAGTTTGTGACGGTGGAGTTATGCTGGCATCACTTTTCAAGTGGTGGGCAGCAGGAGGCTGACGATGGCTTGCAGGGATGAGAGCAATCCAGGCACCCAGCCAGAAGTGGGTCTTGAGTGCTCTGTTAGTAAATATAAGAATAGCCCTGCTGGATAGGACCAATGTTCTGTCCAGAACCCCAGAATGGCCAACCAGGTGCCTCCAGAAAGCTCACAACTGGGACACAAGGGCAATACCAATATCCCTTCTTTTGTATGTTGTTCACCAGTATCCTGTTTCTGAACCTGAAGGAGCGTCTCCACCCCCCTCATTCTGCCTGGACACTGAGGTCCAGCGCCGAGGGCCTTCTGGCGGTTCCCTCACTGCAAGAAGCCAAGTTACAGGGAACCAGGCAGAGGGCCTTCTCAGTAGTGGCACCCTCCCTATGGAACGCCCTCCCACCAGATGTCAAAGAGAAAAACAACTACCAGACTTTTAGAGGACATCTGAAGACAGCCCTGTTTAGGGAAGCTTTTAATGTTTAATAGACTATTGTATTTTAATATTTTGTTGGAAGCCGCCCAGAGTGGCTGGGGAAACCCAGCCAGATAGGCGGGATATAAATAATACATTATTATTATTATTATTATTATTATTATTATTATTATTATTACCTGGATATTCACAAAAGTATTTGTGATTATAATAAGGAACATGTTCAAATTTCATCCCTCTGCCTTTGGTAATAATTTTTAGATGTTCTGAAGGAGCTTTTAAATCAGATTGAAGAAACTCGGATGAGCTTTTGAAGTGTGTAGTTCCTAGGCCGTTCAAGGATCAGATTTTCATCACTTCATTTCTCCATCCCTCTTCCCCAGCAAAGTGGTCACAATTGTGATAGGTGTAGATAGAAGTCTCTCTTTCGTGTACACAAACACACATGGTTGAGTTGTGTTGGGAGATGGATTTGCCTAAGGAAATGCATGTAAAAAGTCTTGTGGCACCTTGAAGACTTAACACATTTGTTGTATTTAAAGTGCCACAAGTCTCTCTTAATGTTTGCTGTAACAGACTCACCTGGCTAGACCTCTGGAATTAGTTCCTTAAGGATCTGTGGACAGATGGTGTTGGGGGTGGCAGCATTTTCTTTCCTTCAAGAAAGAAGAACTTAGTATCTTCAGTGGCACATTCTGCATTGGTGTTTCTGCCAATGAACCCTTGCATAGCGCAGAAGAGTTTTAGGGCTCGCTTTCAAGCTTGTTGGCTGTTTCTGATGTTGTCATTGAGGAACACCTGATAAAATTACCACAAACCTTGTGGTTTAATTTAACTATGGTTTGTGGAAACAAGCCAGTTGCACATTATGTTTTCGATTAAGCAGGGGTTTTTGTGTCCTCTTAATTCCAAAAAACGGTTTTCAATCTTAACTATGGTTCGTCAAATGAAAGTCTCAGGCTCTAATGCATGGCTTTGTTGCACCACACAGCACTGAAAGGTCCTGTGCAGATGCCCCTTTCACCAGTTAAACTCAGCTGTATCTCGGATCCAGAGGCTGCGTGGCCTGGCTTCTTCTAGCAACACTTAGAACCATAAGCAGCTGCCTTATACCAGGTCAGATTATTTGTCCATATTGGCCAGTATTATCTGACTGGCAGTGGCTCTCCCAGGTTCCGAGGACGATGTCTTCCACATCATTGATCCTTTTGACCGTGGAAGCAAAGGACCAAATCTAGGACCTTCTGTATGCAAAGCATGCTTTTTACCACTGAGTTGTGGCCTTGTGGCCAGGAAAGCAAAATTCCATGAGCTGCAGGCTTGCAGCACCCTATTCTTAGGCTGGGGGCTGTTGTGACTGGTTCAACCAGTTGCAAAACATCTCAGCCAGGAATGGGGAAGTGTTGGTGGTGGCTCTGTGACTCCACTCTCTCTAGCTCCCAGGCATGCTTGGGATTTTTCCAGGGCTTGGCTGCCTGCAGTGATGGGAAGGTGGAAGGGCAGATCAGCCCAATGTGTAAGAGAAAAGATCTGGTTGGTGCCTCACAGCTGGGATCTTAAGCACACTCACTTGGAAGTCAGTCTTACTGGAACAATTGTATGGGGCTGTCTTTGCCAACATAATAATTGAGAGTTTAGAGACTTATTAAATTACATACCTAGAGCTTCCATCTTGATTTATGGGGTATGTCCACAGGCTGTAGACATATTGCATTACTTGCATAATCTTATTCTGAAATATTTTTGAATGTCGAAAACATTGGGTTGCATTCAGCTAAGGTCTACTCAGCGTAGGCCCGTAGAGATTAATGAACCTAAATTAGTCATGTCTATTAATTTCATTAGCGGGGACGCGGGTGGCACTGTGGTCTAAACCACTGAGCCTAGGGCTTGCCGATAGGAAGGTCGGTGGTTTGAATCCCGCGACAGGGTGAGCTCCCTTTGCTCATTCCCAGCTCCTGCCAACCTAGCAGTTTGAAAGCATGTCAAAGTCCAAGTAGATAAATAGGTACCACACCGGCAGGAAGGTAAACGGTGTTTCCATGCGCTGCTCTGGTTTTGCCAGAAGTGGCTTAGTCATGCTGGCCACTTAGTCATGCTGGCCACATGACCTGGAAAAACTGTCAGTGGACAAACGTCGGCTCCCTCGGCCAGTAAAGCGAGATGAGCACCGCAACCCCAGAGTTGTTTGCAATTGGACTTAACTGTCAGGGGTCCTTTACCTTTATTAATTTAATTGGGTCTGTGCTGCGTAACACTGACATTGAAGAGCACTCATTGATTTGGCCCTGAAGAATCTTGCCAACAAATGGATCTAAAAATTTGTGAATTGAAGAAACAAAATTGACTATGGTTCGTTTGAGATTCATTTCATCACCTTGTTTCATCATACTTGCTTTAATCACGACGTCTGGTAATGATGTTTTTTTGTTGGAGACTGTGATTGAATTTTAGGAATGGGGCTGCAGGTTGATTTCATTATTCCGTCTTGTGGCAGCTGGATCAGTTCATGGTGTTTATGAAAGGGGGTTGCTGGATCTCACAAGTGACGCCTATGACCTCACACGTGGCTCTAACACATATGTTCTGTGTTGGGGGACGTTGGATATGAGCCCAAATTCATTTCTACACCTCACTGTATGTAGACAGAACATGGAGGGTGGGAAGGCTTTTGTGAATTGGGCCCAAACGGAAGTGTTATATGGTAAAACTTACGAAACCATAGAGTTGGTAGGGACCTCACAAGACATCTAGACCAGCCCCATTCTGATGCAGGAAATTGCTACTTTAACACCCTTGGCTCTGCTTAAAAACCTCTAATGAGGGAAAGCCCATCACTTCCTGAGCCAATCTGTTCCACTGTCAAACAGGTCATACTTTCAGGAAGTTCTTCCTAAGGTTCTTCCTAAATCCATTTTTTTGACATTTGAACCTGCTGGATCAGTTCTCCCTCTGGAGCAACAGAAAACAAACGTATTCCTTTGTCTGTGTGACAGGCCTTCAGAGATTTGAAAATGTCAATCATAACATCTCTTGATAATCTCTTCTCCAGGTTAACACACTCAGCTCCTTCAACCTTTCCTAGTAGGACTTAGGGCCACAAGCATACCTGATGTTTAGAGATGTATTATACCACTTTAACTGTCATGGCTTCCCCTTCATGAATCCTGGGAACTGTAGTTTGTTAAGGGTGTTGAGACGTGTCAGGAAACCCCAATTTCCCTCACAGAGCTACAATTCCAGAGTTCACTGGGAAGAAGGATTGATTGTTAAACTGCTCTGAGACTTGTAGCTCCATGAGGGAAATAGGGGTCTGCTAACAATGTGGGTGGTGCTATGGGTTAAACCACAGAGCCTAGGACTTGCCGATCAGAAGGTCAGCGGTTTGAATCCCCGTGACAGGGTGAGCTCTTGTTGCTCGGTCCCAGCTCCTGCCCACCTAGCAGTTCGAAAGCACGTCAAAGTGCAAGTAGATAAACAGGTACCGCTCCGGCGGGAAGGTAAACGGTGTTTCCGTGCACTGCTCTGGTTCGCCAGAAGCGGCTTAGTCATGCTGGCCACATGACCCGGAAGCTGTACGCTGGCTCCCTCGGCCAATAGAGGGAGATGAGTGCCGCAACCCCAGATTCGGCCACGACTGGACCCTTTACCTTTAACAACTTGCAGCATCCTGAAACTACAGTTCCCAGGATTCTCTTGGGGGGGGGTGCCATGACTTTTAAGGTAGTATAATAATGCCTTAAATGGATGGTGGAAATGTGGCCCTGGTCTCTGGGACTCTCACCATCTTTGTTGCCTTCTACAATTCCATCCTCCTCAGTTTCTTGTTGAGTCCATTTACCATTAGTCCTCAAAAGTGCATGACCTTATATTTTACTTTTCGTTCCGTTCTTGCTCCATTCATGAGGTCACCTAACTTGTTGTGTAGGAAGCTTCCTGATCTCTTTCTGTAACAAGACCGCCTACAAACTTGGTGTCACCAGCAGATTTCAGCAAGCTACTGTTTCCCATTAATAAAATGCAAGGCTAAAGTAGGTCCCATCACTGAGAACTGAAGAACCTCCCCCAGCTTCCCCAAAACAGCTCTAGTTCTGCAATTTATCCAGGAATAGTTGGGCTATTGCTAGCAACATTTATTTTTCTCTGTCTGTAAAGCCATTGAAAGCCAGAACAGCATTATTATTATTTTCGCTTCACAGAGGTATTTTTCTGCCTCAAATTCTGAGCCTGGAGGTCTCCAGCAAGACCCCAAATCTTTCCTCACCAGTGCCAATCCTGTCATTTTTTATACATGGCCAGTATTGCTTTTCCACCTGGAGCAGTAGTCTTCCAGGATATCAGGCAGAGATGTATGCAAAAGTATGAAACGTGCTTTTAAAAAAAGGATTCAAAGAGCAAAAGCCATTCTGCCCCCCCCCCCAAAAAAACCCCCAAATGAGAACAAAGAATTCAAAGTGGCCTCCAGAAGGCAAAGGATGTTGTGTTTCGGAACTTAACCCGCACTTCCTCGTCCCCCTGCTTTCCACCAAGGAAAAGTGCTCAGGCTGAACAAGCAGCAATTGGGGTTTTCTCTGGATTGACATTTACTGCAATTTAGCACTAAAGAGCTGATTTTCCCAAGGAAAGGAGCAAAGCAGGAGGGAAACCGCTTGGACCTGTGCTATTCAGGCACGGGACAAGCGGAAGTGCGGACCAGCCCTCAGTTGAAAAAGACTACCTGGATGGAGGTGGGTGAACAGTGAGTTGAAAGCTTAGCCCCTTTTGTATTCCAGAGGAAGGTATGGCTGACTGGCTGGCCCCCTGAACAGAAGCATTCCTGATATTGGGTGAGGACACCTTTATCTGCATAATCCTCCGTGAATTCACATGATGTGGTTGGAGTTTATCTTCCTCCTGGACTCTAAATCCTTCAAGAGTCATTACAGTCCCTCCTTTTTTTAACTCTTTGAGATGTATTTTTTGCAGGTCTGTGTGGCCAGCAAAGAGGTACTCACAGCTAATGCTCTCTTGTGATGTCTCTTATGTCTCCAACATGCACCCTGTGCAAATGGCACAGAACCATGCTCTTGCAGGACTTTTCATTTGTTCCAGGGAACCTAGCTTAGGAGACTTTGTGGGCTCCCTGTTTTCTAATGTGTTTCATCTCTACAGCACCCTGGTTCTGCAACACTTGATCTCCCCCTTTTCGCTTTTATTTCTTTTCAATCCTGTCTGCAGTAATGTGGGTAATATAATACTTCTGGTATTTGTTGCATAAGAGCGAATATTGTATATAACTGAACACGTCTCGGGGCAAATGCAAAGCAGAAACAACAGAGTAGTTACACTATAAATGTGCTTCACTGGCGCAAGGATTTTGCTTTAGTTGTGGGGAGATGGCCAGATGTGTTTAGAATAGTAATATTGGTATGTAATGCAGGGTTTCATGTTCTTACAACAACTCTGTAAAGTAGGCTGCTATTACTACCATCCACATACAGTGGTACCTCATGTTATGGACTGTTCCGGAGGCCTGTCCGTAATGTGAAATGCCCACAACTTGAAGTGCCGCATCTGCGCAGGCGCGCGGTGCGATTTGGCGCTTCTGCACATGTGCGTGTGGCGAAACCCGGATGCAACACGAGGGATGACTGTATTGCAGCCTAGGGTAGGGACAGATTAGCTTGCTGAAGGCCACTCGGTCAGTGATTTGAGCAGACATTAGATCCTTCATAGTTTATACCTTGGCATCTTCTGGTAGGGTTGGTTGGGTGACATTCCTGTCTTAAATCCCGGAGAGCAACTACCAGTCATTGTAGAAAATACTCAACTAGGTGCACCAATGGTCTGACTCAGTGTAAGGGAGCTTCCTGTGTTCCTATATCCTTTCTTGATTAATGTGGTAGAAAGCAGGCTAAAAATATACCGCATTTACTCGAATTGAATGCTCACATTTTTCTGGCCAAATTAGGTTGCAAAAATTAAGGTGCACATTAGATTTGATGGCACATTTACATCTGCCAGCAAATACTTCCTTTTTGTTTCGAGGTTCTGAAAATTGAGGTGCACATTAGGCTCGAGTAAATACGGTAGTAAATCAAATTTTAGTTTATTTTCTTAAAAGTGTATTTCACAAAACGCATTTGGGCCTGGACACATCCACTCAGAATCATCTACAAGCTGCCTTGGGATCTTCAGTCGAAAGAAATGTTTTAGAGAAAAACAGAATGCACACCAAGACATCAGTACTGGGGAGGAGCCATAATTTGGAAGAACACAAGATCAGACAGTGAACCATCCAGTTTAGTAACCTTTTCTTCACAGTGGTCAACTCCGTCTTTCCCCCTAGAAACTGAAAATCAGGTGTTTTTGTGGCGAGGCGGATGTATTTGAAATTTCAGGAGATTGAGTGGTAAGACTTTTTGCCCTAGTAAATGTGAACTCAGGCCATATGGCACCATAGTATAATAATAATGTGTGTGGGTACTGGGAGATTCTCAATCACGACTATTTAATTAGATTTAGCTACACTTTCATTAAAGTGAGCTACGCTTATACCCTCCTTGTAATTCTTCAGAGCTCTGTTGGTGCAATCATTGACTCCTTTGTGTTTATTTCCGGTCACTTCTTGTGTTCAGTCCTCATTCGCATGATCAGGCAGAAGTCAGCTTCATTCAGAACAGCAAATTCAATTCAGTGGAGTGAAAGAGCACTTAACTGCTGTTGCATATGGAAGTCACCAGAGCTCAATTTGTACTTTTGTTTATTCTAGGAAACCAAACTTGACACCACAATCGAATAAAAATTATTATTATTATTAACTTGGAAGTGAGAATGCTGCATCGGATGAATTTTATAGGGCTGGCATGCAGGTGTTCAGAGAATTTAGTGGAGGTTGTGGGACATTAAGCCAACCGACCTATCCCATTGTTGGTCCCTAGTAACTCAAAGCTAGCCACCACACTTTCTATCCTGAATGTCCCAGGCTCAGCTGCTGGCTTCTCTAGCTATAAGAGGATCAGGTGAAAAGTGAATGCTGAGCTAGACAGGCCAGATAATCTGATTCAGAAGAATGCAGGGAGTGGAATGGGGTCCAACTGGTAGGCCACTCCTATAGACCACGTTTGACCATTGGGTAGGGTTACGCACCTGTCAGTCACACGATGTCACAATGACATCAAGCAACCCATATTCCTTTGCAGTTGCTGATGATCAGCAGTGCCTGCCAATCTGTTCTTGGGGGAGCTGCATATTTCTCTGCCCCCCCCAACTTGCCATTATAAATTTCATCAGTCATAGGAACTTGCAAGCCAAGTGGGGAGGCCAGTTGAGCCAAGGGTTCCTTATCACTGGATATAGGCACCTGAATATGTCTACCTTTCACTTTCTTCATTCATGTGTGCAATAAAGGATGGCTGGACCAGTTATGTGGAAGGCGTGACATACCTTGTGTGCACCAGTTGTTAATCGCAGGGCAACACCAGGTAGCTTACATGTGATCTGAGCCTAGTCAGGAATTTCCACAAGCTGAGAAATCTCCGTGCTAAATTAAATAAAGGGATACTCCGTTTTGTCTCCTGTGAGGGAAATGAGGCGGAGATAGTGACTGCCACAATATCAGCTGCTGAACTTTAAAAATAAAAGAATCTTTAATTAAAGAGAACCATAAAACAAATATAAAGCACATCAGAAACAGAAGCAGTTATCGTAGCAACAGTAAAAATACAAAAAGCAGCAGGTATCGGTTAAAATCCTGGGGGATATACGGGTACGAAAGCATATATATATATATATATATATGAGAATGAAAATGTCTAAAACATGGCTCTCCGGGCAACCCAGCCAGGTGGCGGCATATAAATAATAGTAATTATTATTTGGAAACCTACAGAGTGGCAGGGATATATATAGAAGTCTGGTGCCAGACTTAACAAATGGGTTCCTTTAAAAAAAAATAAAAGAAAAACAAGATAACATTTTCAGTGAATATATCCCCTCCACAGACAACTCTGTGATGATGATGGCATTAAAATATCCTGTTCTTCTTCAATAAAATTTTACGATTTACGATATCTTTATTGTCATTGTCCCATACAGAACAATGAAATTAAAAAATCTACATAAGACATTCAAAAACCCCTACAAACTCTGAAAGGGGACACCAAATATGAACTTCATGGTTGAGTGGGAATTTGAATCTGGATCTCCCTGTTCCTAGTTCAAAACACTAAACCCTGTATCGCCTTGGTGGTTCATAAACCACTGTATGCTTGTGCTATCCATTATATAGAGTAGAAGTCTTTGTCTTCTTGTGCGCAAACATACGTGCACAAACATATCCCATCTTCTTTTTGCTGTTGACTGCAGTTTAGAAGAAAGCAACAGGGTGCCCTGGTTCTTCCACTAAGGTCCCACCATAGTCATTTGGCCTTTGTGTCATCCATGTTGCACTATGATGTCATTTCACCAGGTAAATTTGCTGCTGCTTGGAAGCTGGATGGAGGATTATGAGTCTGTGCGCTTTGTGGTGTAATATAGCTCAATGGATTTTAATAGGCTGTATCAGGCTTATGCTGTAATGTAATCTGATACAAAATAAATCTTTTAAAGTTGAGTTTTAATTATCCGCTTGGAGCTTCGCCCCAGGTTTCCCCCCAGCAGAAAACAAAAATACATTTCTAACAGCCTTGCAAGCATGGTGGATCCATGTGAGCATTTGCTCTTAATTAGGCTTCTGCAACACAACAGCTGAAAATTTGAGACATTTGCTTGGCTGAATGGAGGTTCTTGCAAAAATCAAAGGAAGGATGCAAGCATGGATTGTCCCTGCGACTATGTGCAGTTTTAGGAGCATGTAACCCAAACGTTTCAGCTCAGCCCAAAATGTGATCAGTGGTGCAGACACAGCTGGATCAGAGAGCATTCAGAGGTGGCAAGCTTCATGATTCAGTGGCTAAACTTGTTACTCGTGGTGCTGTTGTAGGTTTACCCCATTAGATGGGGACTTCCCGGGGTTCACAGTAGGAAGTATACAATATAACAAAACAGAAGTGCGTTGGCTACCCTTGTTTTACCCCAGTTCTCCACTTAGTGGCTCTCCAGGGTTTTCAGACAGTATTCCCAGACTGAGGATGCCAGAAGCTGGGACACTTTGCTGCCACTGAGCTGTGGCCATTCCTGAAGGCAAGGCAGTGGCACAGTTCACATGCCATAGGAAACCATAGCAAACCATTTTCCACCAGGCTGGAGTTCACACCTCCGTCAAACCCACAATCCCCAACTTAGCGTTAAGTCCGAATTGAAGTGTGTGGTTTGTTTAGCTCAAACCGCTGTTGGCAAGCCAAGAGTAAACCTTGGCTTAACATTGTGGTTTGTTTGGAGTGAAATAAACAATGATCCCCATTTTGGGCATAACTGAGTCAGGAATAGTAGCTTGTTGCTTGTGCTGGGGGAAGAGTGACATATTTGTCCATCGAGCCATATGTTGTGTACTCTGGAAGGCAGAAAGCGTTTAGCGTCTCAGTGGTCTTCAGTGCATAATAAACTCATTGCAAAGAGAAAACTAGGATGTCAGGGAGGAAGATTATTTCCCAGGCTTTTGCCTTCTGTGCTGGGTTTTTTTATTTGTGTGCCTGCCTCTGTGTGTGTGTGTGTGTGTGTGTGTGTGTGTGTGTGTATAGTATTAAAAATGCTTTCTTCCACTTGTAGCGGCCCATTGTGTAGGGATGGGAGAGACATTCGGTTCAGTTTGCATTTAAAGTTCAACCTACCTAATTTGCACTCTCCAAAAAAATACGCAAACCAAAATGTAGTCATGCTTCAAAATTCACACTTCTCTGACTTTTGCAGCACAGTTCTCCATCCAAGTAATGTAAACAAAAATTCACATTCTGGGGAGTGTGTATATGAATGAAGATAGCATACAAAAGCATGATTACATTACAGAAAATTGCCTTGCAAAAGTGTGTATATTAGGCAAAGCAGCATTCCGAAAGTAGGAGAAGTTTTCATTAAAATGCAGGTGAATTTTCATGAATACTTTTTTTTATTAAAAAAAAAAAAGCACACCACTGCAAACTGATCTAGAAATATGGAGATCTGAATCCAAGAATGGAGAAATGAGAAACTGAGAGAAGCCAAAATCATTAGATTTGCCCGTCCCTCCCTTTCCGTTGCCTTATCCTCGCTTCACTCTTCTGCATTTGTGCTCCAGTCCTGAGTTTGAGCTCAGTGGGTCTTTCCCAGGAGGAAATGGAGAGAGCCAAGGCAACTTGTCTCCTGCAGAACTGCAGTGCCCTGTTTTTAATTCAGTGTATTCCTAGTGCAGTGCATGTAATATACAGTTCACAACATGCCCGCCATCCTCTAGGCCAGTGCATCATTTATGGGGGAAAGGGGGTGCTTAGTGAAATCTACAAGCCCCATTCTCTTGACCCCCTGTGGTCCCTCCATTTTTTAAAGCCAAATCTTAGCCTTCCTGTAACCTTCCAAGAACATCAGCTGCGGGCGGGGGGGGGGTGTATTTTCCCTCTGGTTCTCCTCCTCCCCACCCAGTAATTTGGGTACCATTCTTGGCCCCTTGCTTTTGCTCTTCTGCCTGCCCGCTACCAGGTTGTTGTTGTTCAACTTGCTAGTTTGATTGGCATGAAAAATCGGGAGTGAGTTGAAACACACCCAGAATATGACGTGGGTGCGTGCTTCAGCCCTAGTTAAGCACTTTGAAGTCGTACTGAAGAAGCAATGTGTGTCTTTTATAGCTTTCCCATTGAAATCAAGGATAATTCAAACTGGTTGGATCGTGACACCTCTACCCCCCCCCTTTTCCTTTTCCTTTTTTGCATTATTCAGAGCAAGTTTAAAGTTCAGCACACACAGACAAGTGAGACTTTGGGTGGGGGAGAGAATGCACTAGCCTTTGCCATTCAGTTGGGGAAGGGGGCAGTTAATTTTTTTAAGCAGCATCAAGCCCTGCCTGCTTGACCTCTGCAGAGAACAGGATGTTCCCTGCGTTTGTCTCAAGGGAGTGACACAGGAATGTTATGACTCATTTAGACCTACAGATGGTCCTATCCCAGAGGTTTGGGGATGGAGTGATAATAATTCGCTTTCAGAGTAACCCTGTGAGGTAGGCCACCTTCCACCCTCTTTTTTTTTGGCAGATTAGGAAAGCTGAGCCTTTCACATCTTCATCACTCGGTGGGAGAGTTCAGAGGGAGCTTTTTTTGCTGATCACACAGCCCCTTTGCACAAGCCAGCCAATAAACAGGGATGTCGCCCATTAACTATGGTTTCCTGTTTCATATGAGCTGGGAAACTATGGTTACTCCACTTCCAAACAAGGCAGAATAGTAAGACCATGGTTTTTAAGTCGATTTAGTATATTGGTTTACAGTGGTACCTCGGGTTACATACGCTTCAGGTTACACACTCCGCTAACCCAGAAATAGTGCTTCAGGTTGAGAACTTTGCTTCAGGATGAGAACAGAAATCGTGCTCTGGCAGCGCGGCAGCAGCGGGAGGCCCCGTTAGCTAAAGTGGTCTTCAGGTTAAGAACAGTTTCAGGTTAAGAACGGACCTCCAGAACGAATTAAGTACTTAACCCGAGGTACCACTGTATTCCAATAATAAGCTGGGAAATTATAGTGAATGGAAGACACACGTGCAAAGGGAGGATGGGATGGATTGTGTGTGTTTGTGGCTAGAAAACTCATGTGTTTGTCTGAATGTGGTCAGTAACTGTCACATTGTGGGATGAGTTGCATTTGCGAGATACAGATAAGACGCTGCAGACAGAGAGGCCTTCCTGTCCCCATCCCACATACATACGTACATACGCATGCAGTATTTTGTAAAAAAGGGAGTTTCATGTATTGAGCTGTGAGTCATCATTTGATCAGTTCATGGATGGCTCTTTTGCCCGAGAAATCCAAATTGCAGTCCAAATTGCAACAAACAGGATCTCAGCAGATGGGGGATACATAGGAACACAAGGAACATAGGAAGCTTATCCATCTACCTCAGTATTGTCTGCCCTGACTGGCAGCAGCGCTCCAAGGTTTCAGGTAGGGGACATTCACAGTCCTACCTGGGGATACCTGGGGTTGAAGATTGCACCCTTCTGCATGGAAAACACTGAACTGCATCCCTTGAACTGGTCTAATTTGGGAAGCAGCAAGCAGAGGCAAATGGGAAGGAGGGGTGAGGCTGTCAGTGCCTTTGCTTGGAGAGGGTGTGTGTGTTTGGGAGACAGGATTTAAAAAATAAATAAATCTCTCTATGGGGATGCTTTTTGGTATGATACGGATAAACATACCACCAGAATGGAAAATGCAGGGGAAAAGAAAGCCATTCTGGTGCAAGGTTTATTCACATCATTCCAGGAAGCACCAGGAGAAAATTGTTATTTTGGGGCTGATGTGTTTTATCTTGAGGATGTTTCTATAGCCTACAATCTTAAACTGCTTTGAAACCCATCTCGCTGCCTGTGGTTTCTTTCACCCTAGTAATTATAGCCTTGAATAGGTGCTAAAATTTATTTAAAAGACTTCATGGAACTTGACATTGCCAGGGTTCCAGGGTTGAGAATCCGAAACACTGTGCACCTGCACCTTACATTTAAAGTAGTGTTTCACCACTTTTATTATTTATTTTTTTAAAAATATTTATTAAGATTTTTAAATACAAGTATAAACATAATAACCAATATAACATGTGTCGTAGCATAGTTTCATAACTTCTCTGGACTCCCTCACGTCTCCCGCTCCCACTTACATCATTGTAAATTTTTACCAGCAATTTATCATCTTGTTTACATTCTTGTGCCCCATTCATTTAAATATACTCTAATAGTTCTCCAGAAGGTTTATATTTCTCACTTGTCATCCCAATTCCATCTAATTTAGTGGTGCTCAATTATTTATGATCTAGCATCCTTCTTAACATTCAACCAAATTACAGTATTTTTGCAAATACATCTTAAATTTCTTCCAATCTTCTTCAACCCTCTCCTCTCCCAGGTCTCGGATTCTGCCGGTCATCTCGGCCAGTTCCATATAGTCTATCAGTTGCATCTGCCATTCTTCCAGTGTGGGTAGATCTTGGGTTTTCCAATGCTTAGCAATGAGTATCCTTGCTGCCGTTGTTGCGTACAGGAAAAAAGTTCTGTCCTTCTTTATCACCCTCTGGCCGACAATACCCAGGAGGAAGGCCTCTGGTTTCTTGGGGAAAGTATACTTAAATACCTTTTTCAACTCATTATATATCATTTCCCAGAAGGCCTTCACTCTAGGGCAGGTCCACCAGAGGTGAAAGAATGTTCCTTCATTTCCTTTACATTTCCAACATTTGTTGTCAGACAAATGGTATATTTTGGCAAGTTTAACTGGGGTCATGTACCATCTATATATCATTTTCATTACATTTTCCTTCAAAGCATTACATGCAGTGAAGTTCAACCCAGTGGGTGTTTCACCACTTTTAACAGTCATGGCTTCCCCCCAAATATCACAGGAACTGTGGTTTGTGAAGGGTTTTGAGACATGTTAGGAGAGCCCTGTTCCCATCACAAAGCGCTACAATTCCCAGAGTTCCCTGACAAGAGGGATTGGTTGTTAAATGACTGAGAATTATAGCTCAGAGATGGGAATAGGGGAGTTCCTGACAACTCTCAGCACTCTTAACACCCAAGATTTTTTTGGGATGCTATGACTGTTAAAGTGATGTTATACCTACTGCTTTAACTGTTAGGAGCAAATAGGGCCATAGTTAAACCAATTCAATACTGGATTAACGTGTGTAGGTAGTCTCTAAACCAGTCCTTCGCATCCAGAGTTTTATGCTTACTTTATTGTTCCGCCTTTATAAATGACATTTTTTTCTCTCCCAACTTACCTACCATGAACTTAAAACCACTTTTTCTGTCATAACAACCCTTTGAGGTAGATTAGGCTGCTAAAAGAAACTCAACTAAGGTCATCCAGAGAGATCTTTATAGGAATTCAACCCAGAACTCCTTGGTCATAGACCAACACTCTAGTTAGGCCGACCGGGAAGGGGGACGGGATATGTGACCCTCCAGATCTTGTTGGACTCCAGTTCCCATCAGCCCCAGCTGGCGTGGCCAATGATCAGGGATGATGGGAGTTGGAGTCCAGCAACATCTGGAGAGCTCTTCCCTGCTTTAGATGGCAGTACAGTTTACCAGTGGCAATTCTTTCACCTTAAATTAAAAGTGGGAACTATTTTTTATTTCAGTTATTTGTGCACGGATAGCTTTAAAAACATGTTATTGCAATGTTTTCATCCCTCCACAATTAGGCTCAGTCAGTTAGGCTAAGGGGGGGGGGGAGGACTGATCCATGGTCACCCCAGCGAGCTTCACGGCTGCGTCGGAATTGGAACCCAAGACACTGACACAGACACGGTCACTACAACTCACTGTAGAAGTCAAACTTTCGTATAAATGTCAGCAGATATAAAGGCAGAGTTCCTCCCAAGCTGGCTGTGCAAGTACAGCCGTCGCCTAGCAGGCTGTAGCTGTACTGCATTCAGCAACACAGTTTAGCATTCTGGGTAGCTGGTTTTGCTGCAGTGCCGCGAGTTTGTTGTGTCCTACACCAGGGTCTGCCCTTGTTGTTTTGTTGTCGTTGTTTATTTCCCTTTTAGTCATCAGTTGTATTAAAAGCTTTTAATTCACTCTGTCTTCCAAAAGTCAAGGGATGCCTGCTGCGTATGTGTGATTTGCCGGGGTGGGGGGACGGGGAGAGAGAGGGAGGGAGAAAGACTTTCTCAGCAGAGGTGATTGCAGACACTGGGAATGCAAGCAGGTCACCTGATTCCATTGCAGTACTTTTCAGCTGCTCGCTGATGTCTTGCCAGCCCATCCCCTTTCTCATGGAAGTGTGCAAAGCAACCTGGAAGGTGTGTGTGTGTGTGTGCACGTGCATAGCTGATGAATTTTCTTTGTGAACTTGTTGTTACATGTGGTAATCCTTAGCAAAACATACCAGAGGAGAAAGGAGAGCTGGAAAGTCAGTGATATTTCATTGTTGCCTTTCCTCCACCTCCTGGCAGGGGGGAAAAAATCATTCTTCTTTGGTTTGTGAAAGTATTCTGTTCATTCACTTTCAAGGTATTCCTTGGTATGGGCCAAATAATTCCCACCCCCGTGCACACACTTCTCAACCGCAGACGCCATTGAACATGCAAGCATTTTGTTTTAACTTTTAGCCGACTCTGGCAGCTCATGGGATGACAGCACAAAGAGATCCTGGCTGCTCTTTTTCATGCCCTAGTAACCACAAGGCTAGGCTACTGCAATGTATTGTGCATGGGGCCAGCCACCTTTGATGACTTCCCAGAAGGTAAAGGTAAAGGCACCTCTGATCATTAGGTCCAGTCGTGACCGACTCTGGGGTTGCGGTGCTCATCTCGCTTTACTGGCCAAGGGAGCCAGTGTACGGCTTCCGGGTCATGTGGCCAGCATGACTAAGCCACTTCTGGCGAACCAGAGCAGCACACGGAAACACCGTTTACCTTCCCGCCGGAGTAGTACCTATTTGTCTACTTGCACTGGTGTGCTTTCGAACTGCTAGGTTGGCAGGAGCAGGGACCGAGCAATGGGAGCTCACCCCGTAGTGGGGATTCGAACCGCCGACCTTCTGAACAGCAAGTCCTAGGCTGTGTGGTTTAACCCACAGCGAAACCTGTTAGTAAAAAATGCAACTACTATGCTATTTACAGGGAGCAGTTTATCTTACCAGGTCTGAAGCAACTATATGGGCAACTTACTGTTCTGAGCATAATTCAAAATGCTGGTGCTTACTTAAAAAGCCTTAAGTGGCTTGCCGACCCCGGGTGTCTTAAGGGGTTGCCTTCTATTGCTACACAGTTCTGCCCAACCACTACCTTTATCATCTGAGGTTCTCTTCCAGAACCCGCCACCTCCTAAAGTTAGATGAGTTGCGTCCAGAGATGGCCTTCTGTGACATGGCACCCGTTTTAGGTAATACCTTCTGTTGGGAGGTTTGCCTTACTTGGTTCCAATCATGATGTCTTTCTAGCAGTAGGCAAAGACACATTTTATTTCCCCAGGCATTGCAGCATGAGCTGCTGGCTGGTAGTCTAATCTGCTTTGCTGAATTTTAGTTTGCTATTCTGTTTTGTATTTGGCACTAACTACTGTAGACTGAGGGACGCGGGTGGCGCTGTGGGTTAAACCGCAGAGCCTAGGACTTGCTGATCAGCAGGTCAGCGGTTAGAATCCCCGCGACGGGGTGAGCTCCCGTTGCTTGGTCCCTGCTCCTGCCAACCTAGCAGTTCGAAAGCACGTCAAAGTGCAAGTAGATAAATAGGTACTGCTCCGGTGGGAAGGTAAACGGCGTTTCCGTGTGCTGCGATGGTTTGCCAGAAGTGGCTTAGTCATGCTGGCCACATGACCCGGAAGCTGTACGCCGGCTCCCTCGGCCAATAACGCGAGATGAGTGCCGCAACCCCAGAGTCGGTCACGACTGGACCTAATGGTCAGGGGTCCCTTTACCTTTACCTTACTGTAGACTGCCCTGACATTTGTGGTTGAAGGTGTCCTTAACATCTTTTGAACAAAGCAAAGCTTAAATTTTGGACAAATTCTGGCCAAAGTAAGTTTTCTTGAAATGCGCAAATAGCCCATACAAATGACGAAGATATGGCAACCCACCATTTAGGATTACAGGCAGTGTCCTGATCTATTGGTTGCCTGGCTTTCCTGTCTTGTTCAGCCAGACCTGACTTTTGGGTGGCATCACTTGTGCATGAAACCAGGAACAGGAGAGTGGCTTCCGCCCACCCGTATATTGGCGTAATAACCACAGCTTGAGTTGTTGGTAATTAAGCAGTGATTCATACATAAGTGTACATCAGTTAATGTCTCATCCACTTGATGACTCGCAGCCATGGATGTGAACCGCCCCCGTTGAAAAGCATTGTGCTTGGAGTGAAGATGTGCTTAATCTAGAATGGCTATTGCGCACATATACATCATCACTTGACCTTGTGCACAAGTGAATTGCCCCTCCACCCCACTAAATAAATTGCCGGTTTTTGTTAGGAAAAAATTGGTGGATTTGAGAAAAAGGCTTCAGCTTTATCTTACAAGACCATCATCTACGTACTGGATGTGACTGGTTAGGATTAAGTCGTGTGTATAAATAAATCTAATCATGCTAGTAGACTTGCTTAAAATTTATGTAGTAAGACTCTACTGATTGGAATATGTGTGACTGCCAGATAGTGTTTATTTACTTTCTAGACTGATGTTCTGACTTAATTCTTAGCTTGCTGTGTATTTTGTGTCAATATTTTGTTTCTGGGTTTTTACTGACATCATGTATTTTCATTTTATTTGTATTCTAGTCTTGATTTTCCGTTTTTGTTACTTTGTGAGCTACTCAGAGACTTTTAAAAATATTATACAGTCTGTAAATTGGATGGCTGGATGAATGAATGAATGAACAACTAATTCTGCCACAGAAATCAAGGCATTGTACAATATAAAATGATGTCTTTACAATCCAAGGGACATGACATGAAAGGGAAAAGGACTTGGAAGGGAAGAGGCAAAATAAGCAAATGTAGGTTTCCAAAACATTCATCCTGCTATATAATGAAGTGACATGACGACCTGTGGAATGGCTGATGATGAAGGCAATTCTGGGAGGGGAGGAGACAAATGTCACGTGGACCCAGGAAGTCTTGTGCAGAGGGCCTCAGTGTCTCACTTCCACTCAGATGGTCGAAGATGAAGGCAAGTTCTGGGAGGGTAGGAGCTACCTGGCAATTGGTCTTCGCCAGGCTGAGGGAAGGGGCTGTACTGTCTTGCCTGTCCCTCTGATATTTGGGGGGAACCCATGATGTCATGAGGTAGACCCGAGAAGGAAATCAGAGATTAATTATTTCATCTGGAGGAGAATAGCAGGCATATGACAGATATGAAATAAAGCTGAAGCCAAGCTCTTCCGTCCCACTGAAGACCGAAAGCTCCTCATTTCAGGAAGAGCAATTTGCTTTGTAGACAGTATTTTGCCTCCAGCCAGAAACCATAGACTGCCTGTCCCTGCTGAAAACAAGAGGACTTCTTTTCTGATGAGTCAGCAGGGGGCATTATCTGGTTGCCGATAGCTTGCTTGAACTTGCCTTCTGCTACTAGGGGCAGGGGATTTTGTGGTTTGTTTTCTGGACCCTTGGCGAGTCGCCTGAAGCCTATATCTGATGCTTATTGGGGTAAAGACTGTTTTTGTTGCTTATCGTACAACAGGGGCAATAATTCATTTTCTCTCCCTCTTGCCCCTTAAAAAAAAAATCACAGTCTTTCTTCCTGGAGATTGTTCTTGGCCAAGATGTGAAATGGCAGGTGTTTAGCTTGGTCACAAGTATCTTTGACAATGAAGCACAAACTGTGGGGTAGGGTTGGGGCACCTCAGACCCTGGAGTGCAAAAGTGGCCCTTCAGGCTTCATTACTTGGCCCTCTGAACCCTTCACAGGGTTCTGGCCCCCACTCTCTGGCCCTGCTTCACACCCCAGTTTTTTATGCCTGGTCAGAAAGCCTCTTTGAATGCTTCAGGCTTGTCTGGATGGAGGCCAGAGATTGTGTGTAGAAACTGGTTTCCTGTAGAAAGGTAAAATTTGCATTCATTGCTCTTCCCAATTCTGCCTCTGGCCCCACCCGGCATTGGCATGTGACCCACGGAAGTTTGCCCAGGAGGGAATGAGGGCTGGAAAAGTTTCCCCACTCCTGCTCTAGGGTGATCTGAAGATGGAAACACGGAGCAGAATTAATTCTGATTTTGATGGCCAGTAGGTATAAGCCTTTTTGTTGTTGTTGCCCTTGTATTTTTAACAGCTTTCATTTTTTTCCAAGCTCTCAAAGGTCAAGACTAATGTAACAGGATGGATGTAATTAGATTTTTGCAGGTGGTAGCCTCCAAGGACAAAGCTAAAGGGCTTTGATCAATTATTATTTTTAGCCAAATAGGTCCCCTTCTTTGATTCGGCCCAGAGCAATGTGAGCTGCATAATTGGTGTGAATAAATTTGGGGTGTGTACCTAGATAACTTGAGCAGTAATAGGACTTCTGTGGAGGGACAAAACTCCTTGTGGGCTTTTCCTCATGGGAACCAACTCTTGGGGATGCTTGAGCACTAGGTTTTCTGCATTGAGAGGGGTGGGAGAGTTTGGATCAGATGGCCCATGAGTCTTATTCCAATGCTATTATCTCGAGGACTGAGCTCAAGAGAAACAAACTACAGTGGTACCTCAGGTTAAGAATTTCTTAACTCAGGTTAAGAACGTTCTGGAGGTCCGTTCTTAACCTGAAACTGTTCTTAACCTGAGGTACCACTTTAGCTAATGGGGCCTCCCGCTGCTGCCACACAGCCGCCACACAATTTCTGTTCTCATCCTAAAGCAAAGTTCTTAACCTGAGGTACTATTTCTGGGTTAGGAGAGTCTGTAACCTGAAGCGTCTGTAACCCGAGGTACCACTGTAGTTGTATCAGTTTGGAGAAAGAAGTTGTCTCTGAGCAGCTGGGGTCATCACATCCAACCCCTCCACATGCAGTTTTTCTACTGAGAAAAAAAATGTTGGTATTTTTTATATATAAAAAAATCAAAACAAGGTGCATGATTGCAAAAACATAAAAACAAAATCTAAACTGCATTTTTAGCTGGCTTTGGTGGCAAGTATGTTTCACGTTTGCAGTAATAAAGTAAATTAATATGAGACTGCTTTTCAGGAGAACCCCACTTCCCAAAACAAAACACAACCCTGGACTAACCTCTGTTTCTATGGATTGCAAATATTGCATGCCCCGTGATTTTCAGCTTCCATTAGCAAAGACATGATGACTTTGGAAATCATCAGAAAACATCAGAATATCTGTCTCTGCAGGCAGTTTCACTGGTTCTGCTGGATGATGGGTGATGATAGGCTTCCAATTCACTTGTAGTTATTTATTATATTTATAGTCATCCCAGATGCTCAGGGCTGTAGACATTGTTCTTCCTTAGTTTATCCTTGCAACAACCTGTGAAGCAGATGAGGCTGAGAGATGGGTGACTTTCTCAAGTGTATTTCTGAGTTTTGCGGCTGCGAGGAGATTTGTATTTGGGCTACTCCAACATGCTAACCCAGGAATGGAGAATTTGTGGCTCTCCAGGTATTACTGGACTCCGGTTCCCATCAGCCCCAGCTAGCATAGCCAGTGGTCAGGGATGCTGGATGCTGTAGTCAAACATCATTTGGAGGTTCAGGTAGGTAGCCGTGTTGGTCTGACGCAGTCGAAATAAATAAAAAAATTGTCCAATAGCACCTTAGAGACCAACTAAGTTTGTTCTGGGTATAAGCTTTCGTGTGCATGTATCTGAAGAAGTGTGCATGCACACAAAAGGTTATACCCAGAACAAACTTAGTTGGTCTCTAAGGGGCTACTGGACAATTTTTTTATTTATCATTTGGAAGGCCATAGTTTCCCTGTCCCTGATCTGCCCTCAATGCCAAGTTAAGGATGCAAGTGCTTGCTTCTCTTACCTTGATTTCTGCTCTCTCACCTTGAAGCCCCTACAGCAGGCATGTCCAAAGTCCATTTTGGGGGCCTAATCCAGCCCACTGGTCGGTTTATTCTGGCCCCTGTGGCAGTTTATTTCTTGGGGTAAAATCCTAAAAGAAGGTCAACAACTTCAATCCTAAAAAAAGCTCATCCCCCAAAAAGCTCAACAATTTCAGTCGGCCCTCACGCATGTTCATGTCATCAAATCCGGCCCTCTTTGGAAAATAAAAATAAAAATTTGGATGCTCCTGCCCTATAGCTTATGCTGAAAAGGGCCACTTCTTATGATGTTCTGCCAGTCCTGGATATTTCAGTGATGGTTACCGGGTATAGACCTACACCAAGCTACGGGAATCTGTCACTCTCCAGATGGTTTCTGCAGCACCCTTCAACCCTCACTGTTGGCCATGCCCGGCAGCTGGGCTGAGGGAAGTTGGAGTCCAACAACAATCTAGAAGGTTACAGACTCATCATTTCTGGCCTAGGGCAGTAGCAACGTCAACAACAATGACATGTTAGACAGAGTGAATGGTAAGACAGGAACAACAGGCCAGGCCCACGCTCCTGCTCTCAACAACTGCCTTCCATTCCGATTAGTCAGAGTTTTATAAACCTAGATAAAGTAGGCCGTGGATTTCTAAACTAGTAGGTGTCACGGGGTTATTAGAGCCATTCCCATCTCTCACTCTCCACCTGATTTTGGGAGTTATGTTCTTACCCTGCCCTTCCTCCCACGAACTGAAGGCAGCGGACGTGGGTGATCTCATTCTGTTTTTCCCTCTCACAGCAGCCCTCTGGACTGAGAGATGATTAGGTGGTCAAGGGCCATGCAGTGAGCTTCATGTGAGGATTTGCAGGGCTGGCCCAAGTCATTTTGTTGCCTGGGGAAGACAAGATGGAGCTCCTTCCTCTCCCAGAAACCAATTGGCCTGGCTGTTGAATTTTAATTCAACACTGGTGCACTGCAGCACCAGCCACCCACAAGTAAGGGCAGTAGACTATCACAGGCTCAGGGCAGGCCATAGGACACACAGAGTTCTGTTCTCCCAAGACCTTGTCACCGCTTTTTCACCACAAATGCAGATCTAGGCCCTAGACACAGAGCAGGAAGCACAGCTACGGCATCCAATGGAAGGCGGGGCGAAGGCGGGATTTTGGCATTGCACAGGGTGGAATATGAGATGCCCTGGCCCACCACTGTTCACCGCTCTGCTTGGTGCCGATTCAAATAAAAGCAGCATGCAGCGCATGCATCTATCAAAATAATGAATGGAGAAACTTTGGGAGTTCGTTGCGTTGGCTAAATCAACTCAGTATCTTAGATATAGAGAACAAAAACAAAGGTATGAAAGCTTTGTGGTAAGATGGATTTTAAAAAGCAAAGTACAGCAAAAAAAAAAAAGTACAGATGTGGACAAATGTAAAGTATCAGTTTATAATGCATTAAGAACTGAAATCCATAGCTTTGTTATGAGTTGGCAGTTAACATGTCTTCACCAGGGCAACACTTTCCCTTTGTATTTCGTAGGATGGCTTATAATATTTGCAATTAATTATAGTTATTGATAAAACCGTAATGTGCTAACTTTGAATGTTCTGAATCCCAGCAGGTCTTAAAGAAACAATACCTAAGAGCTGTGTGTTTCGAGGTTGTTGTCGTTTGCTCCAGATACTAAATTCCATGCATCTGTTGGGTTAGTTCACACAGGCAACCCAAAAGTAGGCAGAAGCGAACGAAAGACCCTGTTGTTCCACTGGCAACATTGCTTGTGATTTGCATTTCTGCCCGTATGGAACCTTGTGGGTCTGTGTCCCCTGCAACCGTCCAGCCCTGAGCAACATGTAGACAGGAATTCTGCCTCTTCTAAAGCTGCGTCGCAAGGGCCTGGCATTGTTTTCGCAGTAGGAATTCGAATGCCACAAGGAAGTACAAGAACAATAAGCAGAGTGTGTGAGGCTGAGAGCCAAGCGACCAAGTTCCGGAGCATAGCAGTAAAGTGTCAAGAATCCAGCAGTTTACTCACCCTGCCATAGCACATAATTTTATGTCCCCCGCCTAACGAAAATGCAGTCCCAGTGAAATTGCAGGAGGGCATTTAGCTAGTGAGGTGCCTAGCTGTGACTCAGTGTCTGGCTGAAATGGGTGGGGTATCTGTCATTTCTGATTAACTCGACAACAGGGCTTCCTGACGTGCAAATCATAACTTGACTTGCCTGTCCCCTTGGCCTGTCCTTCACTCCCAGAGGCAACCAGTTGCTGAATGGAACAAGGAGAAGGGTTCAAGTTGGGCTAAGAAGAGAAGAGAGAGGCCTGCAATCTTGTTGTCGTCAACAGCTGCATGTGAGAAGCCCCTAAGACAGGAACGGGGAACCAGTGGCTCTCCAGATGTTGCTGGATTTCAGCTCACATCAGCCCCAGCCAATGATCACAGAGTGATGGGAGTTATAGTCCAACCACGTCCTGAGGACCACAGGTTCCCCATCCCTGTCCTAAAAGAATTTCAAGACTTGCAGCAGGCTCTTGGTCAAAGTCAAACACATAAACTGCATTTCGATATTATAACTGCTTTAGAATGTGTGTCCCCCCCCCCCAAAAAATGTGCATCTATTTGCCTCCCTTGGCTCATTTGGAAAGAAGGGTAGGATATATATTGATGATGATAATGAATATATAGGGTGCTTTGATGGGAGGTGATGGGAGCTGTGGCCTTGATTCAATGTACAGCTAAAAAGTGGCTTTTGCAGTACAGCAAACAAGAGACCTGGCCTTTGCAGTTACGGCACTCAGACCTTGGATCGGCTTGTTTTGAGAAGTTCATCTGGGGCCAGGATTTCTACCCACTCTTTCTGCAGCAAAACACAATTGAAGCAGCTGGTGCAGATATTAAAAGTACAAAAAAATGCAAACAGCAGTTGAAGTAGACATAAAAGAGGCCAAATTAGTAAAATGCATGTGCTGGCTTTTAAAATCTTTGAATTGACTTAGTGGTTGTTGTTGTTGTGAACTGCATTGGATGCATTTCATTGCAGAAAGGTGGATTAGACATTCTTGCAATAAATGATAAGAACAGGCACTGTAAGCAGTAGTATCTGAGAAATTCTAGTGGTCACCCCATATACCAGGGGCAGAAAACCTGAATCGCCTGCAATCCCAGTGTTGTATTACAACTCCCATCATTTCTTGCCATTGGTCACTCTGGTTAGGGCTGATGGGAAGCCCACAGCTTCCCCATCCCAGCAATGTGTTAATAGTGACTTTTCCCGCCAAGTCTGGATCCTTATGTAGCCAAAACAGCACTATCTTGCAGAAGAAACTAGGCATTAGCATGCTGTGGGGGGAACTCCAAGCTTTGCGGAAGCACAACAAACTTTAGAGGGGAGAAAGATAAGGGGCCAAAGGGCCCTCTCAAACAGCCTGCAGAGGGGCTGAGCATGCAAATTGGGCCTGGAGGACAGGAAAGACTCATGCTTAATATTGTGAGATCACTACAGTTACAAACCGGGGCATTTCCCTTTTCTGAAAGTATATTTTGGGTTTAGGGGAAATGTAAGGTGACAATAGGCCTTTAGGCTGCAGCCAATGAACGAAGGTTGCCAATGGAGCTCAGTCCAAAGTGATGATAATATGTGAACAAATCAAAGTTCAGGTTTGAGAAACCTCAAATGGCCAGCGTCTTCCTTCCTCGTCTTTCAAAGCTGGTGCATTAACTACTTAGGATCTATCACAGAGACAAACGCTATTTGTCGAATGTCCTGCTTTCTCTGAAGACAAAAAACCCTGACACAGCTTCTTGCTAACAGCCCATGTTTCTGTCAAAAGGCTGCAATCCTATGCATGCTTATTTGGGAATGAGCCCCAACAGATGCAGTATAACCTCCTTTTCAGTCAGCAAGCCTAGAATCCTGCTATAAGTGTTTCTTCTGTGCAGTTGGTATCACGCAGAGCAAAAACTGAAGTTGAATTAGACCAGAAGTAGGGAACCTCAGGCCTAGGGGCCAAATGTCCTTAAATTCTGATCGTACCTCTTGCTTGCCTCAGTGGTGGATAGAGAGGGATGCGGGAATGTGTGTAGAAACAGGCCTACAATGCAAGAGTAAAATGCACATTTGCTGCTGCGTTCAACTTTAAGCATTGACATGTGGCCCCCGGAAAGTTTCCCAGAAGGAAATGAGGCCCTAAAGCTGAGGTAGGTTCCCCACCCCCACCTGTTTCAGGGGTGGACTAGGAGTGGGGAGACCTGACCTCAAATTCCGGCTCGGCCATAAAGCACACTTTGCGATGAAGGGGGAATGCTGCTTCGACCCAGTCACTGTGCAAACACAAAAAGTACAGAACAACATCCTTCAAGGCCAGACCATAGTACACCGGCCTACACCTGACTCGGCTTCTAGGCTAACTCAGGGCTGTCTCAGGTTCCAGGCTGGACCGGTGACGGAATAATTTATTGCTTGCTGAAATGCCCCGAGATGTGAAGATGGACCCTGATTCATTTGATGGTTTTACTAAGGGATTAGTGACCAGGGGTCAGCAAACATTTTCAGCAGGGGGCCGGTCCACTGTCCCTCAGACCTTGTGAGGGGCCGGATTATATTTTGAAGAAAAAAAAATGAACGAATTCCTATGCCTCACAAATAACCCAGAGATGCATTTTAAATAAAAGGACACATTCTACTTATGTAAAAACACACTGATTCCCGAACCGTCTGTGGGCCGGATTTAGAAGGCAATTGGGCTGTATCCGGCCCCTGGGCCTTAGTTTGCCTACCCATGGAGTGGAATTGGTTTGTCAACAGCGGTTAGATCGCTTAATGGATCTTCCATGTTGAATTGCTGTCAACATCTGAATACTAGGGGGTGGGGAGGACAGCATGGGAGAGTTTTCGAAAAAGATTAAGTGGCTTCTAAAGCAAACATAAATGCTTTGTCTCTGTGCCCTGCTTGTGGTTGGCCGTGTTGGGAATGCATGGCTCGGCTAGATGAGCCCTGAATCTGATCCAGTAGGTGCTCTTTTTGTACCGGCACCTTTCTAAAGCCGCTTGGGCTCACCTTTTTAAGTCAGTGGCAACCTGTTCTGTCGCTTCCGCTGCTACGAGCTCCCAAAGCTTGCACTTGGCACACAAAGAGGAGCTGGCTCTGTGTTTAGAGGTCATCTTGGGTTATCTCCCTCACTCCTCTTCAACCATTGCCAGCCATTCTGAGCACTGTGCGCGCTCACAGTTTTTGGCCGCTCAGATTCTTTTGGTCTTGGTAAAGGACCTTCTCCATGGTTAGTTCAGTGGTAGAGAGTCTGCCTTGCATTAGAAGGTCCCCGGTTCAAGCCCAGGGAGAGCAGGGGAAAAGCTGCTGCCTCAAACTGGGCAGTTCCTGCCAGTTAGTGTAGACAGTATTGAGCTACATGGACCAATGAGTCAGCACAAGGCCATTCACTGCTTTGGAAACTGGTTTGGCTCACTTGGTTTTAATGTGTACGGAGCCGTTAACCTCTCTTTGCTGGTGTGCTTGCTCTCTGCTCGTGTTAGATTCAGTGGTACCTCAGGTTAAGTACTTAATTCGTTCTGGAGGTCCGTACTTAACCTGAAACTGTTCTTAACCTGAAGCACCACTTTAGCTAATGGGGCCTCCTGCTGCCGCTGCGCCGCCAGATCACGATTTCTGTTCCCATCCTGAAGCAAAGTTCTTAACCTGAAGCACTATTTCTGGGTTAGCAGAGTCTGTAACCTGAACTGTATGTAACCTGAAGCGTATGTAACCCGAGGTAACTCTAGCCTGCACTGCATGGGCGATTTTATGGGGTGTGAGACAAGACAATAGCTATGCTTGCGACACAGGCTGGACTAAATAGCTCTTAAAGTCCTTTGAACTCTTTTGCCTTCTAATGAAGATTGAAGAGGTTATCGCAAGGAAGCTGGTTTTGTAAACAAGTTCCTAGTCCTTGTGTGTGTGTGTGTGTGTGTGTGTGTTTACAAGAAATATATTTAGCAATGGGAGGAATGTGCTAAGAGGAGATGGCATTGTGAAACATCCCAGTCAATTTCGTTTGATTGGATGCATATCTCTTGGCTATTTCCATTGACGGGAAAGTACCTTCTCTTTTTAAACGTCTGGCTTACCTTGATATGTCCAACTAAAATTTTTCCTGCAGCCAGCCATGTTGGCTGCAGCTCTGTGCATATAACTGAAAAAAACTTGTGTGCAGTTATTATTCCCCACCCCCACCCCTTACAAGGGCATCAGATCAGCAGGAAAACTTAGCTTTTCGTGGAGCATCTGTAAACTGCTGCAATTAAGCCTATGTTTGCAGGACATAAAGGTCCACTCATGACCGACTCGGGGGTTGCGGCGCTGATCTCATTTTATTGGCCGAGGGAGCCAGTGTACAGCTTCCAGGTCATGTGGCCAGCATGACTAAGCCGCTTCTGGCGAACCAGAGCAGCGCATGGAAACACCGTTTACCTTCCCACCGGATCGGTACCTATTTATCTACATGCACTTTGACATGCTTCTGAACTGCTAGGTTGGCAGGAGCAGGGACCGAGCAACGGGAGCTCACCCCGTCATGGGGATTCGAACCGCCAACCTTCTGATCGGCAAGTCCTAGGCTCAGTGGTTTAACCCACAGTGCCACCTGCGTCCCTTTGCAGGACATAAGTGACTACAAATTTTCCTGGTGTTCTCAGGATAAGAGAGAAAGCTAGACAAGGAATATTGGGCTGGGGGTGTCTCTGATAGCTGCTTTTAACTTAAGGGAAGAGCCATAGACTCGTGAGGGGAGGCCCCACCTTCCATGGATGACAAGTTCAGGTGGTACATGGCCTGGATTGTTAAATAGAACACTTCCAAGTCCAGGGTCTGTTTCCCCCTGGAATTCATGGAATCCTTAAAGAGCAGCAGCAGTAACATCTAAGGGCTGGGGAGAAAGACATTTTTTACCCTTCCCACCCCTGCCTTCATCAGTCATTGCCGCCTTATATTTAATTTAAATCTTGCTAAGTTTATTGTGTCTTAGAGTCATAGAATTGTAGAGTTGGAAGGGATCCTGAGGATCATCTAGTCCAGTGTTTCCCAACCTTTTTTGGGCAAAGGCACACTTGTTTCATGAAAAAAATCTCGAGGCACACCACCATTAGAAAATGTTTAAAAAATTAACTCTGTGCCTATATTGACTATATATAAAGTAACTCTCTTTAATAGGAATCAAATAAACACAAAGAAAGTATTTTATAATTACTTTATTATGAAATAGTAAGTACCGTATTTTTCGTCCCATAGGACGCTCCGTCCCATAGGACGCACCTACTTTTTTGAGGGGGGAAATAAAGGAAAATTTTTTTTCCTTTATTTCCCCCCCAAAAAACCAGGTCGGGGAACAGTGGGATGGCGGTGCTGCGCCTCCCCGCTGTCCCCCGAGCTTGTGGGGCTGGCCCATGTCTGCCTGGCGCGAGGGGCGCTCTGCTTCAGGGCGCCCCGCGCGTCCGGCGGCAGGCTACAGTCCGCAGCATGGGGAACCCTCTGTTTCAGGGCGCCCCATGCGCCCCCCGGGTGCGCAAGGCTTGCCAACACGAGCGCGGAGCACGGGGCGTCCTCCGAAGGGCGCCCCGTGCTCCGCGCTGCCAGCTGCCGCCCGCAAGCCTTGCGCTCCCGGGGGGAGATCCCCCGGGTGTGCAAGGCTGGCCAACACCAGCGCGGAGCACGGGGTGTCCTCTGGAGGGCGCCCCGTGCTCCGCGCTGCAGGCTGCTGCCCGCAAGCCTTGCGCTCCCGGGGGGAGATCCCCCGGTGCGCAAGACTTGCCAACACCAGCGCGGAGCACGGGGTGGCCTCCGAAGGGCGCCCCGTGCTCCGCGCTGCCAGCTGACGCCCGCAAGCCTTGCGCTCCCGGGGGGAGATCCCCCGGGTGCGCAAGGCTTGCGGACACCTGCGTGGAGCACGGGGCGTCCTCCGAAGGGCGCCCCGTGCTCCGCGCTGCCAGCTGACGCCCGCAAGCCTTGCGCTCCCGGGGGGAGATCCCCCGGGTGCGCAAGGCTTCCGGACACCTGCGTGGAGCACGGGGCGTCCTCCGAAGGGCGCCCCGTGCTCCGCGCTGCAGGCTGCTGCCCGCAAGCCTTGCGCTCCCGGGGGGAGATCCCCCGGGTGCGCAAGGCTGGCCGACACCAGCGCGGAGTGTGCCGCGGGACGTCGGCTGGTGTGCCGTGGGAGGGAGGCGGGCGAGTCGGGCGGCGAGAGGCGGGGCGGCGGCGGCGAGCACACGCGGGGCGGGGAGCGAGCTCCCTCCCACATCCCATCGCCCCGTGCTCCGCGCTGGTGTCCGCAAGCCTTGCGCACCCGGGGGATCTCCCCCCGGGTGCGCAAGGCTTGCGGACACCAGCGCAGAGCACGGGGCGTCCTCCGGAGGGCGCCCCGTGCTCCGCGCTGCAGGCTGCTGCCCGCAAGCCTTGCGCTCCCGGGGGGAGATCCCCCGGGTGCGCAAGGCTTGCGGACACCAGCGCGGAGCACGGGGCGATGGGATGTGGGAGGGAGCTCGCTCCCCGCCCCGCGTGTGCTCGCCGCCGCCGCCCCGCCTCTCGCCGCCCGACTCGCCCGCCTCCCTCCCACGGCACACCAGCCGACGTCCCGCGGCACACTAGTGTGCCGCGGAACACCGGTTGGGAAACACTGATCTAGTCCAACCCCCTGCAATGCCAGAATATGCAGCTGACCCATATGGAGATCAGACACGCAACCTTAGCATTATCAGCACCATGCTCTAACCAACTGAGCTATCATCAGATACTTTAGAGACCAGCTGCTGGACAGAGAAACAGCAAATAGGTATTTTACATAGAATTGAGATGGGGAACCTGTGGTCCTATGACCAAGTCATTCCACCTGCACAACACCTAGTGTCATATATGGCGGTAGGTGTGGGGCAGGTAACAAGAGGCTTGGACAAGAGGAACTTTGTAGGCACCACCAATCAGCTGATTGGCGGTGCCTGCAAGACTCCTTAGGACTACAATTCCCACCATGCCTGACCACTGGTCCTGTTAGCTAGGGATGATGGGAGTTGCAGTCCAAAAAGAGCTGGAGGGCCAAGTTTGGCCAACACTACCTTAAGGCACAAGCTGATAGTCAGAACTTGGGAAGCAATGTAAGGCTTCTCACGCACTGACAATCAGCTGATCTTCAACATTTGAGAAGACTTACTGTGCAAAGGGCTTTGCACACACTGCCAGCTAGTTGACGGTTGGTGTTTTGCTCACTGTTCTGTCAACACAGTTTGATTTCAAGCTGCACACTCACCTGGCATTATTATGTTGCCAGGTGATTGACAGGGGAGCAGCCCAGGCCCATTTCCCTACCTCTGTTCTACCATCTTTAACACTACAGTTTTCTATAGTAATTGGGGCTCTGTATGTATTCCACAGTTCTGGGACCACACCATGCTAGTGAAGAATTCAGCATCCTCAGCATTATTGTCTATTTTCTGTCCTTTAAGGGTGCATAGGTAACTTTGAAAGGTGTGCCAGATCAAATCAAAAGGAGCCAGAAGAGTAATTAAACTGAAATTGGCAGGGATGCATATTGCACAATCGCGCAGAATGTGCAGATCAATATTGGTAGAATTCTGTTTGGGTGAAAGGACTTACAAACAAGAAAGGTGGCTGCAAAGCCTATATACAGTGGTACCTCGGGTTAAGAACTTAATTTGTTCCAGAGGTCCGTTCTTAACCTGAAACTGTTCTTAACCTGAAGCACCACTTTAGCTAATGGGGCCTCCTGCTGCTGCTGCGCCACTGCGCAATTTCTGTTCTCATCCTGAAGCAAAGTTCTTAACCCGAGGTACTATTTCTGGGTTAGCGGAGTCTGTAAACTGAAGCATCTGTAACCTGAAGCATATGTAACCCGAGGTACCACTGTATATGCTTATTCCCAGGATATTCCAAGTGAAATTTGGTGTGTGGCTAATGGAAGATGGTTCTTCCGCCACCACTGTGGAAGTGGAGGGGGCCTTTCCAGACTGTCCTTCCCCGCCGGAGAACTGTGACCTATAGTGACTGGAGCAGCCCAGTGTTGATGATCCTGGGAATGCTCCTCCTATTGAGAGGGAATATAACAATAACTATTATTATTATTATTATTATTATTATTATTATTATTATTATTTTATTTATACCCTACCCATTTGGCTGGGCTTCCCCAGCCACTCTGAGCGGCTTCCAACAAAATATCAAAATAATGTAATACATCAAACATTAAAAGCTTCCCTAAACAGGGCTGCCTTCAGGTGTCTTCTAAAATTCTGGTAGTTGTTGTTCTCTTTGTTTTGTTTTTTTTAAATGATATTTATTAAAATTTTGAATAAACACATATAAACACAGACACAAACAACAACAACAACAACAACAAAACATAAACCAACAAACAAGTCAAAAACAAGTATAAATTCAAACCTTATTTTCTAAACCTAATTTCACCGACCTCCTCACACCTCTCCCTTCTGTATTCTAATCTCATTTATCTTATCAGCAAATCCATTCCCATTTTTCCCATAGTTTTTAATAATTCTGTTCATTTTCCTTAATCAACGCCCCTGTAAACCACTAATTTTTAAACCCAAATCTTTTTAGCCTTCATTAATTTTATAATATTTATTGAGATAGTCTTTAAACTTCTTCCAATCTTCTTCCACTGTCTCTTTGTCCTGGTCTCGGATTCTGCCCGTCATCTCTGCCAGTCCCATGTAGTCTGTCATCTTCATCTGCCATTCTTCCAGGGTGGGTAGATCTGGTGTCTTCCAATACTTTGCGATGAGAGTCCTTGCTGCTGTAGTAGCATACATGAAAAAAATTCTATCCTTCTTTAACACCACATGGCTAACCATACCCAGGAGAAAGGCCTCTGGTTTCTTCAGGAAGGTATATTTAAATACCTTTTTCATTTCATTATATATCATTTCATTATATATCATTTCCCAGAAAGCCTTAATCCTTGGGCATGTCCACCAGAGGTGAAAGAATGTACCTTCACTTTCTTTACATTTCCAGCATTTATTATCTGTTAAGTGGTAAATTTTTGCAAGCTTGACTGGGGTCATGTACCACCTATAGATCATTTTCATAATATTCTCTCTCAATGCATTACATGCCGTGAATTTCATACTGGTGGTCCACAACCTTTCCCAGTCAGCAAACATAATGTTATGACCAATATCTTGAGCCCACTTAATCATAGCTGATTTAACTGTTTCGTCCTGTGTATTCCATTTCAACAGCAAGTTATACATTTTTGACAAATTCTTAGTTTTTGATTCTAACAACTCTGTTTCCAATTTTGATTTTTCCACCTGAAAGCCAATTTTCCTGTCCAACTTATAGACCTCCAATATTTGGTAATAGTGAAGCCAGTCTCGCACTTTATCTTTTAGATTCTCAAAACTCTGCAATTTCCACTTATCACCCTCCTGTTCTAAAATTTCACAGTATTTTGGCAATTTAGCCTCCATATTAAGTTTTTTCAAAGCTTTTGCCTCCATTGATGACAGCCACCTTGGAGTTCTATTCTCCAGCAAGTCTTTGTATTTAATCCAGACATTATATAATGCTTTCCTGACAATATGGTTTTTAAAACCTTTATGCACCTTAACCTTGTCATACCACAAATATGCATGCCACCCAAAAAAATTGTTAAATCCTTCCAAATCCAAAATGTCTGTGTTCTCGAGAAGCAGCCAGTCCTTTAACCAGCAGAAAGCTGCTGATTCATAATATAGTTTCAAGTCCGGCAGGGCAAATCCCCCTCTTTCCTTTGCGTCAGTTAAAATCTTAAATTTTATCCTGGGTTTTTTGCCCTGCCAGATAAATTTAGAAATATCTTGCTGCCAACCCTTGAAACAGTCCATCTTGTCCATAATTTGCAAAGTTTGAAACAAAAACAACATTCTTGGCAATACATTCATCGTGTTCTCTTTGACATCTGGTGGGAGGGCGTTCCACAGGGTGGGCGACACTACCGAGAAGGCCCTCTGCCTGGTTCCCTGTAACTTGGCTTCTCGCAGTGAGGGAACCGCCAGAAGGCCCTCTGCGCTGGACCTCAGTGTCAAGGTAGAACGATGGGGGTGGAGGCTCTCCTTCAGATATACTGGACCGGCTGTATTTAATGGTAGTCCTTGTCTGCATAGACCTACTGAAATTAATGAACAATGACTAAGTTAGGCATATTAATTTCAATGGAACTACTTTGAGTAAAATGTAGTTGGAAATAGTTCTTAATGTTGAATAGCATTCATGCTTCATAGAGTGTAAACATCAGTCGCTGCCTTCAACTAATGTGGAGTTGGTGTGCAGATGGTGGTTATTTTTAGAGGGTTTCTCAAGATGACCTGTTTATTTAGTATTCATCCTAATTTGCTTGCACAAGGCTTACATGGCGGTTAGATTATGTCTGGTCTTTATTGAGCATTTGTTCTTTTGTTCTGATTTGTTTACAGGGCACTTACATAACAATAAGCATTCAAAAACTGCTAGTGCATCTGCAAATTTAAGCAGGGTCTGATATGGTTTCAAATTGGATGCAGGACCTCATGCTAAGATTCCTGCTTTGCGGGGGGTTGGACTAGACGACCCTTGGGGTTTCTATTCCAACTCTACAATCTTTCATTCATTCTGATTTGCTTGTGGGGTGTTTATACACCATCCTGTTAATCATTAGTTCAATGCATTTCCCTGTCACTTTCCAAACCACACTTTTTATTTTTATTTTTAAAAAGTGGGTTTGTCGTGCTTCAATCCACTTTAAATGCACAAACCTAAAGTACCAGCGTGCACTTGAATTCCTCCTTTAAAAGAACTGACAGCCAGGAGGCGGTGATGTCTGTGGGGGCATGTCACAAGTCCATCACCTGCCCCCTCTCCCTCTGTTCTTCTTCCCTTCATTGTCTGTGAATTTTCCCTGTCTAGCACTTGAAGAGATCAAAGGTCCTAAGGAAACAACAGCCCAGACAGCAATGGACTTGTGACAGGCTCCTACTAAAATCACAGGTGCCAGCCATCATTACCCATGTTTCTTAAGATAAACACCATAATTGCTCTCAGTGACTTTCAGTAGTCATAAGGTTTGCAGACAAGGAACCCTGTGAATAACATCAAATAGCCATTTGCACCACAAGATTGCTCATTGGGATAGCATCACTTAGCTCTTTGGCAACTGAAGGCAAAATGTCGCAAGGCTATCGCAGCAGGGCTAATCAGACCACAAGGCTAGCGTGGCCCCTTTTATTATGTAGGGATGAATGAGGATTTGCTGCAGAGGACTAGTCCTGGTAGATCCCTCTGGGATAGCTGTGCGAAGGAGCCTTCAGTCCAGAAGCAAATTAGGAGTAAAGGTCCTTGCAGTTACATTTCCCATGGTGTCTGTTAAGTGCTGGGTCCTTCTAGGTCACATTCGAAAGTCATCCTTTCCCATCTGGTTTCTGCACCGTCTGTGAGACAGAGAAGATGTTAGTTGACCCGGTGTATGATCTTTGTATTGAGCTTCATATTGAACCAATGGCTTCAAGTTCCAAGAAAGGAGATTCAGAAAAAAACTTTCTGACAGTAAGAGCTGTTCGGCAGTGGAACAGACTCCCACGAGAGGCGGTGGACTCACCTTCCTTGGAGGTTTTTAAGCAGAGGTTGGGTGGCCCATCTGTCATGGATGCTTTAGCTGAGTTTCCTACATTGCAGGGGGTCGGACTAGATGATCCTCAGAGTCCCTTCCAACTCTACAGTTTCATGATTCTATGAACTTGTTAAGGGAAATTCCTCATTTCTGGTCTTGCTGGATCTGCCTGTAGCTTTTGGTACCGTAGACCATGATCTTCTGTTACGTTGCCTGCTACATTTGACAAGTGTTTAGGGGAATGCCTTCCAAATGATTTGCTTTAGCAGTTCAACCAGACGATCCAATTGATTTCATCTGTCAATGTAAATTGATAGGAATTGATAGGAGGGTGATCAATATACATTGCTACACTGTATATTTAGACCTCACTCTAAATATATTTTGAGTTGCTTTGGGACTGTTCATGTGTAAAGGGACCCATAAATGAAACAATTAAAAATAACAGAACATTCAGGATCAAGTTACAGGGTTGTTTACAGCTAATAGTGAGTGCACAATTTGTGTACAGTGGTACCACTGGTTACAAACTTAATTAGTTCCGGAGGTCCGTTCATAACCAGAAAATGCTTGTAACATGAGGTGCGCTTTCGCTAATGGCGCCTGCCGCACTGCTGGAGCACGACTTCCGCTCACATCCCGAGGCAAAGTTCGCAACAAGGGGCATCTACTTCTGGGTTAGTGGAGGGCGTAACCCAAAGCGTTCGTAAGGAGTGTGGTACATAACACGAGGTACCACTGTCCACAAATAGTTGAAATGCACAAATGAACAAGCTGCACTCTTTCACACAACGACTTGAACATGAACAGAGACAGCTTGTACCTGGGTTCAGTGTAATGTGTGAACAAGCTTTATCTTTGTCCTGAACCATGGTCTGAATGTCATGTTCAAATGGCTGAGGGTGAATAAGACAAGCTGGAGGTGGGGATGGTTGAGAAATAGCCTTAGTCTGGAGGGGATCAGCCTACCGGTGACCAATAGGGTTTTTGTGACTGGCTAAGCACAAACCCTGGATGTAATACTGGATCCTAGTGCTGTTGCCAGGAGGTGTGTCCCCCCCCCCATCTTGGACTGATTAGGAGGCCATTTTATGGCAAGGCGAGACCTTGCTACATGCCAATCCACGCTTCTGAAACTTTGAGCCTTGATTACTGCAGTTGGTTTCACATGGGACTACCCATGAAGATGACTTGGAAGCTAGAACACTGCTGCACACCTTCTGACATACGGACACAGGGAGTTGTCTTCTGCCAAGTTGGACTATTAAAGACCACTGTTATTTCTATAATGACTGGCAGTGGTTCTCCATGGGTTCAGATCAGACATGAGGTGGTAGTACACAGCCATCATGATTGGTAGACTTATCTTCCACGAATTTGTCTGTTTTCCCTTTTAAAGCCATCTGTGCTGGTGGACCACCGCACCTTGTGGCACTGAATCCCATAGTTTAGCTATGAGCTGTGTGATACCCACCCAACATGCAACTTGGGTTTTCCTGGGATCGAGGATTATGTGAGAGGCCTGTGTCCCATTTTCTCCATGCCACGTAAAACAATATGCACCTCTAGCACATTCCCCATGTTCCTAAAACTAAAAAGCAACCTTTCCCAATAGGCGAATTGCTCCAACCCCTTTCTCATTTCCACCAGGCCCCCTTTCTGCACCTTCCTCAGCCCCCAGGTACTGAGTGACGGGCAGGGAAGAGGAAATTCCTGACCCTTTTGGGAGAAGAACTGCGGCTCCCCTTTGCGAAACTGTAGAACTGCATTATAACCTTGTGACTCACACCTGAGGTGGGAATTGGGACAGAGACTTCTGCCCTTGCAAACAGATGGCATCAGGATACCATTGGAAAGGAAGGTCGCTGCCAAATAAAAGGAGGATACAGGAGTATATTTTTGGCTTGCTCGTATATGTTGTGTCATCATAAAATTGGGCATTCCCTTCTCTTCCCTCCCCCTTTGTCACTTTTGTGGGGACTTTCTCTGTTGTTTTCCTCCTTCCCCTTGGCATAATGGGACTCATTATGATCAGAGCTGAGAATGTTGCATACCTTTGCAAATACATAGCCCACCCCCACCCCTTCAAGGCTGAGTTGGGGAGGCGAGGGGCTGCATTATCTTGAAATTCTGGACATGGAACACTGCCTATGTCTTCTGCTCAAAGTGGCAACTTCAGGAAAAGAGCATGGCCTGCTTTCACAGAGGCCGCAGGTGGCCGAGTTGCTGCTAAATGACCTTCTGCCTATGGGATGTGAGTCATTTCTAAACAGGCTTCGCAGAAAGGCGCCACAATGGTCTTTAATGCGCCTCATGACAGTCTTCTCTTGTGAGGATAAACACATAAGGGCTGGCTGCTTCTGCATCGCCCTTGTTCAGCATCCTTGGTGACAATATAACAAACCTTGAATCATAGAATTGCAGGCTTAGAAGAGACCCTAAGGATCTTGTCTAACCCCCTGCAATGCAGGAATATGCAGCTTACAGGGATCAAACCTGTGACCTTGGCATTATCAGCACCACGCTCTAACCAACTGAGCTATCCAGGCTTGCCAGGATCTGTTCTGCATGTGTGACAGAAAACTGTTATTTAGCTTGGCATTGCCTACACATTGACTGGCAGCAGTTTTCGGGGAGGGGGGTGTACATTAGTCTTTCCCAGTCCTACCTCGAAATGGCAGGGACTGGACCTGGGTCCTTTTGCATGCAAAGCATGTGTTCTGCCACTGTGCAGTAGCCCTTCCTCTACCAATCAGATCAATTTGAATCACAGCTCTTGAACAGAAAAGCAGTTAGAAATATCCTTTCCATTATACTTACCACCTGCTTTCTCTTTCCAGGTGCTGGTCATCTTCCCAAGGAACTTAATGAAACAAGTAGAAGAATAAAGAGTTATAAAAATCCATTTCCTCACTCCCATCTGGAAAAAAAACCCCTGAAAGCAGGGGGGTAGAACAAACATGGCAGACTATTCAGCTTATAAAGAGACGTCGAATCGTCACTTACGTTTCAAGCTCCAGAGTCTCGGCCGCCGTCTCGATGAATTAGAGGAAGCGACGAAAAACCTCCAGAAAGCTGAGGATGAGTTGCTGGACTTGCAGGACAAAGTTATCCAGGCAGAAGGCAGCAACTCGAGCATGCTGGCCGATGTGGAAGTTTTGCGCAAAAGAGTCTTGAAAATTGAAGGGAAGGATGAGGAGATCAGGAAAGCGGAAGAGCTTTGCCAGCTGATGAAGGAGAAACTGGAGGAGGAGGAAAGTCTCACTCGGGAGCTGAAATCCGAAATTGAGCGGCTTCAGAAGCGAATGGCAGAGCTGGAGAAGCTGGAGGAAGCTTTTGGCAGAAGTAAGAATGACTGTACTCAGCTCTGCCTCAGCCTCAACGAGGAGAAAAACTTGACGAAGAAAATCTCGACGGAACTGGAAGTTCTTAGGGCAAAAGTAAAAGAACTTGAGCAATCTGAAGACAGGCTGGATAAAACTGAGCAGAGCTTAGTGAGTGAACTGGAAAAGCTTAAGTCGCTAGCTCTCACGTTTGTTAACGAAAAGAAACACTTCACTGAGAAGGAGAAGCAGAATGAGAAAATAATACAAGAGCTGACACAAAAGCTTGAGCAAAATAATAAACTGAACCGGGCAGATCAAACGCGAAACACATCTAACCTGCTAGAAAGATCATCCAATAGTATTCTGGACAGAAATGACCTGAGGATTGAAGTTGACTTGACAACTTCGGCGCTGTCCTCGAAGGAAACGAGGAGAAAAGGGAGTTTGGAATACCTAAAGCTTGTGGAAAACGAAACTCGGAACAAATCAGAAAATCAGAAGAATAAGAATCAAGAAGACAACAAAGTGAAGGACCTCAACCAAGAAATTGAGAAGCTAAAGACTCAAATCAAACACTTTGAGTCTTTAGAAGAGGAGCTCAAAACCCTGAGAGCAAAGAATAATGACCTGCATGACAGCTACTTGAGCGAGCAAAACAAAAATAAGCTCCTCATAGGCCAACTTGAAGAAATAAAAACGCAGATGAAGAAGCAGAAAGAGCTGGAGAACGGTGAGGCAGGAACAGAGGAAATTAACTTACCTAGCCGAGTGAAGCACGACAGACCCAAACACAGAGCTGTCACAGCGGAGTCAGCTATTTCTAAGCATAAGTCTCGGGAACTTTCTCCTCAGCACAGGCGGGAGAGAATACGCAACCGAGAATTCTCATTTAATAGCGAGAGCCAAGGCAGCAAGAGGGTCACCAGCCCTAACCTAAATAGCAGGAGAGCAGCCAAAGCATCGAGCACATCAGCGCTATTGGACACTTTAGCAACTGATGCTAAACGGACAGAAGACAAATCCACGCTGGGCATGCACTTTTCCTCACAGAAAGACAGTGGAAGCCCACCGGCAGAAGTAAAGAAATCTAGAGAGCAGCCATCTGTGCTTAGTCGTTACCCACCTGCAGCACAGGAGCACAAGTCTTGGAAAGCCTCTTCGAAACCCAAGAACGAGAGTGCGTTGAGGAGCAAAGTGGAAAAAACCTCCCAATCACCAAACGACGCTCATCACTGTAAGTCTGACGAACTTGAAGAGAAGCCCAGCAAAACGGAAACCTCCATATCGCCTTCTGAAAAGGGAATTAAGACGCACGTTGCAGAACAACCTGCTCTTTCGACAGAGACTCGCATCTCAAAAACTAACCGGGGGGCCTCCAATGGAACTGCTTTGTCCTATAGGAATTATCTCTCTACGGAGACATTAGCTGCTGAACCTACCACCTCAAAGATGGAAACCGCTTTGGTCTCATCTCGCAGGCAGCACTTGGAAGAGAGCTCTCCGAAGGCAGTAAACTCCCAGGAAAGAGAACCTCCGCACGAAATGGTAAAGCCCTCACCTTTAGCAAAGTCTTGGCTCATTTCAAGAAGTCAGGAAGATCTCTTGCAGAGTCCCTCAGATCCTCAGAAGGAAGAAATGGATCAGACCGCTGCCTCAGCCGCAAACTCTAACAATGGGGGCCTAAAACCCACTTCTGCAAGGGCCAGAGCTATCAACACCAACAGCCATGAAAAATTCAGCACCAATGAAGAGACAAGTAAAATGGCAACCGCTTCTGCTGCTGCTGACGTAGGGCTGAAAAGGGAACCTGCATCTAGAGAGTTCGCAAGCTCCAAGAGGGGTATTCGAACATCTCCTTTTGAAAACGATAAAAGTACTAGCAGCGAGGAAGAGCTCAGCAGGTCCTCCAGGGCTTCTTCAGCCGCTGCCCTTACAGGGACGAAATCGAGAAGGCAGTTCAGTCCCAGAGAAGCACTGAGGTCTAAAGCCGTCATCAAGCCTGCGATTGTGGAAAAGGACGTGAAGGAAATCATGGGTGGCACAGGGCCAGAAGCCAGCTCTGAAAAGCAGCAGCCTGTCTTTAAGACGGTGTCACACAAAATGACGAGCAGCATTACCATTTACCCATCTGAGCCTGTGACTCAAAGGACCAGCGCGAGCGATGCCGCGAAAGAACAGCAGCACATATCTGCCAGCAACATCCGAGTGCTTCCGAACGAGCTTTCGCTGGGGACAAACGCGACCAGCACACCTTACGAGATACCGATTAACAAGAGCAATATAACCCTGAAGTTACCCGAGGCTGAGAAGAACGGGGACCCTGCTCCTAGGAGCAGGGTGGAAACGGTCGTCTCAAAAAGCAGCATCACGATAAAACCTTCTGAATTCGGCGAGAAGAACAGCGAACCGCCCATGGAGACAATCAACTGGAAGAGCCACGGTGCTTCAGAGGCCAACTCACCCGACACCAAACACGTCACGGTGAGAAGCGCGTGGCGAACGCGACGGGGCTTGCAATCTTCGGAGGACTCTGCGACGAAGGCGGTTGAAAATGCAACCCCTCGAAATCCATATAGGTCATCTACGGACCCCCACAAACCAGAAGGGACTAGTGCACGCATATATGCAATTGAGCAGAATTCCAGAAGGGCCAGCGCTGGTATAAACTCTTGGAATGCTCTGGAATTAGACTCTAGAAGGACCAAAAGTAGCTTAACTGCATCCGAGATGCTTGGCCAGAGGAGCTGCATTAGTGATCCTGCGACTGCTTCCCCTTGGAGCTGCACAGTATTACCGGTAAGTGTGCTCTGAACTTTTACTGTAAAACTTTTGCATTCCTAAATCAAGACAGGCGGGGAAATATCTTTTTAAATAAAATTCAAGGGGAAGATGAAACTTTTTTGAGGGTATGGGCTACGCTTGCTATGAAAGTAGGAAACTGTCTCAGTCTTGGCTTCCCCATCCCCTTGATATGTAATAATACAATAATAACATTGGCATATTTTATGTATGTGTTTATTTGTATAATATATTTGCCTTTTGCAGCTTCATAGAAGGCCGCTTGCAGAGTTCTTTTAAACAATAAAAACGGTCAAATAGTAAAATATAAAATACAGTGGTACCTCGGGTTAAGTACTTAATTCGTTCTGGAGGTCCGTACTTAACCTGAAACTGTTCTTAACCTGAAGCACCACTTTACCTAATGGTGCCTCCCGCTGCTGCCACGCTGCCGGAGCCCGATTTCTGTTCTTATCCTGAAGCAAAGTTCTTAACCTGAAGCACTGTTTCTGGGTTAGCGGAGTGTGTAACCTGAAGCGTATGTAACCCGAGGTACCACTGTACATGACCTTGGGCAGGGCTCCACAAATGTTGACTTGGCTTATGAGCCAGCTGTCGTTTGTGCTCGTCATCACTTTCCTTCCCTGCATTATTTGGCATTGGGGAGAGACGGGGGCTTTTCCCATTTCTGTGGGATATGGGAGATGAAAGAAACAGAGGGAGTTGCTCCCGCTGCTCGGAAGGGAGCCCTGTTGTTCCTTTCTTGCGCAAAAAAAAAAAAAAAATCCAGTGGAAAGGAAACTTCTTGGGTTTGCCTGGTTCTTAAAAGACAACAAAATGAGTGTAAGGCAAACCTGTTTGGCTACAGAATTCTGTAAGTGGGTTGCCATGTCTGAAAAAGGCCCCCTCCCCTGTCACTACCCACCTTACCTCACCCCAAGTAGCAGAGTCACCCAGATTCTAATAAACACCAAATATGTATTTAAATACCAGCAACCCATACCTCTTCATTGGATCGGGTGCTGTACTGACTTGTCCCCATCCCTTAGCTAAGCACAGGCTTCCTCTACCTCAGCCCTCCATATGTTTTGGGCCTACAACTCCCATGATCCCTAGCTAGCAGGACCAGTGGTCAGGGATGATGGGAATGGTAGTCTCAAAACATCTGGAGGGCAGAGTTTGAGGAAGCCTGGCTAAGCACAAACCCTGGATGTCATCATTGATGGCCAAGTGAGAGAGACTGTGGCTACAGTTTTGTACCAATTTACCTGGGACTAAGCTTCAGTGAATTCTTGTGGGATTTTCTTCTGCATAGACATTTATAGAATTGTACTCTTAACATGTCTGACCTGCTGAGGCACGGTCCTTGGGTAACTTTCCAGCATAATTCATGCTAATGAGAGAGAGAGAGAGAGAGAGAGAGAGAGAGAGAGAGAGAGAGAGAGAGAGAGAGATGGGCACACTTTTAAATAATTCTTACTATTTCACTGAGTTGTCATAAATTTCACCTTTATTTGATGAACTGAAATGAGTTGTTTTCTTCATTATACAGTAGTGGAGAGATTCTTGTCAATATTTAGATAACTAATTGGTGCTTGAATTCTAGTGTTAAAGGTAAAGGGACCCCTGACCATTAAGTCCAGTCGTGGCCGACTCTGGGGTTGCGGCTCTCATCTCGCTTTATTGGCCGAGGAAGCCGGCGTATAGCTTTCGGGTCATGTGGCCAGCATAACTAAGCCGCTTCTGGCGAACCAGAGCAGCGCACGGAAACGCCGTTTACTTTCCCGCTGGAGTGGTACCTATTTATCTACTTGCACTTTGACATGCTTTCAAACTGCTAGGTTGGCAGGAGCAGGGACCGAGCAACGGGAGCTCACCCCGTCATGGGGATTCGAACCGCTGACATTCTGATCGGCAAGTCCTAGGCTCTGTGGTTTAACCCACAGCGCCACCCGCGTCCCTGTTCTAGTGTTAGGAGGGAGCAAAGCAAACTCTTCTCTGCCCACTTTCTCCACAGTATGCATAATTTTTATAAAATTCTATCATGTCACCTCTTGCTAGCCTTTCCTCTAAATGAAAAAAAACCCACCCAAATGCATAGCAGCATAGAATCCAAGAGTTGGAAGGGACCCAATGATCATCTAGTCCAACCCCCTGCAATGCAGGAATCTCAGCTAAAGCATCCAAGACAGATGGCCACCCAACCTCTGCTTAAAAACCTCCAAGGAAGGAGAGTCCAACACCTCTCATGGGAGTCAATTCCACTGCCACCCAGCTCTTACCATCAGAAAGTTTTTCCCTGAATGTTTAGTTGGAATCTCCTTTCTTGCAAATTCAAGCCATTGGTTCGAGTGCTGCCCTCCATAGCAGGAGAAAACAAGCATGCTCCCTTCTCCATATGGCAGTCCTTAATATATTTGAAGATGGCTATCATATCTCCTCCTTTTTTTTTTAATAAATATTTATTAAGGTTTTTTTTTTAATAAAAGAAATGCACAAATAATAAACAACATTAGTTATATCATAACAAAATCCCATAACTTCTCTGGACTTCCTCACGTCTCCTGCTCCCACTTACATCGTTGAAATTTTTTTTCAAGCAAATTATCATCTTGTTTACAATCTTATTTCCACTCATTTAAATATAATCTAACAATTCTCCAAAAGGTTTATGTTTTCCTTAATCTCACTTATCATCAAATTCCAGTCTAATTTAGTGGTGGTCAATTATTTTATGATCAAGCATCCTTCTTAACATTCAACCAAATTACAATATTTTTGTAAATAAATCTTAAATTTCTTCCAATCTTCTTCAATCCTTTCTTCTCCCAGGTTATCATATCTCCTCCTAGTCCCCTCTTCTCCGGGCTAAACATACCCAGCTCCTTCTACCGTTCCTCATAAGGCATAGTTTCCAGACCCTTGATCATCTTGGTTGCCCTTCTCTGCACACATTCCAGTTTGTCAACATCCTTCTTAAATTGTGGTGCCCAGAACTGGATACAGTCTTCCAGGTGTGGTCTTACCAAGGCAGAATAGAGTGGTACTCTTACTTTTCTTCATCGGGACACTATACGTCTGTTGATGCAGCCCAGAAGTGTTGCTCCATCCCTTGATAATTCTGGTTGCTCTTTCCTGAACCTTTTCCAACTCTAAATATATCCCTTTTGAGTCAAGGCGATCAGAATGGTATTCAAAATGGGGTTGCATTTGGATTTCTGAGCTGGGGAACCCTGTACCCATAGACCTTTATGCACATAGGCTTTCTTGCTTCAGGCAGGTAGAGCCAAGGGGAATCTCGCTTCAGCAGTGGTGGCAGTGCAGTCCCAAGGCCCTGTAATCACATGATCTCCCATCATGTGACTAATATGTGAAGGGGGGGCTTGTCTTAACCAGCCCAAAGTGTGCCTAGGTTTCACTGAAATCAATGGGCCTTGGGGGTTATAAGTTCAATTGAAGAAGAGAAGAATGTCAAAAAAACACCCCACCACTGGGCACAGAATAACGACCGGCCGTTTGTTGGGTGTTCACACAAAACTATGGGGGGGTGTTTGTGTGTGGAATGGAGTTTCCTGGAAGAGGGCGTGACTGAACAGAAGCATTCCAGACTGCAGCACTTCCCATCCCATCTGTTAAAAATAAATTATGTAGGCAGTATTTACAGTGCTAATAGGAACCATGTCAGTGAGAAATGAAATTTTAAACCCTTCTTACACTTTTGGCAACTTAAATTTAGAATGCAGCAAGGCAGGAAGCACTAATTCTATCCAAATCAGCTCTGCTGCCTCTCTGTGCTCTTTTACACCTGCGCTATAAATATCCTGTGACTCTCCTAGGCAGTTCCTTCCATTGCCCCAATACTGTCACAGGTAGGAGATATATATCGTTTCTCAAACTTAAACACCTGCTGACAGTGGAAATGAAAAACAGCCACAGCGACACCTCATATATACATAATGCATGGACCAAAAAAATTAAAAAATTAAGTACACACAAATATAAGTGCATTAAGGATACACTGATACACAAGTAAACGTATTTCAAAATCATTAGCAAATATAGTGTAACAAGAGTCTTAATCGCCCAGCTTACAAGGGTGTTATCTGCGGATTAATCAACGATAGGAAAATGGGTCTAACGACAGCGCATTATATAGCTCAACAGGAAACTGATCAATCTCAGAACAACTTGAATCATGAGCATAAAGCGCAATCAGCATTGGCTACTGAAGGATTTCATTTACCGTATTGGCCTGAATATAAACCTTGCTTTCCCCCCAAATTCCGACACTGAAAAGTTAAGGTGCGGCTTCTTTCACAACCTTATGGGTACTTTTTCTTTTTCTCTCTCTCCCCCCCCCCAATTTTCTCTCCCCCCCCCCCGCCCAATTTTAAAGGTGCAGCTTATATTCGGGCCAATACGGTATTTCATTTATAGCTTTCCTTTCTTTCTGCCACGGATGCTTTCGTTGAGATTCCTGCATTGCAGGGAGTTGAACTAGATGACCCTTAGGGTCCCTTCCAACGCCACGATTCTCTGATCCACGGGGGTCTTTCATCCAGACCCAGCCCTGCTTAGCTTCAGCAAAGTTGCTGCATCGTATCCCTTCAAGGTCATGCCCTGGCATTTATTTGTTGAGTTTTATCACTTTTTAAGAAATTTGTATCTTAGGAGCTGCAAAAGACGCTGAGATATGCCAAAAGTTTTTTGGGAAGATCTTACGAAGCGGGGGAATCTCTTGCTGACTCTCTTGTTAGATTTATCCCTTTTCCCTTCACAGAGCTACAATTTTCAGTGTGGTTTAACAGTCCCTCTTCCCAGGAAACTCTGGGAATTGTAGTTCTATGAGGGAGGGGAATAGAGGTCTCCTAAGAACACGTGTGGCGCTGTGGGTTAAACCACAGAGCCTTAGGGCTTGCCGATGAGAAAGTCGGCGGTTCGAATCCCCGTGACGGGGTGAGCTCCCGTTGCTCGGTCCCTGCTCCTGCCAACCTAGCAGTTTGAAAGCACATCAAAGTGCAAGTAGATAAATAGGTACCACTCTGGCGGGAAGGTAAACATCGTTTCCATGCACTGCTCTGGTTTGCCAGAAGCAGCTTAGTCATGCTGGACACATGACCCGGAAGCTGTACGCCGGCTCCCTCGGCCAGTAAAGCGAGATGAGTGCCGCAACCCCAGAGTCGTCCGCGACTGGACCTAATGGTCAGGGCTCCCTTTACCTTTTAAGAACTCCCGCTGTCCTAAACAAACTACAGCTCTCAAGATGTTTTGGTGGAAATCATGACCGTTTAAAGTACTGTCACAATAGTGCAGAGTACTAAGACCAGGCAGCTTGACAAATCACATTCCAGTGAAATAGTTTGATTGTTACCAAAATGCCGCGTAGTTCCACTCACTTCTGTGCCATTTTCCTGAACAAAAGCTTTTAACAGAGGAGCCATAGCTCAGTGGTAGAACATGTGCTTTGCATGCAGAAGGTCCCAGGTTCAGTCCCCAGCATCTCCAGGTACTGCTGAGATTGTCCGCTTCCCCTGAAAACCTGGGGATACTGGCCTGACTCAGTATCAGGTAGCTTCCTATGTTCCTAAGTGACGACTTCTTGTTTTGCAGCTGTCTCTTGAACACATGGAAGATGAGAATCAAATCCTGTTGCTTTTGTCCACCTGTGTGCGTGTGTACAGGAAAAATTGGAAACGGGAAAGCCCTGACATAAGGGAGGGTCTTCCCTTTCTGGTGATAGCCATTGGTTCGAATAATATAATCAGTGAAACATTCATAACACGGAGATGATTTCGGGTAGAGCGAAGACTTAGCAGACCTCAAGCGCACAGCCTTCCGAATGCTCAAGGAAGCAGAAGGCAACAATTAAAAGTGCGTGCGTGCATGCACTTTTTGTTTTAAAGGACATGTGATTCTGAGGGACGCATACGGAATGATTTTTGAACGTTTCTGGGTTTGGCTACTGCCCCTACTTGAATAATACCAGCTTGAAATTAAAGCTCGGCCTTGTGCTGTAGTTCCCTCTGCTGGTGGTAGCTTGCAAGTGCAGTATTATTATTAGTATTTTTTAACGCACACCCCAACAAAGTCCCATCTGGACTACTGCAGTGCGCTCTACATGAGGCTGCCTTTGAAGGTGATTTGGAAACTACAGCCAATCCAGAATGTGGCTACTAGACTGGCAACTGGGAGTGGCTGCTGGAACCACATAACACCGGTCCTAAAAGATCTACATTGGCTCCCAGTACATTTCTGAGCACAATTCAAAGTGTCGATGTTGACCTTTAAAGCCCTAAATGGCTTTGGCCCAGTATACCTGAAGGTGCATCTCTACCTCCATCATTCAGCCTGGACACCAAGGTCTAGCTCTGAGGGCCTTCCGGCAGTTCCGTCTTTTGTAAGACGTGAAATTGCAGGGAAATTTTGGTTATTGTTACCCACCCTGCAGAATGCCCTCCTGAGAAAAAGATTGCTGCCCCTTTTGAATTTATGGAGGCAGCCACCTTTTCCCCTCAATACAAGGCCCCTAAAAAGTACTGTACATATTTTTCTCCTTAAAATACCCCAGGAGGGGGCCTGCCCAATATGATGTGCGGTTGCTTGGTAAAGGTAAAGGGACCCCTGACCATTAGGTCCAATCATGGCCGACTCTGGGGGTTGCGGCGCTCATCTTGCTTTATTGGCCGAGGGAGCCGGCGTACAGCTTCCGGGTCACGTGGCCAGCATGACTAAGCCGCTTCTGGCGAACCAGAGCAGCGCACGGAAACGCCGTTTACCTTCCCGCCGGAGCGGTACCTATTTATCTACTTGCACTTTGATGTGCTTTTGAACTGCTAGGTTGGCAGGAGCAGGGACTGAGCAACAGAAGCTCACCCCGTCACGGGGATTCGAACCGCTGACCTTCTGACTGGCAAGTCCTAGGCTCTGTGGTTTAACCCACAGTGCCACCCGCGTCCCTAGGTTGCTTCCTAGAGCATTTTAAAAGACATTTTCTGCACGTGGTGCTGTGCTTCACTTACTAGGTGCTCCAAAGAAGATGAAGATGATTTTTAAAAAAAGAAAGGGAGGGAGGGAAATATTGGACCACTTCATAAATTGTAAATTGTCAGACTGTTATGCCCAGAGTGGTTCATTGGTACGCTGGTTGGACTGGCACCTGAGAGACTGGGGTTCAAATCCCCATGCGGCCATGAAACTGGCTGGGTGATTTGGGGCCAGTCACTGCCTCCCAACCCAACCTACCTCACAGGGTTGTTGTTGATTAAATGAGGGGAGGGGAGAAACACGTTTGCCACCTTGAGCTCCTTGCAGAAAAAGGTGGGATATACATGCTGCAACAACAACAACGACAACAACTATTATTATTATTATTATTATTATTATTATTATGTTTTGATCTTCCTATTTCTCTCCTATTTGCTGGCCCAGGAAGTGCACCTTGACTCTGTGAGTGCTGCAGCAGTTCTTAACTTCCATGTCTCAACAATGTGTTTGCGCAGATAAGCATTTCTAAATCCACTGGAAGGCAATGAGAGGAGGCTCCTTGCTGGCTGCTGCTACCCTTCTTTGTTTCTTTTGCTTTTTAAGGCATTGTAGTAATTTTTCATCCAAGATCAAGAAAAGATCAGTAAAGTACAATTGAACAAATGCAGATCCCATATCATCCCCCCCCCCCCCGTGAATTAAGATACATGGTAGGTGGGGCTACAAAGCCAGTGTGCCAAATACAGAGCAAGAAAAATGGTGAACCAGTCATGCAAATGCGCAGAGTCTCTCGCAAAGCCAGCATACAGAGGCAGAGGGCTTCAGACCTTTGGAGGTGGAATTAATAAAAGTCAGAAATGGAAACCGCACATTTTCCAACGTGTCTGGTTTAGCTTGGCCTTTGGCCAGTCTCAAATTATGAGTAAGTTTCTCCATCAAAGCCAGACATCAAATACGCCTGGTACCAGTTTTTGGTGGAGGGGGCTGAGGATGTTTCTCACTTTCCCACTATTGATATCCTAGCTGCAACGAGAAGAAAGGAAATGAGAGAGCCCTGTGGCTGCTGACCAAAAGGGAAAGCAGGGCTGGAGAGGGAGACTTGGGGACTGTGTGGCTTATGTTTTTAGAAAGCTCACAGCCTTCCTACCAAGCCATGGAGTCGGGCTTTGGGGAGGGAAGACTCACCCTGGGGGAAGTGAGAGGGCAGAGCTCGATGGCTTTACCCAGACTCTGTGTCTGGAAGCAACTCCTGCGAGGCTCCATCATATTAAAGCACCCAACCTTTTTCCTGGTTCTGGTACAGGAGGAAAACAAAGATTTTGTTCCCAGTTCCAGAAGAAAACCGTTTGGCTCCTCTGAGCAGCTTGCCCGGGCTGACACACCGAGGAAGAGGCCAGACGCCAGGCTGGAGGCCACACGCCAGCTGTCGGACAGCAAGGCTGAGGAGCGGAGGCGTTGGACCAAAGGCTGCTCAGAAGACAACTGAGCCTCTTGATGTTGAGGTATGTTTGTGTTGTTTTAAACAAGGGGTCCTTGTTCCCACTTTGTCTTCTTATGGGTAGTGCCTGACTGTGTCATCTCAGCCATGTGCTTCAGTTGGACGGGGCAGCATGCAAATCACTTGCTTGAAAGCATCTGATCGAAGTCTCCCTGCATATGCAAAAATGTCACAGGCTTTCCATGAATGGTGATGATAATGTATTGCTCCATGCCGTGCGATTTCAAGGTGGTTTGTGTGTGTGGAACAGAAGTCGTATAAAAATGGATTCCATTTCAGGAAACCATGAACAAACTGACCACAACTTCAAATAACTGAAAACCACCAACCACCCGCACAAACATTAGCATAATCACCATCAAAACAGCTAATAACAAAATCAGCAGACCACCTAGAGGTAAATCTTGACCTACCACTGAAAAGAATTGCAAGGTTGATGCCAGGCGGGCCTCCTGGGGAGAGCAATCCACAATCGGAGGGGCCACTCCTGGCAAGTCCCTCTTTCTTGGCAGCCTTCTGTACTTCTCCTGGAGTAGACATGAAGAGGAAGGCTCAGATAATTATGTAAGGGTCCGAGAGGTGGATGCATACTGGGAGAAATGTTCCCTAAGATGTTGGGATCCCAATCTGTAAAAAGGCTTTGTAGTTTAGAACTGGAACTTTGAATTGGGCCTGCAAATGTATGCAGTCTGTCTATGCATAACATTTACTGGGAGTAAAAAAAAGGGGGGGAGGAGGTAAAGGACCCCTGGACAGTTAAGTCCAGTCAAAGGCAACTATGGGGTTGCGGTACTCATCTTGCTTTCAGGCCAAGGAAGCTGGTGTTTGTCCACAGACAGCTTTTCAGGTCACGTGGCCAGCTTGACCAGAGTGGAAACCAGAGTGCACGGAAATGCCGTTTACCTTCCTGCCTATTTATCTACTTGCATTGGCGTGCTTTCAAACTGATAGGCTGGCAGGAGCTGGGACAGAGCAATGGGAGCTCACCCTGTTCTGGAGATTCAAACCGCTGACCTTCTGACTGGCAAGCCCAAGAGGCTCAGTGGTTTTAGACCACAGCGCCACCCGTGACCCCTATTTACTGGGAGTCACAAGTGTGGAGAGAGTGCTGTTGTGTTCAGATCCTGCTTCCAAGCTTCTCTTCTGGTTGGCCATTGTGAAAACGATGCTAGATGGACTAGATGGTGATTTGATCTGACCCTGCAGTACTCTTCTTCCCACCCCCGTAGGTGTGACTGTGCAGACCAGGAAGAGCAAAGCAGTAGAGATCTGTGAAAAAGAATTATTGTCTGATGGCTTGATGTGGTGACTCCCCCCCCCCTTCTCTCTCCCTAGGGTCTTTCCCCCTCCAGTTGCATGACCTCCAGAAGCTGAGCTTCATTCTTCATCCCTACACTGGTCTCTTCCCTGCAGCCAGTCCAACACAGGGACATGTACAGTGCCTGACTTTTAACCCCTTCAGTGCTCAAGGTCCTTTCTGCCCACTAGCCTTGGGTGGATTTAATTTTTTTATTTTTTAAAAGGTGGCTTTGTGTTTTCCTTCTCCTCCCTGGAGGAGGCCGCAGACACTTCGCTCAGGGGAATCCCACTCTGAAATCTTATTGAGCTTGAATCAGTGGTAACCCATGGCTGGTAAACGGCTCTGCATCTCTCTAGGAGGTACCCAATAGCTTTGGATCAGGTTGGACAAACCTTTGAGGCGAACAGCCTTGACCTCTGCCATCTGCCGCGCTTTTTCCTGGAGAAGCAACAGGTGTGGTTTTGTGTGTGCGGATGTGTGTTGTTAACCACTGCAAGAAGCAAGAACTGCCCCAGACACACCTGCTTGCCGGATCTCAAAAGCCCAGAACGGCACGTTGAGAATTTCTGTTCCTCGCCAGATTTTTGCTGTTCCATCTTCAGAAAGAAGTTTACATTGAAGCTGGTTTCCGTGTGCTGCAAGTACTCTCTGAGATGCCGCTCCGGAAAGGATGGTGCGGGGAGGGGAATGACACAGTTCCAGGAACCCCACTCCAAGGCCATTGCTTCCCACCAGCCATAGCTCTCTCGCAGAATACCTGCACTGCAATGGCGTGGCCATTTGCAAGTACTTCTGCCTGAGCCTGACACATAAGCAATAAGCATGACATCCAAGATTTTCGCCCATCTCCCGCTCTGCAGGCTGGGTGCTGAGGAAGCAGCCCCTTCCCTCCCCAAGCGCTTGAGTTCTTGCCTTCACTTCCTTCCTTGCCCGCAAGCCTCGCAGGATCCAAACTCTGGCTGGACTCAAATCAGGCGGAGCAAGAAACCTCGCCGACACCCTGAGCCCATTGTCAACCCAGCCAAAGGAGGCGGAGTGCTCCGTGGGGCCTTGCTTGCTTGGAAGAGCCTGTGGTGCATTACTTGAACTAACAGCCTGAGGCCTCAGTGTGGGCTGCACCACACCTCAGGACTGGGGCAGCCACTGGGCATTTGGCACAACCTGCTCAGAAAAGTGGGGAAGAAGAGGCTCCTTTGTTCAGCACCTCAACATATCTGGGGGGGGGGGGGTGTTATTCCTTTATTTCTGCTACCTCACTCTTCACTTGCATGGGCAAAGGGACCAGCGGAGACTCATCCAGAGACACAGCGATTGCCCTCTTCTGCACCCGAGTCAGCAGACAGAACGTTGGACCCCACCAGTGCCACAGCAGCTGCTCACCTTGGCATAGTCTTCTCAGTCTTCCCCCATGCATTTGGCACATAAGGCTTAGATGCTGCTGTAAATGTAAGTGTTTTGTACCCACCTCCCCTGCCAGGCCTTTCTAGGTATCCATTTGGTGGCAGATCGGACAGCACTGTTCCCTCGAGGAACAGTGCCCCGCCACTCTCCCTCCAGTCAGACTTAAGAAGGAGGCAGCTCAGTTTCACTCCCCATGAAAAGGAATTGAGAACAAAACAATGTTTTAAAAGTTAAATAGAGTTTAATATGCATTAGCAATGCATCGCCACATGGGTGCATGAAGTGCATTCATTCTGCCCAGAGTTCACACATGCACAGTTAGGTGAGGCCTACGACTCTGTTGAAAAGCCAAGAGCTTCCAGGGTTTCAGATGGAAAACCTGGCTTAGGAAAAAACACCCCAAATTCACTACTTTGCCTTTTTTTAAAAAAACACACACATTGTGAACCTTTAGAAATAACTGAGGTTTGCTGTGGTTCCTACTCTATCCTTTACCCAACAGTTTTTAATTCAGCCAAAGGTTTTTAAAAATGTATTTTAACTGATTCAGATGTGAGAGGCACAGAATGTGGACAATGGTGCCATTTATTGGACCAAGTGGTTAAAAGTGTTCACAAGCTTCAGGAGGACCTTGAAGCATGAGTGTTCTAAAAATAAGTTTACATGCCCCTGAGTTTGGCTAGCAGTGCTATAAAAGGCACCATTGTTACATACTGATTTCTCAGAGAGGTGGGCAGAAGGGTGTGCACCATCTTTTTAAAATTATTATTACCCGAACTGTGCTAACGAAAGTTAACTTCTGCAACTTGTATGCATCATTCACATTTTCACGTGCTCTCCCGCTGGTCAGTGGACTGGGGAAGACACAAGCCAAACAATGAGATCATCTCAAGTATTGCCCACGCTCTTTCACGCATATTTTCAGTGTTGAGGTCTAGAACCTTGTGTTTCATGCTCCCGTCTCTTTGTGATGTAATCACAGCATATCTGTGGTCCCACTTTCATTCACCAATTACAGGCCTCTCACTGGGGGGGGCCCAATTCACAGATTTTAGCTTGCTTCCATTGATGGGTAGTCTTTTTACATAAAGGTCTCAGCAATAACTGATCTGTAAGCAGCCATTTTGAACTGACGCACCCCGTTATGCTCAGATGGTGCCTGTCTAGTGTTCAACGGGGGGCTGTGATTTAATCCAAAGTAGGATGGTGATTGTTTTTGCTTAAAAAAAAAAATTTAAAGCCATGTCGTAGTTGATTCAAGAAAGCACTTTAGCACCTGAAAAAATTGATTCAACGCTGATGTTGGATCTCAGCCTACTTGAAAATTAAAGGAAGCCACCAACCAGCGGGGAGGGGGGGTTGCTATCTGAGCCGTTTGTTTGGCGGGGTCATAAATGCCTAGAATTTCCTGTGACGTGCACCAGCTCCAAGACCACTAGTTCAAAAAAGTGATAAAATAGCCCCTTACTGAAACTTATTTATATGAAAATAAGTTCCTCTTGGACTTGTTTGTCTGTAATTATACTTAGGAATGCAGCCTTAATGGACATTTCCCCTCCTCTGCATGATGAAATTGGAGCCATTTTCATTGTGCCTGTTCAAAGCAGTGACACTTTGAGTGCCCTTAGAACGCCCTGCCTGATTTTCTGGTGCAAAAGAAGCCCCACCATGCAAACGACAACCCAGGTAATTTTTTTCCCCTGTTGGAAAGCTGGCTTGTCCACATTCAACACTGCAAACTTCTCACAGGATCTGGAAAATGCTCCACCCCCTCCAAGCACTCCATTTACCATAAGAGCTAGAGATTATTCACTTGAATTTGAAACTATTTTCTGCATGACTAACGCGTTCACAAGTTTAACCCACTGGCGCAAAAGATCGTTCTGAATGACACTTCCTCCAGGACTGAGTGCTCAGGGCCAGAAAGCTAGGTATCTGGGTCCAAGTAAAAGTCGCCCAAGAATAAAGGGTTTGGTATTTGAGCCAGATACAGAAGGATGAGGGCAAGTGTCCCTTGTTCCTGGGCTGTTAGCACCTCTGAAAGCTGCACTGATACCTTTCCCTCGCCAAGTGCACATAGCAAAGTCCTCTTCATCTTTGCTGGGGAAGAAATGACCCAGTGGCAGTCCAGATTTTTACAAAAAGGGAAAACTTAAAAGGAACCAGTTATCTGTGTCTTAGGCCTTTGTTCCCTAGATGGGGAGCATTGTAAGCCCTCCAGCTAGAGTTTGACCATCCTGGGTGGGGCTGATGGGAGTTGCAAGTCAACTATTGCTGGAAGGCCACAGGTTCCACATTCCTAGAACATTCTTGAGCAGCTGGGAAGAAGAAGAATACAAGCCCCCCCCCCTTCAGATTAGATAGGAAGCTTTTATAACAGTAACACCTGGCCTTGCTTAACCAAGGAATCTGCCTCAGCTTCGGCAATAGGGCTTGATGAATGAGGTTGCTGCCTCCTTTCTGAAGGCACGTTATGGATCCCCCACCTCCCCGTAAAAGAGAAATGAATTTGCCCTGAGTTATTTTAGCTAGTTTATTGCTTCAGGGCAGAGGACCCCCCCTTTTTTATGTTTTTCAGGCCTGGGGTCTGTTGATAGTCTTACATTTCACTAAGCATAAGGAATGAATGTAAATATCCGTTACAGTATCGGTTGGGGGTTATTTTATTGATGGCCCCATAAAAAAGGATGACAAAACCCTAAGGAGACCTTAACCCTGAGTGCAATAGGAGCTGATTGTATTATTGAACTAGCAGTGGTGAGTTCAGGAAACAAGAGACTGTTTGGCTCAAGTTGCACACTTTAAAAATAAACAGCTGTAAAGTGTATTTGTAAATATTTGCCAGCATTTTGGCAAGTTAATTTTTGTTTTAACTGTAGCATATAAATACAATAGGAATCCCCCAGGGACTTTCTAATGCTGAAAATTTGTGTGTAAAAAAACAAAACAAAACAAAAATTCCAGTGTTGTAATTATATGTGCTGCATGTGATTATTCCTTTTTATGTCGAGAAACAAACAAACAAAAAAAAGCAACTTCTTCCAACTGGAGGTCAGAATTGCCCTCATGTGCAGCCCGCACAACGTTGCATAGCCTAGTAAGATCTGCTCCTTCACCTCCCTTCATTGCAAAAAGCAGAACCGCTTCTCCGATGAAAAGCCAGAGAGAGACCATAGCTCAGTGGTAGAACAGATGATTTGCATGCAGACAGTCCTGGATTCACAAGGCCTTGAAAGAGAGACAGTCCATTGACAATACTTGGGTAGGCCAGCCCAGTGTAAGGTAACGCCATACTTCCTCAGGCCATTAGTGCATCTCTGGTTTTACGACAAGATGTCAAGAGTGCCAAGAACCTAGAGTTTTAGCCATAGATTTGTCAGAAGGGACCCATACGTATGCAAGCAGCCAGGACATTTATTATTGTCTCACAGGCTCTTTGGAATTGACATTTCCCCTTCTCAAAATGTGTATATGAGATGAGAGAGGCTTACATGATGCCACCCCTCTACCCTGGGCATCAGTGGAAGACAACCCCACAAAAGATCTTGCTGCTTCAGTTGAACCCCAACTTTATATCCAAAGAGGGATAAAGTGGTGAAGGTACTGCAGTGCAGGGCCCACATCCTTCCTCCCCTTTCTCTTTCCTCTTGGCTAGAGACCAAAGGATTTGCTCAACCTTTCTGTGGCTGTTGGGAGTACAGTCTACTCCTTCCACGTCTGCACAAGGGGGAAGGCACGCCGGTCTTCCTGCCATTTATAAACACTTGAGAATCCTTCAGATTGTGTGGAATGTATTTTTAAGAGATGAAAATATATTTTTTCTACTTGCTAATGTTAAGACTGGGTGGAAAGGGATTGTCGAATCCTGACATGGTGTGCTTGCAGGCAGATGAGCATCTCCTGCCTTAACATTCCCTCGCTTTCAGGTTAAGAGAAAGCAAGTGCAATTTTTAGCAAAATGTGTTCAGAGATCCTCATTTGCCAGCCCTCCAGAACCCAGGAAGCTACCAGCACTGTCCCAGTCACTCCACTCCTGACTCAAAAGGAAGCACTGTGCTGCTAGTATGTTCAGCTGGGGAAAGGCCCTGCTCTTTCACCTCCCAAACCTGCCTGCACATGGGACAGCAGGTGGTGCTAGCCTGCTAGTCACAGAGCAACAAGTCTGCATGCTATGTTTAAATGCAAACATTTGTCCGCATGTTATCTTCTGACTAATGCTGTCTGTTCTACAGTACTTAATCAATAAAACTATTTGTATGTTACTCAAATGTGTGAATTGCTTTGAGATGGAAAAAAGCCCAGCCAGTTTTGCATACCCTACCCACAGTGTTTTGGCAACAGCTCTAAGTACAGAGAACTGCATTGACTTGTTCAAGATCCACATGGTTGCTAAATAGTTAGTACTTTTTCAGGCATTTTTTGGACCTGCACAATACAATTTTTGTCCCTGAAATTAAGCACAATAATAGAATAGGATTTAGAAGAAAACCTGCCTTTGTGCGTATCAGGTACCTCTGACAACCTTGTCAAATGAAGACAGGACTGGATGAGACACTGGGCCATGAAACACAGGATCCAGAGCCTGGCCAGGAGAGAGGAATCTCACTACAAAACAAGTATAAATATAGTTTCTCGGTCCTTGGTGTCCTCCAATTTTGTTCTTCCTTGTCCTGGCCTTTGAATATCCCCTTACTTAGCACCAAATCCCAGCACATACTTTGCCTGCACCAAAACCAATTCCACCCCTTTAGCTTCCTAGCAAGAACCAGCATTTATCTGTAACTGTCCCAGATTCAATGTGCCTCCCTCAAGTACCCATTCTAAGCACTTTGAGAGTTATCAGCCATTTCCCCTCACATCTCTGAGGATCCTTAACTGGCATCTAATCTGTAACTTTTTAGTTGCATATAGCAGAGAGTAGGGCATTGCATCCTGCAACATACTCGAAATTAAAAGAAACTGTTTCTGTTGTCCGTGTTTTTATAAAAAAGGAAGTTTTATTTTTGCTTCCCAAAACAAAACCCACATAAGACAATCTTACCTTAGTGACTAACAGCAGCTAACTTACAAGAGTTCTAAACCCTGGAAAGAAACAAACAAAAATGCATCTGTACCAAAAGAGATCTCTGTCAAAGAGAGACTAGAAGTCTGGATTTGGGGGAGAAGGTGCACCGCTCCAGAGAATCGAGGCTGCTGTGGCAGTCAGGAACTGCGTTCTTGGACGACTGAAGTCTAGGAAGGCCGCTCAACAAGGGCAATGCTTTTGACTCCTGGTTACGCCTTATAATTGGTAGTGCTACAGACCAGGAAGGCCACTTGCTTCTAATCACAAGTCCATGCAAGGCATTCATAACCCACTGCATTGTTACATGGCAGGAGCCTGCTGCGCAGCTGCAACAGGAGTAGCTTGGCGAGGCAGAGTGTACATTGCACCGAGAAACTGGTCTGCAATGCGTCCAGCTTCTCTCAGTCCACTCAGCAGAGCTCCGTGAACAGTCGCTGGGTAGTTGCGAATTGTATGTTCTCCTGCAAAGAACAGGCGGGGAATTGGCTGGAAAAGAAATAAGAGATTGGCAATGTTACAAGAGCCCCAGTTTACCTGCTGAATATAGCATACTTGCAAAACAAGGAAGGTTTCCTAAAAAGCTGTCACTCCAAGTGACGCCTGGGAATAACTTTATCATTTGTTTTTCCCAGAATCAATCATCCCATACGGATTGCCCACAGAGAGAGTAGAAGAAATGTGTTCGGCATTTCAATGTGGCAGAGGACCAGTTTTCCTCCCTGTGGTCTAAAGGGAAGCAGAGTGCAAATTTAGCCCCTTGAAAAACATATTCAGCATCTCAAGCTGGTTTAAACTTACTTCTCTGTGTGTGCTTGAATAGAATGACCCAAGTGCACTGGGATAAGGCCGCTTGCTTGGCTTCAGAAGCAGATAGCAGGACCAATTCCCAAGTTGCACCTTAAATTTAGTCTCATGTCCCCCTTTCTAGAGTTTGCAAACAAACACATTTGGTGGGTGGGGAGTGGCAAGAGGGAACTGTTACTTCATTCCCATTATTCATAATTCCTTACACCTACTGCAGAGTGAGCCCAAAGGGATCAGGGATCAGGAGCCCAAAGGATCATCAGATCCTTCTAGGGCCTGAACAGCACCCAGCTATGGGTTGCTCCTAGTCAATGTTAACAACCAGCAAAGTTGCCATTTTTTTTATCTTCCCTTTTGATTCCCCCCTGCCCCAAAATGCCGAAGCAAAGTAAAAAGCTTGCTTTCATGAGGAGTTGTACTGATACTTGTAATTAAGGGGGGGGGACAGCTCCCTCCCATGGTACTTGCATGCTAGACAAGGAAGCCAAGTGGGATGAGATTAATAATAAAAATAAATTTATAAATATAATGAAACGTTCCAGGGGAAAAATGTGGTACAACATCAAAGGCTCCTGCTGCTTCCTGGTGCTAATCTAAATGCAGTTCTCACCTGGGGAGCTCCTGGAATGGCTGGTCCCGGAGTAATTGGCTGAGCCATCAAGTCATAATCATTTCCTGAAGATCCAGCTGCTACATAGGAATAGGATCCTCTGGCCCAGGGGTCTGCCCTCCAACGAGATACTACTGTTTCCTTAGGCTGAGGACAAAGAAGGGGGGGGGGGAGGTTACTCAAGTGTGTAACATTTCGTTAAGTCCCTGATACTAGGAGGATGTGTACAGGCACACATACATGTTTTTTTCCTAGGCTGAGGAAAACTGCAAGTAACAGCCCTGAAAAGCCTGGCAGCAATGCCCAATTATTCTCCTGTCAGCTGTGCTTTCAAGGTTTGCCCATGTCTGCAGAATGGAAAGCAGGAGCATCCAGAGTGAGGGAAGGGAGTCCAAGCAGTTCTAGTTGAGGACAGCAGGTGGTGAAAACAAAGCCTGTGGAAATGATCCTCTTTGCACCCAATAGCCAGCCTAAAGTACGCAATCCTAACCTATAGGGTTTAGGCTCTTTCCTCATTTTAGAAATGGCCCTTCTCTGTTGAAAGGCTTTTTCTAATCATAAATCCCTTTAAAGAAGCTGGAAAATTTGATCATTCTATAGGTGGTATCTAGAGGCTGATATTGTGCCATACACTGATAAAGGTAAGGTTGGCAAGAATCCTGAACATATGGAACTGAAGAAGTGTGCATGCACATGAAAGCTTATACCAAGAACAAACTTAGTTGCTCTCTAAGGTGCTACTGGACGTGTGTGTGTGTGTGTGTGTGTATCAACTGCATCAGACCAACACGGCTACCTACCTGAATATGGAACTATAAAGAGCTCAACGTGATACCTGAGGGACAGCACTGCTGCCAAAAATGCCCTTGAGAATTGCAAGACAGCGCCCGACAATGACATCATCACTGATGTTCTCCATTATTCCGGCTGCTTCACCTGCCACCAAGGCCAGAAGAATTGGTGCTGTGGAAAAGATTATTGGGACATCAGCAGAATGCAAACGCTAGCCTAATAGCTTTAGTTTCATCCTGCACAGGAATGTGCTTTATTAAGGTTCTCTGGCAAACAGCCTAAATAACAAGATTTCTCACTGGGATAAAGACCCAAACAAAAACTGATGGCTTTTGTTTCTTAAGGAGACAGAGTTTATCATCTTATGAGGGCACAGAAGGCAAAGATGGTGCCAAGTAGGAGTCATTTCTAACCACTTAGGAATTTCTGAAGTTACGTATATTGCTTTTGGTCATATCTGACATTAAACGCAGTGTCCCCAACTGAGAAGTGAGAAAAGGGAGCTCACTTCAACCAAAATCGCCTAGGCAAAGACTTCTCACTGCCCAGCTGAGCTGCTGCCAGTGACATTGAGCAACACTGAGCGAGGTGGACTGATAGTTTTTTAGTTTTTATGGTGATACATGCAACCAGAAGCTGGCATAGCAAGGGGGCAGGGGGCTGGATCAGATCAAATGCAGTCAGCTAACAGCAACAGGACTGGCTCGGGATTCAGTGGGCACCAGGCAAGCTCAGCCCTATCCCAGAACGGGGGATTCCTGTACTTCAGCACACAATTTTGAGGGCAGAACACTGGTGTCCCCCTGAGGGCTGGCAGAGCTTTTTTGAGCTGGGCAGAGTCCCACTCCATCCAACTCCACCACCACAGAGGTGGACCACAGTTTGGATTTCAGCCAAAGGCGCCTATGAAAATATTTACATGCTTTGGTGCCAACTACCTTTGTAAAGATTCCAAAACAGGAAAAGCTCTCCTCGGCTGGCTGTTGTGCTGCCAACGTGACCAAACAAATTTACACTGGGATCCCAGAACACACGGTCAAAACACAGCACAACCTAAAAAGGAAGGAAACGTTAGGATTCAGGAAAGACTCTGGTCTGGTTCAGCGTTTTAAGTTTTGCTGCCGCTTGTCTTTTTCACATGGATCGCAAGGGAAGGGGGGCGCTTTACATTTCTCACCAGTTCCAAGCTGTGCTTTAAATAATTTCCCCTTCTTCTTTCATGTCACAGGAAATCTATATACAAGTTTTGTGTTTTCACAAAATAAACTCAGAAAATACTTCAGACCCTGACATACACATATGAATTAATATATATGAAACAGACTATAAGAGTAAGATACATTCGCTTCGGGAAGTGTTTCTCCGATTTCCAGCCAACGTTCATTGACACCCCCAGTACGCTATCAAGTGTAAGTGGAAAGCAAGCTAAGCTTTCTGATTCAATGCTGCTAGAACTGATTCATCTCTTCTAGGGTATGATTTTCTTCAGCATGTGGTATACATTGCACTACTCAGGCCCCGCCTGAAGCAAAAAAGGCAAAGCTATATACGAATGGTTTTGTGCTCTATTCTCAGCTATGGAACACTGAAATGAATTGAGGAAGAAAGCTTCCACCTATCCACAGCAGGTAAGGGTATAGCTAGTGTAATTGCTCTTTGCTGCCCCCCCCCTTGCTCCACTTTTGTACATTTCAAGCTACCTTGTTAAGGTTTCCAAATCCCATTCTCTGCACAGCAGATGTCTTCCACTCCGGAAGAGGAGGAACAAACTGTACAGCAGGAGGCTGCTGCTTCAGCACTCCCAAGGGAAGGGTGCAGAGAACAGCATCACACTTATAAATAAATGTCTGGCTAGTGGACCGGGTGTTGACAGCTATTACTTCACATCCTGGTAAAATGAAAGAGGAAGGGAGGGGGGGAAAGAGAAGAGAATGCCATGAAAGAAAATCGCTAGTATTGTTGGGTAGGTTTATAGGGGTGAAAGAATGGCTGCTCAGACATCTTAAAGTACTAATAACAATTTTTTTAGTTCCTGAATATTAGGTAGATTGAGATTCTGCCGGCTCACAATCCTAGCATCATGTCTATTGGTCTTTCCAGTGTACAACCTGTTTCACAATCCTCATCTCCAAGAGCCTCAAAAATCACTCTGCAAAATTGCTTGCTCAATGCCACCTCAGGACATTAGAGCTAACTTGGGATTCAAATCTGCCTCTCCCTTCTCCAAACCAAACTCTCCTACTGGCACTGTATTGTCTTTGCCCTGAAGCCATTGAATGACAGCCAGTTATACTTTTTTCGCACATCCCCCCTTATTCCCAATTTTGGCTGCCCTCATTCCATGCAAGCTCATCCACAGTAGCCCCTATTTATCTTCACATCTTTGGACACGACTCCTCATACCTGAATTGTCACCCTTTCTCAGTTTCAACTGCCTCTCTTCTCTATATACTCCCCCAAAACCACAGTATTTGTGGTCTCTTTGTGTCTTCGTCCACCACAAACTCATATTCTTGGCTCTGATTAATCTCACCCACCCTTGTCACACCCATTTTCAAGCTCTGGCTTTCCCTTTCATTGTCTATGTACGTACATCACATCCCGAGACCTTGTCAGCATTCCAATATCCTTCATCACCAAACAGTGACAGAAGGCACATGATTAGTGGGTGCAACACCACCCACTGGCTTTCCCTGGAGGTAGTGAGCAAACAGCAGCCTTAAAACTACGGGACCATGAGACTTGACTGCAAGTTTTGCTCACCTGAGGCTGTGTAGCGAACCTGCCGAACGGCTGTGTTAAGTTTAATGTCCAATCCTTCAGCCAAAGCCACGGGCACACAGGAATAACCATTTCTCACAGTCAGATGACTGCCTGTGAACTCAAAATCATCATCCTGAAATGGAGAGGGGGAGATTCAGAAGTCCCATCAGTGAATTTGTAGGGCAATTAATTGGTCCTAGTGAATTCCCCTCACGCTGCCCATGGACAAAAAGTGGTGACAAATTCCCACGGATGGCAATGACGAAAGGCTTCTGCTTATGTGAAACAGAACATTGGGCTACTTGCAGTGAACGGGTCTCTCTGGGGGGAAGCAGGGAGCATTCTGAAAAGAGTGGAAATTGTCTAAGCTGAGCCAAATCAGGGAGGAATATCCTAGGAAGGCGGAAGCAGCTGCAGCAGCAAGAGCATGTCTTTCCTTCCTGCCCACCCAGCGTGCTTGTCTCACCTGTGAGTGTCTACACAAGGGAATAATGTTCTTAAAAGGCATGCTAAGTATAAATTCCCGTACCCATATTGTATAGTCGGAGTTCATATAATTTATTTGGAATGACATTTGCATGATTAGGCCTGTGTGCGTTGGATTTTATTGGATACATTCCTTATTGGATTTTATTGGGATATATCCCTTTTAAGTATGTTATACCATGGACATCCAGTAGTGTTGAAGGTGCAGCAGATAAGTGGGGAGGAAGGTGCTCTCTCATTCCCCACCATGTGTGCATAGGGGAGCTGATCCAGGCAACATCCCATCCAGCCCAGAGGAAACCAGAATGCTGAAGTAATAAATCCAAGTAGCATCGAATCTGCTATGGTTGGCAACGTTGCAAAAGAAACCAATAAAGTGCAGGTGGAGTTTTCAGTCTGTATTTGAGAGTGTCCTGTGTCTCAAAGCTGCATTTTAGAAACGGTGCCAGGGCTGTGTATATTCTGCAATCATACTGCTAAGCCATAGAACGTGTGTGTGCCTGTGAGGAAAGGCTTGGAAAGAGCATATTCATAGCACTTTCAGTGATCAAAGGTTGGGACTTTATACATAATTATTTGCAAAATAACTTTAAAAAAATAATTTTGCAAAATCAATATTCAGGCTCTTTGGAGGTACAGAATTTGTGTTACCCTGGAGCAGATTTGTGTTCAGGGCAGAATATACACAATCCTGGCCATGAATTACTCCACAATTCCATCTTTCCATACGGATAAATTCAAACTTCTTTTGAAACACTCACTTAAATGTCAGTCTGGAGAAAACATGGAGTTACCTGGTCCCAATGTTTCAATGACAGAGTAGAGAGAGGTGTGGCATTGGCGAATTCAAGATTTGCAAAATGCCAGTCAAGGATCTGTCTGTCCCTTGATGATAAATAAACATCACTGCAAATAAATTTGACAGAAAAAACAAAAAATGCTGTTAGGGAGATGCTACCAGTGCATGGCCCTGTATCAGGTGGGTCTGCAAACCTCTTGCCCTTCAACACAACTGTATATCCCTTGTGCTTACAGCCACTTTTGACAGGAGCTCATTCACTACTTTTTCACCTTATGGCTGAAATGTTACTGACCAGAGAAAGAAAGACTGCTGTAAGGTCACCTCTCAGTCAGATTTTATCCAATGTTGCTGATGACAGCACCCAGTTTTTTATTAATTTTATTGCACTGCATATTATCCTATCAGCTCAGAGTGGTTTTATAAGCAGGAAGAGACCAATCTCTGCCTTCAAGACTCATAAGAGCATTAAGCCACAGAAAAAACAGAAGGTGAAATATGGACTCATCCAGTCCCTTGAAGAGCAGCCAAAACCCTCTCTCCCATGTACAATTCACCATTTCATATCCTTCTCCTCTTTCCATTTTCACATCCAGTCCTATAGCTTTCACACTATCCTAATGGTCAGCCAACTGAAATTCTCCCTATCCTTCTTAAGGGTACCCTCCCCCTGACCTCCTTTCCCCGTTGTTCATCCTCCTCTTCTTTCAAGCTGTCAACATTTCAGTATCTACGTCTAGCTTCCAGATTTTATGTGCCATGGCAGCTTGTTCCTACCGTGAAGGCTTTTTGCTTTACAATAAACTTACTAAGAGTTTTCCTTAAACACGGCTCAGTCGAGGACCACGTTTACTCCCCTTAAAGCCACTATGAGGTTTTGGGTGTGTGGTTTTTTTAAAAAATCAAGTTGTGTACAAATTTTATGAAATAAATAAAACACGGCCAACTGTGAAAGGCAGTATGAATTCGAGCTCAAGTGCTGCATTTGCCTTCTGCTGCAACTGAACTAAGTGCTATGTGCACACAGCAGAGAACAGTGCACACTGCAAAGCTTTCTTTGATGCTTCCACCACTGCAAACCACTTTTGGTTAAAACTGTAACATTAGGCTGAGAAGCGAATTTCCTCTCTGACATGCGGTGGGAGCCTCCAAGAAACCACCAACTCTTCAGAATGCTACTTTCATCATGAACCTGGGGACTAGTTGTGAATACAACAAAACCCTCTGGTCGGTCTTCAGACCACAGTTCAAGAACCACTGGCTTATCCTTCATCACCTGAACTATTCCACTGCATCTCTTTGACAAGCACAACTCAAGGAAGAGGTAAGTAAAAGCAAAAAAAAAAAAAACCAACACCTTCACTAACATCCAGCCACTCAGATATATACCTTGGAGGATTGGCTTCTAGTTCCTGAAGCTTCTCTTCCAGCTTTGCTTGTGTTTCAGCCAGCTCATCATACTCCTGATAAGTGCATAGATAAAGAGAACATTACTGAAGAGCAATGTTGAAGAATTATCTTATTATTTAGTGTTTATAATAGTATTTACCCTCTGATAAAATATTGGGCTAGTATACAGCCATATGCACACATGGAAATATAAAAAGAGATCAAGGAAATCATTAAAATGATTGGTGAGTCAAGAGGTTTTAAATAGCTGCATAGGTGTTCTCAGTATAAAAGAGTCTTTAAGAGACCCAGGGAGTCAAAAGCGAGAATGCTGCTGAATTTCTGCTGGAAGAATGTTCCATAGCATGGGACTGGCAACACTAAATTGTCTGATTTCTGGTTGAGGCCAGACAGGTCTCTGTAATTATTAAGCTCGAGGAGGATAGGAGATCATCTTCCTTCTCTACTATAACTTTTAGCACTGACCAGCCCACCATTTGCAGTTTCTGGAAACATTTTTTGTTTCAACAGGCTTCTTCAGCTGGATAAAAAAGAATTCTGCCTCAGTTGTTCATTTTGTATTGTTTTTAAGGCTACATTCAGTTATTTTTGATGCTGTTTTGTGAAACGATGCTTAACTACCTTCTATGACATCTTTGTAACTTGCCTTCACACACACACACACACACACACACACACAGAGAGAGAGAGAGAGAGATTCATGAAATGTATTTTTTTTACGCACCAATCCAAAAATGAGATGCAAAATTCATTCATATGTAGCAGTGCAAACTACCTGAGCTGTGATATAAAACAGCTGGAGGACTCTTTTTCAAAAAAAAAAAATATTCCGTAGGCAAAGCCATTTTCACATTGATCCTTACCTTACACAGAGCAGTAAGATCTCTATGCTTACTCTTCACAAGGAACTCTGCAGTGATGTCTCGAGGCGGTTTTACTTCAGATGCCTCCTTGTACTGCTGGTGGAGCTCCTTTATCTTCTCTTTCAAGTTCACCATCTATAAAGGCGGGTGGGGTAGAGAGAAAAAACACTTAGCAGGAAGAGAGGGGGAAAGCCCTTTTGTACCTTTCAGGACTCTGCAGAAGAGCTTACTGAACTGTGTGTCACGACACGTTAGTATGTCGGCTGCAAGGTGTACTGTAGGTTTGTTGGGCAAATGCTCCCCGCACTCTGCCCAGGGCTGGAAGGAGGTCAGTTTAACCTCCGGCTTGCTAGTAAAACTGAATTACTGTGTCATGAAATGATGCATGTATAAAAAGTGTGTCACCAACCTGAAAAGTTTGGAAAGCTCTGTTCTACAGCAATGGCGTATCATACTCTTATATGTAGGACTGCACAGATAAAGGACTCTTCCAAGCCACTGCACTGGCCCCAAAATGGGGCCAAAACCTTCCTACACCAAGAAGTAAGTTGTACGTAAAGGGAACGGAGCTGTGCGTGTCTCAAGCTGGGATAAGCATCTGACCTTATTAAGAAGATCTTTAAGCTCTTCTTGAGTTTTCACTATCTTCTTCCAGTGTTCAATCTGTTCGTCTTTCACATGCTTCTCCTGCAATCTACGTAAGGAAAAGAGAAAGAATTGCAGATGGCAAAACAAGAGGTAGAGTAAGGATTTCAGGCTGCAGCAGCATCTAGGGCCTAGACCAGGGATAGGGAAACATTTTTCAGCCCAAGATCCACATTCCCTTCTGCAAACCTTCTACAAGGCACATGCCTCTTGTGGGCAGATCCAAAGGCAAAAGTGGTTTGAGTGACAAATTCAAATATTACCTTTGTATCAGGTAGTTTCTACACACACACACACACACACACACACACACACACACACACACTCCTATCCTCCATACAAACAAGCAAGAGGCATTGTCAGAGTTCAAGGATGTATTCTACCAACACAAAAACACTCAAAGAGAGTGCAAAGCAGAGCTGGTGAGGGTGTGGTCTGGGAAAGCCCCAAGGGCCAGAAAGAGAGACCCCTGAGAGCTGCATTTGGCCCCTGGGTATCTCCACGCATGGCTTAGGCCATATTGCAACACTTGCTAGACAGCAGTTCAAGCAGCTGCCTCAAAGTACTGTTCAGGTTACGTGTGAAACTGCCTTCTGTTAGCAGCCAACTCCATCAAATTCCCAGATGAACTGGTGGGGGATACAGAAACGTTTGGCAAGCATTTCAAAAACACAAGAAACCCGTATTTAACACTCAAGGAAAGCTGTAAAGCCCACTGACTGGCAGTCTCCTCCCTGGTTCAAGGCAGAATCAAACATGAATACAAGTGGCAACCATTCTAGGTGCGTCAAATTGACATGTGATTGCCAACGCACAGGTCCTTTTAGACCCTTAAGGCAGCAGAAGGGGGGTGGGGTGTAAAGAAGCGGGGCAGGCTTCTACCCACTTTGCCGACACGCATGGGGGCCTGGAACAGAACCCCCATGTGAAATGGTCACTGTCATTGCTTATACAGAGCTTCTCTGAAGGCATGCGGGCAAAAGTGACATCTGAGAGTTAATATACTACAAACCTGAAGACATGTTCCAGCAAAATATACTTAACACACAGTGGTCAGATCCACTGAATTTAATCTAGACTTCTTTCTTCACACAGATAAATTTCATCAACAGCAGCAGCAACAACAGCTGAGGACATTTTCAGTTATCTATGAAACGTAACCTCACTTACTGTATGACGACTTCTAAAGCCTGACCCAGGGAGACAGGCTTGTTATTAAGGACATTGAAGTCCAGCTGGTGGCTGAGATATGAAGTAGCTTCCAGCAAACGATTGAACTCTTGCTCTACCATTTCATCTTTCTCCTTTGGAACCTGCAAGAAAGATCCTTGAAGTTAATCATAAGTAAAACAGCAACAAAAGCTCAAGAAGCACTTTCCACTCACACACTATATACCACCCAGCCCTTTTAAAATGTGGGCAGAACAGCTAAAGGCGTTAAGTTGTAGGAGGAAGAGTTTGATTAAACAGTAAGAAAATATTATCTAGTATAACAACAGCTTAGCAACAGACTTATATTTTTAAGCCAGTATGTAATTTTGCTCCAAACTATTCTCTCAAATGAATGTTTCCAAGAAACATCAAACTTACCGCTTGTCCATTGGCTTCATAGAGTGGACACTTCTGTTTTATTTTGGCCAGTTCCATATTTACTTGCTTGCTCACCACAGCCATTGGGTTTCCTCCTAAAAAAAAAAAAAAGAGAGAGAGAGAGAGAGAGAGAGAGAGAGAGAGAGAGAGAGAGAGATCGTACAGAGAAGAATATAATTGTTTCGATTCCCATTTCCAGAGGGATTGTATCTAGCAAATGAAGGAACTGAAACCTGGAAAACTTGCAGAAGGAACACATCTCATTCTTAAAATACAGCTAGATAAAACTAATCACAAATATTGGATAGTTTACTCTGAGTCCCAGTAGTGAGATTAGGAAGGGCCCTCCTTCTCTCCTTCTAGTTTTGCTTTCTATCACCTTTCCCTTTCGGAGAGAGAATGATCTAGGACTGATCAACTGTCTGATGAAATAAACTAAAAATCTGAATTAGGCCACAGGCCCACCAAGTAAGGCCAGAGAGAGAAAAAGGGAGAAAAAATATTCATATGGGGAAGCCATGGAGAACTGCTATTGCCAATCATAAAAATTGGGTGCCAAGGAATGTGCAAAACTACTCAGTAATAAGCCCATAGATGCAGAGTTTGAATTCAGACTTGTTTTTAAAGACTCACCAAGTCCTGTTACCACCATGGCTCCTAGGTCTGCAACGTAGTTTCCTTTGCGAAAAGTGGCAACTCTGCCCCCTACACGATCCTTTAAGAGAGAAAAATTCCAGGGGTTACATTTGCAGGGCTTTCACTGGAACTATATGCTAATTTTAGTAAACCCTTTGAAACACTAGCAGTAATGCTTTCTTTTTCAAAAAGTGTTGGACAGCGAATTTTAAATAAAACGAACCCTCTTGTAAAAAAACCACAAAAAACAGAATAGGAAACAAGAGAGTTGAAATTGGCTAACAGGTTAGTAAATCCAAATAAATATGTTTAAAACTAAACGGGAAGCGCCTTGAGAGGAAACAGACTGCAGCAGCTTGATGGAGAATTGTACCTGTAAAGTATTACCCTGACACCTGTCTTAATTTTCTCTTTATTAACTATGTCCCTGCAGCCACATTCTGAACTTATCATCAGTCCCAAGCATGATCTGAAGGCACGTAATACAACTAAGTCTAAGTCTGGTCAGTGCATGAATAGGAAAACTATCTGGGAACTCCATTTCAGTATTAATTAAGGGTAAATGTTTATCTAACTTCTAATGCACTGCTGGAAGCAGTTACAGAGTTGCCTGTATTTCAAACTATTGGTCTATCTAATTCAGTATTGTCTACCCTAGACTGGCAATAGCGCTCTGGCACGGAAAGAATTAGCTAAGGTCAAGGATGAGAGCACACTGAACAAGAGGGCTCAAGGCCACGTTATTGGTTAAAGCTTAACACTGATATTCTTCAGTCATAAAAACGAATGTTAATGTGGGCTGCTTCACAGTTTTTTCAGTGGCAAAGTCAAGTTCCAATGCCTAAAACCACTACAGTGGTGCCCCGCAAGACGAATGCCTCGCAAGACGGAAAACTCGCTAGACGAAAGAGTTTTCTGTTTTGGAGGTGCTTCGCAAAACGAATTTCCTATGGGCTTGCTTCGCAAGACGAAAATGTCTTGCGAGTTCCTGCGGTTTTTTTTCCCTTTCCCCCCCTTTTTCTAAGCCGCTAAGCCGCTTATCTGCTTATCCGCTAATAGCGCTAATCTGTCAATGGGCTTGCTTCGCAAGACGAAAAAACCGCTAGACGAAGAGAATCGTGGAACGGATTCTTTTCGTCTTGCGAGGCACCACTGTATTGGGAGCCAATGTCAATCCAGACTCCATGTTATACAAGCTGCACTTTTAGATATACAGAAAGTATTTTAGGTGTGTATCTTAAAAACATGAAGCAGTTATAAAAGGCCAGGGAATCAGAAGACTTTTGGGGGTTTTTTTGTTACACTACTATACCCTTGGTGACAAAATCATTCTACATTTCTCATCTCTTGCCTGAATTCATTGTAATTTGTGTCTAATCAAATCCATCTCTCAGGCCCTGTAGCATCCTGTGTGGGGAAATGAAGAGGCTTGTAAACAAGAAACAGGTCTGCATAAGAACAAACAAGTTTTTCATGTGCTTATTCAAATTATTATTGTGCCTCATTCTCTTCTTCACACAGCCCCCAAAGCAGCTTACAAAATAAAATATCAAAAAATAAAAAATATATTATGATAAAAATGGTAAACCATCTTACAGTAAAATAAAACAGGTAATATGACTTATTAAAGTGCTACACAGCCATTTAAGAACATAAGAAGAGGCTGCTGGGTGAGGCCAATGACCCATCTGGTCCAGCATCCTGTTGCCATGGTGACCAACCAGATAGATGCCTGTGGGAAACCTGCAAGGACATGGGCACAATAGCAATCTCCCTTCCTGCTGTTTCCAGCAACTGGTATTCAGAAGCATAGTGCCTCAAATCATGGAGGCGGAGCACAGCCATCGTGGCTAATTGCTGCTTATAGCCTTACACCCCATGGATCTGTCTATTCAAAACCATCCAAGCTGGTGGCCATTACTGTTTTACAACAGCATAGATCAGCCTGCATGGAAGGCTTTTCAAAAAGCCAGGTTTTTACGTTGTGATGGAAAATGATCAGCAAGGACCCCCTAGTGTACCTGAGAGGGCCACAGATTGCAAATGCCACTGCAGAGACAGTCTGTCCTCATAACCCTTGCATCTTCTGTTTTCATAACCCTTGAAACTTCTGTTTCAGTGTATCTGAAGAAGTGTGCATGCACACGAAAGCTCATACCAAGAACTAACTTAGTTGGTCTTTAAGGTGCTACTGGAAGGAATTTTTTATTTTGTTTTAACCCTTGCATCTTACACTTTTGCATAAGACAGAACATAGATGTGCAGAAGAGGCCATGCTCAAAGGTACGTGTGACAGGGACTGAAACGCGATGTAAAGATGTTCAGGCAGTTTCCAGGGATATCTTAGCCTCCTCCTTCTCATTCAGCAGAGGTTTTCTACTGGTTTTGATGTGTGGTGCCATTATGTGAACTGTCAGTAGGCCACAAATGATCTGTACAGGTATGTGTGGGTAAGCAGGCTCCTAGTAAAAATACTGTAGACCAGTAACTTCTGGACTTAATTACAAGCCTGAGACATACTGCGCAAGACACTCACTCTTGCTTCTAGAAGTGTGACGTCCATTCCGAAGCTCTGTAGCTGGCGAGCTGCTGCTAAGCCGGAGACCCCAGAACCAATAATGATCACCTTGCCAGTCTTCTTAGCTAAAAGCACAAATGCATGGATAAACAATGGTATGTTAGTGAACTCATTAGCCCAGGCTAGGTTCTGGCAAAATGAGCAAGGCCAATATGAGCTATGATCACAGTTTCTGTTTCTTTCTCTTTCTCCCTCTCTGTCAGCTGGAAATATATTTTTAGGTTACAAGATTAAGAAATTTGCTTAACACTGTATGCTAGCACTAGGAGGGAAAGCAAACCAAGCCCCTGTCTGAACAAATCCCTGAACTAAGTTTTCAGATGCATCAGAAAATATTAGCAAATCAGTAACCAGGAAAGAACTCTTGGATCAAACCTGGAACCCTGACAGAAAAGTAATTGTTCCAAAGGGTCAGAATTCCATAAATAGTGACCCTCTCAACTTGATGGGCATACAGCACCACAAGGCCAGGCACTCAGATCTACAGAAGGACACAGTAGGTAGATGATGCAGCTTATCAGAAAGGGCATTTGCCCGCTTGCCTTCCAACCCCTCCCCTCTCTTGCTTCGTCAGTGACTGACTATTCTGCAGGAGAAAAGAAAGGATGGGGCTCCTTCCACTGGACTGCTTTGAACCATTTTGATTTTATAGTTAACTGCCTTGAATTTCTCTAGTGAAAAGAAAAGCAAGATGTAAATAAATGAGAGAGCAATATATTAGGGACGAGAACTAGCAGCTGAAGGGTTCAATCTAGTCTCAAAACTGTCTTCAAACAGCTTCAAATGAAGGATTGCAACATAGGAGGCAAACAGACATGCTGGGCTGCAGAAAGAGCACTGGGCTTCAAATTGAATGGCATAAACCACAAAGTTGAGTCTGCACTCCAGACAGCGATGTATGACAGATCAAGCCTGAAAATGAACAATTAACCATCCCACCCACTGCCAAATCTTTATTGTAATGATGAAGCAAATGACACGTTCTGATTCAAAGAACTTGACTTGAACTCCTTACTTGGTAGGGGCTTCACTCTTTTGTAGATGCCAAAATTGATCAAGCCATGGCGTTCCAGATAGCTGTGGACTCTGTGAACTAGTACAGTATCACCTATGAAATAGAAAAGTCTCTTAATACATATACAAACTGTTGAAGAGCAGACCTACAATGCTGCTAATTTCACTGTAGTGGCGGAACGCTTATTCTGAAATACCATGTTTTAGTTTGAATTCATATCCTTAGAGATCTCCCTGCAGTAATAGCTCGCATATTGAGCTATTGGATGGGGAAGTCATGGGCTCTGAATGGCATGTACATAAACAAGGCATTTTCAGAGTGAACTTCCCCAATGCACACACAAATTGGGAAACTCCTTTCCTAGAAATAACCACAAGCGAAATATGTTTTTAATAGTCACAAGAGGCTTTTGCTGCTCAGCACCTGAAGAAGAGACGTGACTGTACAAATGTCTATTTGTAACAGCAGTTTGGATTTACAGTTGTACCTGTCAAAGGGAATCAGTTCTGAAAGTCCGTTCGACTTCGAAAACGTTTGAAAACCAAAGCACAGCTTCTGATTGGCTGCAGGAAGGTCCTGCAGCCAACTGGAAGCCCCGTCAGATGTTCGGCTTCCAAAAATAGTTCGCAAACCGGAAGTCTCTTCTGAGTTTGTGGCGTTTGGGAGTCTAAACGTTCAAGAACTAAGCTGTTTGAAAACCAAGGTACGACTGTACATGAAAAGGGTTACTGTTATTATTTTCTTTATCCAGCTTTACCAGTCAAGTATCCCAAGGAGCTTACAATTATGCGCAAGGTAAGCATGGCAACTCACTATTATAGGGTGTTTCCAACTGTTGTAGTGTTGCTTCAAACGTCAACTGAATCTTTGGGTTATCCAACCAAAGCTGCAACTATTTGAATGACACAAACATACAAAACTGTTGTAAATTCTGTAACTGAGCTAGTAATTACTAGAAAGCATTGGGGGGGGGGAAACCCTTCATATATATGCTTTGTGGCCACTTAAGAATTCTAATGTGCAGTGAGCATGCTGCCTATGGGTACCTTTCTTAATGAAGTGGAATGACTGGCATGCTTTCCCAGTGATGTGCAGAAAAGAATATGGCTAATGAAACAGAAGTTAATTGGGCTGCATAGTTCATCTGAGTAGTCAATGCCCTAAAATGCAAATGCCATGGAAGGCTACAAATTCTGTCCTTAATAAAATGAATGTTTGTCAGGATGTGCCATAAGAATCAGTATTTGGACAGCTGGGTTTGGAGCAGAATGGGCTTCTTTAAAGAATCTGAAATATTTTCAACATTTTAATTCCTGGCAATGTCATAACTCGTCTCCATGCCTACCAGCTTCCTTTAGCCAGACCTCCTGAGACTGGTTGGTGGTTGTTGTTTTAAGAAGCTGGTGTATCTGAATACAGTGGTGCCTCACAAGATGAAAAGAATCCGTTCCGCGATTCTCTTCATCTAGCGGTTTTTTCGTCTTGGGAAGCAAGCCCATTGACAGTTTAGCAGATTAGCGCTATTAGCGGTCTAGCGGCTTTTAGCGATCAGCTGTTAAGCGGCTTATCAGCGGAACAGCTGATAAGCGGCTTAGGAAAGGGGGGGCGAGCGAAAAAAAAACCACGGGAACTCGCAAGATTTTTTCGTCTTGCGAAGCAACCCCATAGAGAAATTTGTTTAGCGAAGCGCCTCCAAAACGGAAAACCCTTTCGTCTAGCGGGTTTTCCGTCTTGCGAGGCATTCGTCTTGCGGGGCACCACTGTATTTGGCCCTGAGGACTGTGTGTGGCTTCCTCACTCTGGAGTCTTAGTCTGTGTAAACGCTATGCCTTTAAAACAAAAACAAAAAAACTTCTTCCCCTCAAAGAATTTTGGGCACTGTGGGTTAACCCTTCCTGAATTACCATTCACAGTAACCCTTAACAAACTACAGTGCCCAGAATTCTTTGCGGGAAAGATTGTGCTTTGAAGATATAGTGCATACACAATCTTTTCTGTGAATCGCCCTGAGACCTCCTGGTATATGGCGGTATATAAATTCAATTAACAACAACAACCTAAAACTGAAGACCCCAGTACCAAAGACCACTGAGAATATTCCATCAAACTTTTAGCAATCAACATACCGTCCGATTTCGGATGTAAAGGAACACCTTCTGAGTCTGCTGTGGCCCACTGATGATATCCGGAAAACAAGCAGCTTCTTGTGACGTCATCCGATCATGTGGAAGTCTGCTCTGGAAAGCTGCACCTTCCACCCCTACAATGAAAGAACCCACATGTGACAAGTACTGCCGAAACACCTGGGAAGCCAGGATGCTGCAACCCAGGAGACACTTTCATCCCTGACTAAGAGGTTCAAGTGTGTCACCTCAAACTGTGTCTGCCTGCAAAATATTTGGACCTCCTTACTTTTTAAAAACTTAGTTCTTTGATATATTAACGCAAGACACAACTTAATAGGCTAGATCTCAAATGTGTATGAACACATTCACAGCGTCACAGTGCAGTTAGGCAGATCAACCGATGGCAAAGTTCTTGATTTATATACTGTAAAGTGCAGAGAATGCAATAATTGCCCATTTAAAAGTTAATGGTTAATGTGGACAACTGTGGAACAGGGTGTGGTGGGGGGACGGGGACTGGGCAAGCATTCATATAGCCAGCCTAACAGCAGGCAACTACCAAAGTGCTTTGTACAGAAAGCAGAGCACTTTTGCTGTCAATAGTGGATAGGAGAAGTTCTCTTCATTGTGTGAGTGCACAGCTGCCTCTCGGGAACAGCAAGGACACAGATGAACAAAGGAATCAGGTCAGGCATAACCAGGTATGGGATGGCAGGAGGCAAGGAGCACAAAAGGACCTGGAGTGTAGTGTAGGGCAGTTCGGTCAACAGCAGCAACCCACTGAGACCAGGAGGCAATCACAGACCTCAGGAGAGGCTAAGTTGTCTGGTACATCTGCAGGAATAGGGGGAAGACAGAATGGAGGAAGTAAAAAAAGGGGTCAGACTCCAGGATCATGAAGACTGAGGAAGGAAGGCTATCACGTCAAGGTAATGGTTAACCTCGAAACCCAAGCGATTTGCAAGCAGCATCAATTCAACAATCTAATCAAGGATGCCAAAATGTATTTGTTACATTTACATTAGCAAAGTTCTTTTCCTCACACTACCAAGTCCCCCAAACAGGTTTTTGACAATTAATCTGACGGCAACATTGCAACACTAATTCCATACCCAGGCATTTCATTTTTACACCCTTGCATTTTACAGGCATTTTGGGTTGGAATGAAAGGAGGCAATGAAACTCATCTTCAATAAAATCTAGGAACGCAATCCTTCATTGATTAATACATAAGATTAACCAATTTAAAACTTTTTCAATACATGCAATAGGCATCTGTAACTGGGCAATCATTTAAAAACAAAAAACCAACAACTATGGATTGTAGCCAACGAAGTTCTACTCAGAGTAGACCCAATGAAATTAATGTCCCTAACTAACTCATGTTCATTAATTTCAGTGGGATTATTCTAATTTAGCTGACAACCACCCAAAGTATACTTTTTCTATTAAAAATATTAATTTAACATAGAATCAGAGTTGGAAGAGACCCTGAGGATCATCTAGTCCAACCCTCTGCAAAACAGGAATCTTAAGTAAAGCATCTGTCACAGATGGTCATCCAACATCTGTTTAATCATATGCAAATGTTCACAAATATTAATTTGATTTACTTACAATTTTTATCATTTAATTTTTTTCTAAATATCAGGAGACAGCCCTACCAAACCCCACCTTTTACAGGGCACTCCTAAGTAAGTTTACCCACATGTAAGTCACAGAAAGTTCAATGGGGCTCACCCACAGATAAGTGGGTTTAGGACGGAGGTCTTAATGTCTCTATGACAGAAGCCCTTCCCTTCTACAACAATTTGTGCTGAGTGCACAAAATTTCTCATTTCTGATTTCACAATGTCAAAAATAGTTCAGCTATCGTTGACATTTCCAGATTTTAGTAAGGCCGAGAAGGTGACTGACTGAAATAAAGACTGAAGTAAAAGCAACTGCAGGTTTATATTGAAATGTTTTTTATGCCACCTACCAAAAGGTGGGCGGGCTAAAACTCTGCAACAACTTCATGTGCAATTAACAGAAGGCTTCCCTGAATTCATAAAATGCCCTAAAAATAACACTCATTCCTATTGCAAGAATGAGCATTATTTAGGTATTAAGTTCTTGAGAAATAAAAACAGCTAAATCCTGTAAAGTGCTAAAAGATCACAAAATACAGATCTAGTCATTGGTTCTACACTGATGCTTCAACACAGACCTGAGTGCATAAGATTAAAATCCTACAAATAATTTACATGATTGCTCAAATGTTCATTGAGGCAGTTGCATGTAGATCATTATCCACTGCAATAAATGGGAATACAACTGAAAGCAGACTCCTATGCATGCTTATTCAGAAGTAAGGTCCATTGTATCCAAGTAAGGTCCATTGTATTCCTTAGTAAGTATTTCTAGGAATTCAGGCTGAATATACAAACATATAATGACAGCCTAAGTATCTGCACTACACCGAAAATAGAAAAACTTGGCATCTTAACAGTGTTAGAAACACAGTATGGACTTACAAGTTGTAATGTGATGAGTGAAATAAATTGCTTTTTTAATACATATTATGCCATTAAAGCTAAATTTAACTTGTGCAAGTTCTTAAAAACAAAATAGCTTTAACTGAAATTTCAGTGGCTAAGTTACTGAATTCTGTCCAAATACTCTGTGCCTTTATACAATGAGTGATCTGGACAATAAGCAACACCTGCAGGACTAAGAACAAGCCTTGTGTAAAGGCTACTGGCCAATATCTGTGAAGAACAATCCTAAGAGATGGTGGCAGACATGTAGTGACAAATGCACTGATAAATGTCTCCTGAAAGAGCAATAATGACAGCTCTAAATGATGACTTAGGAATAGACAGACCACGCTCTTAAGACTGACAAAAGACAACTGAAAACGCATTTCAGTTTGGCATTGCCGAAAACGCAAACTCAACCTGGGAGAAAATGAGTCAACTAAGGAAGAAAAGTCACTACATAAATATTCATAACACGGCAAGCTCCGAAGAGCACATTTATATTTAAAAAATATATAAATCCAGCCAGGAGATTTGAGAAGTTGCAGTCTACTAGTTACACAAATTAAACAGAAAAGAGTTGTGCTAGATCTTCCCATCTAAGTCCAGCATTGTGTTCTCCTCTATGAAAATCAGTCTCTTTCAGCTGCAAGTGCATTATGGTTACATATTTTGGAAAGGTATTTGATACAATGCAATGTTCAATTATTTGCTGCCACAGAGTGCAATTGCTGAAATTTGGTTTCTGCCACATAATTCAGTATCTTGAGATGTTTCGATTTTATTTTAAGTATAATCAGATCTCTAGGCCTTATACCTGCAGTTAAGCTTAAAACTGTACGGCAGAAACACACAAAATAAGGAAGCGTGCAAACTTGCAGAGTTTATTTAAGCATGGGTGCTTTAGCACAGAGCAGCTGTCAACACACAGTTCAGTGTAACATCAAAGAACTAGTTTCCAAGTCCATATATTAGAGACTCGTCTGCTTTATCTTGCTCAGCAACTCATTGTACACCGAGGAAGTGACTTGTAAAGCAAGTCAAAAGTGTGTAGAATATAATCAACAGCACACAGTGCACATTTTCAATATAGATCAATATGATGAACAGCTTTCAGAGTTCACTTAAGAAAGTCTTCCTGGTGTGGAGCCAGCTAAATAAATCCTGATACAGGTGAAACTATTTTCAAATGTTTTGTTTGGAATAGCAATTCATAAAGCAAGCTCCTCTATGTCAATGTGTGCAGTTACGCCAAAGACAAAAATATACCCTAGCAGCATTCAACCAAAATGCAAGAACTGTATATGAAAAAGAAAATGCTAGCAGGGTGCCATGGGTCTGAAGTAGAGCTGGGGCACCCTTTCTGCCTGAGGGCAATACTCCATGTGTAATCTTCTGCGGGCTACACACAAAGTGGTTGGTATAGCCGAAGTGTAGGTGTGGCTAGATGCACAATACTCTCCATCCAGGAAAGCAAGAGGTATTATCACAGATCAAGCACACATTCCAGCCAGGTAAAATCACTGGAGGGTGTAGAGCAGTGAGGGCTGTGGTCTGGGCAGAAACCCAAAGGCCTGGAGATCACCATTTGGCTGGCCCTTGGGCTTGAGTTTTTGCATCTCTGGCTGGTTCCTAAAGTCTGAGGGTAGGAATCAGTCACACCAATCTCTGGCAATGACAGAAATCCACTTCTAATGCATAACTTGGAAATGATACCATCATGTGGCCTGAATCAAGGTGCATATCTGGCTTATGTGTGTTAACTCCTGCCTTCCAAAAGATTGCCCAGTAAACAAAACAAACGTACTGACACAGTTCCATTTCTGAAGTCTGACGCTTAGCGGTGAGCCAGGCAAGCACTGAATAGCAGCCTGCCTGGGAAACCCAAATATGTTGGATCTTCCTCCTCTATGGAAGAAAAGCAGGATACAATTTAACAAATAAATGACCCACTCACCCCAAATTCAGAAAAAATTATTTAAGGCAGTCTCCACTTAAGGACTCAAAATAATCGAACATACAAATAGAACACCTTGTTGAGACATTTAAAAAAAAACAACCCGTTGAAACATTTGTACACAAACCTTAAATCTTTAAAGCTTCATCAAACTGTATCAGAAATGCAGCCAAGCATTTTCCCTGCCCACTCTTTCAAAAGCCAACACTGCAGACCTTTCAAGAAGTACTTCTAATGCTTACAATACATTTCAAAGTAAGAACAGTCTGACTACTGACATATCTAAACTACCATGGAGATTTCTGGCTGAATTTCTAATTATTTACGTCTTGCTCTCTTGCTCCACCACTCACACAAATAAGTGAAGCTGAAGAAGTGATATATCTAACACATGCATTGGTTTGCAAATAAATTGAAGAAAAAATTGAAAACTATGCACCCCTAAATCTACCGTATCTAGAAACCATGTCTTACCGGCACTGGTTTTACAATTTCAAATGCACCTAGGGCCAACTCCATAGATCCTGTTTCATGAACCAAAAAGAGCTTTCAAAATTGTGGTTTCTTAGACATAAATTCTAGCCCATGTGCATCAACTGGAACTATATGAGGTTTCTTAAAGAAACCAAACTAGAACAGTCTGCATACTCTGAGGTTATTATATCACTTACAATACAATCCTATGCATAGAATCATAGAATCCAAAAGTTGAAAGGGAACCAAGGGTCATCTAGTCCAACCCCCTGCAATGCAGGAATCTCAGCTAAAGCATCCATGACAGATGGCCATCCAACCTCTGCTTTAAAACCTCCAAGGAAGGAGAATCCACATTCTCCAGAACTATCCTCTTGAAGTCCTCCTGCATGTTAACTGAGAATTAAGTCTCACAAAGTTCATTGGGGCTTTCCTCCCTAATTCTATGTAAACATACAGCAACTAACTAGAAAAAAGATATTCCTCTCAATATCATTCCTTGAAATCCCAGAGAGTCACACTGTGCAAAAGGTCCTACAGCTCTGAAAGGAGGGAGTCTAACTGCCCCTTCAACTTGTAAAGTGACTCTGTTTTCTCTACCAAACACAGGGAATGGGGCGGGGGTTGAAGCTATGAAATCTGTCCAATGAATTTCAGAGTTCTTTGAATTTCCCATCATGTTCTCCAGCTGCAATAGAAATCCCTCCTTTTCAGTGGGCAAATGCATTTCTCCTGCACCTCATGCTAAAACCTGACCACCACCCCACACATGCACTCGCAAGCATCAATCCCTGATTTTGGGGGCTCTTGCTACTAAGTGGCAAGCATCAAATGCCACCCTCACCTGATGCTTGGCAGTCTCCATACCCTCCAGAACTGTCGTCTTGAAGTCCTCCTGCTTGCCCTGTGGAAGGAAAGAGGAGATCTCAGGGACCTTGCTCCACAAGTTCAAGTCATTTGGGGACATGAAGACCTGATAGCTGGCGATTCAGGTTTAGTAGTTCAACAACTAGTGGGGGGACATTTCCTGAGAATTCCATCTTCTGGAATGTGGGTCAAGGACATCACACTCTGCAATCTTCTAATGCTTCATCCTTGTTGTTGGAACCCTTTGTCAGACTCCTGCGGGGCATGAGCAATAGATATACACCGTATTTGAAGGGCTCCTAGCTGTTAAAAATTTATGAAACAATTTTTTAAACAGATTAGTACAAAATAAATACTTCCTGTGGCCAGTAGGAAGAATATGTAGATGGACAGTCTAGCCAAGGGTTTGAAACACCAAGGATCTGTTACGGCTTAGCCAAGTCTTGCTTGGAAACATGAACCAATCTGATGCTATCTTACTTCTCTTCCACAAGCTACAAACATATTAAGGCTAGAAACTCACTGACTCTATATGCAGGCTACAACTACACAAATACTAAATAACATTTACGCTGACTGTTCTAGCATTCACCCATAAGCGTACTGTTGACACATATAAAGAACTGAACTACAGGATTTAGAACTTTCAACAGATCCTGAGAAAGAAGCATGAAAAACATGTCCCTGAAGTAAGTCTTTAAATTATCTCTCCCCTACATTATGGGAATGAGCACACCCAGTAAGCCCACCACACAACCAGGCACACGACCAGGATGAGCTGGTTTAAAGTGACAGCAGTTTGTCACTGTGGGTCATATGGGCAAACTGTAATTAGCTTCAACTACCATTTATTTAAACAAGCCAGGGTGAGAAGCCATGGTTTGATCCGTGCTTGTTTCAATAAATCATAGTGAAGGCAATAAGAAGCTAAAGTTCATTTAAACCAGAAGTGAATGCTTCAAATCTCCTTAGCCATGCCTGGGAGGAGGAATAGGAGATGGGATAACTTGAGCTGAAGCAGGATCATTCCTGTAACATCAAACTATAGTTTAGTGTTATATGTATGTATGCCACTAAACTATAGTGGCATATATCTATATATCTGGTGTGGGTGTGTATATATATCTATATATCTATATATGTATATATACACACACATACACACACCAGGCCTGAGCTTCATTCTACTGCTTCTAACTATGTAATTCATCTCTAAAAGGAAAAGGATTGGGAATACACTGCTGCTCCTCAGCTACACATTGCTAGGCTACGCCTATATCAACATGCCTCCAAAACAGTACCTTATGGGAAGCTCCAATTCTCTGAACGAATATGATTAATAAAGGTCTCCTACATGCAAAATAACCTTTCAGGACTAAAGGGGAGCTAACAGGGGAGCATATTTGACCCATATACTAACAGTAAGCAGCTCACCATACCATTCTGGCCTTCTCTGAACACAGTAAAACTTCAAGCGTTTTGGTAATCAGACCCAGTAGGAGCCATATCATGGCTATCTATTCTCAATGAACTACTGTACCCATCTTTTCTGTTTCATATGGTGAAAAGGGCACTTTGAACAGTGGTGACATGTTTTCGCTGGCTTACTATTACTGTGTTTGTACTGAACCCTCTTTTCCTCAACTCAGAGAAAAGAAGGGTATTGAGCAGCCCTAGTGCTGCCTCCTCCAAAAGCACAAGGGGAAAAGAGAAAAAACACTCCTTTTCTTTGTACTGACTGGGGGTGAGGGTAGAGAAAGAAGAGGTTTTCATCTTGCAAGCCGTGGTTTTGCAGAAAACACCAGCAGAACGTTGTCTGTGCTGCTACCACCTCTAAAAGCTCAATAGGAAGCAAGAGAAACCCTCCCTTCTCTTCTGCCAAGACAAAATCTCACTTCTTTGCTTTCTGTTGTGAGTTTCCAGGAGGCAGAAGCAGCAAGACAATGCTTTGCATATTCTGCAAAAGCACAATCTGCAGGTGTGAAGCCACTTCTCACTTTCCCCCATTCTTTGTGAAGAAAATAAGGGAAAGAGAAAGCAACTACTGGCTCTTTTTGCAATGGAGGTCAGTTAATGAAAAAGGCAACTTTACTCTCTTCTCCTTAGGTTTTTACAAGAGGCAAAGCTGGGGCTTTCTGCAAAAGCCCCAACACAGAGTGAAACCACCTTTCCTTCCTGTGCTTGGGGCAGCAGAGAACAAGTGTAGATTTTCTCCCTGTGGGTTGGCATTTGGGAGAAAGCAGCAACTTCTCCCTGTCGCTTGCAAAAAGGTAAGAGGAATGGACTATGTCTTGTTTCTTTGACAGACATCTATCCATTCCCATCAGATTTTTGCAGAAAGCAGCAGCAACGTGCTGTTGGCACTTTTTTTATTTTAAAGCACTTTTTTATTTTAAAGTACAAAAGCTCAACTTGCATGAGATAATGCACCTACAAGTGGGAAGGGAAAGGTAGTTTCTGAAAAGCAGGGCTTTGGGTTGAAGCATGGGTGCTCACCAGATGGAAAAAGACACTCATGTATAATGAGGAGGTGAGAGGATTTATTGAATCCTAATGCTGAACTACTAAAAATTCAAGGTTTAAACGGCCAGCAAATAGTAGTCCAGGGTACCACCTGTCTGTCATAGACTGACTGCATGCAGAGGAGTGATGAGAGGCATCAGCTGGGGAACCCCCAAGGGAAGAAGGATCAGAGCCAGGGGACTGGTGGTGGGACAATGCTGGGTAGTCAGAGGGAACAGACTAGGAGGAGGAGGTGTCAGAAGCTGAAGAGTTAACGGGGTTTAGTGAGAAGGAAGAGTCTGTGGCAGAGAGCAGTCCAGAACAAGAGGCAAAAAAGGAGGCTGAAGAGGAGGGGGGCATAGGGGCAGCAATGAGTCAGGCTAGTTAGGAAGCCAAGCTGAAGACAAAGGAGCCTCAGATTGCTTGGAAAGGAACTGGGGGAAGAGGAGACAAAAGGAGCTGTGTGAAAGAAACTTTCAGTGCTTGCAAATAGGGGCAAGTTCTATCAGGAAAGATAATCAGAGAATCACAAGAGCTGGAAGGTACCCTGAGAATCATCTAGTCCAACTCCCTGCAATGCAGGAATATGCAGCTGTCCCTTAAGGGGATCGAACCTGCATCCTTGGCATTTTCAGCACCATGCTCTAACCAAGTGAGCTACCCAGTGTTGCTGTGCTCTCTAGGCCTGACCTCCTAAGCTGCCTTGTTTCTATGACTAAAGAGTTAACTTCACTGAAGCCATGTGAATTATTTCTGACCTGCTCCTGGCACTGTTTCATTTTTGGTCTCAGTCTCCCTTTTTCAGAAGAGGGGATCACAATAAAATACAAGGGCCACATGGACATGTGTCTTTATTATGCTTGGAATTTTTAAAGAACAGATATTATCCCCCCCACCCCATTTTGCCCTTTTTAGTTGCCAATGAAGTAATAGCGAGAAAAATTACATATGGGCCATGAAGGGGCAGCACAGTGAAAGACACATGTACTAAGAAAGGAATGCAAAGGCAGAGAGGAAGCACAGAAGATAGGAGAGTCCTGGGATTTGGCTTCCTGCTTAACAGTGGTACTCAATCTGATTCCTCAGCCACAACAGTTACTGACTACTGACATAAAAAATGAAAACAGACCATAAAAAAATGAAAACAGAAGCACACCTTGTGCTTCCTGCAAACTCCAATTCTAACCAACACTCTCCTCTGCCCCTCAATTAAAATGGGCTTCACAGAAATACAGAACACATTTAATGCAAAGGTTTTCTTTTTAGCAAACTATACTATCGCACACATATCTATGAAGCATTTGGAGTTGTAAAACAGGATTTTTAATTGCTTAGCCAAGCATATTTCTCCAATCATAATGGGGAAATTCATCAACATTTGTTTTACCCAAAAGGATTTTATTTAAAAAAACCCACACAGAGAAAATCTGTGTTTAAATTTATGTCTTTAGGTAACCCATTATTTATCCTTACGGTCTTCCCCACATTTTACCCTCCCAATGTGTCACTTATGTGAATTACGTATTAATTCATGCTTATCAAAATAATAAAGTGTGTTGCCAACCACCCCCCACCCCCCAGTGGCGACTAGACATTCTGGCACCCACAACCCAGGTCCCAGAAGCCATTTGGCTCCAAGCTTTTCTATCCCAATTCCTAGCACTGGCTAAAGTCACTTGGGTTCTGTGCAGACATAATGCTAGTTCCTTGCAAGACGTTGTTTGCAAACTGGAAGCTGACCTCAGGATCACGTGTGTAACCAACCCCACTTCCAGCATGAAACATGATTTTGCATTATAAACGCACCAATACATATCACATTGCCTTGTAACCATGCGTATACTAAATTCAATCTCTGATTACAAAAGAATGAGTAGTGTGTTGTTCATTAGTGCCCACTTCCTCATTCCTGCCTTTGCTGTACCAAATTAGAGGCTAGCTTAGAATTATGTGCAAACTAGTATTCATGGTTTGCTTCTCTGCAAACAAACCACGAGCAAAAGGCAAGGTTTTTCTTGGTTTAACATCTATGATGTTTTGGAGGAAACAAACAAAGCAAGTGGATTCATACAAAATGCAAAGCCAGCCTCTGTTTTGATTTCCTCTCAGCGCAGCAAAGACAGGAACAGAGGAGCAAAGCAGGCGTTAATAAGTAGCATGCACCATCATGATGCTCAGACTTCTTAAACCACAGTTTAACAATGGTTTGCTGTAATGTGCAAACTAGTTCAATAATGGGTTGTCTTATCTATGTTGGAGCATCCGCAATGTGAAATGATGACTAAAGCTGTGAAATTACAGGGGACATTACTGTGAAGAAAGAGCAGAGGAAGCAATGCTTAAACCACAGACTAGCCAACTGTGTTTTGCATGGAGCTAGCATAGAATCTGAACCCAGCTCTCCCAGCCCTAGACTGGCACTCTATTACCACCAAACTATCTCTGAACAAAAGTTTTCTGTACCATTAACTTCATAACGACCTTGTAAGAGTACTCTCAAAGTCAACATATTTCATTTGCGTTCCATTTTTGTGGCAAGGAAAATATAAAAACATGTGCTTGAACTATAACTATACAGTTTAACTTTTTGCTGGCAAAAAAATAAAAACGTTCTGTAACGTTTCTCTCTAAAACCATGTCCACACATAGGGAAATGACACAAAATATGTTGGGGTCTTAAAAAATAAAAATAAAATAAAATATACATTTCAAAAAGTTTATTTAAATGAATACAAAGTTTTGATTTATTTCTGGCAAGCTCCAAAAACCACAAGAATGCAAGTGGAGAGTTTAAAATGTTTTATTCAGATATTTTGAAACAACTTCTCTCAGTAAATCACAAAGCAAATTTATGTTCCATACAAAACAACTCACTTTTCTAATTCTGGCTCTCCTGCCTATCTGCAGAACACTGAAGTGCTCAATAATTTCAACATCTTGCTGTCCTATTAACATAAGAAGATGGCTGTTCTTGACAAAGGAGCCAAAAAAGAAGTCCCTATCTCAATAGCCTGGGTTTGCACAACACACTAGTTGTTTAGTTGTTTAGTCGTGTCCGACTCTTCGTGACCCCATGGACCAGAGCACGCCAGGCACTCCTATCTTCCACTGCCTCCCGCAGTTTGGTCAGACTCATGTTTGTAGCTTCGAGAACGCTGTCTAGCCATCTTGTCCTCTATCGTCCCCTTCTTCTTGTGCCCTCCATCTTTCCCAACATCAGGGTCTTTTCCAGGGAGTCTTCTCTTCTCATGAGGTGGCCAAAGTATTGGAGCCTCAGCTTCACGATCTGTCCTTCCAGTGAGCACTCAGGGCTGATTTCCTTAAGAATGGATACATTTGATCTTCTTGCAGTCCATGGAACTCTCAAGAGTCTCCTCCAGCACCACAGTTCAAAAGCATCAATTCTTTGGCGATCAGCCTTCTTTATGGTCCAGCTCTCACTTCCATACATCACGACTGGGAAAACCATGGCTTTTACTATACGGACCTTTGTTGGCAAGGTGATGTCTCTGCTTTTTAACATGTTGTCTAGGTTTGCCATCGCCTTTCTCCCAAGGAGCAGGCGTCTTTTAATTTCGTGACTGCTGTCACCATCTGGAGTGATCATGGAGCCCAAGAAAGTAAAATTTCTCACTGCCTCCATTTCTTCCCCTTCTATTTGCCAGGAGGTGATGGGCCCAGTGGCCATGATCTTCGTTTTTTTGATGTTGAGCTTCAGACCATATTTTGCGCTCTCCTCTTTCACCCTCATTAAAAGGTTCTTTAATTCCTCCTCACTTTCTGCCATCAAGGTTGTGTCATCTACATATCTGAGGTTGTTGATATTTCTTCCGGCAATCTTAATTCCGGTTTGGGATTCATCCAGCCCAGCCTTTCGCATGATGAATTCTGCATATAAGTTAAATAAGCAGGGAGACAATATACAGCCTTGCCGTACTCCTTTCCCAATTTTGAACCAATCAGTTGTTCCATATCCTGTTCTAACTGTAGCTTCTTGTCCCACATAGAGATTTCTCAGGAGACAGATGAGGTGATCAGGCACTCCCATTTGTTTAAGAACTTGCCATAGTTTGCTGTGGTCGACACAGTCAAAGCCTAGCTATGGCTTAATGCAAACCTGTTGGCTCCCAATCCTTTTGCTGCTATGAGCTAAGGCAAGGTTTGGTTTAGTGTGTTGTCCACACCTAGGCTTGTAGTTAAGCACTCTCCAGACTAACAACCACTTGTAGCCAAGGTCTGTTATTTCCTCATGGTTAGTTTAGAAGAGGGTTTCCCCAACCTGAGTCTGCAGATGTTTTTGGACTACAATTCCCATCATCCCTGACCACTGGTCCTGCTAGCTAGGGATGATGGGAGTTGTAGTCCAAAAACAGCTGGAAACCAAAGTTTGGGGAACCCTGGTCCAGAGAATACTTAACCATGAGTGCCTGTTCAAACAAAATGTGAAACCAGACCTTGGCTTAGCTCAGTGCAGTGTGTCAGGAAAAATAACTAGGGAGGCAGCTGTGAGTTCCATTTCGGGAGCCTGCACACTCTCACTAGGACATGGTTTGGCTTAGGAGTGGCACGCATTCCAGGGCAGTATGAAAAGCAGTGAGGTTGAAGATTTTACCATTTTAGGCTGGCACATGACTAGTTATCTGCTATAAAAAGGAGGCAAAATAGGTCACTAAGAAGAAATGTACTGGTGAACTAGTGTACAGACATGTAGCACTTTGGACTAAAGCTGGCAAAATGTCTAAAATGAATAATGGGGAAAGAATGGAGCCTTAAAGTGGGGAGAAAATACTCATAAATTTGAGATAATGGGTTTGATCCAAACTAAGTTATTTATTTACAACATTCATTGCACTAAACCCCTCAAGTTCAATCTAAATTAAGTCATTACTAACTTGAAATCAGTGCGCAAATTCAACTAATTTAGGTTGAACCAAACCCAAAATAATTATGTTTATAACTGACAGCAGAAAGGCACTGAACATAAATACAGTCGTACCTTGGTTCAGGAATGCCTTGTGACTTGAACGTTGAACACCGCAAAGCCGGAAGTGAGTGTTCTGGTTTGTGAACGCTTTTTGGAAGCCAAACGTCCGATGTGGCTTCCGACTGAGAGCAGGAAGCTCCTGCAGCCAATTGGAAGCCGCACCTTGTATGACTAGTCCATTCTCATAGCAAGAGGCACAAACATCTACTCCCCTCTTCACCAGAGGAAGAGGAAATGTCCTTAGCATCTACTCCATGAAGCTGAACTCTTAGCAGATGTGGGCTATGAAAAAACTTGTGGCAGAAAAAAATATTGACAAAAATATCCAATTGCAGAAGACTTGCATTTTGCATGAGATTGGCATCTCTCCCCTTTTGCAACAGATGACAATGACATGTAACAAGGAAAGTAAGCGCATGGATCTTTCAAGTATGAAGTCTACCTACACAAGTTCAATTAGAAAATATTTTGTCTGAAACCTACTTATGTGGCCCAAAACAAGCTGTGTTCACTCAGCTGATGCCTACTCCTGAACCTAAATAATAGAGCCAGGAGATCAATGACTAAAGGGTTGCTACAGTTCCACTTAGGCTTCTCATCAGCCCCTGCCCAAACTGTGAGGAAGTGTGCTATGCACAAAAGCACACGGTGGTATGTCAATTGCCATTTTGCATTCATACTACCATAACATCCTACAATTGAAGCTTGGCATAGGCAGCTTTAGAAACACAGAGGGCATACTCTGTCAGCCAGCTAGGAACTTCCCCAGGGTGCAGCTTTGTCTCACAAACCACTAATTCTTACAAGTTGGAGGCAGTATTTTAGGGATGGACTCTTTACTCTCCTCAAGCTATACTTCTGACATTTAATAGAGGGAGAACAAAGCTACAACTAGATTCACACAAAAATAAAAGTGGCCCTTTTATTGAGAAATCAAGATTCACAGTAGTTTTAGACCTGGCAGAACCTGTTTTATTAACAGGATTAAAGACAACTGACCGTGTTGCCAAGTAGCTAAAATGTACAGGGGGGAAACCTAGAATACAAAAAAGAGTGAGATGAGAATGACTCAATATAGCAAAGCAAAGCTAGAAAATTTCATCAGTCAATTTCTGGGATTCTCAACAGACCACAGAAAGATGATTGCAAGCATAGAAAATCTAAGGCCAGGTAAGGAAGCAATGGAGTCAGTAAAGTCACTCTATTAGGGATGTTGATTAATAAATCTGAAGATACGTGTTCAAAGCAAATAATATTTTTCCAGGGTCACATTCATGTTGCTCATGTGTGGCCTATCACCCATACTTTCTGCATGGCATTCAGTCCTTCTTGCCATAGCTAATCTAAGCTAAACTCAGTGGAGGGGGAGTGTCTGTGCAACCATATTGCCTTCAAATGTGCAAGACCATTGTTGTCCTGCTGGATGGGGGCCCTTTACTCACCAGATGGCTCTTCTGGCTCACTTTCATTCTCTTCCTCAGGAGGTGGTGGGGGAGGGGGAGGAGGCAGCTTTTTCTCTTTTTCTGCTTTAGCATTCCTTTCTTCTTCAGAGTAATACTCATCTTCAGAAAGGTTAGCAAGGCTTTCATCCATTTCTCTATATTCTACCTGTAAGCAGAATGCCCCCCCCCCCAAATACAATCAATACAGAACAAGCAAATTGGCACAGTAGAGTGATTAACATAACAAACTTTTTAAATGAATTCTCATGGGTAAATTGAAGGGTTCACTTTAAAACAAAAATGAGGAACCTGTGGACCTCATGTTGTTGAACCCCAAAGATGATGGGGGTTGTGGTTCAGCAGAATCTGGAGGGTCCCTCAGACTTGGGTCTATACCTTGGTCAACCTTTTCAGTTCCAGGACTTTTAACCCAAATATACATTTGGGAACCCATTTTTTTTACTATATATTTGCATGGTGGTTGTGCTCCTGTTGCAACCCACCTTAGATCAGGCTGCAACCCACTAGTGGGTCCTGACACACAAGCTGAAGACAGTGCCATAACGCATTATTGCCTGTTTGTGCACTCTACAATTTGCAATTCTCTTTTTCTATGACTAACCCACTATCCACTGAATACCTCATTTCATCCACTTAAATTAAAAATAAATAAATGCAAAGTACGCTATATTTCACTCTAACATTGTCCACATTAGACTGCTACAGTCTGTATCTTAGCTTCTGTGTAAAGTGCAATTAGTAAGTGTTTCCCGGCAGTTATTAATATATTTAGAAAATACTGAAGAACCTTTTTCAGTTATACTTCTCAGCCTAGATGGTAGCAGCACAACAAATAACCAATACACACCATAAATATCACTGTTCCAGGAAATTAACAAACATTTCAAAAAATAAAAATTTTAGAGCTTTCTCTCAACTACCACTAAGTTCTCCCCCTAGATTTATCAGCTAATATAGCACAATCTTTTTTATAACCTAATCTAGTGAAAATACAGTCTGATTCAAAAGCCACAGGTACAGAAAGCTCCCTCTAATACGGCACTACTATACTGCAATACTTAGAGGGGCAATTCAGCCAATGAGAGCAGTGGCTGGGAGAGTAAAACATATGGTGCTGCATGGTGTACAGAAGGCATAGGCAAACTCAGCCCTCCAGATGTTTTAGGACTACAACTCCCATCATCCCTGACCACCGGTCCTGTTAGCTAGGGATGATGGGAGTTGTAGTCCCAAAACAACTGGAGGGCAGTTTGCCTATGCCTGGTATACAGCATTTTTACATACAATATGAACTGTGTCCTGCATCACACACACATCCCACCCTAGAAAAGAATCTAGCCTGCCTTCAGTTTCCCCTTAAGCTGCTACACTTATCAGGTTTCACATGTGACAACTGACACAAATAGCAGACAGCTGTATAGGTGATAAAGCATAATTCATTTTTTAAATTGTGTATAATAGTAGCATACATATACTGGGAAGTGACAGCAGTGGGATAGAAAAGCTACCAGCCAAATGGCTCCTGGGATCTGGGTTGTGGGCACCAAAACAGAATGTCTAGTCGCCATTTGGGGGGAAGGGGTCGGCAACACTTTTTATTTATTATTTTGATAATCATGAAAATAATTCACATAAGTGGCAAATTGTTAATTTTAACAAAATTATCACATTTTAACAAAAAATGTTAATATATGTTTAATTTGGTGTTTACAATACTGTAAAAATATCAGTACCATACTGTAATGGTTCTATGGGGTTGCTCGTGCATAAATTGGCGCCACGCTTGGCTGAGTTACCTGGGTGAACCCTTTCTGTCCGGTCAGCCACTCACCCGTGGCTGTCTCAATCACTGGCAGAATCCATCAGTGGGCGTTTCTTGAACTTCTTCCAGCAAAGAAGCTCTTTGACGCCTAGTCTCTGCCTACTCTCCCTGCGTGGAAGCCTTCTGCGCAGGGAGGGTGTGGGCAGCGGAGGACCCGTGCTCTCCCCGCTGGTCTCCGGCAAGGAGTCATGGAGCCACCTCGCCGATTCCCCCATCTGCCCCCCTTCTCCCCTAGTGTTACGCTGATTTCCTTCCCCAGAAGATGGGCTGCTTCTCTCCCTCCCGGTGCGCTCTCCGGAATCCCTCTGGAGCCCCCTCTCCCCCTCTGGCTCCGATGGCAGTTCCCTGACATCCACCTCCTCCCCAGGACCCCCTCCACCCCCGGCGCGATTTTCTGATTCAACCTCGTCTCTTCCCTCACCCGACGATGCGGGGAATCCCCTGAAGGAGCTGTCACTATCCTCTGAGGATTCAAAACCGTCTTCCCACCCGCTCAGATCTCTTCCCGCAGGGGGAACCTCCCAGTCTGATTCTTCTCCCTCTGACACTTCCCCTCCCTCCTCTTCGGAGGCAGGAAAACCCACAGTCCCCTTCGTCGTCTGTGGTTCCAAACTCTTTCTCCCAGAATCTCGCTAGTGGTTTTGGCTTATCCGGGAACAAACTGTGGAATTCCTCCACCAGATAGCTTTCATTGATTGATTCAGTGGGGACCCACATGTTTTCTGACCCGGGTTCTCCCTCCCAAGCTACCAAGTACTCCACCTGGCGACCTCGCCACCTTGAATCGAGTATTTCCGTGGCTTGGTTGCGGTGTTCCCTCTCCTCTACCAGCGGGTGGGTGGTGACTCCTCTCTACCAGCGGGTGGGTGGTGACTCCTCCCTCCCGCCCCGGAAATTCCCACACCTCCCTGTACAGTGAAAGTAGGGACCTATGGAACACCGGATGTATCTTCATGCTGTCAGGCAACTTGAGCTTGAATGCCACTGGGTTCACCTGCTGTGTTACCTCAAAAGGTCCCAGCCGCCTCGGCTGCAACTTCTTACACCCTCCTTTAGGGATAACCCTTGGGTTGACAACCACACCCGGTCTCCCACCCGTATGGCCTCCCCCCCCGACGGTGCTTGTCTGTCTGCCTCTTGTAAACTTCCTTGGCCCGCTCCAAGTTCATCTTGAGTTGCTGGTGCAAGGCCTCCATTTCTTCTACAAACTGCTCAGCCGCGGGTACACTCCATCCTTCCTCCCCCCTCCCTGGGAAGGCTCTGGGGTGACACCCATAATTGGCCATGAACGGGCTCATTCCCGTGGACACATGTTCAGCGTTATTGTACGCAAATTCAGCCAACGCTAGTTTCTCTACCCAATCGTTCTGTCTCTTGCTGACGTAGCAGTATAGGTATTGCTGGAGTATACCGTTCGCACTTTCTGCTTGTCCATTGGTTTCTGGGTGCCTCGCCGTCGAGAAGCCCACCTCGACCTGCAACAAGCTCATGAGATTCCTCCAGAACCTGGAAGTAAATTGTTTCCCGCGATCTGAGATTACCCTCGAGGGAGCTCCATGCAGCCTGAAAATGTGATCTACAAACAACCTGGCTGTCTCCTCTGCCATCACCGCATGTGAGCAAGCTATGAAATGGCACATTTTTGTCAGTAAATCGACTACTACCATGACTGCTGTCTTCCCCCTTGACTTGGGCAAATCTGTCATAAAATCAGTGGACACCACCTCCCAGGGCCTTTCCGGTGTAGGTTAGGGTTCCAGTAACCCTGCGGGGGCAGCCCTCTCCCCCTTTGCCCTCTGGCATCGGTCTCACCCCCGTACGTCTTCCCTCACCTTTGGCCACCAGAACTGCCTGGTGACGAGCAGCATGGTCTTGTGCTGTCCAAAGTGCCCAGCTGTTGGGTTGTCATGGAGTTGTTTTAGTACCTTCCCCCTCAAGGTCTCCCCCAGTACATACAGTGCCCCCTTATAGTACAGTAGCCCTTCCTTTTCCTCAAACCCTCCATGGTCTTCCCTTCCGTCCCGGAGTTCCCTGATTTTCGCTTGAGCGAACGCGTCGTCTCTAGTAAGCCCTGCCAGTTCTCGTTTCCCAACCAACGCTCCCCCACACACCCATCGGTCCTCGGGAAACACGTGTCGGACCTCCAGTGGTCCCTCTCCCTCCATATACTCTGGTTTCCGGGAGAGAGCATCTGCTCTTACGTTTTCCTCTCCCGGTACGTATCTGATTTCGAAGGAAAACTTGGAGAACTCCTGGGCCCATCGAATCTGTCTCTGGTTGAGCAATTGCACGGTCCGCCAGTATTCCAAGTTCTTGTGGTCAGTACAAACCTGGATCTTGTGCCACGCCCCTATCAACAGATGTCTCCATTGCCGAAAAGCCGCATAGATCGCAAGCAGTTCTCGGTCGTACAGTGTATAGTTTTGCTCTGACTTGCTCAGCTTCCTTGAGAAAAAGGCACACGGCCTCCAGTCCTGTTTGGCCCCGGGCTGCAAAAGGACCGCTCCAACGGCTCGGTTGGACGCGTCCGTCTCCAGTCTCATGGGTTTCTCCAGATCAACGTGCAGGAGCTGCTCTTCCGAAGCGAACGCCTTCTTCAGTCTTTCAAAGGATTGCTGGGCACTTTCTGTCCACGCAAACTTCTTTTTGCTACTGAGACAATCTGTGATGGGCGCTGTCAAGTGAGCGAAGTTCTTTATGAACTTCCTGTAGAAATTGCTGAACCCTAAGAACCTCTGCACATCCTTCCGGGTTCTGGGGGCTTTCAATTCCAGCACTGCCTTCACCTTGCCTGGGTCCATAGCTAGGAACTTGTCTGACAACTTGTACCCCAGGAACTCTACCTCTCTGGCGTGAAATTGGCATTTTTCCAGCTTGACCCACAACTGGTGCTTCTGCAGTCTCCGTAGCACTTCCCTGACGTCGCTGACATGTTGCTTCTCATTGTCCAAATAGATTAAGATGTCATCCAAAAAGGCTACGCAATTCTTGTACAGCAGGGGCCCCAACACGTGGTGCATGAATCCTTGAAAGCAGGCGGACCCCGATTGTAATCCAAATGGCATAACTAAGTACTCAAAAGCCCCCAGGGGGTGAACATGGTAGTTTTCCATTCGTCCCCCTCCCTTATCCTAACCAAATTGTATGCTCCCCTGAGGTCCAGTTTGGTAAAAAAATTCCCCTGCCTCACTTGTGTTAAAATGTCGTCAATCCTGGGCATTGGGAAGGTCACGGGTTCTGACACCAGGTTCAAGGCCCGGTAATCCACTACAAGTCTGGGCTGATTAGTGTCTTTTTTGTCCACAAAGAACACCGGACTGCCCCCCACCACCTTTGATTCCCTTATGAACCCCCTCTTCAGGTTCTTGTCAATAAACTGCCGCAATTCCTGCATCTCCCGGTCGGACATGGCATACAGCTTACCCACCGGCAACTAAGCCCCTGGGAGTAAGTTGATTTGGCAGTCAAAGGGCCTGTGGGGGGGGTAGTCTATCTGCCTCCTTATCGCTGAAGACCTCCTTCAGGTCAGCATATTGTAGTGGCACCTCCCCCCTTTGTTCCACGGCCAGCCCAGCCACCCTGGCCACCGTCATTCTTGGGTTCTCCCCTCCCAGACAGTGTCCTATGCAGTAAGCTGACCCAAAGGTGACTGACCACTGATGCCATGACACTACCGGATCATGCAGTCCAGCCAGCTCATCCCCAGTATTATTGGGGGTCCTGCCAGAGTGGCCACGTGAAAGGCAATGGTCTCCGTGTGCCTGGAAACCCTCATTCGCATTGGCGGGGTCTGGTGTGTCACTCCCCCCCCCCCAGAAGTTCCCTTCCATCGATGGTGGTCACTTGCAAGGGAAAATCTAGAGGCAACAGGTGGAGTTGGTCTCCAGAGCGAAGTCTCTGCTGAAGAAATTACACGAGCTGCCCGAATCCAGCAGTCCCTTAACCTTGACGGGGTGCCCATTTGGGAGTTCTAGCACCACTTCTATGGCTATAGCTGCCTTGGGGGGGGGGTCAGGATGGGGCACTTCTATTGGTTGCTGGCCTGGCTGCTGCCCCTGCTGGTTGGCAGCCAGGCATTGTTGTTTCCCTGCGCCTGCCCTTCCTCCTCCTTCTCGTTGCAGCCAGCAGCCCCCACCATCCCTTGCCAAGCGTTTCTTTGAGGGCAGACCTTAGCCAAATGTCCTGGTCGTTGACAGAGGAAACACTTCTTGGTAGTTTTCCACTCCTTTCCCTCCCTTTTACGACCTTCACTGGATTTTGAAGCCTCGCGCGGGCGCCATCAATTTCCATTGGCTCCGCCGCCTGAGAAGGCTGCCTCGGTATCTCAGGAATGCGGTAGTCATGGAAACATTCCCCTCTTGTTTCCCGCTTCTCCTGAGCCCGCGCTTCCTGACATACGCCGATCGCCAACACAGCCTTTGTGAGCTCATCCAGCAACCGTGGTCGGGGTACGCGGAACAACTCGTCCTTCACTGCGGGGGACAGACCCTCCTCAAACAACATTTGTATCGGTTCAGAGTCCAGATCCCACCCTAGCCAGTGGACTAACATCGCAAAACGCGACCAGTAGTCTCTGACGGACTGGCTCCCCTGCTCACACCCCATCAGTTCCCGCCGAGTCACACTTTGCTCTACCTCGCTGGAGTACATCGCATCCATCACCTGGAAAAATTTCTTAAGGTCCTTCAAGGCATCATTTTGCGTCGCCATTAGGGGCCTGATCCATTCGCGCACCCCATCCTGCAGATGCCCCACAATGTAAGCCACCCTCTCCCCGTCATCAGCAAAGTCATATTTCTGCAGTTCCAAAGCGTACTGTACTTCCATTCGGAAAGCATTGTAGTCTTGGGGCTTCCCACCAAACTTGTGTACCAGCCCCGGTACTTTCCTTGCGATTGGGGTGGTTCTGACCTGTGCATCCTGAGCCCGTCTTTCGTCCAGCCGTGCCGTCAGGATAGCTACATGCTGCTCCAAGTCTCGGTTCCTCTTGACCAGACTCCGCACCGCAGCTGGTTGCTCCGTCTCTCCGGCTGTCCCTGTTCGGCTCATCGTGCTGCCTCTCCGGGGCTGCGCACAAGCAACGTCAAGGACTGACGGATTGCTGTAATGGTTCTATGGGGTTGCTTGTGCGTAAATCGGCGCCACGCTTGGCTGAGTTACCTGGGTGAACCCTTTCTGTCCGGACAGCCACTCACCCGTGGCTGTCTCAATCGCTGGCAGAATCCGTCAGCGGGTGTTTCTTGAACTTCTTCCAGCAAAGAAGCTCTTTGACGCCTAGTCTCTGCCTACTCTCCCTGCGCGGAAGCCTTCTGCGCAGGGAGGGTGTGGGCAGAGGAGGACCCGTGCTCTCCCCGCTGGTCTCCGGCAAGGAGTCATGGAGCCACCTCGCCGATTCCCCCATCTGCCCCCCTTCTCCCCTAGTGTTACGCTGATTTCCTTCCCCAGAAGATGGGCTGCTTCTCTCCCTCCCGGTGCGCTCTCCGGAATCCCTCTGGAGCCCTCCCTCTCCCTCTGGATCCGATGGCAGTTCCCTGACACATACTTTAGTTTTCAAAACACTCCACTCTTTATTGTTAAACTTCTTAACATATTATCTATCCTTAACATATACTTCAAGGCTTCAAAGTACATACATTTCTGGGAGATGATTTAAGACTTTCTGGGAGATGATTTATAATGAAATGAAAAAGGTATTTAAATATACCTTTCAGAAAAAACCAGAGGCCTTTCTCCTGGGCATGGTTGGCCAATTGGTGTTAAAGAAGGATAGAACTTTCTTTATGTATGCTACAACAGCAGCAAGAATACTTATTGCAAATTACTGGAAGACACAAGATTTACCCACCCGGGAAGAATGGCAGATGAAGGTGATGGACTATATGGAACTGGCGGAAATGACTGGCAGAATCTGAGACCAAGGAGAAGAGTTGGTGGAAGAAGATTGGAAGAAATTTAAAGTTTATTTACAGAAACATTGTAAAATTAAGGAATGTTAGAAGGATGTTGGAATGAAGCTATGTGGTTTTAGCAGAAATGATATAAAGGATTAAGTAAAAATGGATAGTTAATTGGTGAAAGAAGAGAGTGTAAAATTACAGTATGTTAAGATAAATTATTAGGATAAAAACAAAGATGGAAAGGATTTGCTGAAATATCTAACTGAACTAGAATACAAAAAAGGGAGGTGTGAGGAGGTCAAGGAAACAAGCAAATGAAAAATAAGTTATGGGAAGGTTTGATTTGCTTTTTTTTCTTTTTCTTTTTTTCTTAATTGTTTGCATTTTTCTGGGCTTTTTCTATTTTTTGCTTGTCTGTATTCATGGTGATGTATTGTCTTGTTTTTTCTTGCTTAATTTAGTGTTTTCTTTTTGTAATTTTTAAAACTGGAATAAATATTTTAAAAAAAACAAAAAACAAAGTACATACATTTCAGTAATCCTTGAGTGTCAGCCAGGCGCAAAAAATGCCACCCAGACTTTTTTAGGTGCTCGCAAATGGTAAATCTTCAGGCGCAAAATGCGCCTAACACCCTGCTAATTTTGAACCCTGAGTGACAGTTTATTTTTACCATTACCTATCTCACATACATGAGCAATTTTTAAACCAAAACAGTCTACATAAAGATTGTGTGGTTGTCCCTCCCACCAGAGGTCAAGGAAATAAACAACTATCTGACTTTTAGAAGATATCTGAAGGCAGCCCTGTTTAGGGAAGTTTTTAATGTCTGATGTTTTATTGTATTTTTAATATTTTGTTGGAAGCCGCCCAGAGTGGCTGGGGAAACCCAGCCAGATGGGTGGGGTATAAATAACACTAAATTTTTATTTTTATTATTATTATTATTATTATTATTATTATTATTATACATATTTAACTGAATTTTCTGTGTCTGTAATTTTTTAAATTTATTTGTTATATTTATTTTGTTTGGCATCCCCACAAACACACCTAAGAATACCACTTCACAAAATTGGATGAATTGGATTCTAATCCACAAAAGCTTTATGCCATAAAAATAAGTTAGCCTTCGATTTCACTTTATGTACAGTCTATGTACATTATAATGTGTTTTGAAGCTTTTTCTTATATGGATCTGTACAGGTTCTGTAGCAACCTAAGTCACATAAACTCAAAGTAGGCTACACATTATACAGTATATGAAATCCTACAAAGGCATAGGATTCCAGGAAGGGATGGAAAGCATTGTTGAGCCTCACAAGTGCAGCTCAAACTCCTATGCAGCTGCTGCTAGCCATCAATAAGGAAGCATTGGGAGAAAGACAGCATAATTTATGTTTTCAAAGCCCTCCCAAAATTCAAGTCCTGTACCCACTATACTGTACAAACTGATTCAAGTAAATTAAATAATAATTCTTTATAAGTTTTACAAGTAAACTAAAAAGGGCCAACAGATCTAACTGTAAGCCCTCATTTCAAAAAAGCATTCCTATTTGTAAGCCATGCAGAGAACTCAGAATGGAATAGGACCCAAATTAATCAATGCTAAAAACTAGTCTAGCCATGGTTATATACCGTATTTTTTGCTCCATAACACTCACTTTTTTCCTCCTAGAAAGTAAGGGGAAATGTCTGTGCATGTTATGGAGCGAATGCCTACGGATGGCGGGGGGATCTGCTGCAGTCGTGAGCAGAGGATCCATGGTTCCCCTTCCTTCCCTCCTCCGTGGCTCGCTTTGCTCGCTTTGAAACAGCAAAGCGGGAGAAGAGCCACTGAGTGGGGAGAAGAGAGGGACAGAGAGCCTGGTTACAAAGCACGGATCCACATGGATCCTCAGGATTTTTGCATTGGGCTACCCCAAACTCACCATCAGATCACATCTGCGGCCACAGCATGAACCACAAAAATCATACATCCACTGTTTTGTTTAGAATATTTTTTTTCTTGTTTTCCTCCACTAAAAACTATGTGTGTGTTATGGTCAGGTGCGTGTTATAGAGCAAAAAATACGGTACTTCCTTGTATTACAAGCATTTCCCTGTACTGTACTAAATAAAGTAGAATCCACAAGTTTTGATGATCACATAATGAAATCAATGTCTAATTGTTAAATATATAATGCTCTCCAAAGCTATATTCAACATCTTCCCTGTGCATCTACATGATACAAATATCAAAATATATTTCAAAGCTTTAGTTGATCACAAAGGATCCTTTGTGTTAGAAAAGCAAGAGTCAAAAGAAAAAAAACCCTTGATTTTGTTAGGATCTATTTCCATTCCTTCTTAAGATGGCTTGGGGCATTTACTGCACTGCACACTATTAAATCTGCTTCTGTAAAACAAAGGTAGCAGTCTAGCCTACACATTAAGAAGCAAACAATAAATGACATTCATTAGTGCCTTGCAACATAGGCTCTAGCTACTCTCTGACATCACATCAACCTTGTGTACCGTTTTGGAATAAAAAAATCTAATTAACAATAACAGATAATCAATATACATACAGCAGAAGGTAGTATATGCCCACAAGATACCAGAGGGGTAGCAATCCAGCACACACAACCCCCACAAGCAAGCCCTGTAGACTGTGGCCTGCTTCGTCAACCAGATCCCAGCTGCATCTGATGATATGAGCTTTAATTTATACAAACCTGTGCCACAAGAACTGCCATTCTTCACGGTGTGCCACAATACCATCGCCAGCCCCCTTAAATCCTTAAGAGTGGGCTGTACCACTTTAGATGTTGACATCTCACTTTTGTAATTTTTTGTTTGGACTCCGCCAATAAGGAGGAATCCAGCACTTACGGGGGAAAGACTACAATGCCAACCTTCTACTTATTGCGATTATTATCGTTGTTGTTTCACTCCCCGCTTTCCCCCCCCCCCCCAAATGACCCGTGTGAATAAAAGGCGCGCTCCCCGCTCCCATTTCGGCCCCACAGCAACCCTGGGAAGTAGGTCAGGCTGAGAAACAGCCTCACTGGCTGAAGGCCACGCAGCGAAGTGCACGGCTCAGCCGGACTGCAACTTACAGGCCTGCCCGGCCTTTACGTTTCTCCTTGCAGGAAGCAACCGCACGGTTTCTGCTTTAACGTGCAGCGAAAATAATAAAAATAAAAACCACTAACCGGCTCCGGGAGCCCGAAGCCGCTTTTTCGGAACCTCCACCGTTTTAAAGTAATAAATTCCCTTACAAGCCGGTTCGTGAGAGTCGACGCCCGGCCCAGCCAAGCCAGCCATTCCGCCGGCCCGGGCAGGCAAGGCCCCGGGGGTGGGGAGCAGCGGCCGGGGCAAGAGCACCCACCTTGGGCCGCTTCCGGCGGCTGGTCCTGCGGCCCTCGGGGGTCTCGGCAATGCTGGGGGTCTCGGAGCCCCCGACGGGCCCCCCCGGCCCCGCGGGGGGAGACGGCTCGGACAAGCCCCCCGGCGGCGAGGCGCGCGGAGGCTCCTTCTTGCGGGGCGTGCGCTCCGAGGGCCCCGAGCCGCCGCCCTCCGAGGAGCCCAGGGAGCCCGACAGGGCCGGCGGAGGGGGCGGCGGAGGCGGCGGGGGCGGGGGCGGCGGAGGGGGCGCCGGGGCTTCGGCAGAGCCATCGCCCGCCGGGCCGCCGCCGCCGCCGCCGCCGCCTACCGGAGCCTCCGCCGCGGCCGCTTTCTTCCCCGCCGACAGCATCCCCTCAGACGAGCCGAGTCAGGCCGCGGGACAAAGGCGGCCCCCGCGCGCGCGAGGGAGCGAACGCGCAGAGAAGCTCCGCCCCTGGCGGCGGCGGCGGCGGCGGCGCGACGTCACTGCCCGCGACGCCCCGCCCCCTTCCTACGAACGCGCGATTCCCAGGGGAGGAAGGGGGCGGTGTTCTTGACCAGCGAACCGTTTTTCGTCCCCTAGCGGCCGCCGTAGCACGTGCCGCTGGGACGGCCGCCCTCAGCTAGAATGGGGCTCTCCATTAATATGTGATTGATTAATAGTATGGGCATGATTTTAATAGGTTTTATATATGAATGTATTTTTAATCCTGGCTACGTTTCTCCCTCCCCCCAATGTTATTAGCGGTTCATATTTTTACCTTCTCTTCTTTGGCGGTCATTCGTAGCCGAGGAAGATTGTCTTCCATGAACACGGTTTGAACAATGAGTCCGTAAGTGACTGTGGAGGCCAATTCTGGATCCACACGTCCTTCCACAGTGGGGACATTGGTTTCCGGGCGGGAGTTGATCACGGTGTGGATTTGCCAAGCGTCCCTTCCTATTTTTACCTGTATGCCGCCTGGAGCCCCCGTTTGGGGAAAAGCCCAGGTATTATTATTATTATTATTATTGATAATAATAATGCCCCGCTCATCTGGTTTCCCCAGCCATTCTGGTTTACAGCATATATAAAACATAATAAAATGATTACATGTATTGTAATAATAAATTAAAACAGAAGAATTCTCTCCCTCTCCCTTAAAAAAACAACAAAAACAACACACATTTGGAAAATGTCAAAATCAGGAAGGCTTAAAACCAATTTAAATTACCGTAATTGAATTGTTTGCTCCAGGACTGTTTATCCTTGCTTTCATCAGTGCTCTGTATTGTAGTCACTGGAATCATCAGTGGATGAATCCAAGTGTTGGATAGGATGAGACTATTAGGCCCCCTTCTTGAAAGTCAGTAGTAGCACACTTTTTGGGGTGCTGCAAATCTTGGGGTTTGTGTTACAAAATGCTGCAAAACACTTGGCAATGGTTTGGAGTCAAATGGAGAAAGTTGGATTTTGAGTGGCATTAACTAGGAATCCAGGTTTGATGTATCACCAGTTTGGAAGGGATCTCAAATTTCAGAGTTCATAGTTAAGGAAGCTGTAAGTGTGTGATCTGCTGTTGGCTATGCCCCTGCTGCATAGGCCAGTAACAAAGGCCAGACTAGTAACTGCAGAATAGGAAGAAAAATAAATGTCTGTTGTTTAATGCAATTAAATTAAGCATATAATTAAAACCTAAATATACATGTTTAGTACATGCCTATTATCACAGCACCATTGCACACAACAACCAGAATGCAGCTTTGCATTTTATCCAGCAGTATGCAGGGATGGTTTTTTTCTGAAGTAGATTTGTTTCCTAGCAATTATACTTAAAGTGGGATAGTTCAAGCAGTTTTGGTGAGAATAGAGAAGGTATGCTAAAAATCCAAGAGTTACGAGTCATAATTATTAAATGGCTCTTGAAACTCTTGACCTACATAACATGAAATACATAGCCTTCCTAGAGCAGGTGACACAACTCAGCTTTTTCAAATGTTGCATCGTTTGCAATTATAGATGCCGCGCAATGTCACCTTTTTCTGGCAGTACTTGTGTGCACTGAACAGCTAAATGAACAGGCAGTGCTCCCCCTCCCCACTTTCTATAGTGCCATAGTAGAGAAAGGAGAATGTTGAATTGCTGCCTGTATGATACAGACTTGAGAAACAAAGGAGACAGAAGATAATGGCAAGCCGCCACATCTAGGAAATGGCTGCACAGCACCCACTTTAGGGCTTGAATATACAGTGGTACCTCGGGTTAAGTACTTAATTTGTTCTGGAGGTCCGTACTTAACCTGAAACTGTTCTTAACCTGAAGCCCCACTTTAGCTAATGGGGCCTCCTGCTGCTGCCGTGCCGCAGGAGCACGATTTCTGTTCTCATCCTGAAGCAAAGTTCTTAACCCGAGGTATTATTTCTGGGTTAGCGGAGTCTGTAACCTGAAGCATATGTAACCTGAAGCGTATTTAACCTGAGGTACCACTGTACAGTGGATGCTCGGGTTGCAAATATGATCCGTGCGGAAGGCACGTTCGCAACCTGCAGCGTTCACAACCCGCAGCACCGCGTCTGCGCACATGTGGGTTGCGATTTGGCACTTCTGCACATCCACCGAAACCCGGAAGTAACCTGTTCCGGTATTTCCGGGTTTTGGCATGCCTGTAACCTGAAAAAACGCAACCTGAAGTGTCTGTAGCCCGAGGTATGACTGTATGACTATTCAGTGATGCAAGTCAACCACGTCAGTTTCTTTTTTCTTGACAAAGAGTATAGCTTTTGTTACATAGTTATTCCTTCCAAACCCCTGATATCCAGAAAATCAGTGGGTAGGGGGAGATGAGACCAGATAAGTTACAAACCATCATCATACACACAATATATGGGACACACATAAGCAGGATGTTTCATGAGCTGCAATTTATTCTCCATTCCCCATACAGGGAGAGAGGCAACTTTATTTTCTCTGTAAAAAGTAGCCTTTTCATTCATTGCAGGTATGAACTTGGACCTAAAAGGGAAAGTTCACTTTCAGTCCAGAGAGCGTTTGGTTTAAATGCTTGAAATCCAACGGTCAGAAAGGGAGGGGGGAAGGATAGTTATCCAGGATCAGACCCCCTCATTGGATGAGGTAGGAAAGCTAGAAGTTTATCGTACTGTAAGAATACCCAGACAAACTGCTTAAAAGGTACAAAAGTCACATTCAAAGCTTTCACAAATTCAAGCATGGATACTTCAGGTTGTGACAAGTTAAACTTTCCCCTCAAGTACGGCTTTGTTAAGATTTTCAGATAAAACTTTACATGTTACATTCCTTTCTAATTCAGTCCCCGCAAGGTATTTCTCTTTAAAATTCAGTTCCGTAAATTGGATACAGGATTTTTGGGCACTACTTTCAAATAAGGTGAACAGCGCATGTTGCTATGCAGAATGGTGTGCTCAGGAATGGAATGAATATATATATGTATAGATGGTTTTTAAAAACTGGAAATTTGTTTTGGGATGGAAGCTCCTTTGAGCCAGTAGTTATTTCATTCAGTCTTGCTTAGATTGTTTCAGTGCTTGAAGTCTTTCTAACAGCGGAGGATGAGAATAATGCCACATTGAAAACAACCAGTCTGAAACAGGAAATCCCAGGTTATCTTTGTTTAACTTGATCAGAGCGGAATACAAGTCTGTAGCCTTTCCAAGATCCTTGGCAAATGCATCCGCTTGAAATTCAAATCGCCTACTTAATACAGTTAAGCAGAAGGAGAGAACCTGTAAGGGAAACAATATAGGGAAGTTACATTAAGAACTCAGAACATGTTTCAGAATCCTCCAAACCCCAGCCTCGTACCCGCTAGCCTTCTGCATGGTAAAGACAATTCTTTAAATTGTATACTACTTCAACAGCTTCTGGGTGTGAAGCAGTTTATAAATCTGCAAAATAAAAACAAAGAAATGCTACACAACTGGTACCACTGAGGAAACTTTTAAAAAATGAATCAGAATTCTGACAGCATTATTGTGGGATAGGAGGGTTTAAGTCCGCAAAGAAACTACTATAGCATTTCAGCAATAATGGCTTGAGTGTTCAATCAAAAGCAGAACTTTACCTCATTATAAGGAGAGAAAATAAACTGAAAGATGATCAACAGGCCTATCAGGGTTGGCTGAGTATCATAAAATCCAAAAGCTGCAAAGAGCTCCTTTCGACCAATCAACACGGCAAATAAAAAGAAACACAAGAAGGAGTTCATCTAGGAAAGAAAAAAAGAGCAGCATGTGTTGCCTTAATAATTTGTTAGCGACCATTTTTTATTTGTAAAAGTATCTATATACCACCCTCTCATAAAATATCAGAGCGGTGTACAACAATATAAAAATAAATTACTAAACCTTTTAAAGTGGTATGGGAGCAATCATTAAAATTAGAAAATGTGGAACTGCAGAGTTGGCTTAAAAAGCCTTGAATAGGCACCTGAAATTCAGAAGCGAAGATGCCTGCTGAATCTGTTGGAAGAGTGTACTGCACCATGGGGCCTGTGACGCTCAGTACCCAACTTCTAGTGGAGGCCAGCTGGGGCTCTGTAACATGCGGGGCAACTAACAGTGCTCCTCCAAATGACCTCAGTGATCGGGTTGGGATATAAGGGCTCAGGCGGGCCTTAAGATGTCCCGGACCCAAGTTATTCATGGCTCTGCAGATCAACACAAGCGTCTTGAACCTGGTCCAGTAGCGCAGTGTAGATGTTTTAAGAAAGGCATCACATGCTGCTAGCCATCTGCCTGTATCAGCAGTCTTGGCACTGCATCCAGCAGCAGCTGGAGCTTCCACACCTGGGACCAAAATACAGGTAAATACATCCCCAGCCACTGTGGCTTATAGCAGCTTCCGAGGACCACAGTGCAGGGGAGAAATAAGAGAAAAGCTAACCTCCACCAAAGAAGAGAAACGGACTCCTGTGTGGCTCGGATAATCCCTTTAAACCATGATCTATGTTTTAGGATGTAATTAGGTGATATCACTATTGATATCCTTGATTAATTTATGAGCAGAGGGCGATGTTTAGGTTACAAATTTACTGTAATGTATGATGGTGGTCTTTGTTTTTGGTTTTGCTTTGGCTCCTGTATGTCTTTTGTAAGTTTTAGCGATTTTAAATTTGGAGGTTTAAGTATATTATGTTGGTATGAAACTGTCGTGTGATGGGCCAATGGCCGTAATAAAGATCAATCCAATCTAACCTCCACCCCAATGGCACCTAAGCACTGATGCAGTCCATTTCCATCCCCCTGCCCCCGTCTCCTGGACTGCTTTTAAAGTCTTAAGAGGGGGAAAGTGGGAGGTCAATCAGATTTCTGTGTAATGGGCTGTTCAGCTCTAAGTCACCTCTCTGTTAACACGCCTCCCCATTTACACTCTTGCTTGCCCACGTTCCTTTTCACTTCTTCCATAACTAAAGGAATGGTGCTGCATGTCGATATAAGCACACTCAAGCAAAACCCATGGGAATTTCCTCGGTGCTTTCTGCTCACCTGGCTGATAACGATGTTTTTAATTGTGTGGCCCAGTTTCCAGTGCCCCAGCTCATGACCCAGCACAGCCAAGACTTCTTCATTTTTGCAACCTTGCTTCTTATTCTAGCGTAAAGGGGAGGGGGGGTGAGGAGGAGAGAGAAGGAACATATTATCCAAGCATGAGCAAAGACCATCTTCCAAGCTCACGAATGCAGGACAGGAAGCAGAAATTCTTCACATGATACTTTGTGAATGGCTTTCCTACTCCTGGGTGATTTTTGACACTCTTTTGACTCTCTGGGTCCTTAGTCACCCCCGCTGCACAATCTAATCAATCCCAGAGGGTCAATACTAGACACTTTGGGAAAGCCCCTTTTAAATTTTGATAGTTTACATAACCAACCCTGGGACCATAATACTGTATCTGTAGGCCTCCTGTCAGGGTTACCCCTTCCAAGATGGCTCATAATATAAATATTTTCAAGCATATTATCCTAATGCACGGCAGAACACATCTAGCCATGCAATAACAGCAACAGCTCAAAGTGGCATCAGAAGAATAAGGTAGTTGAAAAGTTGATTTCAAAATAGGGTTTCCCTAAAAATAAATAAGAGAGGAAGCAATGCTTAACTCCCTGGGAAGAGATCTACGAAGCTGGCCTAAGGGTTGAGCGAAGAGCCCTGTTAGTGAAAGGCGCCAAGTTGTTGAAGGATGGCTTAGCATTATGCATACACCAGACCTGCATCCTTATTGCCCATTGAACCTTTGGTGACTGAATTCCAGCTCCACACAAGTACTGGTGATTCAGCTGATTCATTGACAGCATTTAATGGAGCTACTGTAGAAAAGCTCTGGTTGCTCAGAGCTTTGTCCTAAAAAGAAATGTGAAGAATAGCAGGCAACAGAAGTTCATAACTACAATGAATTATGAGCCACATTCTGGCTTTGGGGTTATTGCAAAAATGGGAAACCATTCTCTTGCAAGCGACCTCCCAGGGGCTGCATGGCAGCGGTGGGTGTGGCCAGAGGCAAAAGTAAGGGGGGGGGACATGGGTGACCTCTCTTTGTGCAGAAGGCTACATTCCACCATCGATGCAAAGGAACGTGATGCAAAGGAACAGGGTCAGTGAAGAGTGTGGCCTGGGGATAGCCCTGAGGGCCAGAATAGAGAGGCCTGGATTTGGCCTCTGGACCTCAGGTTCCCCAGCCCTGAGTAAAAGCCACCTACCACCACTTTAGCATTTATTGCCAAGGATCTGATGTGCACACTTACACTCCCTGAACACTTGTCCTTGCCTTCTTTCCAGTCCACCTAGGAAATCTTAGATCAGAATGGCTGCACCTTAGTGATATAACCTTCCCCAACCCAATCTGGATGCTTACTTTGGCTTTAGCCTTTGCCTCGGCATCTTCCCCGTCTCCTCCAGCCACCTGGTTCTCTGAGCCAGGCTCCTCAGGGCGCTCTTTGTTAAGGGCAGAATAATCCTCCAAGAGAGTGTCAAACAGCACGATACGCTTGTTCTTGAAGAAGCCGTAGAAATAGGCATTGCTGTGGGAAGACCGTTTGGAACCTGGGGCAGGTGGGAATGAAGTCACATTACAGAAGCAAGCAAGTGAACATGCCCTTCTTATAAAACAGTGTTTCCCAACCTTTTTTGGGCAAAGGCACACTTGTTTCATGAAAAAAATCTCGAGGCACACCACCATTAGAAAATGTTTAAAAAATTAACTCTGTGCCTATATTGACTATATATAAAGTAACTCTCTTTAATAGGAATCAAATAAACACAAAGAAAGTATTTTATAATTACTTTATTATGAAATAGTAAGTACCGTATTTTTCGTCCCATAGGACGCTCCGTCCCATAGGACGCACCTACTTTTTTGAGGGGGGAAATAAAGGAAAAATTTTTTTCCTTTATTTCCCCCCCAAAAAACCAGGTCGGGGAACAGTGGGATGGCGGTGCTGCGCCTCCCCGCTGTCCCCCGAGCTTGTGGGGCTGGCCCATGTCTGCCTGGTGCGAGGGGCGCTCTGCTTCAGGGCGCCCCGCGCGTCCGGCGGCAGGCTACAGTCCGCAGCATGGGGAACCCTCTGTTTCAGGGCGCCCCATGCGCCCCCCGGGTGCGCAAGGCTTGCCAACACGAGCGCGGAGCACGGGGCGTCCTCCGAAGGGCGCCCCGTGCTCCGCGCTGCCAGCTGCCGCCCGCAAGCCTTGCGCTCCTGCGGGGAGATCCCCCGGGTGCGCAAGGCTTGCGGACACCTGCGTGGAGCACGGGGCGTCCTCCGAAGGGCGCCCCGTGCTCCGCGCTGCCAGCTGACGCCCGCAAGCCTTGCGCTCCCGGGGAGAGATCCCCCGGGTGCGCAAGGCTGGCCGACACCAGCGCGGAGCACGGGGCGTCCTCCGAAGGGCGCCCCGTGCTCCGCGCTGCCAGCTGACGCCCGCAAGCCTTGCGCTCCCGGGGAGAGATCCCCCGGGTGCGCAAGGCTTGCGGACACCTGCGTGGAGCACGGGGCGTCCTCTGGAGGGCGCCCCGTGCTCCGCGCTGCAGGCTGCTGCCCGCAAGCCTTGCGCTCCCGGGGGGAGATCCCCCGGGTGCGCAAGGCTGGCCGACACCAGCGCGGAGCACGGGGCGTCCTCTGGAGGGCGCCCCGTGCTCCGCGCTGCAGGCTGCTGCCCGCAAGCCTTGCGCTCCCGGGGGGAGATCCCCCGGGTGCGCAAGGCTTGCGGACACCAGCGCGGAGCACGGGGCGTCCTCTGGAGGGCGCCCCGTGCTCCGCGCTGCAGGCTGCTGCCCGCAAGCCTTGCGCTCCCGGGGGGAGATCCCCCGGGTGCGCAAGGCTGGCCGACACCAGCGCGGAGCACGGGGCGTCCTCTGGAGGGCGCCCCGTGCTCCGCGCTGCAGGCTGCTGCCCGCAAGCCTTGCGCTCCCGGGGGGAGATCCCCCGGGTGCGCAAGGCTTGCGGACACCAGCACGGAGCACGGGGCGTCCTCTGGAGGACGCCCCGTGCTCCGCGCTGCAGGCTGCTGCCCGCAAGCCTTGCGCTCCCGGGGGGAGATCCCCCGGGTGCGCAAGGCTGGCCAACACCAGCGCGGAGCACGGGGCGTCCTCTGGAGGGCGCCCCGTGCTCCGCGCTGCAGGCTGCTGCCCGCAAGCCTTGCGCTCCCAAGGGGAGATGCCCGCAAGCCTCGCTCCCCGCCCCGCGTGTGCTCGCCGCCGCCGCCCCGCCTCTCGCCGCCCGACTCGCCCGCCTCCCTCCCACGGCACACCAGCCGACGTCCCGCGGCACACTAGTGTGCCGCGGAACACCGGTTGGGAAACACTGTTATAAAAGACACTTCCTTTGATGGTACCCTATAATGGTGATCCTTCTGTCCCTCCCCAGGAAAGCATGACTGGTGGCATTGCATGTTGTCTACCCTGTTAGTCCAAGGGCAATAGTCAACTAAGTAATACAGTGGTACCTCGGGTTGAGTACTTTATTCGTTCCGGAGGTCCGTACTTAACCTGAAACTGTTCTTAACCTGAAGCACCACTTTAGCTAATGGGGCCTCCTGCTACCACCACACCGTCGGAGCATGATTTCTGTTCTCATCCTGAAGCAAAGTTCTTAACCTGAATTTCTGGGTTAGCGGAGTGTGTAACCTGAAGCGTATGTAACCCGAGGTACCACTGTACTTGCATCCACAGGCTTCAGTGGGTCTACTCTACGAAGATTGGCTATCACCACAAATTTTTACAATCTAAAATGGATTGTGGTAAATATGGTAAAAAATATAGTAAAATGATAAATATGTAAGGGTGTAATGTATTTTAAGTTGTGTTGGGGTTGGACCCTGATAATATATTCTGCTGTTTTCCTATCATCACGAGCTGCCTTGTGACATGTGCTGTCCCAGAGATGTACGGACTCTCACCTTCCACCACATACACTTTGGTCAGAGGAAAGTCTATATTCTTTGCCATCTCCTCAATCTGCTGCTTCAGCTCTCCTTCAGGGAGTGGGATGAATTTATCGAACAAGGGAGCAATGTAGTCTGCATAGATTGTGACAAGGACCTACAGTGGAGCACAACTGTTAAAACAGAGACACCTTAGGCCAGTTTATTCATCATTAACATTTATGTCCAGGAATGCGCAATACAACGTCAAAGGCACTTCTACATAAGCGAGAATTGCAGTAATCCAGCCTAGAGTTACTAATGCAGTGGTGGTGCACCTCAGGTCCGGATATTATTGTCAACATACTGATGACAGCCTGCTCAAAATTTCCTAATGACTGCCTTCAACAGCTGCTTTTGGGGGGGGATCCATATACACTGCAGTGGGCCCCAGAAATCCTGTTGGCACCCCTTCTGTCACACACAGAAGAAACAGCCTCCTCTAAAATGCTGCTTGGTATATTTTAAAACGTGTATCAAACTTAAACATCAACTGCCTGATTAAGCAAGACACATTTTTATTTGATTCTTTAATTAAATGTTGTAGCCAGATATTGAATAGCGCTTAACCTGGACTAGATTGTGCCCCCTGCCACAGCTGCCAGGTTAACTAAATAAGAATAATTTAGTTAAACTGACCTGTTAGCAAAGTTACAGTTTTACGGGGCAAGATGGAAAGGAAACCATGATAAGCAGGTAAGCCGTTTTAGTGACTTGAGACAACCAACTCCCCCATTTAATAAGAGTTACACATGAAGCAATTCTGGACATGGCAGACTGCATCATATACTCACCAAAGAAACTACTAAGGTGAAAAGCCATGCATAAATGAAGAAATAGTCTCCACCTATTTTAATGATGTAAAGTAGAAGTGACGTTACTGGCAACAGGATACACTGGGTCACTATAAACTTCTTGATTGCATCTTTAAAAAAGAATCCCAGAGTCTGCAGAAGAAGAGATAATTAAGATGAAATGTTTGGAAGCCAGCTATGTGAATATATAAGAGGTTCAAAAATTGCAGGCTGTTTAGCCCCACTCAAAACTTGTCCAGGCCATTGGAGAACAGTTAGATGAAACAGGAGAATCGGAGCAGCAGGCATAGGGAACTGATGGCCTTCCAGGTGGTGCTGAACTACAACTCCCATCAACCCTAGCAAACGTGCCAATGGTGGTGGTTGTAATTTAGAAACATTTGGAGGACCAAAGGCTTCCCACAGCTCCTTTACAGATTTAAAAGCACAAATCCAACAGGCAATGAAAGGAAAACTGCTATCAATTTGGCGGCCAACAAATACTATAAGATACCTGCTGATTGAAGCCATGTTTTTCCTCGATGACGAAAGTATTATAGAGGCTCCAGGGAAGACCGGTGACAGCACTGAAGAGTGTAGCAAGCAGCAGGAAAACCAAGGACTGAACAATCTATGCGCAAGGAGGGGGGAAATACAAGTCAGTACTTCCATAACTTCAGACATATTGGGAGGAATTCAATGCCATGCTATTACGATTGTTCCATCAGCGCAAGCATCCCTGCTTTCCAGATGGAACCATCCCCATTGTGCTAGTGGGAGCCAGATGGAATGAGTGCCTCTCTCCTCCCCCCACATACTGTTCTGGGGATTATCCCAACATTGCCTCCATGCCCTGCTTAAGGTAAAGGTAAAGGTAAAGGGACCCCTGACCATTAGGTCCAGTCATGACCGACTCTGGGGATGCGACGCTCATCTCGCTTTACTGGCTGAGGGAGCCGGCGTACAGCCTCATGTCATGTGGCCAGCATGACTAAGCCGCTTCTGGCGAACCAGAGCAGCGCACGGAAACGCCGTTTACCTTCCCGCCGGAGCAGTACCTATTTATCTACTTGCACTTCAACGTGCTTTCAAACTGCTAGGTTGGCAGGAGGAGGGACCGACCAACGGGAGCTCACCCCGTTGTGGGGATTCGAACCGCCGACCTTCTGATCGGCAAGCCCTAGGCTCTGTGGTTTAACCCACTGCGCCACCCGCACTGCTTAGGAACTTCCTATAAAGGCATCTGGCCTGCCACTGCAGGAAAACATAGTCTTGAACAAGATCAGCCTTTGGTCCCATTCAGTAGGGCTTTTTCCATGTTCTTATTGCTCATATTTAAAAAGGCAAAGGGAATAGCAGCTGAAATTTTATTAAAAATGGATAGTTTAGTTACAGGTGGGGTGGGGGACACAGGGACCTACCTCATATTCAGGCCCAAAACCAGCACGAGCTGAAATGTCTCCAGATACAGACCAAAGGAAAGGGATTCCTCCACACAGAAGGATCACCTGTAAAAAGCCAACCCACAGCTTTATGGAACAGGCTAGCCCCGAAGTTTAGGAATCTCATGAAAAACAAAATCAAGCCTCTCTCATCCTCTGCCTTTGCACTACCGTAAGAGCACCTTAACAGGGAAGAAGAGATACAAATAAGAGAAAAAGAGCATCTTTCCTGTTAATAGCCATGAAGAGGGAATTTCAGCCGACGCCACTTCACACCTCACCCAGCAAGCTGCCCTTATCAGAATCCCCTCTTTGGTACAGCTATTAGGGAGTAAGAACCGTGCCTGCTAGTTCTTAAACTAGTGACATATTTGTGGCTTTTTTGTTTTTTTAAAGCAAACGAGGGTCCCATACTGCAGGCTAGGTCCAGGATCAGCAAAACTGCTGAAGACTACTGCACTAACCCATTGCCCTCCAGTTACAATGGCTGGAATCCAAAGTGGTGCTAAGTTACTCATTTGGTTAGCACAAGGCTCCCCCTCCTCTGTACATCCACTAAATCTGTTCTGGGGGTTCCCCTTACCTTTCAGAGCAGATTTGGGGAGAGCATGGGGCACATGCAGGTGGAGGAAGCTGAGCTGCGCAAGCACAAATCCTTGTGCTAATAGAACGAGGGAGCTGGATAGCACCCACCGAGCCAGAAAGTCAGTGTTGTGCAGGGGCTAGTGTGTGCTGAGCTAGGATATGAAAAATCTAGCTGCCAATGCCCACTCAGCTGAAGCGCTATCTGGTCAGTTAAAGTTCCATCCTGCTTACAGCTATCCTTGGGAAAGCCCTACGGTCTCCCTTCCTTAACTAATCTCATGGGATTTTGTGAAGCCGAAACACCACTCTGAGCTGCTTGGGAAAAGTCTGAAACACAAGCAAAAGTATGAGTCCCCTATGCCACATTGCTTTCCCCACTTCAAGAGATAGTTCGGTTAAAAGTATCCAGACAACTGAAATGATTGAGCCAAGTGGAAAGCACCCAGAAAAAAAATCCTAGTAGCTTAGTGTCTATTTTATTTGTATTTACTTGAATGCACCTGTTATCCTTGCCTTCAGGTCAAGAAGTACTCGTAGGGTAGCAGGCAATTAGAAAACAAAACCATCAAGATTATAATATAAGACTAAAATCAACAAAATGGAAAACTAGGGGGGGAGGGGTAGAGAGAGACAGAGAGAGAGAGGGAGGGAAGGAGACAGAACAGCAATTCACACTGAAAGCAAAAGGCAACTGCAATCTTATATATCTACTCAGAAGTAAATCCCACTGGATTCATTGTAGCTTACTCCCAGGTAAGTTTTTATAGGATCACAGCCTAAGAGGCCTTGGTAAATGGGTAAAAGTATTTACAAAATTTGGGCAATTTCCTCCCTTTCATGGCAAGCCATCATTTGCCATTATATGCAAATCAGTAAGCTATGGTTTGTGCTTGCCTTCCAAGTCAGATTATGATTATATATAGATAGATAGATATATGACAGCATTCAATTTTGTATGAGACTCTTTTCTGAAAGCAAAGCACAAACCAACGCTTGTCAATCTGAATATAAATGGCAGACAATTGTTTGCTGCAAAAGAGGAAGTGCAGTAGGAGAAGAAATCAGGGCTTACTCATGTGATGTTAAATCATGGTCCATGTAGCAGCAAACCATGGTTTGGTGTCACATCTAAACCAGCTGAGTGTCACAAAGTCTAACAGTTTCAGTCTGACCCCATTATTAAATAAGCAGCAAAATCATTACAGACAGCATGCATCATCTCCTGACAGAAGCATCTCTAGAAAAAGCATTGCACCCCCTAAATTCTATGTCACTGGCCGAACAGTGTTCTAGCACAAGGGAGGGCAGAAGGTAGATCTCTGGGTGATTTTCAGTGGATTCGTAAGGATCTATGACTCCCATTTGTTTAATAGCAACAAAATGACTGTCTCTGTCCTAATTGTGCTGCTGAAATAAAGGAAGCTTGTGGAGTGGGTGTGGCAGAGAGGTAACCATAAATTAAATTTTATGTAAAAAGACTGTGGGTTTCATTCAGCTCAAAACAAATTCCCAGGCTCATAATTCTTTAAATCTATCAGTATACCATTTACATGAGGCTCCAGTGATGGATTGTGGGGGTTCTAGTAAAAAAAGGAGGAACCCCACAAGTCTGAAGACTGTCCTAAGAAATTGAAATACCAGAAGATTCTTACATCCTGTCATAGGATTAGGCTTGATATTGTGCATTTTCTGATGCTTAAATGAAAATCTCATTCCCAATACATTTTGAAATACTATTTTACATTCTAACTAATAAAGAAAAACCACAGAACTTAGGAGGAAAAAGAGATACTTACTGTGCCCTCTATCTCTGAGTACAGCCCTGACCAAAAGCTGAAAGCACTTTTATCCAATTGATAAAGGCGAGATTTCTCAAATGTTTCTGAGTCCATGATTGGTCCTAATTCCAGTGGAACATGGGTGGTTGTCCTGTACACAGTCCTCTGAAATATTTTAAACATAGCAGTAAATACAAGTTACCATATACCTTCTAAAGCTCTGTTCTCAGGTGTCACAGGAAGCCCCTATTCTTTCTATCCAAGGATTGTTAGTGACAAAGTTTTCCAAGACTACAAAATGAAACAGGTGATATTGGGATCTCCTCCAAAGCCTGGGCATGCAACAACAAATCAATGGGCCTAAAGAACTAACCTTGTGGGCACTCTTAGCAATGTACGCAGGCAGGGTAGAAATTTTCATACAAGTAAATAAACAAACGCCTACAAAAATAGAAGGCAGAAGCTATGCCTAACAGCAAAATGTGACTTTTGCCAAGAGTAATAGAACATTGAGACATTTTAAAGCAGCTGGCAGAACTTCCTAGTTCTACTTGACTACTTGATGGCTCTTCAATGTTCTCCACATTTTCCTCTTCCCTATTCTTTGATTCAAGAGTGGGGGAGTGAGAAAGGAAACATGATATGAGAAATGTGTGGGTGTGGCTAAAGTATTGTCTGTCTCTGTAGCTTCAGAATTAATACCATTAATAAAATTTAAATAGGGAAAATCCCATACACTAAAACTTGCCCTAATTTCCACCACAGATTCATTGTGGTTTCTACAAATCTACATAGCCTTAAGCTACAATGGAGGGAATTTGCACAATTCAGTTATTTGAGGCAAACCTTACATCCCATATTTTGAGAAAAGTAAAAGTGTCCTTGGGTCTGATTTTACTGTAGTCTCTCAATGATCCTGTTGTTATAAACCAAGTTTCAGCAATGTACTGAGAAAATTCCTTAAAAATTTTGATACCAGCAGCAGCAATGAGCGAAGTCCAAGAAAGTTTTGCATACACACACCAATAAGGTCTACACACATAACAATCCCGTACATGTTTGCTTGGAAATCAATAGCACTATATCCAATGAGGCTTACTTCCTTGTAAGCATGCTCAGAAAGGTTGCCTGAATGAATTAGGTCTAACAGCAGCATGGTTGCTCTTATCAACCGCTTGCTATGGGTACTTTGGAAGATGCAAGTTTGTAGTCTTTGATCTACTAATTTATTTTAACACTAACACACAATTGCTGTACTAAATCAATCCAAGAACCCTGCTATTAGACAGCTTTTCAAAGTGGGGCACCTTGCTGAAGAAAACACAGAGGGGACAAAGAAGTAATAGTAAATAATCACATCCTCTTCAGCACCATATATGGAGAAAAGAAACAAAGGGCACAATAGGAGACCAACAGAAAGGGGAGGACTACTATGGCTCCAGCTGATAAGAGTCCAACAGCATGCAGAGGGCCACAGGTTCTCCACCACTGCTACAAAGAGAGGAGCTAGCAAACCAAAAGCTATCCTATACAGGAAAGACTACAGAAGAGTTAATAAAATCATTTATTGGCTTAGGAAGCATGCGCGGTATTAAAAGCCTTAGGTCAGCAGCAATGGATGGGCACCCCCTTCCCAGCTGCCAAAGCAGGGGTGGGGTTGACAGCTGTGAAGAAAAGGAGGAACAAAATTCTCAGGTCAGGAGGCTGTTATTTCACGCCCACAGATTTAACACCCAGCTTTTCCTCCCTGGGTGGAACTTAAGGTAGTGTCAACGTGGCTGCCTCCCCACCCAGGACTGCTTAACTTCAGCAAGGGGTGTGTGTGTGGCCTCAGGCAACGGGAGAGGCAGCCCTGCAACATATGACCCAGCCTTTCTCAACCTTGGGTGGCCCAGATGCTCCTGGACCACGACCTCCGCCATCCCTAAGCAAGCGGGACCAGAGGTCTGGGATGATGGGGGGGTTGGTAGTCCAACATCTGGGGATCTAAGGTTGAGAAAGGCGGGCCAGGAGATTGCCCCACCCTTGGCTTGACAGCAACCTCGGGTGCTGGAATCACCGGGAGGGGGGATTTCTGTCCTTCCTCCTCCTCCTCTTCCTCATCCAACGCGGCCAGCTACCAATTGCTGCAACTCAACGGGGCGGGGGGGACATGAAAAGGAAGGGAAAGGTTGCCTCCGACCTGCCGCCAGGCGAGCAGCGCCTCCCACAGGTAGACGGCCCACGAGAAGAGCAGCACCGAGCAGAAGATCCGGCTCTCCAGGGGGGTCTCGGCCCACAAATCGCCCAGCCGCTGCGCCGCCATGCTGGGCCCCCAAGTCCGCCGCTCGACAGCACGCCTGGTCCCTCCGCCAGCTTCCTCCTCGGATGACACCGGCACTCACTTCCGCCTGGGGCGCTTCCGGCAGCAGCAGCAGCAGGAGGAGGAGGGAAGGAACATCTTTCCTCTTCCACTCCTCCCCCCCCCCTCCATTCAGACAGCCGACCAATCGGATCTGCCGCCTCAGTTGCCGCTGAAACAATCTTGCGGTTCGCGACGGTTGTAGGCGGAATGTTCCGCGGGCGGCCGGGCGAAGGAGGATTAATGGAAATGGGTGAATAGTAAAAGCCTGAAAAGGATGCGGGTCTGAACGGAGCTCCTTTTCGTTGCGTCGCAGGCGAATGATGTCATGCGTGCCGCCATCCCCTCACATCCTCCAACCCCCGCTCCCCCCCCCCAAATTGTCAATCCCGAGTTGCTCCCCTTTCCATGTTCTGGTGGGATTCCTGAACTTTCTTTTTTTTTTTGCTTTTGCTTTTTTATATACTTTATTGGTTTTAAAAACTGTGTAACATAAGTAATCATCAGAAAATGAAAATAAAAATAAACATTCATTCCATAGTTGGTGCTTGTTGTATTTAACCATTTGTAGTTGGATTCAACATGACCTCCAGTCCCCCCCATTGTGGTTCCCAGATTACATTCTTTATCTGCACACTAAACTTTGTCTCCTCTAGGCTGTTTCAATTACATTAATTTTATAAGATTCTCCTATTCTACTCAGAAAGTAAATCCAGACCTGCCAACGGATTTATATTTTTGCAATGTTCTTTTAAATAAACTCTGTATACATCCCACACTCCCCTGAATTTTTCATCGGTAACATCTCGGAACCTTGCTGATAATCTGGCTAGTTCTGCATATTCTCGCAATTTGTTTTGCCAGTCTAATTTGGATGGGATAGTGTCTCCTTTCCAACCTTTTGCAGTTGAAATTCTGGCTGCTACTGTAGCATATATGAAAATTCTCCTGAATTTCTTTGAGATTTCATTACTGTTTATTCCTAGCTGAAAGGCTTCGGGCTTCTTGGGGAAAGAGCATTTAAACATTTTAAAAAATTTGTTATGGATCATCTCCCAAAATTCTCTGATCTTTTAGATGATAGGCTAAAACTCAAAATTTTTGAAGGAATCTGAAATCACCTGACATACTGGATGCAATATTTCCAATTGAATGAGACCTTCCAAAAAGATTTTTTAAAAACCAGTTTTTCCACAGTACCTTCGAGACTTGAAAAAGATTTGATTCAAATTAAATATAAACCACTCTCTAAAATGTATAGGCTACTCCTTGACTGGGAGGTCAAGGAGGAAGAAGTCAAATCTGTAATGGTGCAGTGGGTCAGGGACTTTGGCTACAACATCCAAATGGAATCATGGGAGAGGCTTTGGAGGGAAGATATAAAATTCACAGAATGCTATGATGTAAAGAGAACTGCATGAAAATGCCCTACAGGTGGTATTTAACACCTGTCAAACTGGCCAAAATGTTCAGATTTAGGCCATACACCTGTTGGAAATGCAGGGAGGCGGAAGGCACATTGATGCACATGTGGTGGGATTCCTAAGCTTTTAACAAGATATAAAGAGCAGGATAATGGGAAGGCCTACCCCAGACTCAGTTCTGCCTGTTCTCCAAAGACATATAACTCTGGAGAAAAGGCTGGAGCACTGAATTTTCCCAAAAAGGCTGTTTTTTAAGGAAACGGTATGGGCCACCCCCCCCAAAAAAACCTCATGCAACATTTAACCTGTTTTGGCTACTGCAGCACGACATCTCATTAGGATCTTAGAACTGTAGTGCTGGAAAGGAAGGAACCCTAGTCCCTAGTCCAGGGGTCAGCAAACTTTTTCTGCAGGGGGCCGGTCCACTGTCCCTAAGACCTTGTGGGGGGCTGGACTATACTTTGAAAAAAAAAAAAAAGAATGAATTCCTATGCCCCACAAATATCCCAAAGATGCATTTTAAATAAAAGCACACATTCTACTCATGTAAAAACATGCTGATTCGCGGGCCGGATTTAGAAGGCGATTGGGTGAGATCCGGCCCCCGGGCCTTAGTTTGCCTACCCACGATCTAGTCCAACCCCCTGCAACTGCAGGGGTATGCAGTTGTCCCAATACGGGGATCAAACCGGCTCCTTGGCATTTTCAACACCGCACTCTGACCAACTGAGCTGTGCAGGCTATATCAGTAACAGTAATAACACGCTAGCATTGTGGTGAAATGCTTTTGTGGACTAGAGGCAATCAGGTCTGGCTGGCAGGTGGGCAAGAGGGGCACATACCTGAGGGGGAATCTTCATCCGATGCACTGTAGTCCACAGCAGATAGGAATATATCTTATACCGAGCCACACCAAGGCTTCATCCAGCTCAGTATTCTCGGCACCAGCTGGCAGTGGCTCTTCAGGATTGCAGGCAGGGATCTCTACCCGCCCAACTGGAGATGCTGCGGACTAAGCCTGGGACCTTCCGCATGCGCAGGTCATAACAATGCAATTCTGCAACATCAGCTCAAAAATAAATCTCAGCAGTGAGTACCCCTTGGAAACCGGCCCGAGTAGAGACATGCATTGTAAATGTACTTGTCTTAAAAGACCTCTTGTTTTTGCCAAACAGCAGACTTAAGACACCTGTCTGGAACAAAGGTGCTGAGACAGAGGAAACCAACCGTTGCCTTCCAGATATTGCTGAACTACATCCTTAACCATTGGCATGCTTGCTGTGGCTAATGGGAGCCATAGTCCAAGAACAACTGGATGGCACCACATTGACTAGTCCTGGTCTGAGGTTTCAAGGCGTTTGTTCTGGAATTTGTCTTCTTCCTTCCTGGCCTTGCTAAAAGCCCAAAGACAACTCCCATTGGTCCCAGCCAGCTACAGGTTGGCACAAACCAACCTACAAAGACCACTAATGGATGCTGGGAAGAAAAAGGGGAAAGACACTCTGTACAACCATGGCTTTGTTAGGTTCTGATGGCAGAAGACATGGAAAAGACACATCCATCGCGCAGACAGAACTTACCAGAGCCTACTTTTAAGACACCTTGCATATAACATATAACAATGAAATAACTTTTAAGAAAGTACAATAAAATTCATTTTAGATGTATAAATTTCAGAGCTGGTTTCCTCAAAAAATCACAAACAAGTCACAATACTATGCTTGCTCCGTATAATGTGTACAAGAGGCTCAGGTGCTCCCCCAGGCAAAGCTATTACAGCTCAAAGTTTGCATCAGTGAGCATTGGAGCCTGTTCCTTTTATTTTTGGTGTTTCTTGGTGTTGCTGTACAGAGTGTACATTTGCAAACTGCAGGTGTTCCCAGGGAGGAAACTCCCTGCCCATAAATAAACAATAAGTCCCCAATATGCTGCTTCATAGATAAGTGCTGAATTACAAAATATTAGGCAGAAAATCGTATGAGAGCAGGCATGAGGAAGCTTTGAACTTCAGGTGTTGTTGGATTATCATCAGCACCAGCCAGCCTGGGCAATGGACAAAGATGACCAGAGATGGGAGTTCAACATCGCAGGAACCACAGGGTCTCCACTCCTGTCTTGTTGTTTAGACGTTTAGTCGTGTCCGACTCTTTGTGACCCCATGGACCAGAGCACGCCAGGCACTCCTGTCTTCCACTGCCTCCTGCAGTTTGGTCAAACTCATGTTGGTGCATAGCTGTCAACCTTCCCTTTTTTTGCGGGAAATTCCCTTATTCCAGCGCCATTTCCCGCTGCTTCCCACTGCTATCCTGGATTGTTAGATATCCCGTAGACTGTCCCCGGGATTGGTGAGGCTGCTGATCCCTTATTTTCAAATCTGAAAGTTGACAGCTGTGTTGGTAGCTTTGAGAACACTGCCCAACCATCTCGTTCTCTGTCATCCCCTTCTCCTTGTGCCCTCAATCTTTCCCAACATCAGGGTCTTTTCCAGGGAGTCTTCTCTTCTCATGAGGTGGCCAAAGTACTGGAGCCTCATCTTCAGGATCTGTCCTTCCAGTGAGCACTCAGGGCTGATTTGCTTCAGAATGGAGAGGTTTGATCTTCTTGCAGTCCATGGGACTCTCAAGAGTCTCCTCCAGCACCATAATTCAAAAGCATCAATTCTTCAGCGATCAGCCTTCTTTATGGTCCAGCTCTCACTTTCATTCACCACTACTGGGAAAACCATAGCTTGAACTCCTGTCTTAGAGGAATCCAATTTGGATACAGGCAGAAAGTTATTTGGCAGATCAGGTAAGACTTCTACACAAAAAACCCAAGTTTTAGTCTTGTTACCTTCTGATATAGGCAATAGACCTTGGGGAAGCCCACTGTTACAGCCGTGTCAAACCTTGAATTATGTGTTAGGACACATTTCGGCAATAAACTTTGATCATATTAACAAAAGAGGGAGAGAAGAGACAATGCATTCTTAGTCCATGAATACATTTACACGCAAAATGTTTCAATTGTGAAAAGCAGAGGTTTCCAAACTTTTCATGCTAGTTAAACACTTTTTAGACATGCGTCATTTCGGGACACAGCAATTCAGTTTTACTAGCAAACCGGAGAGTAAACTAACCCCTTTCTAGCCAAGAGGAGCACAGGGAGTGTTCATGTGATACACCTACACACTGAAGCCGACAAACTAATGTGTCACGACACACAGTCTGGAAAGCTCTGGGGTACAGCATTGCATAAATTCTTTAATTGGGCTTTGCTTTTTTATGTGATAGTGCTGGTTATTATTCAGCAGCTGTATAATTTTTAGTGTTGTTTTATTCTGCAGAGCAAATAATTGTTAATTCGTTTGAAAGGAAGTTTAACAATGCTCTTGGTGTCTTTATCTTTACAGGCTTTAAACTTTATTCTAAGGAGTTTTTAAGGGTTTTTTAGTTTTACCATTGCTTTAAAAAACTGCTTATCACCTGAAATGAGATAGCAGCATTAGTCTTCAGAAGGTTCCTGCCATCATAGACTGGCTCCACCCTGGTAATCATCATGTAGACACTTTAAATAAGATATTTTGGACTGGTGGATACCTGAGCTCAGTCACTGCACTACACAAGTTGCTAACAGAGGCTACTGTGATTAGATTTCTGTACCCAGACAGAAGCAAACCATTCACAAGTTATTCTCAGCTCCATTAAAGGTAAAGGTACCCCTGCCCGTACGGGCCAGTTGTGTCTGACTCTAGGGTTGTGCGCCCATCTCACTTAAGAGGCTGGGGGCCAGTGCTGTCGGGAGACACTTCCGGGTCACGTGGCCAGCATGACGAAGCTGCTCTGGCGAGCCAGCACCAGCGCAGCACACGGGAATGCCGTTTACCTTCCCGCTAGAAAGTAGTACCTATTTATCTACTTGCACTTAAGAGTGCTTTCGAACTGCTAGGTGGGCAGGAGCTGGGACCGAAAGACAGGAGCTCACCCCGCCACAGGGATTCGAACCGCCGACCATACGATCGGCAAGCCCTAGGCACTGAGGTTTTACCCACAGCGCCACCTGCGTCCCATTATGGGCTGCCAAACTTTTGACTACAGCCCAGGAAAATTCAATTATTCCACATGCCATAGGTTTAGCTAAGTGTTGAGATACAAGAATCCTGCCATGAAAATCTTCCCTACAATTGCCCCTCAGACCCAGAGTATTGCATAAATGAAAGGTAACCTGGATGTTAAACAGTCTGAACCCACTAGAAGTATTGATATGGAGAGATTAAAAAACGTAAGGGCCCTGCTATATCAGCCCATAGGCTTGTAGAGGCCACAAGCAGAACTGCCTTCTGTTCATAGAATTGTAGAGTTGGAAGGGACAGTGAGGATAATTGAATCCAACCCCCTGTAATGCAGGAAATGCTGCTGTCCCATTACAAGGATTGAACCTGAAACCTTGGTGTTATCAGCACCATGCTCTACTCAACTGAGCTATCCAGGCTGATGTTCTACTGTGGTTCTCCAGCAACTGATCTTAAGGGCCATAATCCAGGAGGTAGCAGATAGCTATCACAACTAGTAACCTTATCATTCATGAACCATTTCTCTTTAGAAGCCATCTTGGTTGTTGGCGATCACACATTGCGGAAGCAAATTCTACAGTTTTTAACTATGTGCTGTGCTAAAAGTCTAAAAGTTCCTATGTTGTAATGGTTGAAAGACAGACACCTGTCCAAGACAAAACTATCATGGGCTCTTCTCAAAACAAAACAAATTCCTTCCAGTAGCACCTTAAAGACCAACTAAGTCAGTTCTTGGTATGAGCTTTCGTGTGCATGCACACTTCTTCAGATACACTGAAACAGAAGTTTCCAGACCCTTCTATATAGTGAGAAGGTGGGGAGGGGTATTACTCAGTGGGAATGGGTGATTGGCAGATAGCTGTGATGAGCCTGTTGACGGCTCTTAACGACTGCAACACCTCTCAACCCACTGGAGAACAACAACCACCCTCCCAACAGAACACTGACCACCAACTACCACCGAAAAAGTGTTACACAAAAAGGGACTCCACATGGACCCCTCCTGATGGACGCAATACTACACTGGACTTGTACATTGACTGCTTCCGCCACAGAATCCAAACAGATGTGACCAGAAAACACCATCGCTTACAACAAAATCTAAACCATGCTGAAAGGAGAGCCATAGATAATCTCAGAAACAACCCAGACATTATAATTAAAGAAGCGGACAAAGGTGGAGCTGTCGTCATCATGAACAAAACTGACTACATTCAGGAGGCTCACAGACAACTTTCCAATACCGCCTTTTACATAAAATTGGACTCAGACCCCACACAAGAATACAAAAAAGAACTGAACAAGATTGTTAAGGAGCTACCCCCACACATCCAAGAACAGATCCTCACTAACACACCTACAAAACCTCGACCAGGAACTTTCTATCTTCTACCTAAAATACACAAACCAGGAAATCCAGGACGCCCCATCATTTCAGGTATTGGCACTATTACAGTGGGTGTCTCCGGTTATATGGACTCTGTTCTGAAACCATATGCCATCAGTGCTCCCAGCTATGTACGTGACACCACAGATTTTCTGAGGAAAATACAATCTTTAAATAATCTTCCCAACAATACTATACTAGCTACTATGGATGTGGAATCTCTGTATACCAACATCCCACACAACGATGGTTTACAAGCTATAAGGAACACCATTTCAGATAAAACCACAGCGGACTTTGCCACCAAACTCTGCCAATTTGTCCTTACCCACAACAACTTCAAATTCGGTGATGACCTGTTCCTTCAGATCAGCGGCACAGCAATGGGCACCCGCATGGCCCCACAGTATGCCAACATCTTCATGGCAGATTTAGAACAACGTTTCCTAAACTCCTACCCACTCAAACCTCTCTTGTACCTGCGATACATTGACGATATTTTTATCATCTGGACACATGGTCAACAGACCCTGGACACCTTCCACCAGAAATTCAATGATTTTCACCCCACAATCAACCTAACAATGAATCAATCTATGCAAGAAATACATTTTTTGGACACTACTATAAAAATACAGGATGGGCACATAGACACCACCTTATACCGTAAACCAACTGACCGACAAACATATCTACATGCCTCTAGCTACCATCCCAAACATACCAAACAGTCTATTGTATATAGCCAGGCACTACGTTACAGCCGCATCTGTTCCAATTCTACAGACAGAGACTCTCACCTAAGAGATCTACAGCAAACCTTTTTAGAACTAAAATACCCAACAGATGAAGTTAGACAACAGATCAACAGAGCCAGACTGATACCCAGAGAGAACTTGCTGCAAGACAGACCCAAAAAAGAAAATAACAGAACACCTCTAGTCATCACATACAGCTCCCAAGTTAAAACAGTACAACGCATCATCAGAGATCTACAACCTCTCCTGGACAATGACAGTTCTCTTTCTCAAGCTCTGGGAGGAAGACCTTTCATTGCCTACAGACAGCCACCCAGTCTTAAACAACTCCTAACCCACAATAATACTACAACCAGACCTAACACGGTCACTGGCACCAGAGCCTGCAATAAACCCAGATGCCAACTTTGCTGCCACATACACCCGGACAACACCATTACTGGCCCCAACAACATCACACATACCATCTCGGGACTATTTAATTGCTCATCGTCTAACATTGTGTATGCCATAAAATGCCAACAGTGTCCTTCAGCTCTCTATATTGGACAAACAGGCCAGACCTTACGCCAAAGAATAAACGGACATAAATCGGACATCAGGAATCACAAGACAGAGAAACCAGTAGGAGAACATTTCAATCTCCCAGGACATTCTATACAAGATCTCAAAGTAGCTGTTTTACTACAAAGGAATTTCAGAAATAGACTGGAAAGAGAAGCTGCTGAATTACAACTTATCACCAAACTCAAAACCATGGAAAAACCTGGTCTGAACAAAGACCTTGGATTCTTATCTCATTATACATGACAAAGCCATTTTTCACCTTTTCACCCCTTGCTTTTTCCTGTAAGACCTATTGCAGTCGTTAAGAGCCGTCAACAGGCTCATCACAGCTATCTGCCAATCACCCATTCCCACCACCCTTCTGAGTAATACCCCTCCCCACCTTCTCACTATATAGAAGGGTCTGGAAACTTCTGTTTCAGTGTATCTGAAGAAGTGTGCATGCACACGAAAGCTCATACCAAGAACTGACTTAGTTGGTCTTTAAGGTGCTACTGGAAGGAATTTGTTTTGCTTTGACTATGGCAGACCAACACGGCTACCTATCTGTAAATGGGCTCTTCTGTTAGGAGCAGCAGGTAGAATGAAGCAAAGCCAATACCATGTTGCTACAAGGGAGCGTTTCATTTAGGATTGGCATGGGTACTATAGTGCCAGGATACTTTCTGCATCTTTTAATGTTTATTTTGTTAGTACTTTTTTGGGGGGGGGGGGGTTTGACAAAAAAGTTGGTTTTGCTGGACCGGTTACAGTTGGTTAGGTAGAGTGAGGGACAGGGTTGGAATATTGGTTGGAGAGATCAGGAGATAGGTAGGGAGATAGGATACGAGACAGGTTGAGGTATAAAAGAGTGAACGAGAGAAAGAGTTGGTTCTGGGGAAAAACAACTTCCGCTCTGAGAGTACAGTGAAGGACAGAGTATGGTGTCCCGTAGGAGGAACAGACCAGAATTTTACTGGGAGACAGAGGTTGAGCCAGGAGAAGTAGGAGTCCCAAGGAACAGCCTACTTGGGACTCAAATCTAGTCTGGAGGGGATTCTTCTAAGGAAAAGAACAAACTCCCAAACCCAGTGAAGGGAGGGGGTGTGGAGAGCCCTTTGCTTTGTTAGTTAAAATACCTCAGGAGCAGGATTGTTAAAGGGGGTGGATAACTGAAAGGAAGTATCACCGTAGAAAGAAACCAAACCTATAACTCGAAAACAACAGAGAAACCATTAAAGTGAAATCAAACTGTATTCCTGAAGTAACCAAAGTTTAATCCATTTGTGTTAAATACTATCGTGCCTTAAATTTTTATTTAATTTTAAGAAAACCTGCCTGAGACTCCAATTTACTAGTTATCTCCTCACAAAGGTTCCCCGCAGGATACTCTGGGCTAGAATTACAAGAGGAAAGGAAAAGAAACCTTCGGGTAAAGGGTTGCTCAGTGAGGTGGGGGCAATTTATCTGAGTGAGAGAGGGCCCAACGGCATGAGAGGAAAAAGTGCCGTCGCGCCTGTTGCCAGTCGTCACAGGGAGGGAATCTGGTGTGCTTCTTCAAGGTAGCCTTTTCTTCACCATCAGTACACATCCTCACACTAGATTTTGTACCCCAATAGACACTACCACAACTGCATCTCCAAAGAACATAGATGTTTATAAATTGCCACAAGATCTGGGTATCCAACTAAATCACTGCAGACACTGAATGACTTCTGCAAGCACAACATAATTTGCTCCTACCATGCCTGAAGGAAACCCCCCAGGGCAGATATGGTGTGGTGAAGGGTATGGCAGAGTCCAGCTCCAAGCATGCAATGATTTAGTCAGATGCAACGCCTCTTCTAGAGTTATCACAATGTACCGTATTTTTCGCCCTATAGGGCACACCTAGTTTTTTTGGGGGGTGGGAAATAAAGAAAAAAAAGAATTATTTCCCCCCCAGGCACAGGGCTGGGGTGGGGGAAGCCCGAGCTTCCCCCGACCCCAGCCCCCAGAACAGGCTGCTATCTGCAAGCCTTGGGAGCCCGGCAGGAACTCCCGTGGGCTCCCCAGGATTGTGGATATCGGAGCGCGCCCCAGGCTTCAGGGTGCAGGCTGCTATCCGCAAGCCTGGCGGGAACTCCCACGGGCTTCCAAGGCTTGCGGATAGCTTCCTGAAGCCTGGAGACCGAGAGGGGTCGGTGCGCACCGATCCCTCTCGCTCTCCAGGCTTCAGCGAAAGCCTGCATTCGCCCCATAGGACGCCCACACATTTCCCCTTCATTTTTGGAGGGGAAAAATTGGGTCCTATAGGGCGAAAAATACGGTAAATTGCACTCTCTGCAGTCTGTCAATCAGCTGTTGGCAGATTGAGGTGGCTTTGGCAGGAGGGGTTGGGCTGCGTTCATTTATTTAGGTTATGTCCCATTCTACTACTACTACTACTAATAATAATTTATACCCTGCCCATCTGGCTGGGTTTCCCCAGCCATTCTTCCTCCAATGTGGAGTAGAGGATAGCTTATAACAATTCATAATATACCATATTCACAGTAAAATAACTCAAGCTCAATTCCAATGCATCTCAGGGTAGTAAAGGGTTGTATGCTGTGGTAGACAGGCACCAAAGTTTACTTTCCTACATCAGTTTTTGTTTGAAAAAGATATTGGACATCCTCCCCAACACCACCTCAACCAATGTCAATGTACTGGCATACAAAACAAACCCTTGTGGAAGGAGAAAAAGAAACAGATTTTTAAAGGGATTTTTTTGTCCATCTTTTTAATTTTAAAAAAAGTAAACCAGTTGTTCACTTAAAACTGCATCACTGGACACCATTTGGTTGATTAGGAGAAGAAAATAAGCACTCCCTAAATTAAAATTCAGTTGGTTTTCTTGGAATTTTCTTTTTGTCCCAAGTGGTCCTTGGGTACATGTAGTAATAATAATAATAATAATAATAATAATAATAATAATAATTTTTTATTTATACCCCGCCCCATCTGGCTGGGCCTCCCCAGCCACTCTGGGCGGCTTACATAAAAACCAAAAATACAGTAAAATATCACACGTTAAAAACTTCCCTGAACAGGGCTGCCTTAAGATGTCTTCTGAATGTCAGGTAGTTGTTTATCACTTTGACATCTGCTGGAAGGGCGTTCCACAGGGCGGGCACCACTACCGAGAAGGCCCTCTGCCTGGTTCCCTGTAGCCTTGCTTCTCGCAATGAGGGAACCGCCAGAAGGCCCTCGGCGCTGGACCTCAGCGTCCGGGCAGAATGATGGGGGTGGAGATGCTCCTTCAGGTATATTGGGCCGAGGCCGTTTAGGGCTTTAAAGGTCAGCACCAACACTTTGAATTGTGCTCGGAAACATACTGGGAGCCAATGTAGGTCTTTCAAGACCGGTGTTATATGGTCTCGGCGGCCGCTCCCAGTCACCAGTCTAGCTGCCGCATTCTGGATTAGTTGTAGTTTCCGAGTCACCTTCAAAGGTAGCCCCACGTAGAGTGCATTGCAGTAGTCCAAGCGGGAGATAACCAGAGCATGCACCACTCTGGCGAGACAGTCCGCAGGCAGATAGAAAAATTAACAATGCCCTGCTGGAAGGATATGAAATTTGATACAGTCGAGCAGAACATTTCGTACTGTGAAACTCAGTGATTATAGTGCCCTGTACACAGTGGCTCACAGGCTCTGGTGATCAGCTGATCACCAGAGCTTGCAAAGGGGCTTGCGCAGAGCTCTGTACGCATTTTTACCTGCCCTATACCTGATGACATATGTCAGGGATAGGGCAGGTAGGTGTGTTTTAGCCAAAATGCCATGGTTGGCTAAATGGGGAGGTCTGGCTTGATCAGGCCCACAGAGCAGAGGTTCCCCACTGTTATGTTGTAGGTCTACCTCTTTATAAAATTTGCAACAAAAACCGGTGCAGGAGAGCAAATTGCATCCCAATGCCTAGACGAATGCATGTACACAGCATGATAATCAAGCAATTTCTGCTAAAATTTAGCCCCACCATCACTATTCTTAGACCAGGATTCAGCCCTACAGCGTAAGAACAGGTGAATGTGAGCCTGAGTTAGGTAGAGTGCATTTATCTGCCACATGCACAACTACGAGTTCCCATCATCATAGATTAGGGCAGGGATGGCTAACCTGGGGTCTTCCAGATGTTGCTGTACTTCTACTAGCCCTTGTCATAGCCTATCTTCAGATATGATGGAAACTGCAGTCCAGCAAGTCAAGAGTTTAGCCGTTCCTGGGTTTGGGAAACAACTCTGAATTCATATACAGTGGTACCTCGGGTTACATACGCTTCAGGTTACATACGCTTCAGGTTACAGACTCCGCTAACCCAGAAATAGTACCTCAGGTTAAGAACTTTGCTTCAGGATGAGAACAGAAATTGTGCTCCGCTGGCGTGGCAGCAGCAGGAGGCCCCATTAGCTAAAGTGGTGCTTCAGGTTAAGAACAGACCTCCAGAACGAATTAAGTTCTTAACCCAAGGTACCACTGTAGTGGATTCTGACGCCCAGCATCATGTTTTCTTTTTTGGGTGGGGTAGGGTGGAAGACACCATCTTCACCTTACAGAGCAAGGCTAGGGAACCTGTGGCCCTCCAAAAGCTGGGACTCCAAACTCCCATCAGCTCTGATCATAGGTCATGCAGCTGGGGTCAATGTGGGAGTCCCAAAACATCTGAAAGATCACAAGCTCCCCCAATAGAGAGCCACCTTCAAGGCTTATAAAAATTCCAAACCAATCTATACCAATTCTAGTAACTGCACTTAACATATTCACTCCAAAGGTAGATTCTAGGACACATTACATCAGAGCAATAAATCTATCTTGCATCCTATACATTTTTTACATCCAAGATAACTCACTTTCTTTTAAAAAAAAGTTAAGAATTCCTGAGTGAACTGTAGCTAGCGCTGCTAGTTCAAATTAATCGGACCTATTTAGTTCTAAGACGTCACAACATGCAAGGATGTGACAGATCTTCAGCATCGCTTGCTAAAAGCAGGACTTCTGTAGGTGTGCAAGGTAAAAGAACCAAAAGAATGCCAAAATGCCTAAACAGCAGTATAAAAATTTATTACAATTAAATTGGTATCATTTTGGGTACTGGAAAGTGATTCTAAGTGAAAAACTGAAGACAATGCATGGATTTTGGCAAGTTACTACAGACAGGAATATAAGGTAAGGCAAGAAGGATTTTTAAAATGACAGCTAAAGACAGACCCTTAAAGAAACAAATAAAAGCTGTTTCAGAAGTTGGTCACATGTCGAAGAATCATGACATTTAAGAGGACCACTGGAGAATACTAGAAGCTGTAAAGCCTGATTTAGCTAATCTACACTTTCATGAAACTTGTTTGCTAGCCATTCTTTTTCAGTCCAGAAAATATCTGTCCGATTTAGACATTTAGAAAAATGTTTATACCAAGTGACAAAATGTTAGGAAGTCAGAAAAATGTATGCCAGACACACAAGTTTTGAAAGAAGAAAAGTATCAAATGCTGCAACTTATTAATATTCACTGTAGCAGAAACCTTACAAAGTAAAATAAATGCTGGTCATCTCAAAGTCCCTGAAATATTTAGGCCCATTTTTCTTTCTTTGTAGTATAGATTATCAGCATTAATGCTGACTAGAATGGAAAGAATTGCCCTGGAGTAGCAAGAATTTTCTCTGAGTGGAAGAGTTGATGCAGCCAATTGCATTTGTTAAGAAACAGGTTTTTAAGGTGGTCATGAAGCCTTTGATGGAACTGGCACTGACTGCTTATTGTGGCCTCTGAATTCTCCTCTCTGAATCAGGCAGATACAGCATACCTCACTTACTCCCGTTAGAATTCAGGTACCTTGTGGACCGAAGCATGAAGGAGCTCTCCCAATCTTACATAGTAGAGCAAAAGAGATGGAGCTGCATCTATGATTTTGGAAACCTAGGGTGGGATTCAACTAAGTTGTGTGCATGGAATGAAGTCCCTTCATGCAATGAGCCTTCCCCCCCCCCCCCCCGCCCATATGCACTCCTCTGGAGGGTTGGCGAACCCCTAGAACAGGTTTGAGTATGTGAACTACGCCTGTCTAGCAGTTTTCATGACCTGAATATGCACCCTAGAGTGTGCCGCAGAATACTCAACTGCACATGGCTTGGGGTGGAAGCTGCAGGGCCCTACAGTCAATGTTTTTATAAATATAAATCAAAGCACACAGAGTTCATAGTGAAGATTTTTCATACGCCAATTTATCCTAGAATATAACTTCTTCAAGAAGAGAGTAAGTGACCCAGAAACTTTATTGGCTAAACTTTAACTCCCGCCAAAATGTATGTTAAAGGAAGCAGCAATTAAGGATTGATAAGAAATCCCCTCCTTCCACAATGCGATGGGTGCCTGAGGGGGTTACCTATTTGACTGTCACTGTTGGAAGCAGCTGCAATTTTCCTTAGCCGAGCGGCTAATAGGGAAAGGACAATACACCTCTCACTCCTGCCTCCTCTGCAGTATGGCCGTCTTTCCTTACAGGGAGAGCTGGTGCTTCATTTACTCAATTGTGCAATCCTTCCACTCACTTGTGCTTACAGCAGAAAGGTCCTTTATTATTTGTTAAGCAGAGGTTGATGGCCATCTGCTATGATCTAGTAGAGATTCCTGCATTGCACGGGGGTTGGACTAGATGACCCTCAAGGTCCCTTCCAACAATCCTATGGTACTATGGGAAGAGGGCACAGGTTGAAAAGTCCCACTGCACAAGCGGACGTTGTTTCCTGCTCATACTCCCACTTAGTGCTACGTTGAATCCTACCCTATATTTAACACAGTATTTTTAGTTTTCTGCTTTATGGTCTATGGCAGGCATAGACAAACTCGGCCCTCCAAATGTTTTTGGGACTACAATTCCCATCGTCCCTGACAACTGGTCCTGTTAGCTAGGGATCATGGGAGTTGTAGTCCCAAAACATCTGGTGGGCTTAGTTTGCCTATGCCTGATCTATGGTTAAGCTGAAAATAGAGACAGCTTTGAAATCAAAAGGCCAAATACTGGCAATAAGTTGCGTAAGATGCCCCTGAAGGTATTTAACTTATTTCATAAGATTTATAACGCTATTAATACTGTTAAACCTAGAAAGCCTTAATTATTGGAAATTCCTAGCAGCTTATTGTAAGCTGCTCACCACATAAAGTTTAGCAAAACAAATGCATAGAACACAGATAAATTTGGCAATCCTAAGATTACAAAGGAACAGCGTTAGAAATTGTTGCAATGGGTCATTGTGTTCCTTACTGATTCCTATGAAACCCTGAAACAGAGAAGTCAACTTGGTATGCAAAAGCAGAAACGCTTCACAAATAAGAATGCTGACACAATGAGCTTGGAACCTCAGAGAAACTGTTAAGCTTGCTTCTTCCTTGTTTAATATGCCAAAGTGGTCATGAGCCAAAAAGAAGTGTTTTTGTTGTTTAGCAACTGACATGAGGACATAAATCTGAGATCAGGTTAGCATTAATAAAGGGCTGTACTTTTAAAACTTCTTCATAGTCAGTTACACTACTGATTATCATACAAGATGGAGATAAGGAACAGCTGCCTCGAGGCCCCAATTGCGAACTTGTCAGGGTATGTGGCTTGGCCATGTTTGAGAATCTGGTCTGATCTTGCAAATCCACTCATGTTCTTGTAACATGTTAGTTAACTAACTGGCATCGATATGACATTTTGTTGCACAACATGCAGTGCGGTCAGTTCATAATCAGTGAGAAAATTATTCCAACTTATGCTTATACCCACAGTGTTTAACATAGCTGCTATCACACAAGCTGGGCAGAGGACATTTGTCCAGAAGATTCAAAAAATTAAAAGCAAAAAATTAAAATTAAATTAGAAGCAATTGGGAAAGAGATATTAATAGTTACCAGTGTCCCTTTATATAATCAATGATGCAACTGCAACATTCCAAAAAAGGAGAAAGCATCATCCAAAGGAAAGGGAAGTGGAAAAATAATGGATGCCTCAGTTGCTCAAGAGAATATTAGCTGTACATAATAATAAATTTTTTTAACAACTGAGAATCATTTTATCCTTCCAACAAACAGCACTAATGGGAAATAGCACACAATTTTCTGTATGCAACTGTTATATGAAAACTGTTACTGAATATAATGGTGGCCAACAATACTTACTATATAGTAAGAATTTAGAAACGTATACAGAAGATAACACAGCATAACTTTTCTTATAAAGCATCCTTTATGCCTTACTGATCAACTGGTTATGTGCTCTTAGCTCCTTGGAAAGGGGGGCGAGGAGGAGAAGGAGACATCAGAATACACTTTTAAGATTATACTACTAGACACAAGAAATGAAGAATCAAATGCGCTCTGTGTTTTGTTATGTTTTAACACCAAAAACTGATAGCCACAAAAATGGTGGGATAATTAGGCATATTAGCTTTCCCAAAAATATATCTAAATGAAAGTTTATTACAATGTTCTTTCCACCTACATTTGGTCTTTTTCCATATATTTTTTTTAAAAATATTCATATAATGGGAAATTTCTTATTTGTTTAAAGGAGCATCATGTCTTTACCTAGTTGCTCATTTCCTTCTTGACATACCTTATAAAATTTTACATCAATTCTTATTAAGAGTTTCCCCATTTCCTGTTCAACAGGCTACCCTGACATTTCCACCCCCAGTCAGACATAAAACACACTGCCACATTCAGGTAATGTGTCAGGATTCAAAATTACTACATGCAACACTCAGTTTAAAATTTGTCTTAAGCTATGGGCATCTGGCTGTACAGTCAACCAAAATGGGTGAAAAAAATTCATTTTTATTGAAACTCATAACTCAAAAAATATAAGATGCTGTAGTGTACAATATGTTACACAAAGCACCCTGAGGTGCACATTCAAGTCAAGTAAGAAGTTCCATCCTCCCTCCCTCCCCCCTCCCTCCCCCGCTTGGTACCCTAAGTATTTGTTCCATATACAATCATGCACATTTACTCTGCAAGAGGAAGCCCCCAGCTCCATATTCTGTTAATTAGCACCAAAATATCTGTTCTCTTAATTTAACAGGGGAGCTATATTAACTCAGCCAATACTGTAGACAGATGTCATACATTCATGGAATTGAACAGCCTAATCTAACTTCAACACCATGTGCACTGAACCAATTAGCATCCCCGCCCCCCCCAGAAGTGGAAGAAGTCTCCCCTCCTTCTCTATTTTTAAATTAAACACAACAATTTATGAACTTTCCACACAAAGGTGATCTGTTTTTTTTGTTGGGAAGAAGTCTATGAGAGGCGAGGATAACGTACGTCTTTCAATAACAACTACTGGTCGCAAATAATGAAGCTGTTTTAAGGCATTGTCCCCACACTTTGTTAACGCCTTGTCCAATATGGCCCTCAGGTTTTCCAGGGAAGGGATCGAGGGAGAGTCCGTGGATAAGAGAGGCTGCATTCCTCTCAGCTGCCCATGAGCTCTGGAGCCACTGTTTTTCTTGGACACAGCTGCTGCCGGGACCGTTTCATATGCAGTCTTGCCCTGTGTGTCATCCCTTTTGAAGTCTTTCTCTTTTTGTACCACCACACCCAATTCATATCGGCCAGCCGGCTCCCATTCATCCTCGGAGTCGTCATCGTCATCTCGTTCCTCACTTTCTTGGATGAATTTTAAAAAGGAAGACTCAAACCCCATTGGTTTGAAGGACTTTAAATCAAACGGCTTTGGGGCAGATTGCCTCTGTATCTTATCTTTTGTAGCAGAAAGGGGAGGAGGGTTTTTAATGTTCTGCTGTGCTGATGCACGCTGCCAGTCGTTTACATCTTTCTCCCTTTGTAGCTGTACACCTGACCTCACACAGTAGGAGGGATTTTCTCTTCCATCACTTCCAGGCAAGTTGTCTGTTTTATACCGAGGTGACTCCAATCGACTACATTCTACAAAACACCTGGTTTTTGGATTGTGGATATGTTTTAACGTGCCTGGATATAAAGAGACACCAGCCTCCTGAGCCTTGTCACTCCCACAAGAGCTACCGTTTTTACTGCTTTTATCATCATGATTGCAGTCCGAGTTTGGAACACGATGCCCTTCATTTTCACGCTGATATGCAGGGTGCACTGTAACTTCCTGCTTAGAGTCACTATTTAGCTCTTTATTTGAACCCTGGCTTTCTTCTAAGCAGGGGTCATTTATCATAGTACCACATTCAACACATAGTACAAGCTCCTCATACTGTTGTTCTATATAAATACTGGCCATCTGATGGGTACGCTTATAGTGTCTCACAATACTGCTTTCTAGTTTTACTACAGAGGGACACCCCCGAACCATGCAAGGATACTGTGTCTGATTGCAGTTGTCTCTGCACATTTGCAGGGCTTCCTCCCTTGTTCTGAAGTTATATAACTGCTTTCCTTTGCTTTTATTATTCTTCTCAGATTTGTCATGGATCCGTTTCTTCTTCTCACTCTCTTCATGCCCGAAGAACTTATCTTTCAAGCACCTTTGCTCCTGTCCATCTTTAAGGTGGGCCAGTTTTTCTTTGGCAGCTTCCGAGACCCCATCATAATCACTGTGTCGGAAGTATACATGTTGAGAATAGCGGCTGTAAGTTGTGAAAACTCGGTTGCAACCATTAAGGTCACAATGAATTTCAATCTCTTTATTTATTTCCTCTTCCTTAGCATGCTCTTCCATCAGGTGATGCTTCAGTTTGTGGAAGGAATAAAATGCAGCAGGACACTGAGGATGGTGACAAGGAAATCTCACGGACTCTGTTTCAGAAAGCACTTTGGAATCCTCTACATGGTCCAGGCCATGAAAGTCACTGCAATGCTTAGCAAGCGATTTAGAACACAAGAAGCGTTTGCTGCACGCCTTATGTTTGCAAACAAATATTTTTTTACATTTGGCAAGTTCCCTCTTTGTTCTCGCTTTGTCTTTCTCTAGGCAGAGCTGTTCTTTGTTATACTGATGCACTGTTCTGTAGTGCCGAATCAAACCTTTCTGATTAGTAAATGCAGAGTTGCAATTTTTATGAATACAATGGAACGGCTTGTGGTATTTATGCAAAATGTAGCACAAATTTCCTTTGGCAACTGTTCTTTTACTTCCCCTCCCCTCTCTTGCTTCTAGTCCTTTCCGGTGGCTTTCCAGAGCAGACAGTTTCGTCTGCTTGCCAGTTACACAACTTTCTGCTTCTTCGCTAGACTCCAGATCTGTTTCAGAACTAAGCTCATCTTTCTTTGGATGACACTGCTCTTCTTCAGCCAGATTAGCTTGGTCATCAAGTTCTTCCTCTGTATTGGCATAGAAATCAGACATTGAACCCATGGTATCATTCAGCATATCCTCAGCACTCTCATCCAGATCCTCAAAACTCTCATTACCAAGTAATTTCTGAGTTGCTGTCATATTGCCAAGTTTATGTTTGTTTCTATAATGGACTCGGAGATGTGTTTTTCTTGTAAATGATCTTTGGCAAATATGACATTTAAAAGGGGAATACCGATGTTGAAACATGTTCAACTGAAGCACCGTCTCCTTTGAATAATTGTGTTTTCTAACATAATGCGTCAACAACGCTTCCCTGGTCACAAATTCACATGTGCAACCTTGACGCTCACAGAAAAATGGCTTGGCTGCCAACTGGGTAAGGTATTGTTTTGGTAGTTTGCCTTGCTGCTCTTCAGGGAAGTAGTCTGAGGTAGATTCATCTTCAGAGTTTGGAGACTGTGACAACCTGGAAGAATTTCCAATATGACCACTGGAATTTTTTAAACTTAAATGCTTCAAGCCCAGGAGAAGTTCCAACATTGCATCTTCTGAACTGGACACTTTGGAAGCTTCAAAATAGGAAGTTTCTGGGGAAGAAGGATACAGTTCTTCATTTAAATAGCTTCTGCTATTAGTACTTGTATTACAATCTATAATGCCTGGAGAGTCTGTATTTCGACATGAATGATATATGAGCTCTGGACTAATATCTCCATCAGTATTATGACTGTCACTGTACTGAGTAGTATCTTTAGTTTTCAGACCTAGCTTCCTCCTAGGTTTGAAATGGTAAGGATGAGCCCTTCGAAGATGCTTTTGCATGCCCTTTGAATTTTTGTACGTTGATCCACAGTCTTCAAAGCCACAGGTAAATCTTTTCCCATCAAAATATACAGCCACATTTGAATACCGCTCTTTTAAATTAGATGGAAGGAAGACTTTCTCACGGGGTAAATCACTCCCAGGAGTTGCCTGGCCACAGTCCACTGCTTCAGTCAAAGGTGTCAACTGAGTCTCACTGGCTAGGGATGCAATATTGCTTCCTAAACTGCCATTACTTTTGCCATCCACCTCTCCATCAGATATAGCTTCTTGTTTAACTTGCTGGGTTTCCTCCGAATTTGTAGATTCTTGCTTAACCTGCTGGATTCCCTCTGAGTTTGTAGATCCCGAAGGCAAATTAAGATTCTCATGCAGATCAGAAGGACCTTTTTGTTCAAACACTTCCAAATCTGAAAGGCAAGTAAGACTGTCCCCAGAAACATTTTCCTCGTGCTTAATCTGCATCTCCTTTATTTCACCATTTGACATATGCATCGACAGGTGATTTGTAAACTCAGTTTTGGAATAGTAAAATTTTTTACAACCACTAAAGTTGCATGCGTAGGAAGCATCCCTAAAATGCTGGGCTTCATGGTGGTAAAGCTGCCCCAAGTCACTGAAAACAATGTTACAGCCACTGAGCTCACATTTATAACGCAGATCGTCATGCTGTTGCTTGTGATGGAGCAGCTCATTCACTGATCCAAACCTAGCATAGCAGCCCACCGACACACACATGTACGGCTGAGGGCCACTGTGCACTTGTTCATGCTCCTGTAGATGGAAAGCCGAAACAAAATGCCGCCTGCAGTATGCACACTTCTCACGCCTGTTTTTCATATCCAAGTAGTGCATTGCATTTTGATCATTGTTTTGGTGTTCTGCTTTCAAGTGAACACTTAAGTACTTGAATTGCTTAAACACTTTGGAGCAATCCGTGCCTGGGCATGGGTACAGGTCCCTGTCCTGCAAGTGGCAGTTTTCTAGCTTACTAAACGTGACAAAATCCTGTGTGTTGAGTCTGGGTTGTTCACACTGTGTTATTTTGAGTGGTTGGTTTTCTCCAAGGCCTACAGAAGCAATTCTGGCTAGACTGCTCTTTGCCAACCTCTCTTTCTTCAACAGCAACTTCTTCTTACTACGGTATTTTCTACTAGGAGGCATTTTTACATGTTCCATCACATGCGTCACAAAGACATCCTTCCTCTTGAACTTTTTTATACACACTGGGCATGTATAAATGCCATCTTCCATATGCATCTTAGAATGGTGAAGTATTCTGGCCTCTATACATTCCCTTTTGCAAATAACACAGAAAAATTTGTACTGAAGCCACCTCTGGTACCTTTCTGAGGATCCAATTGGCTTTTTAACTCTCACCCTCTCTTTAGGCTGATTTATTATATCTTGACCTTCAAAATTATTATCTTCGCAATCGCTTAGGAGACCATCCAACAGTTCGGTTTCATTGAACAACATCTCATTGCAACTCAGATCATCCTCTGACTCAGAAACTTCTTTTCCTAACAATTTGAGACAGTGTCGCTTCAGAGTTTTCCAGTCCCAAAATTCTGGATCAAATGGCCAATACGCCTTTAAAGCCAACAGTAGCTCACAACGGAGGGAGTTTGGAACTGCTGCATTTTCTTCATCCAATTTTTGATCTGGCTGCAAGTAGAGCTCTTCTAGTAGACTGTATCTTTCCTCGCTTGGCTCAAGTAAGTATTCGGTGAGCTGGCATGCTCTTCTTACTTCAAGGTCTTCCGGCAGAAGGCATGCAATTGTTTTGCATACAGAGGTCTTCATGTCATCATTTTCATTTGATCGGAGCTGTAAGGCTCTCACACATAACAAGACAGACACAATAAGGCCTGCTTCTTCTGCCTATAGGAAAGAAGAGAGCACAAGTCAGATGTTAATTTAGCCCCCAGGGACATCTCTTAAAGACAAAGGAAACACAACTGAAAAAACTGGACAAGATATATGGATAAGTTTTCATAGAACTCTAGAGTTGGAAGTGACAAGGGTCATCTGCCCAATGTGGGGCTTGAACCCACAAATCTGAGATAAGTCTCACGCTCTACCGACTGAGCTATCCCTCTCAATCCTGAAGCAATTACAGATTTGAGTAACCCGTGCCCCTCCAGATGTTGCTGGACTCCCATTCCCATTAACACCAGCAAGCATGGCCGATGGCCAGGGATAGTAAGAGTTGTAATTCAGAAACATTAGGATGGCCACAGGTTCCCCACGCCTGGATTAGAGGGATATATATAGATACATACTCTGGCATTTCTTATTTCAATCAACTTCAATGTTTTACCCCCAAAAACATACTTAAAGAAGGCACTTACTTAAAGAAGGCATTTACTTAAAGAAGGCACCAGTCATATTTGTTACTTAATTCTGCCATGAAGTTCACTGGTGCACATATTATCTTTACAACAACTCTGTAAGGTAGATCAGGCTAAGAAATAATGACTGACCCTAAGTCCCCAGTTAAGCTTAATGGATAAGTAGGGATTTGGAATTCAGTCTCTGTTGCCATCCTGATATTCTAACCACTCTACTACAGTAGGGATTCTTTTTACCGGCATGTTAGGCATTGCCAGAGTAGAATTTGCCAACTTGGCGGCCTGCAGATGCTTTAGATTAGACCATAGCTCTCATCAGCCCCATCCAGCTTCTTTTTGAGCAGTTTCAAGCATAAAAGACACTTTGTGGCAGCAAATACACACAATTTTGTGAAAGTCATTCCCATGTTTTTAGGAACTAAGTATACTTGGAATTCTGAAGCAGATTTATATATCTGTTTCAGATATATATACACAGTGGTACCTTGGAAGTCGAACACCTTGCAAGTTGAACATTTTGGCTCCCGAATGCAGTAAACCCAGAAGTGATTGTTCCAGTTTGCAAATGTTCTTTGGAACCTAACATCCGTCGCAACGTCCGTGGCTTCTGATCGGCTGCAGGAGCTTCCTGCAGCCGATTGGAAGCCGCGCCTTGGTTTCCGAACCATTTTGGAAGTCGAGCAGACTTCCGGAACAGATTCCATTTGACTTCCAAGGTATGACTGTATAGAGAGAGAGAATGAGTGTGTGTGTGTTTGAAAACCGCATCAAATCAAGATATCTACTTGTAGATTGTCTTCTGTTGCACAATGGCAAGTATTTTTCAACTTCTTTGCTTCCATACTATTCCTTATCACTTCCTATTTCCACTCAAAAGTTTTGCTGCTGAATTACTTCGTCTTTTTAGATAGAGGCGCTGAAGAAACATCAGTCGTACAGTAAAAAGAGCCAGTTACAGATAGGTAGCCGTGTTGGTCTGCCATAGTCAAAACAAAACAAATTCCTTCCAGTAGCACCTTAAAGACCAACTAAGTCAGTTCTTGGTATGAGCTTTCGTGTGCATGCACACTTTGGTATCTGAAGAAGTGTGCATGCACACGAAAGCTCATACCAAGAACTGACTTAGTTGGTCTTTAAGGTGCTACTGGAAGTAAAAAGAGCAACATCAATACAGCAATAGAGTAAAAGCAGAGTTGAATCTACTGTGTGCCAATGTCCTCTAAGGACTAGAATATGAAGCCTTGGAAGATAGGAAATTCCACTATGCAAGTACTCCTTATCTAAAACAGAAAATAGGCAGCCTGAACCAGCAGGAACTCCAACAGGAAGAAGACATAAAGGGCAAGAAATGTACTTGGCTGAAAAAAGTGAAAGGGAAGAAAAGTGCAAGTTAAAAGACCAGAGATCCAGTCTGACTTGCTGCTGTGAAGTTCAGGTGTTCAACTTGTCATGTGCTCAGCCATCAGAATGACACAAGGCAGCCATCAATTATGTCTTTCCAGGGTAGCCAACAACAGGATGCACCCAAAAGCTACTGAATTTTTGTTATCTGCTGAAAGTACATAGGTTAATTCTGTGATAAACTGCTTCCCAAACAGGCACTTACTTCAGCTTGTATGACTCTAATTAGGAAGAACAAGTGTTGCAATGTCCTAGCGATGATGCCAAACTGCCGGCAGCGCTCCAGAAAGGAATCTAAAGATGGGTCAATTCTTTTTTGTAGTTTGCTCCAAAATAAAGTCAGTTCCCTACGGAGAAAGTTTAGGACAAATGCTTAGTTAGAGATCCAGTAGTCAAGCTTAACAATGGTTTAAACATGAACGTGCAGAATGCTAGAAGCAATACTGAGAAACTAGGCCAAGATAAGAAAAAAGGAAAGAGATCGTCTGAAAAGTTATACCAAGAGTAATTTCTTTAGCTAAGGCATACAACTAAGTGAAACCAAATAAATGACTTTCAGTGCACCTCTGAGGTTTCTTGTCTCTTCCTCCCCGCCCCCCCGCCCCCATGTCTCATACTTGACCTTAAATGGGGGTCCTGAGCTGTGATAGCTGACACAATGACCTCTGGTTGTTACTGGACTCCAGCTCCCTTCATTCCCGGCTAGGGATGAATGGCAGCTGGAGTCCAGCAACATCCTGAAGACACCGGATGGCTTCCCATGGTCTTGAGATAGAAACAACCCTCTCTTCGAGGATTTATTTTTCCACCCTCATCAAACACTGTTCTAACAAGAGTATCTTCTATTTTATATCCAATCTAAGCTTATTATATCTAACCATTCCTGATTTTTGGGGTAATATTTAACATCTGTAAATCCTTGTCAAGCATGTTTCCAAGCATCAACATTACTGATGGACAGCCTATTTCTAAGATGACGTTAATTTGGAGCATTAATTTGGGTAAAGAATAAATTAAATGTAAAAAACACAGGATTGCTTTTGGAATATATGCTTCTTCATATAATTGCCTGCATTCAGTTAAACCTCCACTGTTTGAGAAAACAAGAACAAGGAGAGCAGAAATCCCTCAAAGTAGAGATCATCATTGGATTCCATTTCTGGCTGAGAGGGAAACCATGTTTTGAAATTATAGTTTCAAATGCTCCCTACTGCTCATTCTGGATCCTCCACATTGTAGTTTGGAGGATTATCTGATGTTCTCTGTGTCTAACATTAGTTTGTTCAGCCTCTAGAGGTTCTTGAAAAATGGAAGAGATGTGCTCACACAACTGTAATGTTTAACAAATATAAATACTTTGTTTTTAAGAAATAAATTTCATTCATATAGAATGAAACATTTTCTTTAATGTGAGCTACTTCAATGGCCTATGTGAGCCAGAATAGCAAATACATGCATTTGAAAATAATATCTGGACATAGTACTTACCAAGAGCAGTACACGTTTCCATTTTGAAGCTGCTGCGTGAGGTATGTTGTACAAAGAATGAATGCAGTACTATCTTGACCTTCAGCTTCCAGATTACATATCATATCCAGGACCTCTTTGCAGTCCACCTTTGCAATCTTTCAAAAATAAAAATCCAGAAGAATTCTATTGTAAATAGTTTCATTCAAGACCACTTTGCACACACAAAGATACTTTCAGGAAGACTTTTCTATCCTTCTGCAATCAGTAGTTTGTGCCACTACAGTAGCTGTGTTAAAGTCCATATTGTCAACAAAGGCATAGCCCAGCTCTTGTTACTTGAAGTGCTAAAAGCACCTAAAAGCAATGCAGTTCAGATCTAATATTGTACTGCTTTACTGGCGAGAGTTACAGTGTTTTATTTTTAATGGCTTTTTTCTTAAATAGTCTTTCTATGGTTCACTCACTGTGGGGTTTTAAACTGTTATTAGCTGCTTTGAACAGGATTTTAAATACAGTGGTACCTTGGGTTACATACACTTCAGGTTACACCGCTAACCCAGAAATAGTACCTCGGGTTAAGAACTTTGCTTCAGGATGAGAACAGAAATCATACTCTGGCGGCACGGCGGCAGCAGGAGGCCCCATTAGCTAAAGTGGTGCTTCAGGTTAAGAACGGACCTCCGGAACGAATTAAGTACTTAACCCGAGGTACCACTATATCCATTAAATAAAATTTGAATGTTACTTTATATCAGCAGAGGCTGACTTCTAGACGTGAATCCTCTGCTTCGTCTCTCCGCAGCAAATATCTTGGCTTTATTATTAATATTTATATATCACCAATATTTTATTGGTCTGGAAGTAGCTTTGGAACTACTGTTGTGGTAAAAACTTCCAGAGCAATAAAACAATACATTTTAGAAATACAAAGCACAATTAAGCTTGCCCATTCACCTCTTTGATAGATTCTTCAGTTGGAAGCATGGAACACAAGCAAGTGATGTAAGCTTGGAGAAATGGCAATGTATTTGAAATTTCCGTGGACTCTTTGCACAGTTTGGATAGGGAAGCAGCTTGCCGAAGGCGGTTTGTTTTCATCAAGTATTTTATTCGCATCTGCATAAAGACCGGTCCTTCTTGTTTAATCAGTTTGTTGACTAGAAAAGAAGTGGAAAAGATTTTTGCACACACTATTTATCACCAGAATTTAGCTCAAGCAGTAATGTATGCCAGTGGTTGGCATCTAACAGCCTATTTCATGGCCTTCTGTTCTAGAATTCCTGAAACTCTTTAGAATTTAAACTACATATTCATTGGGGGGAGGTGGAAGGGGAGAAAGTTTTTGGTTAAGGCAAAGACTCCCAACCAGCAAAGGACTCTCATCTTGCCTCACTTTTATCCCCAAGTACAGGCGGTGACCATTTCACATGGGGGTTGTTTCCACCCTGAGCAAGTATAAGCCCCAGCCTGGTACACCCTGCCCTGCCCCCATTCTGCCCTCTTCCAGATCCAAAAAGAACCTGCGCATTGGCGACTGCTTATCAATTGGACGCACCTAAAATGGTTGTAGCCTGTAATGAAAACAGTTGGAAATTATCTATGGTGGGTTTGAGTTTGCAGTTCTACAGAGAAACAGTAACCTGTGAATGACCCATCATAAGCAAGGGTGTGTGGCATAAATACTCGGGAATTCCTCAACTCTATTAACAAGATTCATTCAGAAAAACTTCACAACGATCTAAATGCTGGATCTAAAAGGTGCTCTTACACTAGTGGAAAACATTTCCTGTCCACAGCACTGTAGGAGAAAACCCAGAAGTTCTTCAGACTCCAAAAGCTTCTTTTACTGCCTGCACTAAAGACCATACGCTACATTCAGTATTTTCCTAATTCTATATTCCTCATGTTTCTATCTGATGTAGGAGACTATAGTTTGTGCCATAATAAAATCTGCTAGTCTAAGACGCCACAAGATTCTGCTTTTGCTTCTCATACTATAATGCAACCCAACACATTGTGGTGCAGCACTGTCTTCCAGTAGCTCTTGTGCAAGAGTTCCTGGAACAGCTCAAAAATATTTTCTCCCTGTGCTTTATGGTTCTTTGAATAAAACCCTCGAATCTTATTATATGAGCAGTTTCACAGCAGGTAACGAACGACAGCCATATGTAATAAAAGGGTATGACCACAGCGTTGGGAAAGAACCAACAAGAAGCCGGTACTAGGCCAGGTACTCTTCTTCACCCTAGAATCTAGGCCAAGGAAAGCTAGCAGATAAGGGAATGCTACAGGACTGGAAGAGTGAAAATGACATCTCAGGATTCATGGTAAAGCTCTGCATGCTCTTCACAGCAACAGTTGAGGAACACCTATCATCTTGCTCAGTTCTTTAGGAGCAAAATGTTTCAGTGTGAAAGACTAGCTACTGCTCACATCATAACAGTGGCACAGTAATGGAATTCTCATTTAAGGTACAAGTCTCAAGATCTTACCTTCTTCTGCTTCTACAGGCTGCTGTGATATAATATTTAAGAGAACTGGATTCTTCCATACACCTTCCTTTGAAATGTCAGCCAGTGTTTCGAGGCTATTGTCTCCAAATTTAAGTAAAGCATTATGGGAATCCTATGTTGGAGAAAGAGATAAACAATTATACAGCCTTCCTTAGACATCTATTGGGAAGCTTTTAATGACTGGTGTATTGTGTGTTCTTTATATTCTGTTGGAGGCCGCCCAGAGTGGCTGGGACAACCCAGTTTGATGGGCATGGTACAAGTAATAAATGATTCTTATTATTACTGTTATATAAATTCCTACATTTCCAAGATCTCAGTTGGGATCACTACACAAGGCTGTAAGAAAAGGCTGCAGAAATACGGCATTTTTCCAGCATTTAATTACACCGGGTAATATCCAATGAACTCAGAGCAGATCCACTGAATATCTTAGGCTTTGTTAATGTGTCCCCCACCATCATATTTAGAGGAGGGTTTTTTAAATTCCATTTCTAGTATGAGGTACATAGCTTGGAAAAAGGAGTAGATACAAACGAAGGTATCTTACAGTTAGTCATGTTGAGATCATGCCTACAAGTTTATGTAATAGAAATTTCACTATATAATTATACAGCAAGTAGCCCAGAGTAACATGGCCTTCCTTACATCAAAACATGGATAATTCATAACATGCAGTGGGTAACCATCCATATCTCCTACAATAATCAATGAAATTAGTCCGTTCTTGCCTGAAAATATGCTGTCTTGTGCTGTTCTCCTAGTCTGATAAAGTAGATTACTTTAGCCATTAAAGCTTTGTCCTATATGTCACCATAGTGTTATTTAATGGTACATTTGACTATCTCCATTTAATTCTCTGAAGGCTGTGCATTGTTCCCTTCTAGCAGACATTCCTCCTTTTAAAAGAAGTCTCCCCAAACCTCTACTCCCAATGCGAGACAGGGGATATTGCACTACTGGAGCACTCTTCTATCACATAAAAAGTTACAAAAGGATGCTTACAACCTCACTATATATTAAAGGCTGTATGAAGAACTAAAATTCATATAAGACATCCAGGTAAGGTATACTTAATCATAATGTATTTATTCCCATTTTATACTGGATTCAACTAAAGAACTACCACAAATACCACAGCCTACTTAGTTATAATTTGAAAATATATATTTCTAGATGCAAACTGTTGAAACAGGGTCCTCTGTAGAATAGAGATGAAAAATACTTGCCTGTATAGACTGAAACAGTCTTAACAATAGTTCAGACTGCTCCTCACTTTCAGGCACAGAAAGCAGTAGTTCAAAACAGCTCCTGAAATAAATAAATCACAGAACCAAGCTAATTAGGACCACCATTAAGGAAGTAGCACGTTGGGTCATTTTGTACCTCTGTTTATAATCTCTCTAGGTCAAATGAATGTGAAAACATAGTAGAAAAGAGCTGAAGCTGTTAAGCAGCATAACAATTGCTACTAGCAGCGATGCTGTTTTCCATGAGAAGAATTCAAGATAGATGCACTGTAACAATATTTAGTTGGAATTATAGCACTGAATGATTTTCAGGCTGTATTGGCAGCTTATTCTTAACAGCATCTTTGACCAATGTGATGCATAATAATGGTCTTGCAGATTCATTCACATTTTGAATTTTCAGGTACCGAGTTCCAAAGAAGTACTGTTTATAATATATGTAGCCCGGGGGAAAAAGTAGATAGGCTCAAGATTCACTAAGATGCAGCATGGGGAGAAGATGGCATGATCTATGCCATTTACAAGTTCACAATAATGCTTATTTCTCTACACATAATTTAAACTTGCATTCCACCGTTCTTCAGGTCAGTGTATACAGGGTTATACATTTCCCTCCCCCAATCACAATAACCCTGTGAGACAGATTAAGTCTCCCTGATTCAAGTGCAGCTCTCTATCCACTACACCGCACAGTCTCTGGTGCTTCCCATTGTCCTAAATTTAGGAAACAGATTGGTAAAATCCTAGCAGTTACGCATGCTCTCAGCAGAGTTCCCCTCCACCTCCTGATCACTCAAGCTAAAAGGGAGGGGAGTAACCTTTGTCACAGAATGGATCCTGAAAGTGAGGTGGCATTGGCCCTGGAGGATACACATCATAGGGTGTACATCCTCCCAGCCAACTCCTCCCCCCCCCAATCCTTTGGGTCTCAAGTTAAAGAGAAGCAAGTGGTCTCCATGCCAAACTCCCTGCCCAACAGGGTGGATCTGATTTAAATCACTAGTCAGTAAGACTTGATTTCAATCACTTTTTTACAGAAAGACTTATTCTTGCTGGTATAATCTTAATATTTACAACCAGATGAAGGTTTCCTTTTTGGAATAATACATTTTCAGAATAGTTTTTACAGTTATATCAAAAATTACTGATTTGGTTATACTCTTAAGAAATACATAGACAGATAATTATGAAATTAATGTGAGGTTTAATAAGTTAACTGTATTTCGACAACTTTTCTGCTGCACTTATTGGAACAAGAAAAATAACTATTTCCTTCCATTTAAACAATTTATTTAACTAAAACATTAACATTATAGCATATGTATCCATGTTTGTTAACTGATGTAGTTAAACATTTTTTTAAAAACTTAAGACTGAGTTTTAGTACAACCCCCCCCCCCTAAGACTGAGTTTTCTCCTCTAGGGAGAGAATATTGCGATAAATCTCAGGCTATAAATACAAATGTAATGGAACCTCAGAGGGACTATATCTCCCAGCAGGCCTAATTTTGCAGAGGCTGGCCTTCTTTTTTCTAGAGAAGAAGTGACTTCTAGAGGAGAAGGCTTAGGTTGGAACAGGCTTGCAGAAAGAAGGCCGAGGAGAAACAGACTGGTGGAAAGCTGGAAAAGGGGAACCAAGGATTGGAGCAGAGAACTTCAGGGATTCCTGCAGGACTGAAGTTCCAGGTACAGACTTTACTGTTTGGACAATGTCAGGCGAGCCCTGGAAAGAAGAGCCTGGAACCAGTGAACCCTGATTAGTTGACTGGCAAGCACTTCAAGATCTCGCCACGGACTTGAAGATCCCAGTTACTATTTCCACCACTACCCCTTTGGATTTGCTTCTACATTCAGGTGCTGTATTCTGTACGGTTAAATGTTAGTGCAGTTGTTGGAACCCAGTGGGATTGGTTGCAAGCCCTGAAGAGCCTTCAGCACTTGCCTCAAGTCTGAGTTGCACAGACATGCAACTGACTTGCACAATTAATTCTGCACTTTCAGTTTTACTGCTTCACACTTAGCTACTTGTGCAGGTCTATTCCACTCCAAACAATCTATTCATTGAACCTCTTGGAATTTAAGTGGTAAGGGGTTGATTCTGTGTATATAAATTTGCAAAGGAACAATGGGATTAAGGTTTTTTCCTCAACTCTGTATGTTTATTTTATAACATTTTTCTGTGGAAAAAAAGGCATGTTATCTGTGCAGACACAAATTCACACTTCTGAGAACTGCTAAACGAGCATCTGTGATAATATCTTCTCGTTAGAAAAAATGCCCCCAAACAATCTTACAGAAACCTCTGGAAGAGCATGACATTGTGAATGGGTTAATGGAATTCATTTATCAAAAAAATAATAATTAAACATTGCATATAAAGCCTCATGCTACATAATTAAAATCAAATCCTTATTTCCTGATGAATAGCCTTTGGACTTAAATAGAAAACTACGTTTAGAAAGATTTTTCCTCCAAAAGCATTTTATTTTAAAAATTCCGATTTAAATAAAAATTTCCAATATAAAAAAAAAAATTAAATTTTAAAAATCTGACTTTAAAAAATAAATAAATGAAAAAATCATTGATTTTTATCCGCCCCGCTGCCCAAGAGACTGCAGCCTCACACTACTGCCCCATGCTTTGCTGTCAGTGTATGGACCCCACAATTTCCTACAACAAAGTGGGGTGTCTGCATGCCAGAGATGTGAGGAGAGCATTCCAACTTCCACTGCCTTTTTGAAAATACAGAATAGTCGTTTTCACCTTTGGTAATGACCTTCCCCCACCCAAGGATGTATGCAAACAGGCACCCTGATTTGTTGATACAGGGAATGCTATTTTCAATATCGGACAAGTGGGCACAGTAATTTGAAAATCTCTGCTGTTGATCAAATTCTCTTTTCTGTTAAAAAGTCATGTCCCAAATGTACTTACAACACTAGCCTGCCAATTACCAGAAGAACTTCTTCACATTCGGTAGTCAAGTAAGGTCGGGCATTGGCAAAGCTCTGAATGGCGACTTGATACACTTCCAAGAAAGGCAGAACATGCTCCGAAGCACCCGGATTGTCAGCATATTGTAGCAACGTCTATAAATGAAAAGATGTAATGCGGTAATATTTGTTCTCAACTCTGATTAAGCTATTTCAAGGCAATGTTATAATTCTATGCTGAGGATATTACGCTTTCCAACTTTTCTCAAAAGAAAAAACAAAGAAATGGCAACCTGCCACTCTACTCTTTTTTGCCTTCCTTCTAAAGCAAAACTGCTAATACTAATTACTATTATTTATGGACTTTCAAGAATGCAGCTCCTGAAAGAACTGCTATATGATAGCAGTGGAGTATAAGCTCATGAACTAGCAGGTTTTATCTACAGCCTTTTGTAGACCCAGCACCTGCACTCAGAACAGTCTTTATATACCCTCACAATGAAAATTTGTATTTACATCTTGTGGGTACGATTTAACATCCATCACATTTCCCTACAAGGTAATCTCTTTCTTTCTTTCTTTTTCTTGGGAGGATCACGTTCACCAAGCATATAGTGGCACATGCCAAACCCATTCACAAGAGCATAATACATGTTTGTGCTCACAACCAGTGATGCAGTCTATGCAGGGTTTCTGTCAAATACAGTGTGGCTATCAGCAGGACTGAGCTATGCATTGCATACACCTTTCAGGAAGACCCTGAAAAAGAAGGGCCAAACTAGGCGAATGTGGAAAATCCATGATCAGGTTTTCCCAAAATATTTTTCTTTCATTAAAAGCAGCTGCAGAACCAATAGCATCTCTGTTTTCCTCCCTTTCTGTGCTTAGTAACAGCTTGTGAAGTAGTTAAGTCAATCAGTATGTTGTCAGGGGAAGCAGAAGGAAGAAATCACATCCCTGCAACTTCAACATCCAAATCCCTCACATAGCTGCTTTTAACCAAAATAGTGTTGGGGTGTCTTGGCAGGTTTTCACAGCCCAGCATTTAGCAAACCAAGAGGTGTTAATCTTCCAGTGAAAAAAATACACCAACTCTTGTGGCTCAGCAGAAGAACTATACTGACAAATAACTAGACCAAGTTCTTAACATCTACTTTACTTTTGTTTAAACATGAAAACAATATATAGTTTAAGAGGAGTTTTAAAAAATTAAAACATTATAAGGAATCATTTCAACAACTTAATCTTTTAGAATTTTACCACAGCTGTTATAATGTACCAAGAGTCAAGTCAGGTGAAGTGCTGATGCAGCCAGTCTCACCTTGAGCTCAGTCTTACATAGTATTACCGTATTATTCGCTCTATAAGACGCACCAGACCACAAGACGCACCTAGTTTTTGGAGGAGGAAAACAAGAAAAAAATATTCTGAATCTCAGAAGCCAGAACAGCAAGAGGGATCGCTGCGCAGTGAAAGCAGCAATCCCTCTTGCTTCTGGGATAGCTGTGCAGCCTGCATTCGTTCCATAAGACGCACACACATTTCCCCTTACCTTTTAGGAGGGAAAAAGTGAGTCTTATAGAGCAAAAAAATACAGTATTTCTCATGAATAAACAAAATTAATGGGCCTCTACAGCATTTTAACAATGGCCAGTCTGCGTGCCAAAGCAAGCCATAGCTAAAAACTAGCTATAGCTTGCTATGACATGTGAACTACCTGAACAGTCTTTCAAAATTATTTTCTAAGTTTCACTAAGAACTCATGGCCTAAACAGAGTGTGAAAACTTTGGTTCACTGGCCTAATTACAGGCCAAAGCCACGTCCACCTGTTCTATGTATTATAACATTGGTGACATCATCTGATATCCAAAAGATCAGGTGTGCAGCAGGTAAAGTCATTCTCCAGGCCAAAATGGGTTTTTCAGGCACTTTGAGGCCCCAACTACCAGCTGATTAGAAGAGAGCACTATGAGATTAGGAGCACTAGGGAGTTCCCACTGGGAACTTCATACTGCAGCAGATGGAACTGGAGAAAGTGGCTTGGATGTATGTTGCTGGAAGAAGTGCTTTGCATCCAAACCTCTTTCTCTACAGAAATGTCAAAGGAATGGTTACAGATACGAGCCCTGCCTACCTCTTTGAAGGTACATCCCCAGCATCAATTGACTAGCACCTGCCAAAGTTCAAATGAGATTGCTCAATCACCTCAAATCATTAAGACACCAGGTGACGGACAGATATATGTTCCTACTGACCTATTCCAAGTCAGTTTTGAGAGGTGAGGAGATATGGATCATTACCTACCCTGGCCTAGTGTAATGCTTACATTTTTAACTTTGAACTAAAGTCTTCCTAAAACAGGTTTATTATAACCTTATTTCAACCCCCCCACCATAGGAAGAGCACTTTTAATACAAATACAAATTAACTATAAATTGGCATTTGACCTCATTGAGCTGATAGGAAACCCCTTTTTTAATCCTTTGCACTAAGTTAATTTAGGTGACAAAGGTAAATAAAACAAAAAATAACTAGCTAGAAAGCTGCCAGTGTGACAATAAATCAAACCATATTTTTCATCAATACCTCTGACAGGTACTGACATGGATCTGAATTCTGAACACTGCTTGAGAAACACACCTTTCAGAAGGCATTCGATAATGTTATTTGGGACTTTATGTTGAAAAATTTAGAGCATATAGAAGTGGGGGAGGATTTCTTTAATGGAGTAAAAGCCATATATACAGATCAGAAAGCCAAGCTGATTATCAATAATATAGTGACAGAAGAGATAAAGATACGAAGAGGAACAAGGCAGGGCTGCCTGCTCTCCCCGCTTCTGTTTATAATGACCTTAGAAGTATTACTAAACTCTATAAGGCAGAATCAAAAAATAAAAGGAGTGTTAGTTGGGCAGAATGCATATAAGATTAGAGCCTATGCGGATGATGTAGTTATAATGACAGAAGAACCAACAACTGCAACAGGAGAGATATTAAAAGAATTAGACCAGTTTGGAGAGGTAGCAGGGTTCAAATTAAATAAGAGTAAAACAAAAATAATAGGTAAAAATTTGGATCAGAAACTAACAGAAACAATTCAACAGCAAACGCAAATAGAAGTGGTTAAAAAAGTGAAATATCTTGGCATTTGGATAACACCTAGGAATATAGATCTGTTTAAGAATAATTATGAATTGACGTGGAGGGAAATAAGAAAAGATTTGGAAATTTGGGGAGGGTTGAAACTGTCGTTTTGGGGAAGGATTAACACAATTAAGATGAATGTGCTGCCGAGGTTGATGTTCTTATTTCAAACTATCCCGATAATTAAAGGAAGCCGAATCTTTAAAGAGTGGCAACGAGTGTTGTCGAGATACATATGGCAGGGAAAGAAACCTAGGATTCAGTTTAAACTATTAACAGACATAAAAGAAAGGGGGGGCTTCGCCTTGCCGGATGTGAAATTATATTATGAGACGGTTTGTCTATGTTGGGTTAAAGATTGGGTAAGGCTAGAGAACAGGGAATTATTAGACTTGGAGGGTTACGACAACAACTTCGGCTGGCACGCCTACTTATGGGGGGATAAATGGAAGATATATAAAGGATTTGGGAATCATATTTTCAGAGGACCTTTAATTGAAATATGGGATAAATATAAAAATCTGCTGGAACCAAAAACCCCACATTGGCTTTCACCTCTAGAAGTCATGTGTGTGAAGACTATTAATATGAGAAATAAATGGGCAACATATAACCAGTTAATAATTAAAGAAGATGGGAAATGGATTGTACGACCATACGATCAGGTTAAAGAACATGTCTATGACTGGTTACACCATCTCCAGGTGAAACAAATGTTCAGGAAGGATCTTAAAGAAAGAGGCTATGCAGAGAAGGAATCTAAGTTTCAGACGGAAATTATAAACAAAGAAGAAAAAATTGTTTCGAAAATGTATAGGATACTGTTGGATTGGAGTTTAGGGGATGAGGAGGTTAAGTGTGTAATGATTCGCTGGGCAAAGGATGAAGGACATAATATACTATTTGAAGATTGGGAAAAACTCTGGAAGGAAGGACTAAATTTCACGGCGTGTGTAACGGTAAAAGAAAACATAATGAAGATGTTTTATAGATGGTATTTAACACCTATGAAACTGTCGAAAATGTATAAGGTGGATAATAAGTGCTGGAAATGTAGGGTTAGTGAGGGTTCCTTCTATCACATGTGGTGGGAGTGTGGAAAAGTTAAACAGTTTTGGAAAAAAATCTATATAGAACTGAAGAAGATTTTAAAATACACGTTTCCAAAGAAAGCAGAATTTTTCCTACTAGGTATATTGGGTTATGTGATAAGAAAAGAGGATCGTAAATTAGTATATTATGCGGTTACAGCAGCAAGAGTAATGCTGGCCCAGATGTGGAAAAAGCAGGAGACACCAACGGTGGAGGAATGGAGATTTAAGCTGTTGGATTATATGGAATTGGACAGACTTACAGGCAAAGTAAGATACATAAGAGACCAAAAGTTCACTGAGGATTGGGGAAAATATGTAGATTACTTGGAATTCATTAGTCAAGGGAAAATAACGCTAAAGGGATTTAGAGACGCACTGTGAAAGACTGTGAGTTATTGTTTAAAGAGAATAGGAGACCAAATAATATGTAAGGTTAATATACATTAAGAAATGTATATAAAAAGGTACAATGACAATATATACTAAGAAATGTGTAATTTAAAGTGTTACTTCGAATGATTTTCGGGAAAGCTAAAGGAAGTTTTGAAAACGAAGATTAAGAAATGTAACCAAAGTGAAAATTAAGTTTCTATATATTTCTCTTACTTTTATTTCTTTCTTTATTTCTATTTGTCTGTGCAACACTTTTATTTCTGTATGTTTATATGTGTGGGCGTGTACATATTCTTTACTTCTATGAAATAAAAAATTTAAACAGAAAAAAAAGAGAAACACACCTTTCTACAGTGCACAATATTGATAAGAATGACACCCTCAGTGTTCCATGTGCTTTACTTACATACTCACTAATCCTTTCAATTTCTCTTGTTACATCAGTTTTAACCTGATAATCCAAATGGGCCTATTAGAACTTGGCAGAGATGAATCATTAACTTTCCAAGTCTTTTGCTGTCTTTGTTTTCCTTTTCCTGTGAACATATCCTCAAATGGCATTTGCTTACTGCTTGACAACACTGCCCTGGGAAGTTGCAGGCATGTTTTTTTGCGTGAGTTCTGCATGTCTAAGGGGACTTTGGGCTTCTGTTTCTTCAGCTATAAGCCACTGCAGTCACATGGCAAACCAGTAAGTAAGTGCCTTCCAGTGCAATTTGCAATTCCACATGGGGATCTGCTGTTCTAAATCAAAAACCCTGTAGGCATGCTCAAGCCCTTGGGCTCACCTAAACTTGGTACCTGACTACTCAATTGTTTCAATCCACTTCACTCTGTGGGCCTAATTACATTCATCCAAGCTCTCTGAAGAAGCCAGGTGGGCAAAATTTCAGGATGTTTTAAGCTGTTTCAATCCTGGGGAAACCCAGCCAGATGGGTGGGGTATAAATAATAAATTATTATTACTATTATTATTATTATTATTACTACTACTATTATTATTACTATTACTATTATTATTATTATTACTACTACTACTACTTCTAGAGAGCTACAGTAGCCCCAGTATAGTGCTTTTCACCACCAGTGCAAAAAGGAAAGCTGCAAGATTGTGTCTACCAACTGCTAGCAGCTTGAATAGTGGAAGTTAAATTTAAATGCTTGTATTTTACTCTTTTTCCAGCCTCTTGTGACCACAAGCAGTTCTCAATGAATTATCAAATATCATAGCTAAATATTCTTACATTTGTATAGCTATAAATGTACTTAGGCTCACTGTCTTGTTTAACCAGACTATTCAAGTATTTGGCCATGTTCTTTCATTAGTCTGAACACCAATCTTTCCCATGATTATTTTTTTAAAATGGTGGAATCTTATTTTAGCTTTCTCCTTTATATGAGCTAAAGCAAACAGAAAGGCTTTTTATCTAGTCATAAGTTTATGGAGTAAAGGGGCAAAAAAATACCCAAACCACTCACGCGCGCACTCGCACACACAGAGTAGTCAATTGCTTGCATACTGTCTCAGATCATCCTAGTGAGTCAAGTAATAAATAAAAAGCCAAGATCTACAGCAGGTGAGCTTTCATGAATATAGGAATATAGTTCCTGCTGCCTGTCAACAGCTAGGGTCAACTCAATACTTCATAATTAGGAGATTCATAATTAGAAGGCTTTCTGATTATACTTCTTAAACACATTTATTCTGTAAGTTTGTACATGTATGCAGCATCACAGAACTTCCCTGTCACACCCAGCACCTCACCAGCAATAATCACAGCTTTATGCAAAGTGCTACACTCGGCTACTAACACCCAATGCCCTATTTCTGTGTGTCAATGAAGCAAATGGGCCGACGTGATCATCAGAAGTTGGATTCTGGAAAATCTTAGGGTTGCAGCAAGGAAGAGTGGCATATGCTCCACAGATCTTGCTATCCCCAGCAATACTTATTTCCACAAAGATTTGTTGAGTGCATTAACTAGAAAATCATTTTGCCCAAATCCATATTTGTGATTCTAGAAGACTTAAGCATGCTGGAATGGCATGAACTATTACGTTTGACATTCCATACATATGCCTTGACACTGTGTCTCAACAGAAGGTACCGTACAAAATTATAAAGAGGTGAAATACAATGTTCTAGGGATATGTTCAAATGGAGGAACTAAGTGGTACAGAACACATCTGGCTCTTACAAAAGATACAACCTATCTGTACTGAAACAAGCAAAAGTGATCATAGAATTGTAGCATTGGGAGGCATCCTGGGGGACATCTAGTCAAACTCCTTGCAATGGAGGAATCGCATTAAGAAAAGAGGTGAGAAGCATTAATAGATAAGAGCATCATATACAAGTGGAACTAGAAATACTGTTGCATTTCAACAGTGGTGATCGTGAAATTCTTGAAGGCAATTGCTTGCAAGCTCTCTTTCCATGTAATTATGTCAGTTCAAACATCTCCCACTAGTTGGAATTAGTTCTGGCACTGATAAAGTATAAGTGATGCATCATTTAACTGTATAACTTACAGTTTTGTAGAGTTTGCCCATTTCTACAGTCAGATCACTAGAACAGAATTCACTTTCGTATTTAACAGTGTATCCCTTTTCCTATTTAATAGTACCCCACCACACACACACACACACTTTTGCATACTTTTTGTTCATGACACAGTTTGTGATTTTCTCAATTTGTAAAAATCTGCCCTTTGAAAAGAAATGTGACATATTTTTCTGCTACTATTTTTTTCCAGGATCATCAGTTCTCCCACTTCATGAAAGCTTTCTCAAGTTCCTTCCATCTTTCATGTTCTCTTTGGTTGGTGCTTTTACTTGAGTTTGGTAATTTTATTTGTTGGGTTTATGTACAATCAAGCATTTGCCCTGAGGATACATCAAGAACCAAGTCAATCCTTTCTCATGAATGGGAAGGATTTTAAAGCAACCATCACCTGCACCCCTAGCTTCTACACCTGATATCCTACTGCTTGTTGACTTCTCATCTGCTCAATTCATACTTTACATGGTTGCATCCCCAATTCCTGTAAAGATAAAACTAAGCCATTCCCACAAACTGTGCAACACTATCAACAGGTAAAGAAGACTAAATAAGAGTGGAGACTCTCACACAGCATGCCACAGAAAACCAAACAGAAGAGTCCATGAGCCCCAAATACAATCTCACTGAACTTAAGAGCAGTTCTCAGAGGCTTATCTAGTCCAAAATTCTGTCCTCACAGTGGCCAAAAAGATGTCTATAGGAAGTCCACAAGCAGGACATGAGCACTATAGCACTCTCCCACAGAAAGGCTGCCAAGTGTCTCCCCATAGTCACTTGTTATGGCCTTGTCCTCCAATCAGCTTCTGTTCGGCCTGCATAAATCAGTTGTATCCAGATTCAACTAAGCTCACAGCAAAGTTGGAAAGCTGCTGAGGTCCTAGCCACTGACATAATGAGTAGCTACCAAGTACTCATTGGCAGTGTTAGAAACTCAAGATATTTAAGCTAAGCACAGAATAGCAGCTTAAACCAGAGTTACAGTCACCAGAACAAAACAAAATAAAAAAATTCCTTCCAGTAGCACCTTAAAGACCAACTAAGTTAGTTCTTGGTATGAGCTTTCGTGTGCATGCACACTTCTTCAGATACACACATCTGAAGAAGTGTGCATGCACACGAAAGCTCATACCAAGAACTAACTTAGTTGGTCTTTAAGGTGCTACTGGAAGGAATTTTTTTATTTTGTTTTGACTATGGCAGACCAACACGGCTACCTATCTGTAGTCACCAGAACAGAATGCTGTTGCCATTTTGGGACCAGACAGCTCAAAAGTTGTGTTTTCCAATACAACTTTTTGGTTCCTGAAATTCATTCTGATTGTGCAGATGAAATACAATGGACAGAAAATTCTTTAGGATGTATTGATACTGCACGAAAACAGGCAAGATCCAAGGACCCCCAGGAATGCACCTCCAGATGGTGGAGACATCAGGCACCATTCTGGCACCCTGGCATCTTCACTTGGTCGCAATTAACCAATAGCCAGGTGCAAAATGGGGTTGGTGCTTGGTGAATTTTGAATGCTGCTCATTGGAGCACTATGTGTGCTGCTGATTGCACAAGCATCGGAGGGGGTCCACCAGCAGAGACTTTGCAAAGGACACCCTCATACTGTGAGTGTGTCTTTGTCCTTGGTTTGCCACCCTCCAATGAAGAGGCATGATCAGATCAGCAACTTACACAGAAACATACAAGGTTCTACACTTAGGCAGGAATAACCAACTGGGGAGCGTTTGGCTTGCCAGCAGTACATGTTAAAAGAATCTAGGGGTTTTAGTAGACCACATGAGTTTGATGCAGCAGCAGCAAAAAGAAGAAGAAAAAAGAATGCTAGGCAAGACTGCATCAACACGAGTCTAGTCTCTTATTAAGGGAAGGTACAGTCCCACTCTATTCTGCCTTGGTCAGACCACACCTGAAGTACTGTGTCCAGTTCTGAATGTCACAATGTAAGAAGGATATTGACAATATGGAAGGTGAGAAACAAAGATGGTCAAGGCTCTGGAAACCAAGCCTTATGAGGAATGGTTGAGGGTATGTTTAGTCTGGAAAAGAGACCGAGAGAAGAGGATAGCCATCTTCAAATATCTAAAGGACTTTCACATGGAAGATGGATGGAGCAAGCTTGCTTTCTCCTGCTCCAGAGGGTAGGACCCAAACCAATGGATTCAAGTGGAGATTCCGACATCAGCAGGAAGAACCTTCTGACAGTAAGAGCTGTTTGTCAGTAGAACAGGCGCCCTTGAAAGATGGTGGACTCCCCCTTCCTTGGAGGTTTTTAAGTAGAGGTTGGATGGTCATCTGTCATGGATGCTTTAGTGAAGATTCCTGTATTGCAGGGGATGGACTAGATGATCCTCAGGATGCCTTCCAACTCTATGATATGGGATGGGTAGCTATTACCCTTACAAAATGTAAAAAGGAAAACATTTTGGGATTTATGAGTAAAACATGTCTCCAGCTGAAATCAGAAAAGGTGTGCTTCAGCAAGCAGAATTTTGGGAACATTGCAATAGAGAGCTACTTGTAACTCAAGGTGGAAATACAGAAGGATAGCTGTGTTAGGCTGGTACAGCAGAAACAATATATTTTAGGACAGGAATTGAAGAAGCCATCAATATGTTTGCATATTGTTGGGACAGGAGAGTACCCATGGTCATGCCATTGACCTCAAAACACAACTCCCCCACAAATCTTTAGGTTGGTGGCACTGCATTGCAATTTTATCTGCAGGTCAATGTTGTTAACGATCACTTGAGTGAATTGTCACATATTGTACTTTTGCATTTCACATAGCAGAGAGATTCCATACACCTGCATGAACTTGAGTCTAGACTAAATTTGTTTATCTTCAAGTTGCTACAAAACCCTCTAGGTTAGGCATCCCCAAACTCGGCCCTCCAGATGTTTTGGGACTACAATTCCCATCATCCCTGACCACTGGTCCTGTTTGCTAGGGATGATGGGAGTTGTAGTCCCAAAACATCTGGAGGGCCAAGTTTGGGGGTGCCTGCTCTAGGTTGTACCAATTTTAGTCTCCCTTGGAGTAGATCTGAAAAGAATAACTTTAATCTATTAACGACAGAGTAAACGTAACTGAATGCAGCCATTTATCATTTTTGTATTCCTACATGGATTTATAACAGCCCCGTGGCTGTTATATCAAACACCACAGCACACAATATAAACATGGATGTGATATTCCATCAAAAGCTAGTAGGTTCATGTATTGAAAGCAGGAAGGCTTGAAAGTGATTCATTGTCCTAAGGTGCAGCAGCATCTCACCTAGAAATCTAACAACTCAACCATTCTGTTAAGTCTAGTACTGAATACCTAAAATTATGTTTTAATAAAAGTTGTAGAACATACAAAGAAAATAAGATGCAAACATGGAAAATAAAAGGTTATGATTAAGCTGAATTGTCAAGGCAGTAAAGATCTCATTTTCACTGGGACATCAACACAATCACTTCTCTTTAGGCTAATCCAACACAATTACATTTTCTGAGCTTTGAACTAAATTTCAAATGTCACCTGTTTCCGTACAAGTCAAGGCAGCCTAGAAGAATTATTAGTTTACAACTCTTCAAAACCCATGTGTCTACTTGATGAACCAAGCTGACAATATAAACCATCACCCATTTCTGGAGGCCATGTGGCATGCACAATTTTCTGTGCTCCAATGCTTCTATATGTCAATGGTTCAGATCAACACAAAGTGACCAGGATGTTTTAGTACTGCAGGACCTGGTGGACACTAAAAGCAGCTATTCCAAGCACTCATGGTGTCAGCTGAAGCCTTTAGAACCCTATAGCCCAGTAGTGGCTAACCTGCCATTCTCCAGATGCTATTGAGATTTAAAACTTCCACCAGTCCCAATCAGCACAGGCAAGACTCATGGCTGCCCTAGTCCCAAAAGCCTGCTCAATGAAACTTAAGCCTAAATAAATGCATAACTGAAATAACTGCATCTTCTTGGCCCTGTTTTTACATGCCACCATTTCCCTCCCCCTATCTATTTTTGCATGGCAAAACTGTACTCTTATTTTTTCTAAAGCACCAAATGCACAGAAGGCACCATCTAAATCAATATCAAAGGGCTCCCTCCACTGTGGTTTGCCTCCCTGTGCTAGTGCTATGAGCGGTTCATGTCAGCAGGGGTGGAGGTGTTCTTCCAAATTACTCTTAGATGGTTCTTCTTAATCGTAACAACATTGGACATTATCTCAATCCATTTATACAACAAATGGGTGAACACTTTTATCCAAAATATTAAGTTACTGTTTTGTATGATCCATACCCAACCTTTGCATAAAATCATCAAACCCAAAGGAGAACTGGATGGTCTTCATCTGACAGTGAAAATGTAACAGAGCTTTAAGCAGGAAAACATGTCTAAGGAAGAGTTTCTCAATTTGGGGACCACCAAAATGTTGACTCTAGAAGCTACCCACTCAACTTCAATGGATAACCCATACTCACTAATTCACAAATCTTTCTCAACCCTTTGATCATTTCCAAGCATCAAATCTTTCTTTCTACACTGACATCCAACAAAGCTACCTGAAAATATTATCTAACCTGTTGCAAGGTTGTAATGGAAACCATGTGGCCATTATATTTAATGTGGCATGTTCATGTTTGTATAAACACTTTGTTGATACTTTCAACCCAAAACTATATCTAACATACAAAGTCTATTGCAATATGAGTTGGAAAAAGAATTGGAACTCCATTTTAAAATAAAGTCATATCAATAGGACTACTCGATTCAGAACACCGTACAAAGTGACTGACATCCAAGATGTCAATACAGGTTTTTGTATTGAAAAGGTGAACTGGCATTCACAGTTGCTTACAAAAACTCAAAGCAAATAGAAAAATAAGAATCAAGCCATATTATACTCAATCCACACTATCGGAACAGTAAGTAACCCAGAGAAAATAAGTTATTTGTTTACTATTAAGAGGCTTTAGCAAACCACAGAAATAGGAGCCAGGCAAATATGTTGGGAGTGGAGATTTCAGAAGTAGGAAGCCACCACAGAAAGGGCCCTGTCTCTGGCAACCACACATCTAATCTTTGGGAGCTCCTGAAGCAAGGCCTCATCTTTGGGCAGACTAATACAAGATACTGAATATAGCCCCATCGGAAGCAGAGATCCAGATAAACATTTTTATTGACAAGGAAGAGGAACATATAAACAAAGATCCTCAAAGTGTAGGGAGATGACCCCCTCAACTACGGCTGTTAGAAAGCTACGGCGAAAGAGAACTTGGTGTACGTGCAAAGATCTGCGAGGAAAAGAGGAAGAGTCCGCGGAAGGAGGGAGGGGTGTCGTGGATTTCGTTTAAAGAAGCCCCCCCCCCGCTCCCGCTTAACCGACTGCTCCTCTTCCTCCATCAATTCCGGCGCTGCCACAAAAAGAGGCGGCGGGGCGGGGAGAGCGCGCCGAAAACCCCAGCATCCGGAAGCGGGCGCGGAGAAAGCCTGAGCGCGCTGGGCTGGGGGGAGAAGGGCGGGAGCCCCCCGAGAAGAGCGACGGCCATCGGGTCCCGGAACCCGAACCTCCCGCGAAGCCCGAAGAAACGGGAAGCGGCGTCGGCGGAGCCTCCCAACAGGGACGGTCCCTCGGCCCCGCCTCCCCAGCGCCAGGCAACGGCTCGCCGCCGCCGCCCCCTGCGCCTCAGCCTCCTCCTCCTCCTCCTCCTCCTCCGCGGGGCCTCGGCGCCCCAAACCTCCTCCAGCGGCCGAGCCTGACCCTCCCCCCCTCCAAGCGTCCCGCGCGCGCGCCCGCCTCCGCCCCCCCCCAAATAACCGCCCTCGCGCCAGGCCCGCCCCGCTCACCTGACAGAAGTCCCGGCAATAGGCGCCCGACGAGCCCTCGCCCACCCCCTGCTCGCTGAGCTCCGCCTGCAGCTGCCGGAGCCGAGCGCTGAGGCCGGCGGCCAACCGGGGCATCTCGGGCTGCAGGGCCGCGTCAGCCTCGGCGTCCGCCATCTGCACCCGGCCCCACCGCGCGTAGGCAACGAATCACGTGACCCCGCAGCCGCTGACCACATCGGCGGGGGACGGGCCCACGTGACCCGACGGCCCCGCCCACTCCCGGCTCCTGCGCATGCTGCCGCCCTTCGGCGGGGCGGGAAGGAGGCCGCCAAAGACAGGTTCCCATTGGGCGCTCGGCCCTCTCGCGGGGCGATGACGCAAATGCATCGCGCTGCTGGAGCTGGGTTCTTCCCTCCCGCCCTATTTCCCAGCGCTGCCCAATGGGGAGGAGGGGCGGAGCTACTTCGGAGAGGGGGGGGAGGAAGGGAAGCTTCCGGCGTGGAGCTGCAGCAAGAAGGGCGAATGCGATCCGCAGATTTTACAGTATTCTGGAGAGACTTGTTTATTCACTCGTTATAGGATTAATATTGGTTTTCCTTGCTAGTTAGAGATCTTTTTTTAAAAAAAGTTTTAATTTGTCATAGAAAATTGGAAATGTTTTGCTTTTCAATTAAAAAGCAACCACAAGAAGTAGTGATGGCTACCAACATAGATTACTTTAAAAGAGAATTAGGCTATGAGTGGCTGCTAGCTGCAATGGACATGTTTGGCTCATCAGTCAGAGGCAGTATGAATACCAGTTGTTGAGATTCACAAGTAAAGAAAGTGCTATTGGCCCTGATTCAACAGGTTCTTACTGTGTTCTTACGTGATTGAATCCCACCTGCAAAACAGCAACGTTCTGGAACTGCCATTTCTCACCTCCAGCAAAGTGCCTAATCCATTCTTCAAAACTAGTGGCACCGCAAGTGCTAGGGAGAGAACGCATTGTGTAAGTCCAAAGAGAAAGATGAAGTCTTAGAGCAGTGAACAGAGGGTCCAGTTCATTTCTCTGTCAATTATTTACTAAAGTTGTGGTAGGAGGAATAAAATTGTACATCCCCTGTCCTTACTACCTCATTATCATGGAGCGAGTTCTAGGCACAGTGCTGCTTCTGGCTTCTATAGGTAAGAGAGTTGTTTCTGGCACAGGTGCAGGTGCTGTGCTTACAGGCAGTGAGCTAACCATTCATGTCATTCCTATATGGGTGAAGCTTAAGGTGTTTGGTTTTTATGTTGCAATAAGTGCTGCTTGACTGATTGCGATACAATGTTAATTTAATTTGGCAAGGCATCATGACTTCCTAACAAAATTACTTTCTTTTATTTGAATGGGTTCCCATCCTTTCCAAAGTGATGTATGATCTTAAAAAAAAAAGCGCAACTTTCTTGTATTGGCATAATAAAAAAGTCACAAATCTGTATAAAATATGCATGTGCATCGATAGATAGATAGATAGATAGAGTCTTTGGCAATCACTCATAGCCGAATAAGATTGTTTTCCATAAACATGCTTTTAACAATGAGTCTGTAAGTGACTGTGGAGACCAATTCTGGAACCACACGTCTTTCCACAGTGGGGACATTGGTTTCCGGGCGGGAGTTGATCACGGTGTGGATTTGCCAAGCGTGCCTTCCTCTAAACACATTTCTCCCTTGCATATATATATGTGTGTGCAAATGTAGTGGAGAAGATTTTGAGCATGTGATCTGTGTGCCCGCTGAGTCTGTTGTTCAGGTGCTGAGGTTGAGCAACTTTGAGGTATCCTCCCTTCCTGGGGTTCTTTATATTGAAACCACACTTAGATGGAAAGCTCTTCATACACCTCTGCATGTTGCTGGATGGCATCACAACTACCGGCAAGAGAAGATGTGAGTTGTAGTTTATGGAGTCAGAGAATTCCATCAGAAATGAAAATAGGAAAAGCTGCTGCATTTCACATAGTTGCCAGAGATCTGGAACAGAAACCATGCAAATAGGGGTGGTACAGTATTTGTTATCTTTATATTAGTCTGCAAAATGTTACAGAAACAACTACATTATTTCCTGCATTGTTTTTGTCATTTTCCTTCCATTGAAATGTATTGAAATTGATTACATAATTAATGATACAACTATGTTAGTCTCAACTATAGTAGACAGATTAACAGTTTCAGAGGAAGCCAAACTACAGTCGTACCTTGGTACTCAAATGCCTTAGTTCCCAAACGCCGAAAACCCAGAAATAAGTCTTCTGGTTTTCAAACGTTTTTCAGAAGCTGAATGTTCGATGCGGCTGTCGGCTACTGTTTCTAGGGCACCTGCACCAATCAGAAGCTGCACCTTGGTTTTTGAACATTTTGGAAGTAAAACGGACTTTCGGAACAGATTAAGTTTGGTGTTTTTGTTTTTCCTATTTATTTCACATTTTTGTTTTTGAGGCTTTTTTGGTTAATTTGTTTTTGTGACTGTGTGGAACCCAGTTCAGCTACTGATTGATTGATTGATTGATTGTGTGACTGCGGAAATGGATAAAAGCCCCCCATCCAAACAATGACTATCATCAGTGCAGGTAAGGCAAAAAAATAATTTTAATTTTCATCATCTACAATACTGTCTTATTTATTTTATAGTACAGTACATTGATTATTGCTTTCATTTTATGGATCAGTGGTCTCATTAGATAGTAAAATTCATGTTGAATTGCTGTTTTAGGGGTTGTTTTTAAAAGTCTGGAATGGATAAATCAGTTTTGCATTACTTTATATGGGAAAGCGCGCCTTGGTTTTGGAAGAGACTTCTGGAACGGATTAAGTTTTAGAACCAAGGTACCATTTTACATCAGAATGGAAACAGTGCTGATTCTCAGGAACAAAGGAAGCCCGTGAAGGCATAAACTTATCTCCACTGAAAAGCACTGTTTTATAAGGTCTGCCTGTGAAGGCTGAATGACAATGATGTCTGTTTTATGTGGGCAGGTCATCCCTTGGTGCTACAACCACCAGGGGATGAGATGTATTTGCAAACTTGCTCAGATGGATTCAAGCTCCTTCTTTGGTGAGTCTCCAAAGGGAAGATGTTCCAGAACTGGAGATTGCCTCTCTACAAATCCTTGCAAGGATGCAGACTTTCACTTACCAAATTAGGGATCAGGAAAGGATGGAAGCAGGCAGGAAGAAAGTGAGCCATTGGGATCTACTGCTTGGAGTGGAGCTCTAGGACCAGGGAGACCTGGGCTCAAATCTCTGCTTGCCATGAAGCTCACCAGATGGTCCCAAGCCACTCATTCTAACTCACCTGTTGTGAAGATGAACTGGGGTAAACCCCAGCACATGTGCTGCCCTGAACACCTTGGAGGAAGAGTGAACTAAACATGTGTTAAATAAACTTGAAATAAGAAGCCAGTTCAGAAGCTGGAGATCCAAGTGAATAGCAGCCAACGCCTTGGGAACCATCTCAGAACAGCCCTGAAAAGGTCTGTTTATGTTAGATCATGGTACAAAAAGTCACTGCCAGAATCATGTATTATATGCTTACCGCTTTATTATTACACTTCATGAAGTGGATTAAAGTAAATAAAAGCTTTTGCCGTGATAAATTTGTGAATCTTTAGGTTTGTGAGTCACAAGACTCTTTATTGTTTTTGCTACATTGGATAGGTAATAGAGCCTAATAATAATAATAATAATAATAATTCTCATGTTTCAAATATATATCTCAATGCATTGTTCAAAATATTATAAAACAACTAAAAAATGTAAAGAAAACACAAAAGTAACAGGATGAGTACCAATCAAGGAGGAATGGCACTTTAAGTTGTTGGAATATGCAGAGCTGACGGGTCAGTAAGAGAACAAGAAGATCAAGGATACAAAAAGGACTGGAAAATGTTTGCAATTTTAAAAATCTATATAAACTCGTGAACAGATTAGCAGGACTTGAATAAATTCAGCAGTATAAGAGGAAGTAGGAGATAATTAGTAAGAAGAGTAGAACTCATAGCTGTCAAAGTTTCCCTTTTTTAAAGGGAAATTCCCTTATTCCAAATAGGATTCCTCGCAAGAAAAGGGAAAAGTTGATAGCTATGGTAGAACTTGGTAACTTAGAATACATGGAAGAGAAGGAAAATAATGGATACTAGAGAAGGAGAGGAAGAGAAGTCCTTAGGTGTTTTGTGTGGTGTCTTTGGTTTGTTGTGGTTTTGTTTTCAATTTTTATTCATTTATTTTCTACTTATTCTTTTTGAACTGTATGTGAGAACACAAATAAAAATTACTTTCAAAAGCAAACAAACCAGGATATGGATTTTAAAATCCTATGTTGGACAATAAAACAGTTATGTTAGACTAAAATAACTACGTACAGTGGTACCTCAGGTTACATACACTTCAGGTTACATATGCTTCAGCTTACAGACTCCGCTAACCCAGAAATATTACCTCAGGTTAAGAACTTTGCTTCAGGATGAGAACAGAAATCGTGCAGCGGTGGCACAGCGGCAGCAGGAGGCCCCATTAGCTAAAGTGGTACCTCAGGTTAAGAATAGTTTCAGGTTAAGTACAGACCTCCAGAACGAATTGAGTACTTAACCCGAGGTACCACTGTATCTGCTTGACGTTGATCAGAACATTTTACAAGGGACTTTAAGAGGAAGGAAGAAATGAGCAAGCCAGTAGGACTGAAAAATCGCTATCTGAACAGAAGGATACACATAGGGTTCCACTTTTAGTTTCAGTCAAGCCTGGCAAATGCCTTAATGTACCTAAAGAGCCTTTAATGTACCTTGCACACAACACATTCATGTAGATGTTGCAGCCTGAGTGAAAGCACACTATGTTGAGGAACCATAAGATTTCCAAGCTTTGTATAACTTACTGTTCTCAACAGTACAGGACATTCACGCCCACACTCGAGCCTTCATCTTATTCCAGTAATAATTATTATCTGCAGGATCCCATCGGCATGGGGGTGGGTACTTCACCTGCATTTCTGGGAAACAGCTTCCCATCTAATGAAGCACACTCATACTGGAAGCCTCCCGTGTCAGCAAATGTGTAATATATGATGGTATTTGTGTCACAGTGTCAGCACAGACCGGCGAGCGTATTATCGGCGGATCCGAATGTTGGCCGCACTCTCAGCCCTGGCAAGTATTTGTCTTCGACAGTCAACTCACTCGATGGGGTGGAGCCTTGATCAATGAGCACTGGGTGCTTACAGCTGGACACTGTCTGCAAAGGCAAGTTTGTGAGGTCATAGGGAGGAAGCGGTGGGTGAGAGGGCGGGTAATGTCTCCAGAGTAGGGGAGTGGGTGGTGCTGTGGTCTAAACCACTGAGCCTCTTGGGCTTGCCAATTGGAAATTCGCTGGTTCAAATCCATGCAACGGTCGTGAGCTCCCATTGCTCTGTCCCATCTCCTGCCAACCTAGCAGTTCAAAAGCACACCAGTGCAAGTATGTAAGTAGGTACCATTGTGGTGGGAAGGTAAATGGCATATCCATGTGCTCTGGTTTCCGTCACGGTGTCCCGTTGCACCAGAAGCAGTTTAGTCATGCTGGCCACATGACTTGGAAAGCTGTCCATGAACAAACGCCGGTTCCCTCAGCCTGAAAAGTGAGATGAACACTGCAACCCCATAGTCGCCTTTGACTGGACTTAACCGTCCAGGGGTCCTTTACCTTTACCTTTTTTTTAACCTTTAATCTCTCCAGACATTTACAAAACAATCTAGAATGCATCGCTTTTCTTCTTCGTCATTTTTTAATTGCCTGAGATTCTGCTGCTGCACTGGGTGAAGAAGTCCCTGCCCAGAGGCAGTCAGCCAGCAGAGAGCTGGTCCTCAGCAGCCATTTCTTACATTTTGAATTCTTTACGAGTTTATATGCAGGTGGTGCTGTGGGTTAAACCACAGAGCCTAGGACTTGCTGATCAGAAGGTTGGCAGTTCGAATCCCTGTGACAGGGTGAGCTCCCGTTGCTTGGTCCCTGCTCCTGCCCACCTAGCAGTTTGAAACCAAGTCAAAGTGCAAGTAGATAATTAGGTACCGCTCCGGTGGGAAGGTAAACGGCATTTCCATGTGTTGCTCTGGTTTGCCAGAAGCGGCTTAGTCATGCTGGCCACATGACCCGGAAGCTGTACGCCGGCTCCCTCGGCCAGTAAAATGAGATGAGCGCCGTAACCCCAGAGTCGGCCACGACTGGACCTCATGGTCAGGGGTCCCTTTACCTTTACTGAATTGTATTAATCATTTGTTGAATTTGTTTTTGCCTTCGTTATATGTTTTGGATGTGATTATACCGACTGAAATGTTCTACTCATTTTCAGTACCAGAGCTATTACTGAGACTTGTTTTGAGCTCAGCATTGATGCTGGAAAAGCGGGATATAAGAACTATTAAATCATATCAAATCTGGGCCACAAACCCTGTCGTAGTCAAGCAAAGAACCGAGGCCAAGAATAGCATGAAAATGGTTTGGTATAAGAAGGGCTGTGCCATACAATAGTTCTGAACACCTCTGTGTCTTCGCTATTGTCTCCCTTGCAGAAATCTCATGGTTAATCTTGGGGAGCATGATTTGTATAAGCAAGATGTTGGGGAACAGTCTTCCAAAGCAATCAGAGCCATCCGTCACCCTAAGTTTGAACCCCGAACAATGAAAAACGATGTCATGCTTCTGAAGCTATCCCCCCCTGCAGTCCTGGGAGATACCATTAAGACCATCCCTTTTGCTAAGGAATGCGCACCCACTGGGACAAAGTGTGTGGTGTCTGGCTGGGGCACTACTACTTTCCCCGAAGGTAAGAGGAAAGGCCAGAGGGTCAAGGTTCCATGTGCAATGACCACTTTTGGGATAAGCTGCAAGAAGTTTAGCTTGCAACGTCCATCAACAGGGAAGGGTTTCACAAGACCTCCTGCAAACCAAGGCTAAATTCAGGTACTTGAGGGGCCTGGTGCAGTTCCTACAAAGGAAAGCATGAAATATGGTGATGTAAATGATGTAAGCTTTTGCAGACTACCTTAACCGAAACCAAAAACACCTAAATCCTGAGCACCTGCAGTTTCACAACCCTGAGCAAACTACTAAAAAAAACAGGGGGCGGGGCGTAAGCGTGAGAAACAAAAAGACAGTACAGTGGTACCTCAAGTTAAGTACTTAATTCGTTCTGGAGGTCTGTTCTTAACCTGAAACTGTTCTTAACCTGAAGCACCACTTTAGCTAATGGGGCCTCCCACTGCCGCCGTGCCACCGGAGCATGATTTCTGTTCTCATCCTGAAGCAAAGTTCTTAACCCGAGGTAATATTTCTGGGTTAGTGGAGTCTGTATCCTGAAGCGTATGTAACCTGAAGCGTATGTAGCCCGAGGTACCACTGTAACAATTAACTGCACCGCTATTCAAAATCCAGTTAAAACGATCCAGTTTAACTAACTCAACAAAATGGATGAACTTGATTCAGCATTTTGTAGTCTGATAGCCCTTTACACTCCAATGCTTCCTTGCCTCTTAGCAAGGTAATGCCACCGCCTCCCAGTACTGCCTACTTTAGGAACCACTAGATTAGGTGATTTATGGGCCTAAGTATAAGGGCAGCTGCCTCTGTCCATACTGTGTTTCCAGTTGTGGGATGGGGAATTGCATCTACTAGCCAGTAGTCCATTAAGGTGAATGAAAGTAGTGTACTCTCCTTCGTTGAAGGCTTTTAAGCAGAGTTTGCAGTGGCGTAGCGTGGGGGGTGCAGGGGGGACCGGCCGCACCGGGCGCAACATCTGGGGGGGGTGCACTCGCCGCCTCCGGAGTCGCCGAAGGGCCTCGGGCGCAGGCTGTAGCAGAGCCCCATGTCTCGCGGAACCGACGAGCTGTGCGCGCGTCCGGGCTGAAGGCGGCCGGCAGGCAGCGGCTCTCAGCGCTCGCCGCGGTCCCCGAACGTCAGGGCCGCGGAGGGTGCGCCAGGCAGCCCCTCCTCACAGCCCTGCCACCGCTGCTGCAGCTGCTGGGCCATGTTGCATTTTCCTCGCCTCTCTGCCCTCCTCCTCCTCCGGGCAAGCGGCGTCGTTTGGGCGGCAGCGCCAGCGGCAACTCGCCTCAGATCACCTGACACGGACCCGCCGCCACTGCCGTGGCTACCTTACCGTAAATACCCCAGCCCAGGCAGCAGCAAGAAGAAGTTGGCAGCGGCGGCAGGTTAGGGGTTAGGGGCACAAATTACTTGCCTTGCCCCGGGTTAGGGGGCGCAAATTACTTGCCTTGCCCCGGCTACGCCGCTGAGAGTTTGGATGGCCATCTGTCATGGATGCTTTAGCAGAGACTTTTACATTGCAAGGAGTTGGAGAAGATGGCCCGCTGGGTCCCTTCCAACTCTACAGTTCTATGATCCTATGAGTGGGGCATTTCATTCTGCTCCAAGCAAGCCCTCACCTACCTCTCGCCTTACTGAAGGAGCGTCTCCACCCCCATCGTTCTACCCGGACGCTGAGGTCCAGCGCCGAGGGCCTTCTGGCAGTTCCCTCACTGCAAGAAGCTAAGTTACAGGGAACCAGGCAGAGGGCCTTCTCGGTAGTGGCACCCTCCCTGTGGAACGCCCTCCCACCAGATGTCAAAGAGAACAACAACTACCAGACTTTTAGAAGACATCTGAAGGCAGCCCTGTTTAGGGAAGCTTTGATGTATTACAGTACTTTAATATTTTTTTGGAAGCCACCCAGAGTGGCTGGGGAAGCCCAGCCAGATGGGCGGGGTATAAATAATAATAATTATTATTATAAATAAATTATTATTACTTACGACGAATCCTGGGGTGGCCCTGGCTGTTGGCTTCCTCCTCTGAGTCTCAGTGTTGCCCCTTGCAGAACTCAATAGAGAGGAATATGGGGGCAAAGTTGGTCTTCCTGCCTTCCACCTTACGGTTGCAATGGACACCAACCACCACAGCTTCTGGCATTTGTGAGGGAGGAACCTGAAGCTAAAATAGTTAAGCAGCAACTCCCAAAGAGCCAGTGTCACACACTGACCCAAGCATTCATTTTGCAGTAAATTATGCCAATGTCCTGCAATGTTTGGACACAGAGATCCTGTCAAAATACATATGCAAGTCTAGGTACAGAAGCTACTTTGCAGACAACGAGATTTGCTCAGGAAAAATGGAAGGAGGCAAAGACTCGTGCCAGGTGAGCAACAAACACTTGGTGACTATGGGTCAGAGGCACAGTGCATTGTAGGACAATCCAACTTTCCTGTGACTTAGCCTGCAATCTGAACTACGCCATTCATATATAACTTATACACCACATAAAATAACAACAACAAAAAAATTAAGCAAGTCACACAAATTGCAACAACAAAGGCACAAGAAAAAAGTCAGCTCATAGTATCAGGATGCAAGAATCCTGGAAACATCATTCATGTCTACTCAGAAGTTGGGACTATTTAATTTAGTGCAGCATATTCCCAGGTAAATGGGGATAGGATTGTAGTCCAAGTCCAACTTTGTTCAGTGGAACTTCTGAGTAGAGATGGAATAGAATCATAGAATCATTTGATTCAGTTCACGTCTAAATATGAACCTGCCTAATATACATTCTGAAACAATATTTGATTTGAAACACACAATTCCTCTGATATTTGCACTTCTCAGAGTTTTGCAATGCAGTTCTCCAGCTATGGAATATGTACAAAAATGCATATACTTGGATAAAGTGTGTGTAATGATGCATGTATTAGGGAAAAGAGCATGCACAAATGCATTATTTTAGGAGAAATTGCTTTGCAAAAATACTAAGCAAAATCCCATGTAAAAATATGTATAATAGAAGTTTGCATTAAAAGGCTGATGAATTTTCATGAGTTAAAAAAAACAACCCCACCCCAAACTGATGTGGAAACGTAGAAAACTGAACTTGCAGACTGGGAAATGAGAAACCAAAACTGAGAGAGTCACATATCCCTACTTATGAGTAGACATGGTTAGGATTTCTCCAATGTCAGTAGCAAGCAGACTTCTATTTTTATTTTATTTTTCCTTCTTATTACTTGAGATCCATCAGTAGAAGGGAAACAAATATTTACAATAAAAGAATTTTGAGCCCAGGAATTTGTTTATAAAGTACCAAAACTAGACTGAGCTCATAGTTCTTCCATACAGAAATATATTTCTGAATATCCCATTCTCCCCTTTCAGCAGTACATTTTTAGGGTTGTTTTGTTGCCACCATTGTTGGGAGTAAGAAATCCTTGCCAATCTACTTCAGATCATCCAGCGATCTACCAGCACAGCCCAGTCTAACTTCTGCCTACTCCTTGTCTAAATCTTCCTAATTTAGAAAAAGAAAAAAAGAAAAAAAGGAAGTGAGCAGAAACAGAAGGGTATTAAGATATTGGTGGGGCATGGGGGGAGAGACACCAAACTACCCAAGGAAGCAAGTATTAAGCAAGAAGAGCCATAAATCTACAGAAAGCCATACCTGCTTCAAGATGAAACCCCCTATTTCTGTACCTTTTAGATTCAATGTTCAGCTTGAGCAGGGATGTGGAATCTATAGCCCTCCAGGTTTTGCTAGACGAAAGCTCTCATCATCCCCGACCACTGGCCATGCTGCCTGGGGCTGATGAAAGTTGGAGAATCTCCGGAGGACCACAGATCCCAGCCCCTGAACTAGAGAAGTCTCACCACACCAAAGAGTTCTCCTGCTCTCTGACCCCTTTCCTCTTGTTGAATTTACAGGGAGATTCTGGGAGCCCCTTGATTTGCAATGGGGTCCTTCACGGTTTGGTGTCATCGGGAGCTGTGAAGTGCGCATCCAAGAAAAACCCTGCTGTTTTCATGGAGATCTGCAAATTTTGGAAATGGATCGAGGAAACCATGGCTGAAAATGACACAAAAGCACCAGCCCAGGGCTGATATCCCTCAATAAAAAGCCTGGCGCAAATGCATTATTGCCTTTGCTTCTCAGTACCATTTTTCTCATGCAGAGCGCAGAAATGGGAGCATTTCCAACAGTTGCAACCTATACCCCAGCTCTCCTCTGGGATAGCTCCGTTAGTAGAGCGTGAGACTCTTAATCAGAGAGTCAAAAAATTCATGCATTGCAAAGGTTGGCCTAGATGACCCATGCGGTCCCTTCCAACTTCACAGTTATATGAAAAGTTGATAGCAGTTTCCGATCAGCAATAACGTACAAAGAGCCTGCAAAGAGCCAGGCCAATGGGCTCATCTAGTGCAGCATTCTGTTCTCACACTAGCCGACCGGATGCCTGTGGGAAGCCCATACGCAGAACCTGATCGCAACAGCACAATTCTCCCCACTTGCGATTTTCAATGGCTGGCATTCAAAAGCACACTGCTTCCCACTGTGGATGTGGAACGTAGCTGACATGGCAAGGCTGCCTGTAAACCTTCCGTGTGCGCGTGACGACCACTTATTGAATAAGCTGCAGGCGGTTTAGCTTGTTCGGCAACAAGCAAGGATTTCACAAGATCTCCTTAGGACCAGCCAAGGTCTATCAGATTACAATTCCCGGAGTGGTTTAACAATTAACCCCTCTTCCCAGGGAACTCTTTAACAGTTGCAGCTCTAGGGGAATAGGGGTTTCTTAAAGACTACCAGCAACCTTAACAAACTACAGTCTCCAGGATGCTTTGCGGGAAAGCCATGATTTTTTCCAGTGGAATGGTAGTTATTTAAATGTGCATTGCCGATGATGCCTAAGAGGTTTGTTAATATAATCAGCTGATCTGAGAAGACACGTTCATTGTGGCCTAATCTTGCAAAACTTAATTCTTACTAACATTAATTCTTATTTTAAATATAATTTTTATTAGTTTTCAATTGCAATCCAATAATAACCTCATTATAACAATACCAATTTATAATATAATTATTAATACAGTGGTGCCTCTGGATGTGAACAGGATCCGTTCCGGAGCCCTGTTCGCATTCTGAGCAGAACACAACCCACACCTGCAGGTTGTGATTCACCGCTTCTGCGCATGACTGTACCAATAGTTCAAATACCAAATTATATAATTTAGAAAAGGTGGCCCCCCATGTGCTAGAATTTATGGCTTGATTATTTCTGCATTCCAAAATCTTTTTAATTTCCATGACATTCCGGTCATAATAATAATCTCTTATACAGCTGTAATATTAATAACTTCTATTTGTGTTGACAGGGACGTGGGTGGCGCTGTAGGTAAAACCTCAGTGCCTAGGACTTGCTGATCGCATGGCCGGCGGTTCGAATCCCCGCGGTGCGGTGAGCTCCCGCCGTTCGGTCCCAGCTCCTGCCCAGCTAGCAGTTCGAAAGCACCCCCGGGTGCAAGTAGATAAATAGGGACCGCTTACCAGCGGGAAGGTAAACGGCGTTCCGTGTGCTGCGCTGGCTCGCCAGATGCAGCTTGTCACGCTGGCCACGTGACCCAGAAGTGTCTGCGGACAGCGCTGGCTCCCGGCCTATAGAGTGAGATGAGCGCACAACCCTAGAGTCTGTCAAGACTGGCCCGTACGGGCAGGGGTACCTTTACCTTTATTTGTGTTGACACATTAATTGATTTATAAAACTACAAGTGAGGAACTCAAACTATCTCCTTGTTCTGTGGCAATTACAGTGGTACCTTGGGTTACAGACACTTCAGGTTACAGACTTCGCTAACCCAGAAATAATACCTCGGGTTAAGAACTTTGCTTCAGGATGAGAACAGAAATTGTGTTCCGGCGGTGCGGCAGCAGCGGGAGGCCCCATTAGCTAAAGTGGTACCTCAGGTTAAGAACAGTTTCAGGTTAAGAACGGACCTCCAGAACGAATTAAGTTCTTAACCCGAGGTACCACTGTATCCAGTTCATGGTGCTTCTTCCTGTCCTTGTAAGATGTTATGTCTTCCTTTCCTCCGGTTGTTACTAACATTAATTCTTAATAATATTTGCAACTCTTTAATATGCCATCATCTATTATGAGCTAACAAAACAAAAAAAAGGTATTTTACCAGAACACCTCTTATTTGATTAAATTTGAAGCTCTTAAAGTGGAGTGTGTCCAATTCTGCTTAAATACACATTGATCCAATGTGCATAAAAAAGGCTGCAAAACTTATCAAATGACAAAAAACTAACAAGTGTCTAAATTGGAGGACCCCTTTGAGCTTAAGATCGCAGAACAAATGGCCCTCCTGGTCTTCTCTCTGATTGGCCCTGCTTGGACAACCATCTGTTGGAATTGTATCACTCTGGATTTCCTGCTTGGAGCAGAAGGATGGGCTACATGGCCCACTTCAGTTCTGTGACTCAGAATACTTGCTTGGGTGTGGGTATATTCCGTTTTCTGCACGATTTATCCCCACCTATCTCTCTACTGGTCAGGAGCTGTTGAGGCTATGACCATGAACTCAACAGTCCTATGCACAGCTGCCTAGTGTGGTGAACCAACCAGGACTACAGCTTGGCACGTTGCTGGCCTAAGCAGTACTGCAGGGAGAGGGAATCTGGTCCTCCAGACATCATTGGACTCCAACTCCCACAAGCTCCAGGGAGAATAAATCAGGAGTGATGGGATGTCAGAGTCCAACTGTCTCGAATTTCCAGGCCACCCCCCCCCCCCCGTTGTATAAAGGGAAAAGTTGTGCCCAGAAAGCAGACCCTGGCAAACCATTGCCCTGTTTCTATTGGGTTCACAAGTAGCTGCTCATTATTGCCACCTTTTCACCAAGAATTACAAAACAGGTGCATCTTGGTCTTAATCAGGAAAGACAGAGTATACAGACAGAATCAACACAGAGATCGGTTACTCCGTTAACAGTTAAAGAAACATGAGCACACACTATTTTTTTTGTAAATTTTGTTTATTTGTTTATACCCTGGCTTTCAACCAAAAATATGATGATGATGATGATGATGATGATGATAATAATAATAATAATAATAATAATAATAATAATAATAATAATGATGTCCCTGCTCTTAGACCAGTAGGAAATAGATAATATAGAACAGGAGTGTCCAACAGGTTGATAGGAAGGTTCCAGTAGATCACTGTCGGTCGCGGACTCCTTTTTGTTGGCATCAGAGCATCCAGCCCCTCCTCCTTGCCCCGTCCTCCATTTTTGCATGATTGTTGGAACAGAAGACGGAGTTTTTGCTGCTTGACAGATTGCTTTCTCAGCAATCTTTTGGTGAGCGACTTTTCCCCTTTACTCAATTTTGTCATTTCCCTCCCTCAAAAAAGCTCAACAACTACAAAATACGGGGTACATCACTGCCAGTTTTTAATTCTGTGAGTAGATCGCAGTCTCTTGGGAGGTGGACTCCCCTGATATAGAATATAATTTGATTTTAAATAAAACCCTCCAGTTGTTGTTGGGACAACTGCTGCAACCAGTATGGCTAACTGTCAGGGATGATGGGAACCATAGGTAGGGACAGGCTCAAAAGTCTATGGCCCTCGGGCCTCGCTTTGCCTGCCGAGGGCCTTCCTCTTCCCGTAAGCTGGTTTCTGGCTTCTCCCCGCCCAGCAAAGCTTTCTGCAGCCGGCTGGGCTTGCCGATGCCCAGCCGAGGGAGGCCACGATTGAGCCCTTCCAGCAGCAAGCAAGCTTTGCAGAGGGGCTGGCTGGAGAGGTAGCCGCACCGCTGGCAGGTGCCCTGGGTGGGCATGCGGACATCCTCGCGCACCGCCAGCCGCTCGCCCGAGTGCACCAGGTCAGCCACTGTGCTGGGCCGCGTGGCTTCGAGATCTTTGAGCAGGGCGCGAGTGTGTCCGCGGTAGGCGTTGGGGGAGTACACGCACTCGGTGCTGAAGTAGTCCAAGCCTTGGAAGTAAGCGTACAGCACAATCTCCTTCTCGTAGGCGTGCTTCAGCGGCTTGCAGCGCGGCAGCTGCCCCTCACTTCCCGTCAGTATGTCCGCGCAGCGCCGGAGGCGCCCCACGTCCCCCCGCAGGAAGTTCATCAGCACCGTCTCAGCGATGTCATCTGCGTTATGACCTAAAGAATGAATCAGACAGCAGCAGGACGAGTCAACAGTTCATGCACCTTCCTGGCTATCCTTGGTATAGGCGGAATGAAGATCAAGATCTGCCAGTAGATTTCTAAGTACAATTAGCAGCAGATTCACAAGGGATATGGATTTCCAATTATTTAACTATAGCAATAGCTAAAAAGTTTTCTTCTTATCCAAGGCGTTCAAAGTGCCGGACATGGTTCTCCCGGCTCATTTATTTCCCACAACAACCTGGCAAGGTAGGATAGGATGAGAAGCATCTTGGGTTGGCGAGGATTTGAACCCTTGTTTCCCAGGTTCTACTCCAGCACTCCAAGCACTATATTGCACTAGCTCTATTATATTCCTCCCCCACCCCAAAAAGTAGGCAGATGGAGGGAGCTTAGGGAAAAACCAGGAATGGATTCCCCCCCCCCTTCTTTATTTTTCTTTTCTTTTAAACCATCTCAATAAGCCAACAACAATAACCATTCAACAATATACAAATAATTACAAGTTACAATCTATCCTTAATATTTATAAGCACCAATTAGGAACTCCAGATGGAGGCATACTGCGTTGGTGGTTCTCTGTGGTTGCCTTTCTTGTTAACATACCGTATTTTTCGCCCTATAGGACGCACTTTTCCCCCTCAAAAAATGAAGGGGAAATCTGGGTGCGTCCTATGGGGCGAATGCAGGCTTTCGCTGAAGCTTGGAGAGCAAGAGGGGTCGGTGCGCACCAACCCCTCTTGCTCTCCAGGCTTCAGGAAGACATCCGCAGCCTAGGCAGCCCTGCGGGAGTTCCCGCAGGGCTGTCTAGGCTGCGGATAGTAGCCTGCTTCCCGGAGCACCAGGCGCGCTGAAAGCAGAGCGCCCGGCGCTTCGGGAACACATCCGCAGCCTAGGCAGCCCTGCAGGAGTTCCCCGCAGGGCTCCCCACGCTGCGGATAGTAGCCTGCCGCCCGGCGGGCAAGGCACCCTGAAGCAGAGCGCCCCGTGCGCCAGGCAGACATCCGCAGCATGGGGAGCCCTACAGGAGTTCCCCGCAGGGCTCCCCATGCTGCGGATAGCAGCCTGCCGCCCGGCGGGCGGAGCACCCTGAAGCAGAGCCCCAGAAGCTCGGGGGACAGCAGGGAGGCGCAGCGCCGCCATCCCGCTGTTCCTCGACCTGGTTCGGTTTCCCCGACCTGCTTTTGGGGGAGAAATAAAGGAAAAAAAATTTCCTTTATTTCCCCCCAAAAAACTAGGTGTGTCCTATGGGACGGAGCGTCCTATGGGACGAAAAATACGGTAATCGAGTGGGATTTTTTATTCTTAATTAAATGCACTCAGAAGCCCCCAGATCCTTAATTCTAAGTGGATGCAGGGTTGTTGCTAGGTATTTAAAAGGAGTCGGGGTGCAGGCCTGCAGTGGAAATGGGCATAGTGTTTGGATATGCTACTTTACATGTACAGATCAATTGTGTGTATGCGCTTATCTGGCCTTCTGGCAGAAGCATCACTACAGTTTATAGAGAGGGAGAAGCGTGAAGCGCTTGGCAGGTCAGCACTGTGCTGATGCACCCGCAGAGCCAACCTGATGCATCTGCACAGTGTTGAACGCTCAATCACCTCACTGTTTCCGTTTCCAGTAACCTGCAGCAACAACCGCGCCAGGAAACCAGGTAAATGCCACCCCACCTCCCTGTAAAGGTGGCCTTTGGGCAAATTAAGCTGGTGGGTTGTACTGTGCTGTGCAAGGAGCCCAGACTCCCTGCAAGCAAAATTTCAATGAAAAAGAATCAGGGAGGGAAGGGTCAGCGATCTAGGGCCCAGCACAAGAGACCACCTACTAACACCACCTGCATATGTCTGTGCCCCTGAGCGACTCTTTTCTGCATCAGGCACTGGCTGATGGACCTCAGTAAATTAAAATGCACAAAGTAGATCCTGCCACCCCGAAGTTTGCCTATAGATCCAGAGTCAACTACATAAGGCAGACAAGGGGCCATGTCTTCAGCAATGCCGGATGAGTCTGGAATAAGACCTAACTCGGAAGGGCAGTTACAGCTCCTGAAAAGCAAGCAGGAAGAAGCTGGTCATCAGCCTTCTGCCTCATTGAGGCTAACTTTGGTCGTTTTTTGCTCCCTGGAGGTTTCCTTCAGCCGCCTTGACTGTCCCAATTTCTTTCCCAGCATGCCCATCAGTTGGGCCCCTAACCAAAGGCCACAAATTGTGACCAAGCACCCCTTTTGCTTTGTGCTGGCTGTGGGTTTCCAGCAAGCACTTGGTTGGTCAGTGCGAGAACAGGACGCCGGACTAGATGGGCCTTTGGTCTGATCTAGTAGGGCTATTGGTCATACAGAGCAGCATGCAAAGCAAAGTCCTTCCTCACCCCAAAAATCACATTGGGCTTAGAAGTGGGGGTGGGGAGGGTTGCATGGTCTCACTATGCAAAGAGAGTAAGGAAGACAAAGCAGTTTGGCCTTACTCAAGGGAGAAATGAAAAGCACGTGGGTAGCTGTGTTGCTTATAGATAATATTTAATATATTATATATTTAATGTGTGTTTATGTGTACATTTATTGCACCAGGGAACAGTCGCAGCAGCAGCAATCTCTAAATAGGGCAATTGTGGGGAACATGTGACCCTCCAAACTCCAACACCCATCAGGGTCTGCCAGTATGACCAATGGCCTGATGGAATATGCAGAGATGGCAAAACTTACCAGAAGATTAAGAGATCAAGATGATAGACTCTTTATAATAGAATGGGGAAAATTTATTGACTATATGAAAATAAATTGCAAACAATTAAAAACGTTAGGACTGATATAAGCATGAGCAGTAAGAAATCTAAGGGAATTAAAAAGGATAAAATGGCAAAAAAGGATAAATTAAGATATGTAGTAAGAATTTGATAGAAAAATAAGAAACCGCAAGAAAGGGAGATAGGGAAGTTGCAGAAAATATCATTGGATTTGTGTGGATTTATATTTATTGTTGAATATTGTAAAATGGAAGAATGGAAAATAAAATATTAGAAAGGGGGGATAATATATTATTATTATTATTATTATTATTATTATTATTATTATTATTATACTAATATTTGCAACCGGTTCTGGGACCCTTTTTCTCAAATATCTAAAGGGCTTCTCACAAGGAGGATGGGGCAAACTTGTTTTCTCATGCCCTGGAGGGTAGAACCCGTACCAATGAATTCAAGTTACAAGAAAGGAGATTTTGACTAAACATCAGGTAGAAGGGTCTGATGGTAACAGCTGTCCTGACACTGGAATGGACTCTGTTGGAAGGTGGTGAACTCTCCTTCCTTGGAGGTTTTTCAGCAGAGGTTGAACGGCCATCTGTCATGGATGCTTTTAGTGGAGATTCCTGCATTTGCAGGGGGCTGGACCAGATGACCCCGGAAGTCCCTTCCAACTCTATAATTCTATGACTTAGAAGTCTCTAACTTGAAATAGGGGAGTAAAAGTGCTCCCAATAAATAGTTATGTATTCCTGAGTTAAGGTTGTGGCACCGCAAGAGCTTCCTTGTTGCCGTGCCCTCTGCAGTTGCTCAGAAGCTCTTTAGACGGAGATGGGTAAGCCGCGGCCCTCCGGGTGCTGTTGGGCGACAGACCCCATCACCCCAGACGGCTGACCACACCGGCCGGCACTGATGGACCTCGGGAGCCCCGCCGCACCCGGAGCGCCCCATCCCGGACCCCCTCCACCCCCAGTCCCCGCACCTGTGGCGATCTTGTCAGCCCCGAGCAAGGCGGCGCCTCGGTCCAGCGCCTGCCGCCGGAAGACCCCGCAGAAGGTGCAGTTGTTCTTGAGGCCGACGTGGCGGACGATGCGGTCCATGCTCCAGCCGTAGAGCTCCTGGTAGGAGACCACGTGCAGCGGCAGCCCCAGGCGGCCCTGGTTGCGGCGCACGGCGGCCAGCGAGTCGTCCCGGTAGCCGGCGATGCCCTCGTCCACGGAGAGCAGCAGCAGGCGCAGGCCGTAGCCGTGGCGCTCGTTGAGCAGCCGCAGCACGTGCGCCAGCACCGTGGAGTCCTTGCCCCCCGACGCCCCGATGGCCACCGTCTCGCCCGGCTGGAAGAGCCGCGCCGACACCACCGTGCCGTGCACCTCCGCCTCGAAGGCCGCCACGAAGCACTCCCGGCACAGCGCCTGGCCCGTCTTGGGGCGGCGGAGCGCGGCGCGCCGGGACCCGCAACTCGCGCAGAGCACGGGCGCCGGCATCCCGGGCCAGCGAGGAGGGCCTCGTCCACTTCCAGCTGCTCGGAAGCTGCCTTGCAAACCCCTCCGGTCGCCTGCGTCTGAAACTACAACTCCCAGCATGCACCGCCACAGGCCGGCTGTCGGGATCCGGGCCCTGCCTTCCTCTACGGTGCCCCCAGCGGTGCTTGCGAATGCGGGGCTGGTGGCGCTCACCTGGAACTGCGCTGTTCAGAGCCTAAGAGCAGTCCTTGCTAGCGCTTGCCAGCAAGAAGCAGCCCGCTTGGCTTGGCGCAGCGGGCAGCCGGATGGCGCGCAGTGGCCGCTCCTGGACGGAGGAGGTTCAATTGCAACCCGTTAAATGAGCCCAAGTTAGGCCACCATGCATCCATCCAAAACCCACAGTTGGGCATAGGGTTGCCACCTGTCCTGTATAATACAGGGTTGTCCAGTATTTCAATGCAAAATGCTATGTCCTGTACAGTGGTACCTCAGGTTACATACACTTCAGGTTACAGACGCTTCAGGTTACAGACTCCGCTAACCCAGAAATAGTGCTTCATGGAACTTTGCTTCAGGATGAGAACAGAAATCGTGTTTCGGCAGCGCGGCGGCAGCAGGAGGCCCCATTAGCTAAAGTGGTGCTTCAGGTTAAGAACAGTTTCAGGTTAAGAACAGACCTCCGGAACGAATTAAGTACTTAACCCGAGGTACCACTGTATTGATAACAGTTTTGGCTTGTTTTTCAGCGCGCTCTCTCTCTGTGTCAAATTAGGGATCCTAACCAAATGCGGGTGTTTGAAAGGGTGTGTGAAAGGTCATGTATTTAAGCTCTGGGTAGCCAAGCACAGAAAAATATACAAATGTGTGTGTGTGTGTGTGTGTGTGTGTGTGAGAGAGAGAGAGAGAGAGAGAGAGAGAGAGAGAGTGAGACAAATTCCAAAGAAGGCATCCTGTTAGGCTGCAATAGATTGCAATGGATTGCTTTGAAGTCACTGAAACTGAATTGAATTCTGAATTGAACTGTGGTGTCAAAGGCCTGGAAACGATGCCTTATGAGGAACGGCTAAGGGAGCTGGGCATGTTTAGCCTGGAGAAGAGGAGGTTAAGGGGTGATATGATAGCCATGTGGATGTCACATAGAGGAGGGAGAAAGGTTGTTTTCTGCTGCTCCAGAGAAGCGGACACAGAGCAATGGTTCCAAACTACAAGAAAAAAGATTCCACCTAAACATTAGGAAGAATTTCCTGACAGTAAGAGCTGTTCGACAGTGGAATTTGCTGCCAAGGAGTGTGGTGGAGTCTCCTTCTTTGGAGGTCTTTAAGCAGAGGCTTGACAACCATATGTCAGGAGTGCTCTGATGGTGTTTCCTGCTTCACAGGGGGTTGGACTCGATGGCCCTTGTGGTCTCTTCCAACTCTATGATTCTATGATTCTATGAATTTGTTAAATTGTATGAAAATCAATTAAAAGTATGTGGAAAAAAGAAGTCACTTTAGCACGAGATGGAAAAATTGCCGCCAACTGCCCTTCCCTGCCCTGTATTTTGCCAGTACAAAGGTGGCAACCCTAGTTGGGCAATACTTTTATTAGGCATTTATATGTCATCTATCTCTCTATCTCTCTATCTATATCTTGATGGGTTTGGCTCAAGCAAAGCACCATGAGAAAAGACCATCCCACCTTGACAATATACACAGTCTTATAGTTTGATTTCTCTATGCTTTACCTTCTTACCAGTGAGGTCACGAGGAACCAGAAATTTCCTTGATTTACTCACCAGGAAGCTAGGTTGGTAAAAAGGTAAAATGAAGGGTAAACAAAAGGTCACCATATGCAGGATTTTTGCATCTAAAAGTCCCTTCATGGAGCTATGGAGGCAGGCTTCAAAAGAAATCCAACCAGAAATTCTATAGAAATGTAGATGCAGACCAGATAGAACCATAGAATCAGGAAGTCACTCCTTCTGATAGATAAAGGTATTGAGGAGGACCATCCTTCAGGATGAGTGATCCTTGTTTGTTTGTATGGCCCAATAGACTTCTTATCAGAAACATCTGTATTATATTACTGTGGTCTTCTCTCTAGAAACTATGCCTAAGCACACCTACCTGGATTTCATTCTCTCATTTTGACCCCTTCTCATTGGCCAGCATGCCAACTTGTCTAGACACACTTTTGGAACCCCTGCAAACCTATTTAAGGTTTTAGCATTATTCATCTCTCCTTGAGCTCCCCCTACACAACTCTCTGAAGGTAGTGTCTATTCTCTGGCCCTCCAAACAATCTTTCTGCAAACTCCAGGAACTTTTAAAATTGCATCTGGAATTCTTAGGCTTGGGGAAGGGTCTATGCCTGTGATCCTGTTTTACTAATAAAGATGTAAAATCACTTAGGGCATCACCAAGCCTTATGAAGTATGGTTGATGGAGTTTTGTATTTTTATAGTTTTCGTTGTTGGGGGGGGGGGCTGTCCTAAATTCTTGGAATCAGTATAGGGTTAGAATTTAATCAAGCCCTCTGAATCCTCAATCCAGTAGCCTTTTCAACCGGATAATGGCCACTAAGTATGAGTTGTTAATTGAACAAAGGAAGGTGATGAGCCATTAATAAATCTGTGCCAGATGCAAATGGTATTGAGCTCCCAGTTCTCCCCATTTTTCATACTTCTATCTTACCCTCCACACAAACTGCCAACTTATTTTATCCCTACTTCTTCTTTTACGTCCTATTATCCCATTTCTTTATACAGTACAGTGGTACCTCGGGTTACATACGCTTCAGGTTACATACACTTCAGGTTACAGACTCCGCCAACCCAGAAATAGTGCTTCAGGTTAAGAACTTTGCTTCAGGGTGAGAACAGAAATTGTGCTCTGGCGGTACGGCAGCAACAGGAGGCCCCATTAGCTAAAGTGGTGCTTCAGGTTAAGAACAGTTTCAGGTTAAGAACGGACCTCTGAAACAAATTAAGTACTTAACCTGAGGTACTACTGTATTCCCAGTTTATTATTTTAAATACATTAACCTTTATCTTTCTAATTTTCCTTGTCACCTCCTCTGGCCTGTTCAGACCAGATGGAGACCTCCCCTATCAGTAGCCTTTACTCACCATTCAGGAAGATGGTATTTTTAACACTATGAGGAGCCCAGGAGCAAATTGGTCACAGGATCTCCTGGCAAAGTCATCCCTTTCCAACTAAATAAATAAATAAAAGTAAATACACATATAATGCTCAAAAAAATACCCCACTTATATCTCAAGATTTTAAGGTCAGTACAACAATTCACATTCATATGTGTCCACTTCAGCCCATCTGCATATGGGGCTCCTCTTCACCTTCCACCAAGAAATATAAACTTTATAAGACTTTTTATTTTCTATTAAGCATTAATATCAGTAACAATGCAGGGCTATGTTTGAATCCCCTTATGACTGAAGGAAACTGAAGCAGGAGCCGAGTCTTCTACAAACACTGGAAGAGGGCAACGGCTGAGGGCGTTGGCATGGCCCATAGATTTCCCCAGGCGATGGACGAGCTGGTAGTGGTAGGTAGCCAGGAAAACAGTCCATCGCAGCATGCGTGGCAAGAGGACTGGTGGAGTTGGTTGATCACCGGCGAGGAGGCCCACGAGCGGCTTGTGGTCAGTGATGAGGTTGAAAGTCCTGCCATAGAGGTATTCATGGAACCTCTTCACTCCAGCCACAAGTGCCAGTGCCTCCTTGTTGAGCTGGCTGTAATTCTGATCGGTCGGAGATAGCGTCCTGGAAAAGTAGGCGAGCGGTGCTTCTCTTCTGTCTGGAAAACAGTGACTGAGGACAGCGCCGATGCCAAAAGGTGAGGCGTCGCAGGCAAGGACCAGCGGCCTGGCTTCACTGTACTGTACCAGCACACCGTCTGATGAAAGGAGAGCCTTGACCACAATGAAGGCCGCCATCTCCCGATAACCCCAGGACCAAGGTGTCTTCGTGCTGAGGAGTCGATGAAGAGGCTCGGCTACCATCGCTTTGTGGGGCAGGAACATGTTACAAAAGTTCAGTCCCAGTAACGCCTGCAACTCCATCTTGTTCTTTAGGATGGGGGCCTGCTGGATAGCGTGGATCTTGGATGTTGCCGGGTGAAGGCCGGAGGCATCGGTAAGATAGCCCAGGAACTCCACCTGTGGAGTTGTTGATAGGTTTGGGCAAGGTCCAGCTTAGCAAAGACCTTACCCTCACCCAGGGAATGCAGCAGGTGGTGGACAACAGGAACCGGGCAAGCATGCTGCTGAAGTGCTTTGTTGATCATGCACTTGTAGTCGGCACGGATTCTCACCAACCTATCTGGCTTGACAGGTGTGACGATGGGGGTTTCCCACTTGGTGTGGTCAACCAGCTCCAAAACTCCTTGGGCAATGAGCTTGTCCAGTTGTTCTTCCACCTTAGCCTTGAGAGCAAACAGAACCCGGCGTAGCTTTAGCTTGATGGGGGTGACTTGTGGATCAAGGCTAAAGGAGATGGGCATACCTGTATATTGACCCAAAGTGCCGTCAAAAACCTCAGCAAAGTCTTTGATCAGACCCTCACTCTCTGTGTTAGAGATGGAGTTGATGCCGGTGACTTCCAGGCCGAGGACATCAAACCAGTCTAGCCCTAGGAGGCTTGGCCGCTGACCTTCGACCACCACCAGTCGGAGCAGGCCCGAAAAATCCTTGAAGGCGATTCGGAACCGGCCAACGCCTACCACGGGAATGTCGTTTCCCTGGTAGTCTCTCAGGTGTATGCAGTGAAAGTCAAGTTGCCTTTTGGACACTCTGGGTACGAGTCTTTTGATGGTGCTTCAAGACACGATGGACGGGGCAGACCCGGTGTCGATCTCCATGTCACACAGAGCTCCTTCAATGAGCACAGTGACGTTCAGTTTGCGTTGCGTAGGCAAGTCTGTTTGGCCAATCGTGGTTCCGGACGGGCAGTGGCAGTTGGTGAGAGCGAAACAGCTTTCCTTGGCAGACTGGAGCTTTCCTTGGCGGACTGGAGCGAAGACTTGGACTTGTGAGTCAGTGAAGGGGGGGTGTCAGACGGAGCCGATTGGCAGACCTTAGCGATGTGGCCCCTTCTGGAACATTTCCAACAGATGGCATCTCTGAATTGACACTTGCCATGGGAATGGTTGCCTCCACAGCCGGCACATTCCAATTGGCCCTTGGACTTCTGTTTGAACTTCCTGCGCTCCCGCTTTGTTTGGTGCACGTCATTGTCTTCACTGGAGGATGCCTCGTCACTGCTGGCCTCTTCATGATGCACTGGAACTGGCTTCCTAGCAAGACGCGGCCTGCTGGCCTTGCGGATCTCCTGGGTGGAGCGTTTGGCAGCTTCCGAGGCCACAGCCTCCTCAATTGCTTTTTGCAGCGTGAGGTCTGGCTTGGCGAGGAGACGCCGTTGCAGACGGATGTCCCGGACCCCACAGACGATTCGATCCATCAGAGCATCGTCTAAGTCTCGGAACTCGCAGTGCACTGCGGCCTGTCGGAGGGCGGCGGTGTAGTTGTTAATTGACTCCCCCTCTGCCTGGTTCCGGTGGTAGAACGCATGGCGGGCAGCAATCTTGTTGTGAGTGAACATATCGGACGACACAGCGATCCTTCAAACAGCTCTTGTTTATTCACAGGCCCAGAATATATATAAAGTTTTTTCAGCCCTATTCTATATATATATAAAACTTTATATATATAAAACTTTACGTGATGCGCTGTGTGGCTGGAACTCTGATCTGATAGATCTGATAGACTGCCTCTCTCTCTCCCGCCTTCCCTCTTCATTACTTTATTCCCCCCGCCCCTCGGCTTCGGTTCTAGCCCCGCTCCCCTTTTTCCCCGCGGCCGCCAATCAACTCCCGCTGCCCGTCGGGGACGTCACGAGAGCCCCTGCTCCGGTTGGCTGGTGTCCTTCCTATTCCTTTTTATGTATGGGTTGTGGAGGGAGAACGCAAATACGCAGGCGCATATTCGGGGTTGTTTTTTTTTAAGACGACCGGCCCCCGGCCGGCGCGCGATTGTCTCAGCTTTCAATGGGGGGACTCGGAGCTCTGCTTTCTCTTCCCCCTCCTCCCTTCCCATTCCGCCTCCGCCTCTCTCTCCCTCGGCAGGCAGCCCAACAGACCGACCAGGAACGGTGAGTGTTTGACTGACTGGCAGACAAGCCTGCGTAGGTTTACTCGGAAGCAAGTTCCGTTGTGCCCACCGGGGGCGGGTTGCGGGGCTTCCCCTTCTCAGCAGCCTAAGGGGGTGGTTGTTGCATGGCAGCCAAGCTTCCCCACGGGTGGAATAAGGTTTTCTCGTCCCTCTTGTCTTCCAAAAGAAAAAGAAAAAGAGGTGTGCAGGGCTGAGAAGGGAAGGCAGCTCTCCTTTTCAGTGGGACTTTTTGGGGAGGTGGGGAGAGTGCCTTCCGTTTCTTCCTTTTCCTACTTACGTCCTCCCTCCCAGACAGACCCTCTTGAACCCAGCCTTGTGAGAAACCGGGGCCGCTGGTGGGGAAGGGTCCCTACCCTGCAGGAAGTCGGCTTTCTTTTAAAACAGGAGGGAGGGTCGCTTTAAAGCAAAAGTAAACTCTGATCTCAGGATGAGGGCTCCTGCGAGCTTGTGGGACGCGCATCTCTCCCATCAGGAGGAATGTGGGCTTTCTTTAAATCGGAAGTGAACTTTTATTTGAGGCTGGGGGCCACGGGTGGGCTGGTTGGGTGTATGAATCAGTCAGTCCATGCTTAGTTTAGGAGGAATTAATCTTTCTTAGTGTTTTTCCTTTTTAAACCAATATGCCTGGATCGGATGTTAGGGGGCATGGGGGAACATTGGTAGGTCCCTGTAGCCTTTTGTTGGGTCTCTGTTCTAATAGCATCAAGATATGAAGAGGCCCATGTTTCCTATGTTCAGGGGACAGGGGTGTTGCATCAAAACTTCTATGGCTGAGAATATGCAAGGATGGGTTGGAAACCTTTTGCCGTTTTGTAAATACGGTTAGGAAGGTTGCACCATACCCCACAATCTCTGCCAAAATGTGGGGTTCTAGGTGCTCACCAAGGGTTGTTGGGAAGATCGAGGTACAACAGAGACTAGTGCCTTTAAAGGTTTATTTAACATATTTACACCTGGAAGTCTGCAGTGAAGGAGGTGCAGAGCATTATATCCCAAGAGTATCTATCTCTCATGGCTCTTGCCATAGCTTAAGCCTAAAGCAGCAGTTGGCCATTTGCTCTGCCCAGCAGCTCATGGAGGTCTGCCTTTGTTGCCCACCCTTCTTCCAACACACCTCACTAAACCCTTCTATCCTCTGCCCCCCCCTCCTCAAACCTGCACATCTTTTACTGTGACATCACTCCCCTACCCGGTCACCTTGGCAACCCCTGCTTTGCACAGATCCAGGAGTCTCTCTTTGTTGTGCTAATGACCAGCAATCAGTACCTTTGTTAATGGCTTATCCTTGGCTAGCTATGTGAACTAGCTGGGCTTGTGATCCCAAACTTTAAAGCAACAGTGCTGTACTTGTTGAGCATTTGTTATGTGACTTTTAAAATCTGCCTTCCCAGCCTTGTGCTGTCCTGATTTTTTTGGACTACAACTCCCACCACACCTGACTGCTGGTCATTCTGGTTGGGGATGAGTGGGAGCAAAGCTGGGGGAAAGGCTGTAATGATCAAATCCTACAGTTCAATTCTGCAAGTCCTGCCCGTAGGCAAAGTGTACAGGGCACCTGTGACTAATAGAAATATGAAAAAATAGGAGAAGAACACTGAAAAACGTATACTAACATGACTTAGTCGGTATGAAGGGACAGGATACCCAAATCCTGTCTGTGAAGTCACCCTGAAGTCACCCCAGGCCTCAAGACTTCACCCCAGGCCTCAAAACCAAATTTCCCCTTTCTCTCTTCTAAAAATCCACAGCTTCAGCTTTTCTCTGCTTTCTCACAAGATGCTGCTGCATAAGCAAAACGTTATTTTTATCAGTACATGAAAGCTTCAAAAAGCTAATGAATAGGCTCTGTCAATGCCAAGCATAAGCAGGCCTGGGAACTGAGTCTTATCTTACCCAGTTGCAACAAATCTTGGACACACTGACACGCAAGGCCCCCTTTTTCCTGGGAAGGGCACCAAGAGTCTCCAGACAGGAGCTTTCTGTTCATGCTCAGGGAAACTCATGAGGCAAGACTCCTGAGGAGGGGGAGAAGGGGGAGGGAACTGGAGGGAATATATGCTCTGTGCAAATGATTGTAAAATTTGTGCTAAGCTTGTGAGTTATCACGGTTGCTCCTTCAACCAGCCCGGATGGTAGCAATAAAGCTCTTTCTCTGAATCAACCCTTGAGTGTCTGCTTGACTCCCACTTCCCTCTCCCGGGCGCAATGCTCTTCCAATCCATAGGCAAGGCCTGAAAAGGCTACAGGTAGACACTTAATTTCATGGTTGTGGGTTCAAGCCTTACATTGGGCAAAAGATTTCTGCATTGCAAGGGGTTGGACTAGATGACCCTCATGGTCCCTTCCAACTCTACTATGATTCTTTGATTTAACACATGCACGGGAAATTGCTGCAAAAGAGCACCTTAGACACATGACAATTAGTCACAGTTTACTTAGTGACATATGATGGTGTTAAGCTGCTGTACTTAAAATAGCAGCCTTTCTCTTCAAAATGAATGATGTGTGTTAATTGTTTCTGTGAGGTGGTTGCTCAATTGCAGTGGTTTAAGAAGTGATTGTTGGAGGTTTGGGAATAACCCAGACAGAAATTCCTAGGCGTCAGAAAAGATTATTTATTTATGCAACAACTGCGCCCATGTTTTGTTAGCCCCAAAATGGAAAGTGAACAAGGTCCCAGCTAAAGAGGAGTGGTAGATTTAACAAATAGAATAAGAGAGCAAGAAGAACATATATTTAAAGAAGAGTGGAAAACATTTGTTGAATATGGAAAATAACTATAAAGCTGAAAACACTGGCAGCACTAAGATAAATACAACAGAGTAAATAATTTTTGATGGGTGTAAAAGTGGAAAACTGATTTGCATGGAAAATATGTGGGAATGCATGATATGTAAAATGAAGGAGAAGAAGGGAAGTCATTGGATATTTTAAAGTTTGTAAAATGTTTATTTTGAAATGTAAAATTGAAAATTTAATAGAAATTATTATAAAATAGAAGTGATGGTTGGAAGTGATCCAGTCCATAGAAGTTGTGCAACATGTCATTGTGAAGATTAGAAGAGGGGTTAGCCTAGGTGACTTTAGAGGCCACATCCTGTTCTTAGATTTTAATACAACAGCGAGAGACACTCCTTGAAGCTTACAGCAATTCATGGTTCAGCTGTGTTAGTGCATTATATCATAATCTACAGGTAGGGCATCATCTTTCTTTTTAAAATCATGGGAAGGTTGCGTATGCAGGAGGAAGGGGACTGGAAACTGAGTGCCAGAGCTTGCTTTCCCCAGTGAGCACTTATTCAGAACATCTAGCCCTTTAAGAAAAAATAGGTACTAACCCTTGCAACTTAGCAACCTATGGGTTGTCTAAGCAACAGAACACTCTGGTTCGCTAGGGAAGCGTGAAGCTGAATCACAGGGAATCTACCATTGCTTGACATATAGCAAGACATCTGTGCCTCTCCCTGTGGGATAATGAATAAACTAAGCAGCAAAGAGTTGCCTTTTTGAATAGAAGATACAAAAGAAGGTATAAAATGTGTGTGTGTGTGTGTGTGTGTGTGTGTGTGTGTGTATTGCAAAGTGTCATTGACGGACTACTCCATATGCTAGAAGCAATCTGTAGGTTGTTGTTGTTGGCACCCATCTATCTCCAGAGACAATGCAGTGTGCTTCCAGGGGTGAAATCAAACCATTGCCTTAGCAACACCCCCTTCTCAGCCTTGCTGATGTGCTCCAAAGGAAAGCAGAGCAATAAGTTTGGCACCAGCTTGCATGGCTCCATCCAACTGTCTTAGGGACTCCACTCCGGATTTGTGTAAGGGTTTACACGGTAGCCTTTTCTTCGTCCAAATATATTCCTCAAAGCAGCAGAGGTTTAGGATCAGGGTTTTCCTTCTAGGGTTATTCTTTCTGTAAAATGAATGTTAATCATGTGTTCACCATTGAGAAAACAATTAAAAGAGAGGTGGAGCAGGTTTGTTAAACAGAAATCAGTGAAAACAGGATGCTGAACTAGATGAGCCTTGGATCTGACTCAGCAGAGTTGTTTTTATGCTTTTATCTCTCCATTTTATCTCTAGAAGACGTGGCTTGGCTTAGAACATTACAGTAAGTGGATGGTGCAGAAATTGAAATAAGATTGAAATATGAAATGCCAGAGTATGTATCTATTTATAACCCTCTAATCCAGGGGTGGGGAACATGTGGCCATTCTGATACTTCTGAGTTACAACTCTCACCATCCCTGGCCATTGGCCATGCTTGCTGGGGTTAATGGGAATTGGGATTCCAGCAACATTTGAAGGGCAACGGGTTCCCCAAATCTGCTGCAATCGCTTCTGGATTGAGAGGGAATAGCTCTGTCGGTGGAGCAAGAGAAACTTTAGGGTTGTGGGTTCAAGCCTCATGTTGGGCAAAAGATTCCTGCCTTGCAGGGGGTTGGACTAGAGGACCCTCATGGTCCCTTCCGACTCTACAATTCTATGAAATGTCTAGAAATCTGAAGAAAGAGCATCTTACTCAGATATCCCGTCCACTTTTTTCATTTTTCTCCCTTTTGTCTTTAAGATAGATCTCTGGGGGCTAAATTAAGATCTGACTTGTGCTTTCTTCTTTCCTATAGGCAGAAGAAGCAGGCCTTGTTGTGCCTGTTTTGTTATGTGTGAGAGCCCTGCCGCTCCGATCAAATGAAAATGATGACATGAACACAAACAAAACATCAAAACAATTGCATGCCTTCTGCCAGAAGACTTCGAAGTAAGAAGAGCATGTCAGCTGACTACTTACTTGAGCCAAGCGAGGAAAGATACAGTCTACTAGAAGAGCATTACCTGCAACAAGATAAAAAATTGGATGGAAAAAACTCTGTGTGTTGTGAGCTGCTGCTGGCTTTAAAGGCGTATTGGCCATTTGATCCAGAATTTTGGGACTGGAAAACTCTGAAGCGACACTGGAGAAGAAAAGAAGTTTCTGATTCAGAGGATGATCTGAGTTGCAGGAATATGTCTTTCAATGAAACTGCTATGCTAGATGTTTTCCTGAGTGATAGTGAAGATAATAATTCTGAAGGCCAAGATACAATAAATCAGCCTAAAGTGAGAGTTAAAAAGCCCATTGGGTCCTCAGAAAGGTACCAGAGGTGGCTTCAGTACAAATTTTTCTGTGCTATTTGCAAAAAGGAATGTATAGAGGCCAGAATACTTCACCATTCCAAGATGCATATGGAAGATGGCATTTATACATGCCCTGTGTGTATAAAAAAGTTCAAGAGGAAGGATGTCTTTGTGAAGCATGTGATGGAACATGTAAAAATGCCTCCTAGTAGGAAATACCGTGGTAAGAAGAAGTTGCTGTTGAAGAAAGAGAGGCTGGCGATGAGCAGTCTAGCCAGAATTGCTTCTGTGGCTCTTGGAGAACAACCCAGAACTGACACGCAGGATTTCGTCACGTTTAGTAAGCTAGAAAACTGCCACTTGCAGGACAGGGACCTGTACCCATGCCCAGGCACGGACTGCTCCAAGGTGTATAAGCAGTTCAAGTACTTAAGTGTCCACTTGAAAGCAGAACACGAAAATGATCAAAATGCAATGCACTACATGGACATGAAAAACAGGAGAGAGAGGTGTGCATACTGCAGGCGGCATTTTGTTTCGGCATTCCATCTACAGGAGCATGAACATGTTCACAGTGGCCCTCAGCCGTACATGTGTGTGTCAGTGGGCTGCTATGCTAGGTTTGGATCAGTGAATGAGCTGCTCCATCACAAACAGCAACATGACAATCTGCGTTATAAATGTGAGCTCAGTGGCTGTAACATTGTTTTCAGTGACTTGGGGCAGCTCTACCACCATGAAGCCCAGCATTTTAGGGATGCTTCTTACGCGTGCAACTTTAGTGGCTGTAAAAAATTCTACTATTTCGAAACAGAGTTTACGAATCACATGTCGATGCATATTTCAAATGGTCAAATTAAGAAGGTACAGATTAAGCAGGAGGAAAATGTTTCTGGGGACAGTCTTACCTGCCTTTCAGATTTGGAAGTGTTTGAACAAAAAGACCCCGCCTGCCTACATGAGAGTCTTAATTTGCCTTCAGGATCTACAAATTCAGAGGCAATCCAGCAGGTTAAGCTAGAACCTACAAACTCAGAGGGAATCCTGCAAGTTAAACAGGAAGCTATGTTTGATGGAGAAGTGGATGTTAAAGTAATGACAGTTTAAGAAGCAATATTGGACCCCCTTGCCAGTGTGATGCAGTTGGTGCCATTGACTGAAGCAGTAGATTTGGCCCGGCAACTCCTTTCTCTTAAACTCCCATGTTAAAGTGTTTTGATCTGGGTTAAGCAGATATATAGTTATTTTAGTCTAACATAGTGTTTTATTGTCCAACATAGAATTTTAAAATCCATCTCTGGTTATTTTTGTGCTTTTTAAAACTGTTTTAGTTGTTTTTATTATACTTTGTACATCACATTGAGATAAATATTTGGAACGCAACGTCTTAAAGACTTAACCAATTTATTCTGGCAAAAGCTTTTGATTGCCTCAGTCCCACTTCATGATGTGTAATCGTAAAGTGGTAAGCATATAAATACATTATTCTGGCAGTGTCTTTCTGTATCATGGTCTAACATAAACAGACCTTTTCAGGGCTGTTCTGAGACAGATCCCAAGGTGTTGGCTGCTATTAGAATACATTTCCTTGGATCTCCAGGTTCTGATCAATTTTAATACATTTCAGTGGAAGGAAAATGTCAAAAACAGTGCAGGAAATTATGCAGTTTTTTTGTGATGTTTGCAGACTAAAATAAAGATAACAAATATGACTCCTATTTGCTTGCATGGTTTTTGTTCCAGGTCTCCGACAACTCTGTGAAATGCAGCAACTCCTATTTTCATTTCTGATTGGATTCTCAGACACCCTAAACCACAACTCCCATCTTCCCTTGCTGTGATACCATCCAGCAACATGCAGAGGTCCAAAGGTTCACCATCCTGCTCTGCATGAAGAGCTGTGTATCTAAATGTGGTTACAAGAATACGTGTCTTGAAATTGCACCACCACAATCTCTGGACAGCAGACTGAACAGGCACACAGATCACCTGCTCAAAATCATCTTTGTTATGGTAGGGCACTGAAACATCTGAAAGTTGTACTCGTATTTTACACGGCCGAAAAAGATCTTACAGCACTTTGCAAAGGATGGGAACCCATTCAAATAAAAGCAAGTAATTCTTTAGGGAGTCACTGTGCTCTGCTGAGTTAAATTAACATTGTATTGCAATGGGTCATTAGGTGTTTAATGCAACACAGAAATAAAACACCTTATGCTTCACCTATATATGAATTGTAGCCTTTTTAAGCCTTTTTCACAGGTGGAAAGAGCATTGCGCTCGGGGAAGGGAAGAAGGAGTCAACAGACACCGAAGGGTTAAACCAGAGAAAGAGCTATTTATTCTACCTTCTAGGTAGCAGAAGAAGCAAGTGTGATAACTCACAAGCGAGCACAAACTGAAAACATTTTTACATGCAGTTTTTTATCCATTCTTTCAAGTCCCCCTTCCCTCCCAATCTCCTGAGCTTGCATAGAATTGTTTATCTCTCATTCTACTGGCGCTGTTCCCGGAGAAAGTTGCAAGTTGGATGTGCTGCTGGCAAGGTCAACTAAAGCCTGGGAAGCACAACACATTGTTCTTCTCAGCTACCTTTGTTACAGCAGAGCAAATGCTTAGCTAATGCTTTTGGCTTCTGATAAATTAATTTTGAAAAGTCTTGAGGCTTGAGGCTGGTTGGGGGGTGGGTGACTACACAGGTTTTAGGGTATCCTAACCTGTCCTCTCCTTCAGAATGACATATGAATGGTTAGCTCACTGCCCATAAGCACACATTATCGACACATGTGTAAGCCACAGCTCTCTTACCTGCCAAGGTCAGAAATAGCACCATGCCTAGAACTCACTCCATAATGAGGTGAGAAGGACGAATAATGTACATCCCCCCCCCCATTGCTTGGATTGATGATCAAAGTAAAAGGTATTTTGTATGAACAACAATTAGCACTTATAGGAAGGGGAGGGAAGGAATGAAACGTATACTTCATATATGCCAAAATGTGCTGTAAACTGGGTACTGATGTATCATGTGCTTCAACAAGACTGCATACAAACTGTGGTGTTTCTCTTGCTACTCTTAATTTTTGTGTCATTGCTACTCTTAATTGTGTCAGTTTTCCCGAAAAATGCTGAACTCTCCTAGAACACCAGCAGAATGTCCAAAATAGGACAGGACATGATCAGTTTCTAACTATTTTAAATGCTCCTTAACAGTTGCCCTTAAAAGGCCTTAGTAGAATACATTTTGTTTATTTAAGCATATAAAAGGTAAAGGGACCCCTGACCATTAGGTCCAGTCGTGAATGACTCTGGGGTTGTGGCGCTCATCTTGCTTTATTGGCCGAGGAAGCCGGCGTACAGCTTCCGGGTCATGTGGCCAGCATGACTAAGCCGCTTCTGGCGAACCAGAGCAGCGCACGGAAACGCCATTTACCTTCCCGCCGGAATGGTACCTATTTATCTGCTTCCACTTTGATGTGTTTTCAAACTGCTAGGTTGGCAGCTAAGTTAGCATATAAAGGGGCAGTAATAACACGAAGCTCAGAATGACTCTGGTCAGAGTCTCTGCTGAGCCTACACAAGATGATGTGAAGGTATTTGTTTATTCACTCCATTTCTAAACTGCCCTTCCCCTAATGTATGTCTATAATGAAGGTACATAGAAGCGGTTAGAAAAGAATATGAAACAAAAATTCCAAATAATTGGCAAATAGTTAAAACAAGGTAGAAAAAACCAAGGTCTGAATGCTGTGATGTACCAAAATTTAAAAGGTTGCTTTTTAACTGAAAAGCAAAACATTTCCAATTTTCTATGACAAATATTTTTTTTAAAAAAAGATCTGTAACTAGCACGGAAAACCAACATTATAACGAGCGAATAAACAAGTCTCTCCAGAGAACTGTAATATCTGCGGATCGCATTCGCCCTTCTTGCTGCAGCTCCACGCCGGAAGCTTCCCTCCTCCCCCGCCTCTCCGAAGTAGCCCCGCCCCTCCTCCCCATTGGGCAGCGCTGGGAAATGGGGCGGGAGGGAAGAAGGAGCCGGGAGTGGGCGGGGCCGTCGGGTCACGTGGGCCCGTCCCCCGCCGATGTGGTCAGCGGCTGCGGGGTCACGTGATTCGTTGCCTACGCGCGGTGGAGCCGGGTGCAGATGGCGGACGCCGAGGCTGACGCGGCCCTGCAGCCCGAGATGCCCCGGTTGGCCGCCGGCCTCAGCGCTCGGCTCCGGCAGCTGCAGGCGGAGCTCAGCGAGCAGGGGGTGGGCGAGGGCTCGTCGGGCGCCTATTGCCGGGACTTCTGTCAGGTGAGCGGGGCGGGCCTGGCGCGAGGGCGGTTATTTGGGGGGGGCGGAGGCGGGCGGGCGCGCGCGCGGGACGCTTGGAGGGGGGGAGGGTCAGGCTCGGCCGCTGGAGGAGGTTTGGGGCGCCGAGGCCCCGCGGAGGAGGAGGAGGAGGCTGAGGCGCAGGGGGCGGCGGCGGCGGCGAGCCGTTGCCTGGCGCTGGGGAGGCGGGGCCGAGGGACCGTCCCTGTAGGGAGGCTCCGCCGACGCCGCTTCCCGTTTCTTCGGGCTTCGCGGGAGGTTCGGGTTCCGGGACCCGATGGCCGTCGCTCTTCTCGGGGGGCTCCCGCCCTTCTCCCCCCAGCCCAGCGCGCTCAGGCTTTCTCCGCGCCCGCTTCCGGATGCTGGGGTTTTCGGCGCGCTCTCCCCGCCCCGCCGCCTCTTTTTGTGGCAGCGCCGGAATTGATGGAGGAAGAGGAGCAGTCGGTTAAACGGGAGCGGGGGGGGGGGCTTCTTTAAACGAAATCCACGACACCCCTCCCTCCTTCCGCGGACTCTTTATCTTTTCCTTGTCTGTTTTCACCCACATTATGACCCCTTTCGCCGTAGCTTTCTAACAGCTGTAGTTGAGGGTGTTATCAGTTGTCCGAGTTCTCTCTTATCTCCCTCCCCCAGTTTACTTAAAATCCTTACAACAATCTGGTGCGATCTAGTCCTGCTTTGGCTACCTGTCCTGCTTATTACTAGTTGTTTCCATAGCTTGCTAGTTGTTTCCATAGCTCCCCCCCCCCCAATCGTACATAATTAAGATTTTTATGAACTGAAGTTTTCACAGTCCTGGTTTAGGCCATGAGTTCTTAGTGAAATTTAGAAAATAACTTAAACAGAATGTTGAGGTGGTTCACATGTCACGTGTCTGGGGTGGCTCAAAACTCCCAAGATTGCCGTGATGACCATGGGGCTGTCATAGCATATCGCTGGCTCAACACATTTGGCAGGCCACACTTTGGATCTTGTTTTCTCTACTGCACAGGAAGAAGTTGATCTGAAAGTTTGGAATGTTGACACCAGCTCCTTATCATGGTCAAATTGCTTCCTGTTGAAATTTAGGCTTTCAGCACCTTTCCTCCTATGCAGAGATAGGGGGGACCTATTAAGATGGTCTGTCCTCAGATGCTAATGGATCCTGTGTGTTTTCGGACGGCTCTTAGTTGCCCTGTATGTTGATGACCTCAGTTGGGAGACAAAGAAAATGTGTCCTTGTTAATTCTCCTTTGCCTATCAGTTGCTTTTTATACCATTGACCATGGTATCCTTCTGGAGCAAATGTCGAAGTTAGAGGTGGGTGGCACTGCTTTGCGTTGGTTCAGGTCCTACTTGGACGATCATTTCCAGAGGGGGATGGTTGGGGACTGCTCTTTGGCCCTTCAATGTGGGGTTCCTCAGGGTTCTATTTAATCACCTATGCTATTTAACACCAACATGAAACAGCTGAGTGGGGTTATCTGGAAGTTTGGAGTACGCTGTTAGCAATATATTGATGACACATAGCTCTGCTTCTTCTTTATACTTGCAGGTGCAGCAGTTGATGTGCTGGACCATTGTCTTTCCTCAGTAAAAGACTGGATGGGAGCCAGCAACGGAAGCTCAATCAAGAGAAGACTGTTAGTGGGTGGTTTCCTAGACCGGATGGATGGGAGGTGGCCTGCTCTTATGGGGTTACACTCCCTCTGAAGGAGCAGGTACATTGCTTGGGGGTACTTCTAGATGCTTTGCTGTTGCTTGAGGTTTAGGTCACCTCAGTTGCGCGAAATGCCTTCCATCAGTTTCAGCTGCTGGCCCAACTGTGCCCCTATCTGGACAGGGATAGAGCCCAACTTCTATCATCTATGCTGTGGTAACTTCTAGCAATGCATTATATGTGCAGCAGCTTCTGATGATGGTTCAGAAAATTAAGCTAGTGTAGAATTCCTCTGCTAGGTTGCTCACCACGGTATGACAGTTTGAGCATATTACACTGATCCTGGCCTAATTGCACTCGCTTCCAATCGGTTTCCTGGCCCAGTTCAAAGTGCTGGTTTTGTCCTATAAAGTCTTAAACTGTTCATGACTGCAATACCTCAAAGACTACGTATCCCCATGTGAACCAACCCAAAATCTGCAGTCCTCTTTGGAGGCCCTTTGTGTGCCTCCTCAATGAGAGGTTAGGAGGATGGCAAAAGGAGAACAGGCCTCTATTAATGTAACTCCCCATTTGTGGAATGTTCTCCCCGGGGAGGCTCGCCTAACACCTTCATTATACATCTTTAAGTGTCAGGTGAAAATGTTCCTATTCAATCAGGCATTCAGCTGATTAACATTCTAAGTCCTCTTAAATGTTTTTTTGTGGGAGGTGGGGTCATGGGTTTGTCTTGTTCTTATTTTTATTTTGTGTTTTTATGCTGTCAACCACCCTAAGATCTTGGATGAAGGGAGGTAAATAAATAACTTAAATATTTAATCATGATTGGTGAGGAAAACACAACAATATTAAAACTCCACAATATATGCAGTGTAAAAAAAACTGATTTCAACTTCCAAGGGAGTGAAACTGTTAAAGGGTTTGCAGGGTGAGTACTTATTCACACAGTGCATAGTTCAACTATGAAACTCACTCCCCCTGCTCCCAATCCTAAATCTTCCAAAATTCAGCTTCAGTTGCTTTCCTAGTGATCGCTAGATGGGAATTTGCATTTTTCATAGCTGCCACATCCTGGGTCAACACCTTCATTGAGCTATCCACTGCAATCCCAAGGTCTCATTCCTGGTCATTTCCTGCCAGTTCAGGCTCAGTGAGTGTATATGTGAAATGAGGATGGTGATTCTGTCACTAGGGGGCAGCCTCACCCTATAGTCACTTCTGAAACATGATCAACACTATAAAGTTGAGGGGTTAGGAGACTTCACACCTTCAATTGACCATTATATGGCCTTTATGCCCCTAAGTGAAGCTGAGTGATGGACTTTCACTGGCTAGAATTGGGTGGATCTGTTGTAATCCAAGGCTCCACTTTGCATTTAAAGGATTGCCTTGCCCAACTCTGGTCATGCCTTTCGCAGCCCTCGTTAATGCATTATGACGCAGTAGAACAGGAAGCCCCCAGGTCCAAAACCTGTTTCCTGTTATTCATTCTTCATCTTTTGCCTCCAGCTGGAACCTAATTTCCTGGAAGCTGCAGATGCAAACAGGGCCATGGAAAGGCTTTGACACGCAATAATGCCCGGAAAAGGGAATCAAGGCCCAGAACAGGTAGAAACTGGAGTGCAAAGAGCCACCTGTTCACACCACTAATCAATGCACTAGCAGAAATATGAGAAACAGGGAGTGAATAAGAGGCTGGGCTTTTCTAGATAACCATTTTATTGTGTGATAAATGTACAATTGTTACATGGGATCTAAACACCCCTCCACCACTAACAGTACATTTGTTGCAGAGAAGTGGCATTATCCTAGTACTCATACATTGAGCAATATTTTATTATTTGCTAGTAAAAAGTCAGCATTCCCCCAGCAACATCCATCTCCTTTATTAAGAAAAATGTATTCTAGAATTGTCAGAATCAGACCTTGAGTGTGGTGAGACCTACACTTTGGAATGCCCTCCAATTATATATTAGATAAATGCCATCTCTATCGTCTTTTGGCACTTGTTGAAGACTTTCCTCTTTTGATAAACCTTCAAATGGAGATTGTGATCCCAATTGGTATCTGCAATGCACAAAAGCTGTAGGAGCATGTGGCCTGGGCTGGATGCCTCTACTTGGTCAGTCAGCCAGTGGCCTTTCCCATCTGCACTGCCTGTGACACTTTGGAAGAAAAGAACAAGCTGAGATAAGCAAGCGCTGCTGGCATCAGGGCCCTGTTATGAGGCTTTCCCTGTTAGCCTCCATTTCATGTTCAGCAGTGAACCAAAGATGGCTTTGGCTCAAGCAAAGGACTGTGGGAAATGACCTTCCCACCTTGACCATATGCACAGTCTTGTAGTTTGATTTCTCTATGTTTTACTTTCATACCAATGAGGTCATGAGGATCCGGAAAGTTCCTTGATTGACTCACCAGGAAGCTAGGCTGCCAAATGCAGATTATTTGCATCTAAAAGTTCCTTCATGGAGCTATGGAAACAAGCTTGTATAGAAATGTAGAGGCATACCAGATGGGATCTGCAGGCAAGGTAGCCTGACTCACCAGGAAGCCACTCCTTCTGACATGTGAAATCTCTAAGATAAACCTTTTGGATAAGTGACCCTTGTTTGTTTGTGTATCCCAATCTACCTCTTACGAAAAGTGTCCGTATTACATTACATGCCCCACCCCAGCTACGCCCCTGTCTGGGAGGGTCCAGATCACACACAGGACAGGCTAAATGATCTTTTGGGGCCAGTGTATTTTTGAGACCATGTGGGCGGCAATTTCACAAAGGGTCCCCCTATACACATGTCCATCAGCCCCCATGTTAACAGCCCCAGCACAGGAGGGTGGAGACAGCTGGGGAAGTGATGGATTGCTGTCTCCACCACCCACCTTCTTAACTACAGCCAGTTGAGGGAGTAGCCCTGGATGTCAGCTCCCTCCTCCTCAGTCTTAGTATTGCACTTGTAGAGTGCCAATCGAGATAATTGAGTTAATATATTTTTTAAACGAATGGCCATGAGCATTTGTCGTCTCATCACTGAGATAGGACAACCAATCCCCACCCATTTGAATTTAGAGCCAAGAGAGAACAGGTTAATGTAACGTGGCACATGTATTTCTTATTTACACTTTTGCTTGCAGAAGAACATTGTAGGGTGTGGAAGCTTGCCACTTTTTACACCCCAAAGATAAACATGTTTACTCAGACATCTCACTGTTTCCTGCCTATTAAACAGAGTTTAATTGCAGCCTTAATTATTGTTGATCCAATACAGTGGTGCCCCGCAAGACGAACGCCTCGCAAGACGGAAAACCCGCTAGACGAAAGGGTTTTCCGTTTTGGAGGCGCTTCGCAAAACGAATTTCCCTATGGGCTTGCTTCGCAAGATGAAATGTCTTGCGGGTTCCCCCCTTTTTTTCCCCTTTTCCTAAGCCGCTAAGCCGCTTATCAGCTGATCTGCTAAAAGCCGCTAAACTGCTAATAGTGCTAATCCGCTAAGCTGTCAATGGGCTTGCTTCGCAAGACGAAAAAACCGCTATACGAAGAGCCTCACGGAACGGATTAATTTCGTCTTGCGAGGCACCACTGTAATCCTTTTACTTGTAACCTTCGTTTGAGCAAGTTGTCACACCCTGTCCTAGTGGCATATAAAGAATAGACGCAGAACAGATATATTTATTATATTTGAGTTTCCTTCACGTTGGCATATTGAGATTTGCCAGGGATCAAACCCAGGACCTTGGACATGCAAGGCACATGCTCTGCTATTGAGCTACTTCTTCAAATGCTGATCCTTTTAAATATTAACTTTCCGAATGCTGAAGCCAGGGCCAGTGAATCAATAAAGGAAGTGGGTTTTAATGTGCAAATAATCTCATCTTTAATGTAAATGAATAAAACCTGTGGTTTTAAAACAAATAAACGTGTCCAGACTTTTATTGACTAGAGAAGCTGCCACACCTGCCTCTGTATTGAGACATAGGCAGTTACATTGGCTGTGTACACACTTTAACTCTGAAGCACATTTGGAGCACATTATTTCCCTCAATAATTCTGAGTACTGCAGTTCATCCACGAGAGAGTAATGACTCCCAGCAACCCTTCACAAACTACAGTACCCAGAATTATTTGATAAAAAGAAGGTGCTTTGAATTTGCTTTAAAAGTGTTGCGTATAAATAGCCATGAATTAGAATATTTTCCCTATGATGATAAGCCCGCACTGAACCACTGCAGCCCAAGACAAACTTGAGTCAGTGTGGTGTAGTGGTTAAGAGCGGTGGACTCTTAATCTGAGGAACCGGGTTCGTGTCTCCGCTCCTCCACATGCAGCCGCTGGGTGACCTTGGGCCAGTCACACTTATTTGAAGTCTCTCAGCCCCACTCACCTCACAGAGTGTTTGTTGTGGGGGAGGAAGGGAAAGGAGAATGTTAGCCGCTTTGAGACTCCTTAAAGGGAGTGAATGGCGGGATATCAAATCCAAACTCCTCCTCCTCCTCCTCCTCTTCTAGTGTTCAGCCTACAAAACACTATATGACTTGGTTCTGAGTAAACCAGCATCGGAGCTGGTTGCAAGTTTAAGAGGGTAGTTCAGTATGTTAAGGAGCTATATCCAGGGTGCATTAGACGTTCTCAAACAGGCTATATCTCGGGGTAGAGCATATGTTTTGCACATTAGTATATGTTTTTTCCCCTCGCAATAACAGATCCTGGGGTCATATAGTGAAGCTGAGTGGACTTGGGAACATAGCATACTGCCTTATACTTTGCAAAAACATTGGTTTGGTCTATCAAATTCATTATAATCTACACTGACACTTACTGAATCAGACCATTTGTCTGTCTAGCTTAATATTTTCTCCCTTGTTTCTCAGACTTAAGTCCTCAGCTGTTGTTGGGACTTGAACTTCCATCATCTCTGACCACTGGTCCTGTGCTGAAGGGTAATTGCTCTCCAGGGTTTCATAAGTTGTTGATGAGAATTATATTATTTATAACCCACCCAACTGGCTGGATTTCCCTAGCCACTCTGGGCAGTTTACAATATATATCAAACAAAATAAAATGTCAAACTTTTTTATTAAAAAAAAACAACAACCATTCCCAGCTTAAATGAACTGCTGCATTGCAGGGGCTGGACTAAATTACTCTGGGGGTCCACATTTCTCTTGATTCTATGCTGGGGATCCAACCTAGAATCTTCTGTCTTGACTCCCAGGCTGTGGCTGTGGCTATGGCAAAAGCAAGACCCTATTGGGGTGTTAATGCTGCGAACCCCTCCATTGTAGGCTCAGGTTGAATATATTTGAAAGTAAACCATAAAGACACCACAGTCTCTGCTGTGTTCCATTTCCAAAGGAAACATGAACCCTGGGTAACCCCCTGGAATCTCACACCACTTAAGAGACTTATGTATTCATACACATACTTTCATTGCTCTTTCCTGATTCCTTATTATTGCTTCCTTTTACTTCCTCTTGTTTTGTTAGCTTGTTATTATAATTTAAGGTATTGTAAACTGCATTGAATGGGCATTTTGCCCAGAAAGGATGGCGTTACATTACAATGTACCAATGTTATACACAAACTAATTATCCAAGTGGTGAAAAATGCTTACTCTGGGTTTGTTTTTTCCAATGAGGTCACAGGAAGCTTAGGAGTGATTTTGTATTTGTTTACAAATATGCAGGCTTATGCTTAGGTGAAGCTCACAGTTTAGCATGTCCCAAAAGTTTACTTCTCCCTCCCCGTCAGATTTCTGGGGGAGCACCACCAGAACTAAACAAAAACAAATAAGCTCTGCCTTGCTCTCAGGCTGACCCACAGTAATCTACAGACATGGATTACCACATTCCTTAGGAGTAGACAGGAAAAAAACTGCTCCCTCACAGGACAGTCACTGGACATTGTTAGAATTGGCTAATTTCCTTAACCGAAGTGGGGAAAATAGTGCTTAAGATTTTGTTGGTCTCCAATTCCCATCAGCCCCAGCTAGCATGGCTTAATGGGCAGGGATGATAAAAGAGTTGAACCCCCATAAAACATCTGAAGGGTTACAGTCTCCTCACCCATTTTTAACAAAGGAGTGGACAACTTTGACAGGGTTCTTTCCAAGTCCAAGGCTCTGGCCATGAGTCAAACCATCTCTTAAGTTGTAAGGGACTCCAGGAGGCCGTCCTGCCCATCCCCCAACAAGATAACCCCCACCGAAACCATCACAGTAGTAGGAGCAGTAATGTACTTGTGGCTAAGATCATGTAGTTGTAGTATTCAATTAAAGTAAAGGTAAAGGTACCCCTGCCCGTATGGGCCAGTCGTGTCCGACTCGGGGGTTGCGCGCCCATCTCGCTTAAGAGGTGTCCAGAGACACTTCCGGGTCACGTGTCAGTGTCAGTCCAGAGTCCAGAGACACTTCCGGGTCAGTGTGACGAAGCTGCTCTGGCGAGCCAGAGCAGCACACGGAAACGCCGTTTACCTTCCCGCTATAAAGCGGTACCTATTTATCTACTTGCACCTAAGAGTGCTTTCGAACTGCTAGGTGGGCAGGAGCTGGGACCGAACGACGGGAGCTCACCCCGCCGCGGGGATTCGAACCGCCAACCATGCGATCGGCAAGTCCTAGGCGCTGAGGTTTTACCCACAGCGCCACCCGCGTCAATTACACCCTGATAAATACTGTAGGTTCTTGTATACCTGATCATTTTGACTGGGAAATAGGTGGCACAGCCTTCACTCTGCTGATAAACCTTAACCACAAAAATAGGGGTGGGAAGCCTGTGTTTCTCCAGATGTTGTCCCCAGAATAAATACCTTTGTGCTATTTTTGAGCTCCCCAAGGCAACTGACACTTCCATTCTCTGGAAGCTGCTCTTTGTTTAGTGATGGCCTAAATGCATATCCTTGCCCTTAAGCATTGGCTAACATTAAAAAGGAGGATAAGGTCAATTTTAGTACTTTCAGCTTTCAAAGAGATGCTGAGTCTGACTTCATCTTGGAATCAAGTCATTGATAAGTATGGCCTTTCTTTGGACATTCTGGGTTCATTAGACTTGTAGATGGCATCTCACCACATGTAATCTCATGTTTTAAAACATTATCTTTGTGCTGGTTGCACTTCTAGTTGTCTGTCCAAATGTGCCCCTTTGTATGCCAAACTACTGATTCAGATTCCTAGCCCTCACTATGTAACCAGCATCACAAATATCAAATGAAGAGAAACCCTTGCAGCTCTGCGGCTCCAGCTTATTATGTGCTCTGCCATAGTTGAAGAATGCTATCACTGGATCCCCTATGAAGAGAGACTATTTCCTGGTTTGCCCAATCATTAGGTCCAGTCGTGGCCAACTCTGGGGTTGCGGCACTCATCTCGCTTTATTGGCCGAGGGAGCTGGTGTACAGCTTCTGGGTCATGTGACCAGCATTACTAAGCCGCTTCTGGTGAACCAGAGCAGCGCACGGAAACACCATTTACCTTCCTGCCGGAGCGGTACCTATTTATCTACTTGCACTTTGGCATGCTTTCAAACTGCTAGGTTGGCAGGAGCAGGGACCAAGCAATGGGAGCTCACCCCGTCGCAGGGATTTGAACCGCCGACCTGATCAGGAAGTCCTAGGCTCTGGTTTAACCCACACCACCACCCGCGTCCCTCCCTTTACACCTCTGAAAAAATGGCCTGTTTTGCCTTTATAGTGACAATTTTAAGGAAAAATGTTTGTGGGGATGTTAAGTTAAATTCTGAAGGGGAGCAAACTTTTATCTTAAAAAATGCCTGGTTTGAATAATTATTTTGATCCTGCAACTTTTTAAATTCTGTTTTTATTCTGTTTTATGTGTTTTCTCTTTTGTAATGGTTTTGGCTTAACAAATAAATAATAACAGATGTTGGACTACCCTACCCATCATCCACAGCACAGCCAATAGTCAGGAATGTAGTCCAACAACATCTGGAAGGGAACAGGTCCCACACCCCTGCATTAAAGGTTGTTTTTTTAATATTTAAAGCTTTTGTATACAGTACTGCTTACTGTCAGAAGTCACCCCGAAGCACTTTATACATATCAATCAAAACTCTATGACACAGAATTGTAAAATACAACTGAAACATCAGTCACAATACCATTATAATAAACACAAGATTATCAAGGGAGACAAAGACTTAAAATAACCTAGATATGTTGACCTCCAAGAGCTTGGGAAAACAAGAACGTCTTCACCCTGTGGCAAAATTCCATCAGCGTTCTATCCATCCCTCTGGGGGAAGGGAGTTCCGTAACTGGGTGCACCTACAGAGGTTATGTACTTTAACAACTAAATTAGTGTAAAGTTACATGGCTGTCAAGGGCATCCAGCCCAGTCCAGTGCACATTTTATTTGGAATATTTTATTATTCCTGTGGGGCTTACTCTCAAGTAGGAATGAGTGAAGATGTCAGTTTTTGTTTGTTGCTCATTTTTCCACTCTTAATTCAGTTTTAATTTCACATCACTTTGTGACTTTTGAAAAATAGTCCTTATGAAAATTCATCAGCATTTTAATGGTGATTTTTTTCCAATTTTTAGTATTAATATTATTATTATATTACATTTGTATACCGTCCTTCATCCGTACATCTCAGGGCAGTTCACAACATAAAATAAGATACAGAGGATTGCTTCATGGGATCAGTAAGAAACTAAGTAGCAGTGCTTTCTCAACATTTCCCCCCTAAGTCAGAGGAAGACTCGTCTACTGAATTTTAGGATACAGTAAAAGCTATACCTTTGAGAACATTTTTGAAAATGTTAATATGCAATTTTGCCTAATATACACATTTCTGCAAAGCAATTTCTCTTAATACAGTGCACCTTTGTGCACATTACATTACTTGCCTAGAGAAGTGTGAATTTCGAAAGCTAACAGTGTTTTGGTTTGCGTCTTATTTTGGAAAGTGAGAATTAGGCAGGTTCACCTTTAAATGCAGACTGAATTGAATTTTCCACCACCGCTACTCCTGATTAAGTTTGCATGTAGTAGGTGCTGCTTGACACAGTTACACAATTCCATATATTTGAATCAGCCAGTTCTACCTGTTTGTTCACTGACTAATCCTATAGCAACTTCCTACCATCACCGCACAGTCAAAAGGACACACAGGAACATATATCTACATTCTGTTCCCAGGCTGTCACTGAAAGGTTGTCTAAACAGCAAAACATATACTTCCTCCCTTCCTTTTCCTGTAGACGAAAGGTTCTCAAAGTTTCTATCGGGGGTGTTGTGTGTGTTGCTTGAGGGGCTTGCAAACTACCAAGGTTCACCAGTCACAAAGAAAATGGTGTGGGGTGGAGCCAATCACCAAATGTTGGAAGATAGTGCAATCTTGGTGCAACTGGTAGATACCAAAATAATCTTCTAATGATATCTAACCCCACTTTGCAAATTGCTAAAAACATTGCCACAGCAACTTCCTTGTGGCAAACAGCTCGATAGGGCAGTTTCCTATACAGCTATTAGCTCTGGAAGTATTGTGACCCAGCTCCACATCTTAGCAAGAATTTGCTCTCCCCCCCTGCCCTGCCTCTCATATTGTTATTAACTTTTGCAATTTCATCTCCCCCTTTTCCATCTTATCCTCCCTCCCACATACTGCCAATTTCTTTCATCCCTCCTTTTTCATTTTCCTCCAACTATTATGCCATTTCTTTATATTCCCAATTTCTTGCTTTAAAATATTAATATTTTATATATTTTCCTTAATTGTTGTTGGCACCTCCTCTCCAGCCCTTCTCTGACTCTCAGCAGCCTTTACTCACCATGCAGGGAGACAGTTTCCCTCATGGTATTTTTAAGACTCTGAGGAACCGAGGGACAAAATCATAGAATTCTAAAGTCGGAAGGTACTGTGAGGGTCATCTAGTCCAAATGCCTGCAATGCAGGAATATGCAGGTGGCCCCTTATAGGGATCAAACCTGTAACCTTGGCATTATCAGTACTGTACCAGGCTCTAAGCAACAGCTATCCTCACTGGAACTTGTGTCAATATCATCCCTTCCCCAGCTAAAAAAACAACCGAAAAGTGAATACACATATAGTAGCTTAAAGATTTTGAGGTCAGTACAATTCACATTTGTGTGTGTCCATTTACAATGTATAGCCCTGCTTCGGTCCATCTGCATATGGGGCTCCTCTTCATGTTCTGTGAAGCAATATAAAATTTAAGACTTTCCATTTTCTACAAAGCAACTGCTCAATGTGACAGTACAGGATTGGGCCACTAAAGCTCCTGGGAGAGACTTTCGCTTTTGTTTGTTTATTGTTTTTCACCTCAATTTGCTTTTAACTTGTTTTTTTAACTCCTTGTGATTTTACTGTTTGGCTCAGGGCCAGATTTAGGTTTGATGAGGTCCTAATCTACTGAAGGTAATGAGGCCCTTTATATGTCCAGCTGTCCTTTGTCAACAACAAATGGCCTTGTTTTTGTGTTGAATATATGCTATATGGTAATTTATGGACCTAATAGGTATCTAAAGCCGTTTGCCACTGTTGCTGTATGTAGCTTTTATTTTATTTGTTTTTTATCTTATAGTTTGGAAATGTACATCCAGTTTCCCCCCTTTAAATTATTTGAGGTATAAGAGCTATAATATATATAATATAATATATATTTGAGGTACAAGAGCTATAAATCCGCGGCAGCAGCGGCATATAAATATTTCTATAAGGCGGACAAGCAAGATTCATCTCCCGCTGCCAAGGGCTTGGACTTGGCTCCCTCTCTCTCAGCGCAGCCCTGGTCGCGTCCAGACAGAGGCCAAGAGCGCAACAGGTTCGCACCGGAGAGCCTGGTTCTTTAACTCCGAGTAATCCCACTGCCCGAGGCGGCCGCGCTCATTCACTCCCCAAGGCTGCGCTCCGAGGGACACTGACGAGCGTTGGGGGCGGATGGAACTCGCAGGCTCCCTCCCTTCTCTCACTCTCCCCCGCCCCTCCCCTCTTCATTATGTTCTTCTCCCCTCGGCTTCTGTTCTTCTCCCCGTTCTCTTTCCTCCTCCCCCTTCCCTCTCCGCCAATCAGCGCCCGGCGACGTCGCGAGCTCCCCGGCTCCGGTTGGCTGGCGCCGCGCGCGCCGCCTGCCCATTCCTTTTGTGTACATGCTGAGGGGAAAAGAGAGGAACGCGAATGCGCGTGTCTGTCTTTCGCCCTCCCTCCCTCCCTGCCGGCGCGCGATTGGCCCGGCTTTCAATTGGGGGAATTCGGAGCGCCGCTGCGTGACGCGCGCGCGCCCGCTTTCTCTCCCGCTTCCCTCCCCGCCCCCTAACAACCCACTTCTCTCTCTCTCTCTCTCTCTCTCTCTCTCTCTCTCTCTCTCTCTCTCTCTCTCCCTCGGCGCGTGGGGCGGGCGGGGACTCGGGCGACCCTGCACAGCCCAGAGCAGAAGCCCCACCAAGGCTTCCCGACCCCAACTCCGGGGGCTGAAGGAAGGTAGCCAGGCAGCCCAACAGACCGACCAGGAACGGTGAGTGACCGACTGACTGGCAGACAAGCCTGGGCAGGTTTCCTCGGAAGCCAGTCCCGTTGTGCCCACCGGGGGTTGGGCTGGGGGGCTTCCCCCTCTCGGCAGCCTGAGGGGCTCCCCTGGCCCCGGGGGTGGTTCTTGCAAAGCAGCCGAGTTTCCCGCTTGTGGGTCGGTGGGTAGGGTTTTCCAAAAGAAAAGAGGTGTGCAGGACTGAGGAGGGAAGGCAAGTCGTCTTTTCATTGGGACTTTTTTGGGGGGGGGAGGATGAGAGGAGGATGAGAGGAGTTTCTTTTCCTCGCCTTTGTTTCTTCACTTCCCCACTCCCCCCTTACAAAGAATTCAGACCCTCTTGAACCCAGCCTCGTTTCTGCGTTCTGAGAAACTCTGGTGGGGAAGGGTCCCTACTCTGCAGGAAGTGGGCTTTCTTTGGAAACGGGGGGGGGGGGTTGGCTTTGAAACAAAAGTAAACTCGGATCCCAGGATAAGCCCCCCCCCCCTCCTGGAGGAATGTGGGTTTGCTTTAAGTCGGAAATGAACTTGGCTTTGAGGCTGGGGGCCAGTGGTGGGCTGCTTAAGTATGTGTGTGTGTGTGTGTGTGTGAGAGAGAGAGAGAGAGGGGGGTATGTTTTAGTGTTTTCCTTTTAAAACCAGTATGCCTTGATCTGATCTTAGGGGGCGCGGGTGAACTTTGCTGCTAGGTCTCTGTAGTCTCTTGTTAGGTCTCAGTTCTAATAGCATTGAGATATGAAGAGGCCCACGTTTCCTGTGTGCAGGGGACAGGGGTGGTATGGCATCAAAATTTCTGTTTCCTTGGTAATGACAGAGAGGCTGAGAAAATGCAGGGTGGGTTGGAAACCTTTCGCAATTTTGTAAATACTCTGTGCCTGGACTCTCGTGGGAGGTGGGGGGTTCCGTTCCTCCTGAAGCTTGTATCTAAATTCAATTGCTTAATTGACACCATGACATCTGAAGCTGTATACAGTATTTCCCTCCTCTATTCAAGGAGATCAATGGGCCATTCCCTCTTCCCCCAATGCATATGCCCAATGCATATGCATATGCTTCCTTAGGTATGGCTCATGTGTGTTGCTGGGGGGGGGGGCAAGTTGAAGATCCTATTTATATGTGGCAGCCTGAAGCGGGCTCTAGATCTTGTGCTGAAACAATACTGGTACAGCAGTGACTGTATGAGAAATCCCAACCAAACACAAACCCAGTCTGTGGGGACAGATCAGTGTTGTTGGAATCTACAGGTGTGGTGACATATCTTCTTGGTCTCTTGAGTTTTTCATATGCCCAGCAAAGGTTTATTTAAAGCACTGCAATTTTATTTGTAGCTGTAGAGCGTCTTTGGTCATCCAGAACCTCCAAAGGACTTACTGTATTTAAGTAAGTAGACCTTTTCCTAGCTTTTTCCTAGAGTCTGACAGTGAGTTAAAATATGACATTTTGAAGTCTCAGTTTCTCTTTGCAACAAAAGTATTTTTGGCTAAGAGATGGTAAGTTTTATGTCTAGACTAAGATAGGAACCTGGAAGGTTAGCACCTTGCTTATAACTAAAGCCAATTTAAATTTATTGGACAAAGGATATTGGATTGCATCATGTTAGCCTGTGTCGATAGAAGCACTGCCTGGAGACTTCCTTCCTTCCTTTTGGTCTTGGTGTTTTGTGCTTATGTAGTGCACAGCATGGAATCTAGGGGGTCAGCTGCTCTCGTTCCATCCATTCCTTTATTATGGTGTCTCTGGGTTGAACTTCTGCTAATTTAATAACTTTGAGACAAATCCACATTAGTGTCATTCTGGAATTCACTGTGGGCCTTTCTGTCTTCTCCCTTCTCATTTTAAGTAGGTTGTTCACTATGCAGACACAGGCTACAGCCAAACTAGTTTGTCTTGAAGGCACGTTGGGTTGTGCAAGACCTCAGCAAGGGGAGCGGCAATGCAAAGTGTTGCACATGTTGTTGGCACTAGGCCTAAAGATGGGTAGAAGTGTGGATCATAATCCTACTGAGATGCATAAAGAGTAGCATCATACTCTGTGTCCGCTTTGGGTTCACTTGCCTAAGATCAAGTGCTGTGAAAATATGGGATTGATAGGTATTTGGGGAAAGCAGTTGAGAGATGTAGAAAAGCTAGCCAAGTGACAAAGGAGCAGCACAGGGCAGTGGGCAAGCTAGTGTGTCCAGTTAGATTTCTGGGTGTTTGTGCACCAAATATTGGGTAATATTAGGACATGGGTCACCAGTGCCTACAGAGACCTTGCCTTGCATGTGTGGAGTATTTATTCCACTCCTCCCCCTACTGAATTTATGCTTGAAAGAAGGCAGTAAAAGTTTTTTTTATGCCTAATTGTGGCATGGGGATGATAGGTCGGCGGTTACAGGTGGGGGAGAGAGAGAGAGAGACTTTTTCTGTTTTGCAAATCTGCTTATTGGCTCCAAAGGGTTAACAACCCCTGTTTTAGGAAGATAACTTGATTTTGCTAAATTCAAGGAGATATTGCTCTAGAATAGGGTGGTCCAGTGTGCAGCCCTTGAGGCTTTTTTGGTGCCCCTCAGCAACATTTGACGCCCCTCTTGCACTGCCTTCACAAAGTCCGGTAAGCAAGGCCATGCGCACAAGGCAGTGTGTGGCCTGTGGGTTCTGTGTCGAAGTACCCTTGTGGCCCACTTGTTATGAAAAGTTGGGCAGCCCTGCTCTAGAATCATTCTTTTGGCTTGTATTTTGTTTCACTCCCCACTCCCCAGAGCTTAAAACGAGCTCCTGGTTCCTTTGCTGCAGCAAGGGGCATTTTCACTACTGATGGCCAGTGGAAGCATGCCTTCCTCCAGGAAAAACGAAGCAGCTTCCAATGAATCCACTGCTAAAACGGATGTGTGGTGCTCCTTGCAAACAGACTGCAGTTTGAACTAACACTCTGGGCTTTGAAGTGTAGTGTCGCCTGACATCGTAGTGACATCAAGTGGGCAACCTGGCTCACCTGTCAGATTTGGCCCACCAGCTGGAAGAGGTTCCCCACCCATGTGTTGCACCATAATGGTGACTTTCATTTTTAGTTCCTGCCATGCTTCCTGTAAGGGGAAGAAGATAGCATATGGGCAAGCAAGTGGTGATTCATGCATGCTGTCTATAGTCTGGGTATCCCTACTGGTGGTGAATTGTAACAGATATGTGATTCAATAATGATGTGAAAGAAGCTTGTCTAGTTTTCTTATTTTAAGAAAGTTCTTGAGGGCAGGTGTCTAAATTAGAGGAATTAATGGATATGCAGTTAGCCTACCTCCCTCAAGGAAGGACTTCACATTAATGTAAAATGCATATTTGCAATTGATTTATAGCTTTGCTTCGGTCACAGGTCTGTTTACACTGGTGCAGTTAGTTCTATGACTTCGGGAATATAACTTTTGTGGGGCTGCGCTGACAAGGTACTTGTTCACAATTGGGAGTTGTAGGGGTGCCCTGATAAGATATCAGTTCACAATTGTGTAGGTGTACTGTACAAGCCTATAGTATTCAGGGATGCAGTTAAGTGCTGCAGCAGCATGGCTGGGGCTGCAAGTTAGACTGGAGACATGTTCAGGGATTTAAGAAAATTTCACATGCCTGGCTGCTGTGCGCAGTATTGGGAACTAAGATATATTAGCTAGGTGCCAAATGGTTCCTTAAACCAAGGTTACAGTCACTAGAACAGAATGTTTAGTTGCCATTTTTGGGCAAGATAGCTCTAAAGTCTTATTTTTCAAACTTTAGAGCCATCTTGCCCAAAAATGGCAACTATAATATTGGTTTAAGGAGGTATTTTGTACCTAGCTTATATATCTGAGTTTCTAACACTGGTTCTGGCAACCATAGCCTAGGTTTAAAGTGCATTTGGCTCCTAGTTTTTGTATCTCTGTTTCTAACACTAGCTAGGAATTGGTAATATGTTTGCCGCTGATATTCTTGGATCCCATACAACACCCTAATAGTCAAAGTATTTTGTCAGAACGGACCAGAAACAGTTACAAGAAAGCATTTATTTGTCTCCAATCTGTACTTCGATGTTCTTTCCTGATGACGTTTTGTAACTTGCAAACCTGCTCCCCCCCCCCCCCCAAACAGACTACCAGAAGTTTGTCTGGCCAAATATGTTACCTTGCCTTTTACTCTTCTGATAGTAGACAGAATCTTCCTTGGGTTTTGTCTTTCTCACAAATAATTTTCTCACTACACTTTGTCCCTTGGCTGGAGCAAGTGCCCTCCAGTTCATGGCTTTGCAAACTGGCTGAGTTTCCCACCTCAGATCTGATAATAGCCAAGTCTTCTAAGGCTGGGGAGCACAGAGAATGTAATCACTACTTCTGTAACCACTGGTGCTATGTTTTCATTTTTGGGGATTCCATGGGATTATTGCCAACCCTCATATTTTCTTTTGAATCCTTGTGCTGTGTGAATTTCATGTTTTGGGGTTCTTTTCTTCTTCTTTACTTTTCAATAGACTTACTTTTGGCCTTGGTTATGTATGTGTCTGTAGAAGGACGGGGTGTGTTGGGAAAGGCTGGCCTATCAACCCTCAAAGAGAGATTTCTTTTGAGGTTCAGCTTCTAGCGTCTGGCCTCTTTAACGGCCTCCAGACAGAGCGTGGTTACAAACAGCAGCCAAGGATAATTTCAAAGCTGCGTTCCCTTGGCACTCATCCATCCCGCTGAAGTGACTTCTGCACACAGAGTGCTTGTGCTAATGCTGATGAGTACCGGGTCTGTTTGTGGGGGGTTAATGGGGAACCACCTAATAGGCACACTGAGAAAAATTGTCAGGACTTGAGATGGCTGACTGTTTCTGAAAGAATTCAGACACTTCCCTTTTGTTTCCTTTCCTTTCTTTTTTTGGCATCTATTGCCACATGATAGGAATCACATGGGTTGATCGATCTTTCTTTTTGGTTTTTCAAAACATAGATCGTGAGCCTGTGTGCACCGAGAATTTTTCTCAATTGTTTTGTGCAGTGACTAATTTTAGATGTTTGATAAATAAAACAAGATGGTTTGGAATAGATTTAATGGACCTTTGGTCTGATCCAGCAAGGCTCTTAATTCCAGCCCACTTCAGCAGAGAACTGTGGAGCTTTCAGGGAGAGGCAACATGGGGGGAAATAGAGTGTTCTTCTCCTATGAATTGCCTGGCCTTGGAGGTTGTGCAGCAGCTGAGATACACCTCTACCCCATTATCCTGATTGCCACAGTGGCCAGAGAGATACCACTGTGGAGCCCAGAAGCAAGGCATGGGTGCAATGGCTCTTCCTATCCTTTTCCTCTGGTAGTCCCGTGGCACGCTGCCTCTGAACCGTGAGGTTCCATTAAGCTACAATGACCAATAACTGCAGAGAACCTCTCCCTGAGTTTGTCTGATCCTCTTTTAAAGCCATCTTGAACCAGTGGCCATTGTCCTGCCTGGTAGAAGCAAATTGCACAAGCTAGCCTGTTACAGATAGGTAGCCGTGTTGGTCTGCCATGGTCAAAACAAAATAAAAAAATTCCTTCCAGTAGCACCTTAAAGACCAACTGAGTTACCTAGAACTAACTCAGTTGGTCTTTAAGGTGCTACTGGAAGAAGCTAGCCTGTGTCCACTGTACTTTCTTTTGTATATCCTAAATTGACAGGATGATCCTGAGTGTATCGTCAGGGAGGGAGGGGAAAAATATATATTTCGTTTTCCTTACCATGCATAATGCTGTAAGCTTCAAGCAATATTCTTTCTCTTGTCTCTTTATAAAAAAATGTCTTCAGATTTGTTAGCCTTTTCTTGTCGGAACAGCATTCCAACCCTTTGATTATTTTGGGTACCATTTCCCACATATTTTGCAGCTTTTGGGTTGGTGTAACTGAGACAGAGAGATGACATCACAATTGCCTCCATGTGTGCATGTGTAGATACAGATAAAGCCCTGCTGAATCAGGCCAGATGTGATTATTCCCTGCAGCTGGTTCACAGAGGCATGGCTCTGGCAGTGGAGCTAGGACATGCTGATCATGACTAGTAGCCATTGATAGCCTTGTCCTCCATGAATGAGCCCAGTTCTAAATCATCCAAGTTGGCGGCCATTACTACAGATTGTACGAGCAAATTCATAGTTTAACTATACGTAGTAAGTCAATTAGATTTTTATAGTGTTCACTGTTCTGCGAGCTCTGAACACACAAATGTGTGCGCACACACACAAACATGCACATGGACATCATCAAGGGTGTCATCGTCTTAACAGATTAAAGGGCTTGAGGGATCAGAGGCCAAATGAATAAAATTCTTTTTTAAAAAAAGATTAGTGTCCCGCCCCCTTGTGGGATAGGGGACGGGGACTCTGCAATTCTATGATTTTAACTCACTGAAGACTGCATGGGAAACTACAATAAAAAAGGCACCTTAGGCACATTGTCACCAGTCACTGTTGACTTAGTGGCTTATATGAGGGTGTTAAGATGCTGCCTTTACAATAGCAGCCTTTCTGTATGAGTAGCATGTGTGCATTGTTGCCATGTGATTATTGCTGAATTGTGGCTTAAGAAGTGATTGTTGGCAATGATCCACTCCATAGAAGTTCCAGTTACAGATAGGTAGCCGTGTTGGTCTGCCATAGTCAAAACAAAACAAATTCCTTCCAGTAGCACCTTAAAGACCAACTAAGTCAGTTCTTGGTATGAGCTTTCGTGTGCATGCACACGAAAGCTCATACCAAGAACTGACTTAGTTGGTCCATAGAAGTTGTGCAACATGTCCTTGTAAATATTTGAAGAGGGGTTAGCCTAGGTGACTTTGGAGGCTGCACCCTGTTCTTTGACTTTAAGACTACGGCGACAGACACTCCTTGAAGCTTATAGCAATTCTTGGTTCAGTTGTGTTAGATCATAATCTACAGGTAGGGCACCATATTTCTTTTTAATATGGTGGGAAGGCTGCATATGCAAAAGGCAGGGGGGTTGAAACCCGAGGGCCAGAGCTTCCTCTGCCCAGTCAGCACTTATTCCAGAATTTCTAGCCCTTTAAGAAAAATTAGGCACTAACAGTTGCATCTTGGCAACCCGTGGGTTGTCTAAGCAACAGAACGCTAAGTCTCCTGTTCGCTAGGGAAGTGTGGAGCTGAATCACAGGGAATATACCACTGCCTAACCTACAGCAAGACTTCTGTGCCTCCCCCTGTGGGATAATGAATAAACTAAGCAGCAAAGAATCGACTTCTTGAATAGAAAGTATAAAAGACCCTGAGTAGTGATTGGTTCTGGAGGGGGGTTCTTTTAGTGCTATTTCTGTTGTTCCGGGATGTGCTGTGTGCCATAGGTGCAACTGAATTATTCTTAATTATTCGGTCAGTTTTGTCTCTGTGCAGTGCATTAATTTGAAGAAAGAAATCTGGAATGATTGTCAAATGGCATGATTCGGTATGGAAAACTGTTCTGTTCCCTGTTGGAAGTACTGACTGCTGGTAGTGATTAACTCCCATTCCCGTTCTGTACACGTTGCACATTCCTGACCCCATTCTCTCTGTCTCTCTCTCTCCCCCCCCCGTTTCCTCATCCTACTTTGCACTAGCAGCTTTCCACTTCCTGTTTAAATTGGCTGCGTGCTGTTGGTTTCATGTGGCGATGTTGCATTGCTGTGTGAAAATGCCAGGTTCTGCCTCTATGCTTTTTCCTTCTGCCCTGCCATATGCACTAGTTCTAAGTTGACCTCTCTCTTCACCCTCCCCGATTCATTGCAGAAACTGCATGGAGATTGGGAGCAAAAAAGTGCTGCACTCCAAGAATTAAGGACGACCTCTCTGATCTAGCTGAGGAAACAGAACTGCACAGGTGGGCATCCTTAATTGCTTGCATTTTCCAATATATTTCCAATCACAGTTCATACAGTTATAGATCCCCTCCTTCTTTGGGCATGGCAGTTGTAGGTGACCATTTCTCTGCACTGCCCATGGTCTCTCATTATGAGGCACTCCCTTCTCCCAGATGAATTGGGGATGATGAACCCAGATGAACCCAGAAGCCAAGTCTGGACAAGGGAATGGTTATGGTCTCAAGGGAGGAGAGGAGTTTTTCTGATGCAGGCTACAGGCTCCCTTTGCTTCTGTTGTCTTTCCCAACAGTCAACTCCTCTAATGTGAAGCGTAATGTGAAGCATTTCTATATGCCAGGAAACCCATGTCAGAGAATGCAGATGTCCTTGTGTGTAGGTGTAGACCTGAGTTTGGGGATTTGAGCCCTTATGCATTCAGCTGGAGGGGAAGCAGGGCCAACCTAGGTGCTGTGATACCCTTACAAGCCTTGTAGCTTTTTGTGGTGATGCTAGCAATCATGCCAGCTTGCTTAAGATATCTAAGCAGCTCACTTCCCCAGATATTCAAGACGTTGTTTTGCACTGAACACTAATCGCTAGGGAACATCACAGCCTTGTAAATAATTATTCAGGAGCATTCATCCATCCCTGGCTCAGTTTGCCTGTGTTTCTTCAGCTGACACAGTGCTGTCTCGGGTGTCAGTCTCTGCACTTTAAAGCTGGGATTGTCCAGTAACACAGCCCAAGACATGTAGTAATTTCTGTCTTCTGGCCTTTAAGAGCCAATGCTGTGGGAGGATTGGCACTGTTTAGTTAGAACAGATGTGCTTCCTTCTCATGCTTTATTGTTGGTGACATTTGTACATGTCTTATATGCATGATGTATATAAAAGGTGTTTGCGTTTGGAGCTGAATGTTTACATACAGTGGTGCCCCGCAAGACGAATGCCTCGCAAGACGAAAAACCCGCTAGACGAAAGGGTTTTCCGTTTTTTGAGGCGCTTCGCAAGACGAATTGCTCTATGGGCTTGCTTCGCAAGACGGAAACGTCTTGCGAGTCTTGTGATTTTTTTTACTCCCCCCCCCTTTTTCTAAGCCGCTAATAGCCGCTAAGCCGCTAATAGCGCTAATCCGCTAATAGGGTTGCTTCGCAAGACGAAAAAACCGCAAGACGAAGAGACTCGCGGAACGGATTCTTTTCGTCTTGCGAGGCACCACTGTACTTCTGAACGTATTGTTTAAGGAAAGTACCGTATTTTTTGCTCACCTTTTCCTAAAATCTGTGTGTGTCTTATGGAGCGAATGCAGGCTGCGCAGCTATCCCAGAAGCCAGAACAGCAAGAGGGATTGCTGCTTTCACTGCACAGCGATCCCTCTTGCTGTTCTGGCTTCTGAGATTCAGAATATTTTTTTTCTTGTTTTCCTCCTCCAAAAATTAGGTGCGTCTTGTGGTCTGGTGCGTCTTATAGAGTGAAAAATACGGTACTTTAGTAGGTGAACTGCTCCCATATGTATAGACATTATAGGAATGTCCACGTTCAGTAAAGGTATGTGATGTCCACATACATCCAGTGTTCATTCTTCTTGTTCCACCTGGCCTTTGGCTTGGAGTCAATTTGATTCCCTCCCCCTCTTTCTTTTTTCCTTTCTCCTCCTGTGATGAGGCTGCATTTTAATGTTTTAGTGTTGTATTTTAATCTTGTTTTTAAGTTGTATTCATTCAACTTGTTTTTATTATTGGTGGTTAGCCGCCCTGAGCCTGGCCTTGGCTGGGGAGGGCAGGGTATAAATAACATTTATTATTATTATTATTATTACATCATTGACAAAATAGCTAATTAGAGGTGGGCAGGTTTGTTAAACAGAAAAAAATGCCACCTATTCTTGTCATATACGCAGATGTCTTCTTGAAAAGATGATCTTTGTTCTTCACCATATGCACTCCATTCATAATAAGTTGTGCTGACTGCCTTTACCCTTCTGAATTTTATTCAGGAAGAGTCATCAATTTATTTTATGTGACAAATTTATAGGCTGCCTCGTAGGCCATGCCCTCACAAAGTGGTAAGCACAGAAACAATAAGAAAGACAACAAATGAGATGAATTATTATGAAGCAGCACCCAGGCCCAATGAAGCCTAAGTATTTCACTCTCTCTCCGTGTGGGGGGGGGGGAGAGGGAGAGAGAGAGCTTGAAAGTATAGCTGAAGAACACATTAAGAAAAGGCAGCCTGGAAAAGAGATGTTAAGTCCCACTTGAAAGCCTGCACTGACAGCAGCGTATGTAACTCACTCAGAAGGGAATTCCGTAACCATGAGGCCACCACTGAAAAGACCCCATCTTTTGTGCCTGGCAACCTTATTGCTCATACCAGTGGGCATATGACCAGGACCTCCATAGCTGATTTTAGTGAATGAGCAGGGTCATATAACCAGGCCTCAAGTTGTTAAGGGCTTGAAAAGGTCGGCACCAGTACTTTGAATGCTCTGAGGGGAGTTTTAAAAATGGATTTTAACATAGGAATTATAATCATTGTGAACCTTGCCATGGTAGGTGCAGTTACATTTATCCAGCGCTGAAAGCCAGGTGGTTTTGACCTACCAATACAGCCTTGGATCAAATTAGACTGGAAGCTGATAAGGAAAACCAGAGATTTAGCTGTTGCCTCTTTAGTACAGGCATCTCACACCTTTGGAGAGTTGAGAGGTGCTGCTCTTGATGAAATAAGTGAGTAGCCTAGCATCTGAACTGTTCCAGCTCATTGAGGAATTGAAAAGGCTCTTAGACATGCCTGGGTAAACATTATGAACTGGCACAGCAGCAGCTAATATTTTCCCCACTTCAGATTTCCAGCCTGAGGAAGAGTTCTCTGCAGTAAGTAATGCTGTCCAGCATTTTAAATAACTAGTTTTATTTATATATAAATAAAGTTGGGCCAACTTAAGACCGCACCCTGTTTGCCTTGGAGGGAAACACTGAATCTTTGGGGTGACATCGTCTTTACCTCCTGAGGAAAGGTTAATCTTGGTCTGAACTCTGTGGTTTTTGTGCTTTTCGTGTAATGGAATTGTGCAGATTCAGTGAAAGGAAGAAGCCTTGTAAGATCGCATGAAGTGTCAAATAATGGAATTGCTGTTGAGGATGCATGGCTGCAGTAAACCAGATTCTCTTGCTCTGGTTGTTCAAAGGTGGGCAAGAGAGGAGAGGAAGAGGACTGGAATTAGCAGCAAGTTTGTGAATAAACAGAGTTCTGCATGTGCCTGATTGCTAGTATTAGAGACTCAGTGGCAGGAAGAACATAAATGTTCTCCGAATCTTGTGAACATGAGTGGGTTGAGTGCTTTTGGCACTTGTGTCTCGCTTGTGGGCTTCCCATAAGCATCTGGCCTGTGAGAACAGCATGCTGAACTAAATGGGAATCACCAGAGTTCCTTCTTAAGCTTTTATCTCTCCATGTCATCTCCAGAAGGCCTGGCTTGGCTTAGAACATAAAGGTGGATGGTGCAGATACTCAGCATAGTTTCGCTCCTACCCTCCCCTTTGAGGAAGCCTTGCCTAGTGGAAGGAAAATACCTTCCTTACTGACAAAGCTGATAAGATCTCATTCCTGTGGAGGATTAAAAACCTCCCATGTGGCCCAGCTTTTCACACCCTGGTCAGAAATGTGCAGTGTGATTCTTGATGGGAACAGAATCACCAAGGAAGTTGCGAGGTCAGAACCTGTTTCTTTAGTAGTAGTCCTGGGAGTGGGGGGTGGTTAGTACTCAAGTTTCAAGTTGCCAGCTGGAAAATTGCTTTATTTGGCAATGTCCTGTGCATTCCACAGTGAGGATGTGTTTGATATGCAGACTTTTGAAAGAGACAGCTCTGTGCTGGGCTGTTTCAGTTTCGGTGCTTCAGGCCCTCCCCTCTTCTACTTACTGACTGAAGCCAATTGGCTATGAGTTCTTATTTTAGTCTCGGCCCATTCTTTGCCAAATTCAGCCAGGTTTTGAAAAGATGGTCAAAGCACATACTTCAGTTGCTGCCCTTCATCTTTTCCCTTAAACGTGAAGTTTCCTTCTGAAGTTTAGCCAGTTTCTGAACTTGCCTTCATTTCAGTTGAGAGAGAGAGAGAGTGAAGTACCCCATACTTGAAAAATGCAGACTGTGAGTGTGGAGGATAAAGAAAGTTCTTTTCTCATGCAGGACTTTGTTTTTCCCTTCTCGTGGTTCCCTAGGCAGGATTGGCCAATAAGTTCAACAGGAAAAGAGGCACATCCATTGCTCAGTACTAGCTATGAGCTTGTGAGTACGCTGCTTGTGATGGTTGGACTAATCTGCAGAGATCCCAATGAGGGTTTGACAGGGAAGGGGTGGGGGAAGTGTAGTTGGATAAGGTGAGCCATAAGGATGATGTGAAATGGAGCTGATAAATTATGGGAAAGAACTTGGTAAGCATCTCTGGAAAGTTCGCTCATCTTATGCCGGAGCTACTGAAGTCAAAAAAGGAAGAGGGTAGCACCAGTGTGAATTTTGAAGAGGTGAAACTCCCAAGGTGAAGAAAGCAATTTATTGAGTGTGCTTTCCAGTTTGACCAAGCCGTGGCTCTATTTTAAAGGCTCTTTCATTATTAATGTACTGGTTAATGAGCAGCCCATAACTTGTTCGTCATGTTGGTTGCTTCTATAATGTGACTTCTGGTTCCTAGAACTTCAGTCTAACATGGGTTGGCTACAAATTCCAGGGGGAAATAGTTCCTGGTGAAGAGATGGCCTGATTGTGTGGGGAGAGGCCCTTTGAGGGTAGTTGATTGGAGTTGAAGTGTCCTTCTGCACTTGATGTAGAAGCCTAGCTCATTATCATTACCTTCAAATCAATGACCTCTTGTTTTGTTTAAAGCTCTCTGAAGGAAGACTCAGTAGAAATGCATTTCCCAGGACCTGGAGCTTCTCCTATGTCTTGGTCTCTGAGTCCTAAACCTCTCTCTCCCACCCCCCAACCCCAAGAACTGACACTGGTAGCTGGATCAGGATCCTGATGAGATAAAGGGCTTTTTGGCCCCATGCTTTATAGGCACAGCCCTGCATTCTAAAGTTCAATGTCCATGTCAGAAATTTCCATTCTGATTTTATCCCGTGAACTGCCCTGAGATATAAATCAATAAATAACTGCAGGTACATATTCAATAAATAATATATATACATATAAGCACTCTTTTTCTCTCTCTGGAGCTTTCCTCATGAAAACCTGCTTTTTAAAGCCGAAGTACAACAAATGGCAATTCAGGTTTTCTGTGGATTGCTGCTTGCTCCAATTCAGCTTTAAAGAGTGGGTTTTCACAGGGAAATCTCTGGGGTAAAAAGGCAAAGGCACAGAGATTTAAAATATGGACCATGCCTGGAAAGCGCAGGGGAAAGGTAAGTGTGGATAAGCCCAAGGATAATATTTGATTCTGGATCAGTTACTCTTAATTGCCTTCACTACCCTGCTCTAACTAGTAATTTCACAAACCAGGGTTGTGTAGCAGGAGGTTAGGTAGCCACAGCTGCTCCCACTGGTTCCTCCCTGTTGTCCAGCCCCTTACCTCAGCTGCTGTGCGGCACACCACCTGCTAGCCAGCGGCAGCCTTTGAATCAAGGCATGACTTTAACCTTGCTTACCGTTTGTGGTTTGGAGCCCAGGTCACATGGCATAGCAAGGCAGAGACTCTAGCTTGTTGGTAGCCATGGGGAAAGGAGCACTGCAGGAACTTTTGAATAACATGCTCCAGAAAGCCACTTATTCGTGTTAAACCGTATTTCCAGAATACAATAACGTGCATCGGGAAAGCGGGCTGTAGAGCTGATCAGGCAGCTTTTAAAACTTTGGCTCCATTGCTACATTGTCACACCAGCCTTCCACTCTTTCTTTTATTTGTGAGGGCTGCAGGGTAGGACGAATCCTGCGTGTTGGTATCAGGCTTGAGAAGCGTCTCCAGATTGCAGTGTTCTTGTACTACCCTGTTTGCCTCCGCCTAGGCTACTGAAACGGCTCCAATTCACTGCACTGCTTTAGATGGTAGAATGTTCAGGTCCCCAAAAGGCTGCCTAGGAAAGGCCCCAGTGAATTAATCTCTGCTGCATTTTTTATTTTTATTTTTTTGCAATGACAAATATATGCCTTTTGTTACCAGCAAGCACACTACTTATCTGTGTTTGCACACTGGCTTTGAGCCACTTGGATACTTTTCAATCAGTTGTGCAGTACCTCCTACCTTCACATATTAATAGTTGGGTTAGAAAGGAGAGCCACAGTTTAAGTTTTCTCACACCCAAACCTTCCTATCAAAATGCTGGTCTATACCTTTTTAAAAAAGGTATAGAACAATATCACAGCAACAAAAAAGGAAGTTTTCCACCTTGGTTGCAGGCTACATCACGACGGAGCTGGTTTGTCTTTTCTGTGAAGTTTTTCCTGTCAAAGTGTGTTGGGAATGAACATGCACGCATGAAGGCAAAACCAGCTACACACCAAATGCCATTTCCTAATCTGTTGGGTTTGACTAAGTGATGTAAGAATGCTCCGCTTTCTTCCCAAATACAGCAAGATGCCCTTGACTGAGCCTCTGGCTTTGGGCAGTGGAACAGCTCAGTGAATCTGGAAGGGTCAGCTCTTCCCTGAAGGTTTTAATTAGGGTTGCCTATATGTGACATCTATGTGGGACGTGGGTGGCTCTGTGGTCTAAACCACTGAGTCTAGGGCTTGCCGATCGGAAGGTCGGCAGTTCGAATCCCTGCGACAGGGTGAGCTCCCATTGCTCGGTCCCAGCTCCTGCCAACCTAGCAGCTCCAGAGTATGTCAAAGTGCAAGTAGATAAATAGGTACCGCTCCAGCGGGAAGGTAAACGGCGTTTCCGTGCGCTGCTCTGGTTTCGCCAGAAGCAGCTTAGTCATGCTAGCCACATGACCCAGAAAAACTGCCTGCAGACAAACATCGGCTCCCTTTGCCAGTAAAACCACATGAGCACCGCAACCCCAGAGTCGTTCGTGACTGGACTTAAGCGTCAGGGGTCCTTTGCCTTTATGTGTGATTCATTTCCTTCTTTCTTATATCACCCTGGAACATCTCTTACAGGAATCTCTTGGGCCATTTCCTTGTTCCTCCCTTTAGCTGTTGCTAGTTGGCACTGCTCCGAGACACCTGTTGCGCTGCTCAGGGTGTGGGCAGGTAGCAGAATAGGTAACCAAAGCAGGCTACTTCTCTCACTTATAGGTATGGAATGTGCTGCTCCATGTTGCACTCCCCCAAGCCCTTTCCTGCCGCGTTACCCAAGATTCTGCAATCTGGTAGATTATTACAGTATAATACTGTAATTTATTAGCCTTTACCCTTGGGTTTCGGGGCAGCTTGCAACAATTTACACACGTTAAAAACAGTTTAAACAACTTGCAGTCACAGAAATAAGGTGGGTGCTAAAAGCATACCTTGTAAGTGTCAAAAGCCAGGGTGAAGAGGATCTATACAACCCAAACGCTGAGATATGTGAAGTGGCTCGCAGCTGGGCCTAATATTGGAAACCAAAGAGTGGACAAGGTGCACGGAAAGGGCTGCAGCAAGGGGACTCGCGCCTGTTCCCATCCCTCCTTCCTCCCTCAAGTGTTGCAGATAGCAACAGCTGTGGACTAAGGTTATATGTACATGCAAAACATGGCTTTTGACACTTTAAATGAAGCAGCTCCGGGGTATGGAGAAAGGAGGCTCTGGCAACATTATTCTAAGAATAACTGTGTTGTGGTCAGAGCATGATAGTTTCTGGGAGAACCCAGATTCAAGTCACCTTCAACTATGGAGTTCCATGGGAGGAGAGGCAGGTAGACTGTTTTAAGTTTCCCAGGAATGTAGGAAACTGCCTTATGCCTAGTCAAGACCTTGCTCAGAATTGTCTCCTTGGACTGGAAGCAGTTCTCTAGCATTTCTGTCAGGGGGCATTCCCAGCCCTTCCTGCAGATTCTGGGGATTGATCTGCAACTGAGCTTAACATATTTTTTCCCTTTTTTTACTTGATAGCTGCCAAGCTTAATCCTTCTGTGTTTCCTTGGTTTTGGGGGGGGGAGGGAGGGAGTGTAAGCAAAAAAGAATTCTGCTATCCTATTTCTTTCTGTCTGCCACTTGTCCTAACTTCTTTCCCCCTCCCTGGTGCATATGTTCGCCATGTTATGTTGCTATGCCTACCACCCACTCCCACGTTCTCCTTTCTTGTAGACACCTCTCATTTGGCAGGTGTGCAGTTTGTTTTTTGCTGCACTGAGACTTCTCATGCAGCTGCAGAGACAGGAAGATGCTATTACTGTTAGTTGCTTTGTCTCGCGGTGCCACGTCTGTCCATACTTGTGCTTGCTGCGAGCAGATCGCCTTGTGTGTAACAAAATAGCTGGGCTGGGCTCTGGATGTGAACATCCCCCCCCACTTTCAGAACCTTACCCCTGTAGACATGAAACGTTTGGGGACGAGGTGGGGGCAGGAAATGCATTTTTCTTGTAAGCATCCAAGCGAAAGCTGAGCATTGTGAACGTCAGGAGGCTGATCAGATAATCAAATTGGCATTAAATGGTTTTCGAGTGAAGATGATCCTTGCTTTTAGGCGATGCATGCATGGGTTGTAAACAGTGGCGTAGCGTGGGGGGTGCAGGCCGCACCGGGCGCAACATCTGGGGGTTAGGGTTAGGGGGCGCAAATCCACGGCTTAGGGGGCGCAAATTACTTGCCTTGCCCCGGGTGCTGATAACCCACGCTACGCCACTGGTTGTAAATGGCTATTCTCTCCCCAAAGACACGGAATGCCTCTCAAAATGGTGCTTCTCCGCTACAGTTTGTACTTGCATTAAAATTAGTTTCTTCCCCAGCCCCCAAAACCTGCTGGTACTTTAATTGGGGCACCTTTTTAGCCCTTCAAAATGTTTGTGCATAAAAAAAAGTTAACCTGACGAATGAGCATTGCCTGTACTCATTCTACCTTCTACTGCTTCCAACAGGTCACTGTCTTCTGTTTCCCCTGCTGCTGCTGCTGCTGCCGCCGCTGCCCTTCAGCCCAGCTGCACCATGGATAGATGATCCTGGCCCTGCCTCAGCCATGCTGCAGTTGCGTGGCCGCTACCTGCTGCTCTTCCTAGGGGTACAGCTGGTGGTGATGGCTCTGCTGTACCACGATGGCTACCGCAAGCGTGTTGCCTATTTCCTGGGCATCTTCTACAAGGGGGGCACATTGACTATATTGTCCAGCCTACACAATGTTTCGCTGCCAGGGGACGTCTACGCCAACCTCAGCCTGATTGCCCGGCCCCCTCTGCCCCCAGAGGAACTTCCTTACTGTCCGGAGGCATCTCCTTTCCTTGGTAAGGGCTTCTCTGTTCTTGATCCTGGTTCTGGTTAGGAACTGAGGATTTGGAGTCAGCCCTCAGATTTGAATGGTGTTGGGCTGGCGTGGTTGTTCTGAAATTAAGAGTCACAGAAGCCATAATGTATTGTTTCACTGAACCAGCCAGCCATCTGGAAAGGTTTTGGGTGGCACGTGAAAGGCAGAAATGAGCATGAAACAGTGAAGTAAATTCTGAGCAAGCTTTTGGGTCAATTTTGTCTCTTTGTGTGTAGCGTACTAGTTCTGAGACTAAAGAGTTTAGTGTAATTCAAAAGCTTGCTTCATGTTTACACCGCTCTTTGGCCCTGGGAAAGAAGACACAAATTCTGGAAGAAGAGTACGGCAATAGTGATTTTTAAATAGAAATGCCTAGCGATGAGAGACCCCTGCAAAAAGAGGCTTGAGGATTGTGGGCCCATCGTAGACGTGATCTTGCATTAAGCCGTGAAGTGCTCTGTGAAATGAGAGAAGTGGTTCTCTCTCCTCGACCCATGCCCCCTTTCTTGTCCAGTGTGACTAGTGAAAGCATAGTGATAACTCAGTTCATAGAGCATGAGACTCAATCTCAGAGTCGTGGGTTTGAGCCCCAACTTGGGCCAAAAAAATCCTGCATCGCAGGTGGCTGGACTAGATGACTCACATGGTCCCTTCCAACTCTACAATTCTATGATTCTTTAAGTTTGCAGGGATGACCAGGGATGGAGCAGGTGGAAAGAGAAAAGAACCCTGGAACTGACTAGGAGGCTAATGCTCATTTTAATCTAAAATGAAAATGTTTTGAGGTGTTCGCCTCTTGAGGACTCTGGGTCACGTTGGCTCTTAGCCTGCGGTCTGCTGACTACCTAGGCGGTGGAGATTGTTTGCCTTACCCCTGTCTCTGCTCGCCTGCAGGAGGCCCCATTCGGGTGACTTTCCCCGCAGGGCTGTCTCTGGATGATATTGTGCGGAAGAATCCCCTTGTGACCAAAGGGGGGCGCTACCGTCCGCCCGACTGCGATGCAGTCCACAAAACAGCTGTCATCATCCCCCACCGCAACCGAGAGCAGCACCTCAAGTACCTGCTCTACTACCTGCACCCCTTCCTGCAGCGGCAGCAACTCACCTATGGCATCTACATCATCCATCAGGTGCGTTGCCACAGCCGTGTGTGAGCTGGGCAGGGCAGGAGGTTTGAATTATTATTACAGTGGTACCTCGGGTTACATACGCTTCAGGTTACATACACTTCAGGTTACAGACTCCGCTAACCCAGAAATAGTGCTTCAGGTTAAGAACTTTGCTTCAGGATGAGAACAGAAATCGTGTTCTGGCGGCGCAGCGGCATCAGGCGGCCCCGTTAGCTAAAGTGGTGCTTCAGGTTAAGAACAGTTTCAGGTTAAGTACAGACCTCCGGAATGAATTAAGTACTTAACCCGAGGTACCACTGTATTATTATTATTATTATTAATTTTATTATATATACTCCACCCATCTCGCTGGGTTTCCCCAGCTACTCTGGGCGGCTCCCAACAGAAGAGTCTCCGTGGCAGCTGCCTGTCCCTGCATTAATGTGTGGCCTCTCTCTCTCCTTAGGAGAGGAGGGAATAGAGGCAATAGCTCTATTGTTAATGGAGGAGTGCCCAGTGAAGGCAGGTGGGCAGGCAATGCTTTTTTCAGCACTAGGCCTCAGTAGGGGGCAGTGGGTTGCGCTCTGATTGCTGCAGAGAGGGAAAGCTGTAGTTCCTTCCAAAAAGTGCGGTGAATCATGATTTCTGCTGTGCTGAGTCTGATCTCTGGAGAGGTGGGGAAGAGTCAGGCACAAGGAAAGGAACCCTAGCAAGAGTACTACGGGGTGGGTTGGAGCTGAGACTGGGATTCAGGAGCGGGTAGGGACCAACCAGCACCCAGCGGTTTGAGCTCACCGAATTCCTTGGAAGGGGGAAGAGATAAAGTAAGGAACCTCGGATGTAGATGAATGAGTCCCCACTGGAGCATGCCCTAGCCAAGATAGAAATGGAGTAGGTGGTTCTGGAGGAGCTGTCAAATGCAAGGATGCCAGAAGTCAGCGTGGAGGAAGGATACTATTTTAATGTAGTGCCTAGTGGCGACTGTCCTGGATGTGAGAGTTTAGCACTTTAGGGGAGCTAGTTTACACACACACACACACACACACACACACACACAGAGACAGAGACAGAGACAGAGACAGAGACAGAGACAGAGACAGAGACAGAGACAGAGACAGAGACAGAGACAGAGACAGACAGCTCTGGTGTAAATGCCACCCATCTCTTTCTCAGGCTGAGAACTACACTTTTAACCGGGCCAAACTCTTGAATGTGGGCTTCAAGGAAGCTATGAAAGATGAGGACTGGGACTGTATGTTCTTCCATGATGTGGACCTCATCCCTGAAGATGACCGCAATGTGTATACCTGCGACCGTTTCCCCAAGCACGTGGCTGTTGCCATGGACAAGTTTGGCTACAAGTAAGCTTCTTGGATTTGGGTCTGTTTCCATAGGAATGCTTCTATACTCCTCCCAACACTCTTTCCTTCTTAAAATAGAGATGCCCAGTCTCCCTTCTGAAAACAAAATCACACTGAAAACAACTGCTTTCTCGTGTGTTTCTAGGCTGTTTTCTAGATGCAGATATGGGGAGTGTGCTGGAAGAGTTAGAATGTCAGACTAGAACCAGAGAAACCTGGGTTCAAATATTACCTCAGCCATAAGGCTTACTGACGGGACCTTGAAGCAGTCATCCTCCCTCAGTCTACTTTGCAAGATTGATGTGAGGATAAAGCAGGGGAAGAGTCAAATAATAATAATAATAATAATAATAATAATAATAATAATAATAATAATAATAATATCTTTATTGTCATTGCCCCCTCTGTTTTGAGCTTGGCAGAAGGGCAGCCTTCTTGCGTGCAGCTGCATTACAGGTGGGAGTTGATACAGAAAAGCTTTCTGCATACAGCAGCTCAGCTGTAGGGGAAGGTTGGTGCTAAAGAACTGGAAGCCTAGGCAGGACCAATGTTAGAAGCTCAGATGTACTGTATAAGCCAAATGGCTCCTTAAACCAAGGTTGCAGTCGCCAAAACGGAATGTTTAGTTGCCATTTTGGGACAAGATGGCTCTGACGTCTTATTTTTCAAATGATGGGTTGACTGTGATTATCAGTTTAACATCTGGCTTGTTCAGATGACAACCTTGAGCTAGGTTAAGAACTTTGAGGACTTAAAGAAGACAAGTCATTTTATCCAGGGACAGTCTACATAAATACTGGCTTACTCCTACCCCTTTTTCTTAACGGGGACATGGACCGTTCATAGCTTAAGAATATTCTTCACAACTGTGAGCAGGGCAGTGGGGTGGGGTAAGCGAAGACAAGTGACAACAATTACGTAACTATAATGTTTTTCACCGCTCCTGCTCAGGCTACACAGAAAAAGCATTTTGGTTGCTGACATTCATTCTGACTATGCAGATAAAATATTAACTGATAGAATTGTACAGGATAATGGTATTAGGGTGTGAAAATGGTCAAGATCCAATGATCCCCAGTCATGCACCTCCAGATGCTGGAGGTGTCAGGTGCCATCCTGGTGCCCAGACACCTTCACTTGGTCACAAGTGGCCGATAGCCAGGTGCGAAATGCGCCTGGAACCTGTCTAATTTTGATCACTGGACAGGACCCTGCTCTAGAAATGGTCCTCCTGAAATGCAGTGTACTGCTGCCCTTAAAAACCCTAAAATGATATGCATGCTTCATGCAGTGAAGAGAGTGAGGTCCTCTCTATTAGCTGCCATTTGATTCCTCTTCCAGAACTCTCTCTCAGGTCATTCCATGTGAATTGGTACCTGAATTTATTGCTTTTCCTTTTCCTTCCACATTCCTTTTTCCTTTCATGTTAGATCTATTGGTCTGTAAGCCTGTGGGCAGAACCTGTGCTTGTGAACGTAATATTCGCATAGTAATATTAGATGCCCATATCTCTGTGCCAGCTGAGGTCCTATGTGTTTCCTATAGAGATTCCTATATGCATGGTGGTAGCAGGTGGGCTACATGTAAATAAATGTCCTCTTAAATTCTTGCAGGCTTCCATACAAGTCCTACTTTGGAGGGGTTTCTGCACTCAGTCCAGAACAATACATGAAGATGAATGGCTTTCCCAACAACTATTGGGGTTGGGGCGGTGAAGATGACGACATTGCAGTCAGGTAAAGATGGTCCTTGATGCTAGATAAGGAGGCGGCTCCAGTTCCATCCCTTCAGTATAAAGCCCAGCAGCTTTAGGGGATTGGGCAACTCTATTCACAAAGGTTTAAGGTGGCATGGCTGAGGATGGGACTCTAGGAGTCCTGCCTCTCAAACTTTCCCCCATGGATTGCCCTAGAGTTTGTGTCAGAGCATAGGAAATATTGGCAAGGAGGGATTGGGCAAGCTCTGGTAAGAATCCTGGGTAGGAATCTGTTCTTGCTGTTGCCCAGGGGTGGGGCAAGGGAGAGGAGCCACGAGTGGCATGGTGCAGATTTGAAGGCACTGAAGCACTGCATTGTTTGGGTGTGTAATTGTAGCACTTGTGCCTCTGCTGAAACCCCATGTGCACTCCTGCTAATGCTGCATCGTCAATCATCTTCTCTTAGGGTAGCGCTGAGTGGGATGGTTATCTCTCGCCCATCTACTCAGTATGGCCGCTACCGTATGATCAAGCATGGACACGACAAGGGCAATGAGCAGAACCCTAAGAGGTGAGTAGAGGAGGGGACTACTTGGGGCAGAAATGTGGCCTGAACAATTGCAAATGGACGGCTGTCTTGTAAACTAGGTGGTTAAGTGTGATTGTATGTAGCTACTCTGCATCCTCCTTAATGCACCCTGTCAAATCCTCTGGGCCAGGGTGAATGTCCACCGCAGATAATATGACGGATGAGTAACTCCCAGAGAATAGCCATATTTAGATATTTTGTGCTTGAGGGAGTGAAGCCTCCAGCAGTGGCCAAGCTGGGGTGGAGGCATGGTATGTTCAGTTGTTTTAACGGTTTGCAGTCCAGCTTCTGTGAGAGAAAGGAAGGTTGCCATTATGGCTGACCTGAACACATCACACAAGGGTAAACAAAGAACTGGTAAGAAGTCCTGGGATGTGGAGATTCTAAAGAACTGAGAGCCCAGACAGCTGTTTTTGTTTTTGTGCTGTGATTTTCCCTTAATGCTATTTCTGGTGTGGCAGACCTTACCAACACTCCGTTGTGGTGGTGCAAAATAACCTGGACTGGAAATTTTGTAGCAAAAGAGAACTGGATCGTTGTTTCCAATCCATTTGTAAAACCCAGGCCCCCACCATTACCAACCAGGGCTGTTGGTCCTCACTGCCCACTCTGAGTTGCCATATCACAAGGATAGAGTGAGAGTAGAAACTGTACAATTGGTAGAAATTGCATGTTAGACTCAAAACGTAAAAACCTTATGCACCGTTAGAGCTTTGGCTCAGTCCTCAAACCTTCCTTGCTTGCTAGTTATACACATCCACTCCTGCTTGTAGGCTGTATGTGTAGTCTTGCCGATTTCCTATTTCCTGCTTGGTGTGTTTTTTCAACTTCGTCCGTCTGCCATCTATTATCCTCCAGTCCCTGCTTTTTCAAGCATTCTCCTTCCTTCCTTTTCTCCTCCCCACCTGCCACGAATAGCTGCTCCTGATCTTAAGCTGTGAAGTTTCTTCAGAGCACCCACTTCATCATTGTGAGTGGTTTGTATTTTTCGGCAGGTATAGGCATGGATATTTGCAAATGTTTTTCCGTTATTGACAAACATGACACTGTCCTCCTCGCCTTGTTACAAAACATTGACCACACCCGTACCATTTCATTACTGGAAATCTGTGTAAAAAGAATACGTAAGCTTCTCCTAACCTGCAAATCCAAGGAGCTGCACTTTGGGTGGTGAGGTGGTAGGAGAAGGGCTCCAGTTCTCGCACTTGACTCTGTGAATTTGTCTTACAGATTTAACTTGCTGGCCAAGACGAGGAGAACATGGAAGCAGGATGGCATGAACACACTGGAGTACCAGCTGCTCTCCAAGAAACTCCACCCCCTCTACACAAATATCACTGTCTTCATTGGCACTGAGAAGGGAATGCGCCATGCCATGTGATGCACTAGCCACAGAGTGGCCTGGGGACAGGAGCCCCACCCTGCCACTTCTCTGGGACCAAGGAAACCAAAGAATCCACAGGGAGATGGACAGCCCTGAGCATTGTGGTCATCATGTGCTGACTGTTGTGTCTAGCAAGGTGCTAGGGGTACTGCATACCAGGGACTGGATGGGGACTCCACACAAAGACTTCCTCCCCCTCCCCTGGAGCGTTTCTCTCTTGAGGGCTGGATGCAGTCTGACTTTACAGGACTCCGTTTGTGGGATGCCTTTCATACCTTGGTTGAAGGAGCGGCACGGTAGCTTGAGCAGAAAACCAGGATTGTCCTTTGCAAGTCTGAACCTCTGCAGCTGCTGTGCCATGGTTTGTCTTTCTTATTAAAGTGCAATTTATTTTAAAGCGTGTGGCCAAGTAGCAGTTTCTCTTCTGGAGCGAGCCTAAGAGGGAAGCTGTTAGCAGCCATCTCTCCTGGGCCAGTTGTGCTCTTCGCCAGGAAGGCAAGAGAGGAGCTGTATGAGGGCTAGAGCTGATTGGCAGGTCAACACACTAGCGCTGGGATGGCCCAGGCAGGTAGCAATGAGTTGTGCTGGAAGACATGGTGGGCTTATAGGCGGACTATCAGCAGTGTCTAAGGAGATGTGATAAAATGCCAAGCTAGCTTGTTGCTCGCTCTTGCAAAGGCAGTTATTCTGAAGAGGTCCCTTCTGTTCACCCTCTTCCTGCGCTGCAGAAAGGATTGTAGCTGGATTTCCACCCCCACCCCCTTTCTTGGATGAGTGGATCTCAAGGATCTCTGCTTTTACAGCTGTGTGGGCTCAGCTGGTTCACTGAATTAGTATATGCAAGATAACCCCTTCTGTAATAGTAGTGGTCTCTCCAGAGCAGGTCCTACCTACTGGGATTTGTAGCAGCCACAAACAGCAATAGAGCTGAAATTAGGATTGGAACTTATTTTTAGCTCTTGTGATTTGAAAATGTGTTCACTGTCAGCCTTGGAAGACAGATGAGTTGACCATTCACTATACAGTGGTACCTTGGTTTTCGAACGTAAACCCTTCCGGAAGATGGTTCCAAGTTCTGAAACATTCCAAAAATCGAAACTCAATAGTTGACAGGGTCTTGCACTCAGTGGAAGCCACATTTCCTGTTCATCATCCATGGCGTGTTCGAAAACCAAAGAATTTACAGTTTACAGCGTTCAAGTTCCGAAACATTCGTCAATGGAGATGTTCGAAAACTGAGGTACCACTGTAGTTTGTATTGATTAGACTAGGTGGTGACAATTTTGCTTTGCAATTTCTCAGGTGTTCTTCTTCCACAGCTATCTCCAAACTCTTAAAGAGTTCAGCCAAATCCCTTCAACATCTGAAGGAATCAAGACAATGCAATGAACATGGCTGCAGCCATGCTTTTTCCAAAGGTACCTTAAGTAATCCTCTGAACTGTGGAATCAGCCATGCCAATGCATAAGCTGAAGGAGTTGTGATAAAATGTGCAAGTCTGGCTTGAACCTCTGGAGCAATCGTTTATATGAAAAGGAAGTAAAATGTGCCCTAAAAGAGAACAGTGATATTGCAAAGAAACTAAATGAATTATTTGTATCCATTGTGAAATATGCTGGGCTGATGCCTGATCCTCAGCAGCCTTTTCGAGGGAGGAGTCTGAATAACTGAGACAAATGGCTGTGACAAATAGAAGCCCTAGTGCTTATTATCAGATGGCTGGGTCTGAATCAGATCCATTCCAAAGTTATTAAAGGAACAAGCGTGAAACTGCTGATCTTCTAACAGAGATATGCAACTTATCCCAAAAATCAGTTTCTGTACCAGAGGATTGGAAAGTAACCATATATAGAGAGAGAGTGGTTCAGGTGTGAACCCAGGAAATGAAAAAGCTAGTAAGCTTAATAAAATTCTATCAAGTATATATAGAAGTTACAAACCTTTCTGAAGAAGAATCAGCATGGCTTCTGCAAAGGAAAGTTCTGTCTCACATCTTTTAACTTTAGTCTGTCAACAGGACTGTGGATGGAATGATCCTGGAGGATCTTGGGCCTTTGGACTTTTGGGCAATACCTCACTAAAGCCTGCTGCATAAACTGTTAGTCACAGCATAGAAGGACCTCTAATGGATCGGTAACTGACTAAACAACAGAAAGAAGAGAGCAGGAATAAATGGACAGTTCACAATGAAGGGAAGAAAGAGAAAATATATTGTAGTAGTTTATAAATGAGATGGCCAAACACTAAATTATTCAAGATTATCAAACCCTAAATGGATTAAGAAATTTTTTAAAAAGATCTCCAAATTTGCAAATGAGATTCAATATAATGGGGGCAAAACCACCTAACTTTCGATATACTCTGATGGGGTTTTAGCTAGTGCTGATTAACAAAGATGATCTCAGGATTAGCAATAATTCATTGCTAATGATTATTAGGTAAGAGAATGAGAAGGAAACTGCCAGTGGTAAAAAGCCCTTGGCATAATGACATTAGTTGCTGCTGCTAAAATAATGCTGGATAATAATGGATCCATTGTGTGGCTCAGAATAGGTAGCTTTCTGAGGTCTTGTAAATATTGTTCGCTGTTTCCAGGTGTCCTATCTCAAAAATGATACTGTACATCTGGCAGTAGTACCGGCAAGGATAACTAAAATTATCTCTAAATGAAAGGCTACAGTGGTTGTGGGTGAAAAAAAGGAAGAAATGATTGTTTTTGATGGTTGTAAAATTATGTAGGGTATGGACAAAGTGGTTAAAAAGTTTTTTCTCCTTTTCAGTACTGTAACTCATCACCTGATGAAGGTGGCATAAGATTCAGGACAGATGGAAAGTAATTATAGTACTGTATATTATTTCTTAATGGAATTTACTGCCACAAAATGTGGTGACCTCTAGCTTATTACATGACTTTAAAAGATCTGATAAATCCATGGAATGGTTATATGCAACCCAGGCTCCGAGGCCGTGTCCTATATACAGTGGGAGGGTTGTTTCCTTCCAGAGGCATCTGATTTGCCACTGGCCCCAAGGCCTCCCACTTTTCCCATGAGCAAAGGGCTCCAATACCCTTTGGACACATCACTGATTTGAATAAAAATCTGCATTGTAAAGATGTGTGTTAAGACTGGCAGTTTCAATCTGTTTTCTAGCAATACTCAGGGCCTACATGCTAGTTTCTGAATGAGAGACTGAGTAAGTTGAGGCTTCCACTGTCTACCTTTGGCAATGTGCTGGTAGAACAGGAGTAACACAAAAGTGTCCCAAATTGCAGCAGCAGCAGCAGCAGCAGCTGTGCTGTGCACCTTCCTGTTCTACTTCTTGAAAGCCATCTGTTCTCTTGCTCATGAATAGTGAAATGGTTCACTATTGCGGCAAGAAAGGTTAACATGTAGCGGCTGTACGACAGAGATGGGGAAGCGGTGGGCCCACCAACTGATGTTGGACACAACTCCCATTGACCATGGATGCTGAGACTGCAAAGAGCTAGTGTCCTACAGCATCTGGAGGGCTACAGGTTCCCCAACATTGTGGAACAGACATTTATAGAATAGCCTTCTTAGCCAAGCTCCTTCAACATGTCTGCTGATTCGTATGGTTCCTTTACATGAACTAAGCTTGGACATCTCTCCCATAGCTTTGCTGTTATGCTACCCACATTGCGGACTGGGGGAGGTTGTCATGACTGCAGAGATTTTTAAAATTATTATTATCAACCAGATTCATTCTGCCTTCCTAGAGTGTGGGATATAAATATGAAGGAATAAAGCTGCATGCTGAATGAGTAGTATGAACCCCATGCTACATGAATAGTCCAGCATTCTGCTCCCACCCACCCAAGCAGGACATGAAAACAATAGCTTTGTTTGCATAATTTGTCTAAAGGAAACAGGTGAATGCATTTCAGGGGTAATAGGTATTTGAAGTGACAGGTCTTATTACCCTATTTTCCTTTGAGGGAGGCTGCTACATACAGCCTAAAAGCTGGGCCAGGGTATGTGCAGGAAACTACTTGTTAGGACAATTTGGGCGCAGGGTGAGGTGATACAATTTTAGACTCTCCACTGAATAATGCAAGTGTAACTAAACTATCACATCATTCCCCGCCCCACCCCCAATCTGTTTAATATTTGTGAGCAACTCTGCTGAAATGAGAGCAGAGTCTGACATGTGGCATTCTATTTTACATTGCATATGATTGGAAAAGCCCAGAAGTCCTAAATGAAAACACCAAACTATGAGAGCTCAGAATAGTAGCTCAAATCAAACACATACACTCTAAAATGTCCATCACATTAATTGAAAACAAAGGGATAGTACCGAGGTACAGTTGTGTACCTCGATACTACCCCTTATTCTCTCCTGTATAAATGTTATGCATTTGGTCATTTCCAATAATTTCTTAATTTACAAAGAGGCTGCAGAGGCAGGGATCCATGAATTTTAGCTGTGCAGTTTGTTACCAACTGAACTGTGGCATCATCTGAGACCTAGCCCTCCTGCCATTTTGAAAAGATTGCTCTGCCTCAATTTATTGTGAGGTGCGTTTTAAAAAATAATAGTGGTGACATACAATGAAGGCTTTCCATGTTGCCTGCCAGAATTAAGTTTGTGGGTGATGCCGTGACCATATTTGTGAACCTTTGTACAGTATCCCCAAGCCTCACTAAAGACAGAGATAGAAGTTCTAAAAACACTACCCTACCCTGTTCTTTTAAGCCCCCAATCCTTAAAAACCCTAATTCCCCATTATAGCCAATGGGACATGGGAATCAAAACTGATATTAGTCTGTTAATTTAAATTAAACTTGGGCTTGATCATCTCTGCAGTCAGACAAGCTAGAGACCTCCTTTTGGAGAAGGAAAAAACTGGGATTCTAAAAATGATTGATGTTAAACTGAATACTAGAGTTTTTTTGTCTTCTCTTTTGCATGTGCACAATTGCAACCTGCATACAAGACTTAACAGGCTATAAGATTTAACAGGGGCTTTTAGTCTCAAATCAAGCATTTTTAAAAACAGAAAGAACTGTGCCCAGAGTGGAGTTTACTGTGGAAGAGAGAGAAAAAGAAAAGAATAAAAGCATGTGGTAATCTGGTAATTTATGCCAGAGAATATACTCTAGCCCAGGTGTGGGGAAACTCTGGTCCATCAGGCCTTCTCATTCAGCCCACAAGACTGTTTTGCTCACCTGCCGCCATACATGACATCAGGTGTGAGGCTAAATAGAGACATTGGTAGCAGAAAACACACCGAAACACATACACTTGTGCGTTAGCTGATGCACAGGGAGTTCAATACTGCTTAGGTGTACCAGCTGATTCCCACTGGAAACTGCACAAAGCAGGCCAACTTTGACAGGTGGGCATGACAATCATCAGATGTCAATAAGACACCAGGTGGTTGACAGGTCGGTAGTCCTGTCCCCGTAAGAGTTAGCCCACGGGAAAGTAAAGATTAGCCTACTGCCCCTAAAAGGTTCCTCACCACTGCTGTAGACAGGAGGGATGGGGAACCTGTGACCCTCCAGATGTTGCAATTTATACTGCCTTTCACCCTTGACCATTGGTGGAGCTAGGAGTCCCAACATCACACGGAGGGCCATGGGTTCCCTCTGCCTACCTTTGAGGAAACCAATGTGACAAGTCAGTAGAGAACTGAACAACATGAGAGCATGACCTTGATGTGCACTACTACCAGAACTCTAGCCTAGCTTGAAACCTTTCCCGAGCAAGGCTCCTTGGAGGTACAGAACCCTGGTGTGACAGCAGAAAGAACAACAGCCACTACTTTTTGTAGTAGGCTCAGTTATTCTTTCCAGTTTGGGCATGTACTTCGTAAAGGAGACAAGTTTCAGGTGATAAAGCTATCTGCCTTCATTTTAACTATGAATTCACTCTTAAAAGGCATGAATGGCAGTGTGTAGTGCGGGCAGGGTAGGGGTAAAGAGGCAGCTGGTCTGGCAGGGAGCTAAGAATACAGAACCCTCTGATGATCACTTTTAAGCATTTATGATTTAAATGGGAGCAGATAATTAATGGAATACATTCCCAAGTTGAACAACTGTCTGCAAGTGCTTGTTTGTTCAAGTGTAACAGACTCATTTATTCTACTCAGAATAAAGGCTAGGACCAGCACCAAAAACCTGCAGAACTTCAACTTTGTGGTACTTACGAGCTATTGGATGGCCTTGGTTGAGGTTACTTTGTGTTCAAGCAGCAAGTTCTTCTTTCCACAAGCACCACCAAATGTCTAATTTGATTTCCCATCTGCAGTGGAGTTTGCTCATGCGCGCAGCCATCTTTCTTCATTAGCTCTTGCCTAGCTGGGCCCAAGCCTCTCAACTGGCCTCCTTTCTTTCAGTTGGTAGCATTGGGCGCAAAACTGTGCACATTTTGTTCTAAATAACAAAAAAGCCTGCACTGCATAATCTGCATAAATTATGCAAACATGCTGTGTTCCAAACAACTGCTTCTTGGGGCAGAAGGCAGAGGGCATGGAGTGCATCAGAGAATTTGAACACCAGGCCATCGGAAGGCCTATCCAAGTCATCTTCTGGTTTCAGAACTTGGAATTGCCCCCACGCCTTTCAAACCCATCTTTACAACCAAGAAACATAACAAAAGGCTGAGATTTTTAGGATGCTGAATCCCAATATCTAATGCCCATGATACTGCAGACATGGGCCTGAGTGTACTAGGACTGCTGAGGACATAGCACATATCCCTGGAACAAATTCCTGGTCTAAAAAACTGACACAGGCTACATCCAACCACTCTGCACTTCCATTGTAGCATCACATTTTGCCAGTAGCAGCTGAGTCTGGAACCATGTGCCCTGCTTTCAGAGAACAATGGACAAAACTAACATCTTGTTCAAAAGCCCAAAGCAGCAAGATTACGCTTGCCCTTGTGTTGACTGTATGGTAATTACAATGAAATGCTCTGTGACTGAAATGCTCTTTTTCTGAGAGGGCCCCTTCATGTGTAAGGCCCAGCCGAATCTCATCCAGCTGAAAAGGACAGCAGCCTGCCAAAACTGGAAAAGGACAGTGCTAACACAAGCACCTCCAAGTCTGGTCAGGTACAATCCCTGATCTACCTGGCTGTGCAGCACAGCAGAACGAAGTGCCTAGTGAGCAACAAGAAGCCACTGGAATAGGGAAACAGGCTCCTTGGGTCACCCTGGCCTTGTTGCTTCAATTTCTTGCCAATCTAACAGCACACTTGCTATTTATACTACAGCAGCATTTTAAGGTGTGGGTGTGTTAAGGGCCAACTCCCTGTGATTAGGAAAAATAATATTGGTTGCATCCCTCTTTCTCTGCTAAGCTTCCAAATTTCCTACTCGCGAAAAAAAGAAAAGAACCGTAAGGAAATAGCCTGAGCTCAGACAACCAAATCCTGTGCAGGTGCATGAGCTCAAGTAAGGCAGAGGTACAAGTTCACAACCCAGCTCAGCACCCCTCTCCCTCCTTTGCCACCTTCCTAATTGTGCCTTGCACTAGTATACTTCAATGATGCCAGAACACAGATGTAAGCACTCCCCCCACCCCACCTTCCATCATGTACACACAACAAGAGGCAGGTCCAAGATGGCTGCACACGAGTCAGCATAAACATTCGCTGGTTGGGGCAACCCTTTATTTCCAAGCAGGGGAAAAATTTTTTAGCAGCAATTCCCATGGGACCACATAGGCCACCAAGCCCATCAGTCCACGCAGTGCACAGAAGTCTGACTGTCCATCCAAGCACAGAATGTTGAAATCTCTTGCACCAAGGAAGGGAATGGCTGGCAGGCCACATGCCGCTGAATGATTCAAGAGGGGCTGTGGCCAGGAAAGACCACACAAGTCAGAGAAAGCACTGACCGAAAGGGGGAAGGCGGCATCCAGGCTGCAAGGGCGGTAGGATGCTGGCTCCACATGCTTCCCCCTGTCCTATTCCCCCCTCCCCCCTCCCCTCCCCCCCCAACAATGCTTACCAGTTGCAGCAAGGTCCTAGGTAGCAACAGGACCTGGTCTCTAGACTGGCCACAGCCAGGCAACCTGACCCATCCCACCGCAAGTCCTGGCCCACTCAGACTCTCACCTATGGAGAAGTGCTCTCTGGCCACTGGTTCCCTGCCCTACAGTCAGTCCTGGCCCGTCCAGGCTCTGGTGCAACAAGGGAGTGCTCTCGCTGGGCACTGGCTCCTAGCCTGCCGGGCCAGTCCATCATCAGGAGCTGGCAGCCGTGCCCTGGGGCACGCAGACACCCATCAGTGCAGTCTCGTCAGTGTCTCGGTGCCCACGCCCGCGGAGAGGATAGTTGAGGCCAAGTCCCTCAGGGCGCGAGCCGCCAGCAGTCCTAGTCCGGAAGGCCGAGGTGCCCAAGTGCAAGGAGGAAGAGCCCAGCCCGGGGGGGTTGCAGTCCAGATGGCGAGGGCCCAGAGAAACCTCCATGGCCTCGGGAAGCGGGGGAGAGAGTGGGAGTGGAGGGCGCTGGTACGGAGGGTGCCCGCTCGGGGGGAAACATGGCATGGCCTGGCTGGGCGTGGGCTTGTGAGGTAAGATGTGAGGAATACTCTCGTTGTCGCCGCTGGCCCAGAGACGCATCTGCTGCTGAGGGGGCGCCTGCAACCACAACAATAAAAAAGAGGGAAACGGTCAGTTAAAGATGGAAATGGAGGGGTTGAGCATGTTAAGGACTGGGGCGACAGAAAGGGCACGGGGAGCCAAACAGGCCAGAGCCAGACAGGCAACGTACTTGAGGACTCTGCATCTCGCAGTCTGCATGCACGGTGCCCATGCTGCCGTAGTAACGATTGCTGTAACGGTAACCACGGTTGTCGTTGGAAGAACCACTGGAACCGCCTGATAGGAGAGGAAAAACGTACACAGCGTCAGAGGAGCAGAACAGGGGCCAAGGTAACATTTGGGCACAGAGCAGATGCTAGGAACAGCTAGACCGACACCCTCCTATGGGGAGAGGTGGAAGAGTATCAGATCACGCAATGGAGATGACTGAGGATAGAGCTGGCAGCGGAAAGGAGGCGGAGGGAGAGATGGACGTACCAGAACTAGACACAGAACTGGTGGTGCTGGTGGAGTGGCTGTGCTCCGTGCCCAGGCTGGGTGAGGTGCTGGCGCTTGTGTTGGTGCCCTCGTCGGCTGTTTTCTTGAAGAAGTTGTGCTGCAGGGCGTAGAAGGGGGTGATGCGGCTACGGGGTTCATAGTCCAGCATGCGCAGCACCAAATCCTTGAACTTCAGGTAGTCCGAAGGCGAATGGCCCTGCTCCCCTGCACGGCGCCCGCCTGGGCCTCCACTCTCCACCCCCAGCACTTCGTGCAGCCGCCGTGTCCCTGGAACCTTGTAGTCCTGAAAGACACCAAGGAACGGTATAGTTAGGCAGACTTTACTTACAGCAAGATAGAGAACGGTCTGTATCAGCCAGGTGGGGTGTTGTGCTACTGTACTCAGTAAAGGCAGAAACATCATCAGTTGTGCCAAGTTTGTATTTGGAAAGTAGAAAAGAATTCATTTTATCACAACACAGGACAAGGCTATTTTATATTCCTAAACCTAAGGAACTCCTTGTTGATTGTGAAGTTGATGTGTTTAATTAGAGAAAAATCACTGTCAATATTTACTAAAGGTTGGAGAAAGGAGTTGACTTAACTCTCTGCAAAAAACAAGGACCACAGGGCTTCTTATTCCTGCCCAGGAGTGCCATGCGTTTCTCTCACATGCACCATTCATGTTAAAGGATAGTTATCTTAACACACTTGCAAGATACTTGCCCCATCTATTTCAAATCACCCATGAAAACAAGGGCAACAACTGTGGGAGAGCCTGCTTCTGCCCTCACAGAGAACTCATCTGCTTGTTCCAAGGCATATTAAAAACTCATGTCTTCCCACCTGCATTCTCAAAATCATTCCCCCTCTTCCCTTGAGGTTTCTAGTCTCTTAGCCTGGAAGTCTGAGGGCAGAGCCTGTGCCTTTAGGTTGATTAGTCAATACAAATTATTTTCTACCTCCTTGCCATAGAAGTAACCGAAAATGATGGATACAAAACCAAAGTCCCAGAACAATATACAGTTCAAATGTCATTGGAAACATTTTGTGGCACACCACAACAGGTCCCACCCCCACCCCCTGCTAAAACACAAAATGTGAATAGCAAAACTGACAGTTCAAAATCTTGTGCTGTGCAGATAATCTTAAAAACATCTGTTGTCTCAGGCTCATTTTAAAGGGAATGCAGAGGAGGAAAGGGCTGAAGATAGGACAGCTGTGCTAAGCATTACCTTCCTGCCATCTTTGCCCCGCCGGAGGACCCAGCCCCCCTCAGGCAGCTTTTCAAAGTACTTCCGAGCTTTGGGAGCCTGCTCCAACATGTGAGGGGGTGGCAGCCCCAACACCTCCACAATCCGGCTCATCTGATCGGCCTGCAAGGGAAAGGCACAGAATCAGGAACACAAGGTGATAGTTCCCAGCCCCACATGGCTCTTCCTGGCTTTCCAAACTCACTCCTTGTTTCTTTGAGGGCCTTCTAAATCCATTCATTTGTCTCCTTGAACCAAGGACCTATTCATGCAGCTCCACACACTTCAACTCCTCCTGCCACCCAAGCCAAGCCAAGTTGCTGCTGCATTCTTTGTCTCGATTAGGTGGTTCTGCCCAGCAAGTTCAACAGCTGCCCTTGCTAAAAGCTAGCTGCTACACCAAGTCCTTTGGAGCATAATAGCCAGGGGCTAATCTCCCCTCCCCTCCCCTGGCTCATCCTCTTTCCACCTACCTCATTGGCGCCACTGAAGAGGGGCTCTCCTGTGTGCATCTCCACCAGGATGCAACCTAAGGACCACATGTCAATTGCCAGGTCATAAGGCATGCCCAGTAGCACTTCAGGTGAGCGGTAAAATCGGCTCTGGATATACTGGTAGATCTGCAGGGAAGAAAAGGAAAGATAGGATCAGCTGCTGCACTCTGGGGACTGGAAGGTCACAACAGGTGGGTCTGTCTTCTTTCAGTCCCTTTGCTTCAAATGTTGGCCAAGACAAATAAGGTGGTCCAGTGCCTTCTAAGGCCCTCATCTAGCCAAGAGCAAGCTGAAGAAGTCCTATGAAAACGAGGGAAGCTGTTTAAGCTGACAATTACAAACTTCTGATGTTGACCACTAGGAGGGTCTCAGGTCAGGCACTGGGAGAGGGGCTGCAGTTGGAGAGGTCACAGCAAGGGGTCACTCACCCGCTGGCCCAGCTGGCAGGAGCTGCCAAAGTCCACAATCTTGATGGCACTGCGCTTGGGGTTGCAGAGCAGGATGTTCTCAGGCTTAAGGTCACAGTGGATGATGCTGAGCTCAGGTGTTGCCAGGAAGAGTAATGCAGTGCACAGCTGCTGGGCAAACTTGCGTGTGAGGTTCAGAGAGACGCCACGGAAGTTGGTGTTACGGAGCAAGTCATAGAGGTTGTAGGACAGCAACTCAAACACCAGGCACAAATGGCTCCGGAACATGAAATGCCGCTTCAAGTGCACTGTGGGTGGGGTGGAGAGAGAAAGTGTGGTGGAGGCATTGCTAGAATACTGCAGCTCCCCATTGATGCTTTGACAACACCCTGCAGCCAGCACTTGTGAACCTCCCTGACATATAATTATGACCTCCAGGCATCCCACATGAACATTTCACACAGTCTTGGACCACAGATCACTGAGTGCACCACATCTGCAAGCAAAATGATGAACCAATCTCTCCCAATGACCTGAACCCCCACCGACTTCAACTCATGCCCTAACCAGTCTCTCAAACACTATCCAGACATTCCTTTAATCAGTCACTCACTTATGCAGAGCCTTCCACAAGTTGCCACCAATCTAAATGAAGCACTGGAGACTTCATTTAATGTGCATCTCACCAGTAGTGCTCTCGCTGACCCACTCACACTTCTCAACTAATTCCAAAAACATCTCTCTGCAAACTCTCACCAATGTAGTATTTCATCTCTGTGTCATGCTGGTTCATCAGTTCCAGCAATCGCAATTCAATCTGAGCCTGGCTCAAAAATGCCTTCTTGTTCTTGATTATCTTTATGGCCACCCACTCCTGAGCCTGTTGGTCATAGGCCTTCACCACCTAGCAGGGAGAAAAAGACACATCAGTATAATGTTATCACAGTGGTGCCAAGAAGTAATGACTTTGGGGAGAACCACCAAATCAAAAGTACCGCTGGGCAGGGGGAACATTCAAGCATCCACACACATAGTAGTCATCTTATTTATTTATTGCTCTTCCTCAGAAAGAGGCCAGGGTGATGTACATGTGCAAAACTTTGCTTAGGATGGCAATGAAACATCAACCCCAGTTACTTAAAATCAGGTCAGAACCCAACAAGCTGCCTTATACCAAACAACACTAATGGGCCATCTGGCTTATACTTTCTATATCAAGGACAACCAAAGTGATGATGTCCAGATGTTGTTGGACTCTCTTTGTAGTCCCAGCCAGTGCTGCCAATGGTCATGGATGATGGGAGCTGTAACACCTGGAAGATACCACGTTGGTTATCTCTTGTCTGTACTGACTAGCAGAGGCTCTCCAAGGTTTCAGTAAGGTATCTTTTCTAGCCCTGCCTGGATATGCTAGAGACTGAACCTGAGGCCTTCTGCAAACTAAGCTTCTGCTCTACCAATGAACTACAACCTTTTCCCTTTGGCAAGATTACAGGCTGTATGTTCCTGTGACTGTGGGGCATGCTCCATTTGATCTTGCCAAAGGCACATTTGCTGGGGAAGGAGAACCTAGAGCAGTGTTCTGACCAATGATCACCAGAGCACAGGCTGCAACTTGCTATGTAGTTACTGATGTGGATACAGAAGAAGTTTCTCTCCTGGTTGCCCTCTGACCTGTCCGAAGGATCCCTTGCCAATGAGCGAGTCTATTTCATAGCGTTCCAGCCAGCGCTCCCCGTTGCGAACAATGTAATCATAGTTGTCGTCATCGTAGCCCTCGTTGTGCACTTTCCGTTCCTTTTTGGTGCTTGTGTCCTCAGGTGCCACCTGCAGGGCTCGGCGCTTCTTCTTAGCATAATAGACCTGGCAGCAAAACGCAGGGTCAGTGCACAGAATACAAGGAACCTTTCTTTTAAGATGAGGAATTACACCTCCCCATAGCAGCCTGGGGAAGCAAACTGAACTCTCCGGCAGGGCAGAATGGTGCCATCAACATGCAGCACAGAAGGAAGAAGAAGTGCAAAGAAGTTTAAATCATCACTATTCCCAGTGCTTTAAGGAACTGGTCAAAGCTGTCACCACAGAGAAGGTCCTCTTACCTCATTGATATGTTTGTAAGTTTTGATAAGGTCGACAGATAGCTTTCGCAGTGGGGCTGTGGCAGAGTCCCGAAAAGTGAGCGGGATTCTTCTCTGCAGGATGGCCAGGTCTGGCATGATCTGTGGGAGAAAAGGCAGTGGGGATAAGTCCCTAAAGGTCATGGGCTTGAAATAGTTCCATGATGGGGCTAATAGCATGTGTTCCAGCCGCCAGCAGGAAGCAGCGATTGACAAGGGTTTCATTCTATTCCACTAAAAACCCTGTTTTCTTTTATGTACTTGGAGGTGGAAGGTTTGTAGGAGACAGAGAGAGAGAGAGAGTGAGTGAGTGAAGGGGTCATGCTGAGATTACTAACCTTTTAAACTTAGTAGATTCAGTCTGCAGCCCACATCTAATTTCCCCCACGGTGTAGGAAAGAGGTTGCTATCAGCCCATGTGAGGATGACTGCTTGGGCCCAGGTTAAGTGGCTCTCACCACACATCATGGCTGATTCATGTGGCAATTGCATCACGGGTTTGCTTCATCCCACAATGACTCCCCTCTGCATGCCTTGACTAGAGACTGAACTTAGAGCCTCAAATCTAATAGCCATTGTTTCTATAACGTGAGCTAAATAAACACAGAGATTCACACCTGTATCAGCCTCATGTAGATTTTACTTGGAATGACCACAGGTTGAAGAGTGGGAAAGGAGCTGAGCCAGGCTGAGCTGCTGTGTGTATTTACAAGCATACAGTCTGAAGAGGAGACAGCTGATTCAGGGGGAAGCCCCCGAAAAGGCTGAATTTCCAGGAAATTACCTGCTGATGCTCAGCCATGGGCTGGATGCTGGAGAAGGGAGCATGGCTGTGCTGGCTCGACATGATTGTCTCAGTAGGAAGAGAGCGGCCCAGAGAGGCAACCTGGCTGCAGGGCGGCAGCTGGCATTGTGGAGTGCTGCTGCCACCTAGAGGGCACAAAAATAGTTTGGTGAGGTTTTTTTTTTTTTTTAATCACCACACATGCCTGCACTTCCCAGAAATAGCTCCCTGCTTTCACCACAAAACGCATTCCAATTTAAGAAGAGAGTCAGTTATCTTGATTACAGTAGGGGTGAGGATATGGCCAAGAACCTAGGTTCTATTCTTAGCTTTTTAATGGGAGGGGGGCAGTAGATCCAATTTCCTGAAACAACCCAGGATAGAGAGCTTCACCCAGTGAACTGAAACAGTGACACAAATGTATTAGAAAAGACAGTCTAAAAGGTGTTTGCATTTCATGGTATTATTAAGCAAATTTATATTTGCAACACCGAAAACCACAAAACAAGAGTTCAGGCATAAGGGCTGGCGCTTAATATAAGCATTTCCCAGCCTTCTTTATTTGTTTTAATTACATTATACCTTCATTATACTAAGCAAGGGTCCACTAAATTCTGCAACCTCAAGCTACCACAGCTTGGGGGTGGGATGGGGGATGGCAGGCCTCTTGTTATCTTTCCCAGACTGACTGCATAGCAGCTTTAAGTGAATGAAAGCTGAGAGAAGAGCATAAGGAAGCCATCAACTGTTAGCACTGGGATCAAGACTATGCAAATAGGAAGGGAGAAGGCACATATGAATGACTCCTAGATTCAACTGTTCCCTTAGTATGGCATAGTGTGGCTAGGGTGTTGTACTTGGACCTGGGTTCAAAACACTCTCCAGCCTTGAAGCTCACTGGGTGAGCTCCAGCTCTTTTAGCTGTCTTATCTCACAGGGATGTTAACAAAATTAAATGGGAGAAGCAGGACCATGTACACATGGGAGGAAGGGCAGAATCATGAAATGTATTCCTGAATGTTTTAAGGTCTAGGTATTGTGTTCCATGTTTTGTAATCAAGGACGCTTACCTGAGTGCATGTGCACCTTTACCATTAATGGCATTTTGGGAAGGGAAAGAGGCAAGAGGAGAGGCTACAGCTTGAACTGTGCAGAGGAGAGGTAACTACAGAAAAACAGGCAGAGGTGTTTGCATGTCAGACACGGTCAGAGGCTCTAGCAAAACCACAGGGATTGTCAGAACTGAAGGAAAGCTGGGCAAAATGTGGTCAGTATACTGTATCTTATTATGCAGCCACACCTCAAAGTTACAGGTCTCTCTTTTGAAATGTAGTTAAAGAGAGGGATTCCCTCAGCGCCCACTGGGAGTCAATATCTGTGCTGTTTCTAACATGATTTCTATTTGTAGTTTGCTTCTCCTCCCCCCAAAACAGCAATTCTCCATTGGTGATGCTATGAACATGTCAATTTTTCTTACTGCAGGTTACTAAACAGATTTATACCCCCTTTTGGAATAATTCAGTTTAATTCAGTTACTGTTGCCATGTATTTTTTTTTTAATGTCTGTTTTTTAAATGTCTGTTTTATTATCTGTTTTAGTTTTGAAATACTGTTAATTATCATTTTAATATATATGGTATTTTCTACCGTGGGACCATCTGGTGAAGGATGGTTTATAAATACTCTAAACAAACAAACAAATAATCAAAAGATACAAAACCGTCTTTTATGCTACTGGTGCCCAGGACATACATTTCCATTTTGCAGACACTTCTGCCCCAATATACACACCCATATATCTATTAGAATACATTCTTTACATTAAAATTTATATTACTGTATTAGCCTGAATATAAGCGTCACTTCTTCCCCAAATTCCGACCATGAAAAGTAAAGTGCAGCTTATATTCGTGACCTTATGGTATGCAGCCAGGAGCGCGGCAAAGTGGCACCTGCCCCGCGCGTAGTCCCCCATCCTCTCTCCCAAGGCCGGGATGGGAGACAGCGAGGTAGGGGAAAGGCCACCAGCAACGCAGTGCGGCTACCCCACCCCCCATGCAGCCAGGAGCAGTGAGGAATGGAGCGGGTTATATTCAGGTATTTTTTCTTCCTCCCCCCTCCAATTTTAAAGGTGCAGCTTATATTCAGGCAAATACAGTATTTTTTACAACTTGCATCAATTGATGTGGTCCCCTTGGCCAAATCTGGCCCTTTGAGGTATGTTATGTTTCCCCTACTAATTTTTAGTCCCAAAGCCAAGAGAGGGATCTGGATGAAAAGCAACAGTAGGAACAGAAGCTTCCCAGCAAACCACTTTTAAGGGATGGCCTACCACAGACAACTTTCTTATCAAAGTGAACCTCCACAAAAAACGATCTGCTAACTAAAGTTCTAATATTACTACATAAACATGATGGTGTATACTGTTTGCTTACAACAAACAAATAAAATAAAAATTATATGATGTGAGAACCTATAAGGTCTACTCTTGCTTTAAAAACAAAACAAAATCTGACGTTCTCACAATGTTGAATTTTGCAGCCAGAGTCATGTTCTCTGCTATCCCAGAACACACATACCCTTGCTAAGAATTCAATAATAGCCAAGACTACTATTCTTTTTAAAAAGCACTTCTAATATTATTTACTTATGTAATAAAAACAGTTAAATTACTCTGAGGGATTGTGAATGCAATAACTCAGATATGTACCCCCTCTCTCTCCAGTATTTTTTAATTTTTATTCAATTGTATTTTTCTTTTTCTATTTCCTTATTTCTTCCAAGCCAATTCTATTACAAAGAACAAACCACCTACATAATTAAAAAGCCAATTCCCAGAGCCACACATTAACAGAGCCTGAGGGGCCATTGCAACACAGACCCTCCTTCCATGTGCACACACCTTGCCCTTCCGGACACACATTTCACGAGTATAGATTTTACAATCTAAGATGTCAGAACTTTATTCTCAGTGGCTTCCACGGAATTCCATGGAGCAAGGGGGAAAAATTGGAGCACATTTGAGAAAGGCAGAACTCAGTGCCTAGAGCAGGGAACAATTTAGGCCTCATCTCAATGCAGCTCTTGGATTCCCCCTGAACGAATCTAGACTCATAGAACAGAACAGAACAGAATCTAATTGTAGAGTTGGAAGGGACCATGGGAATCATTTAGTCCAACCACCTGCAATGCAGGAATATTTTGCCCAACGTGGGGCTCAAACCCACAACCCTGAGATTAAGAGTCTCATACTCTACCAACTGAGCTATTCCAGATCATTGAATCTTCCAGTTCAGTACTGTCTACTCTGGGGTACTGTCAACCCAGCACCCATGAAGGCTTTTTCTGGAGTCCCCAGGCCCAAGGTTGCAGACCCTCAATATTTTTTGGATTTTGCGGGAAGAGGGGATGGCAGAACAGTGTAGAGCAGTTGCTGGAGCTGGAAGGGCAAGTCGTCTTGCATTATATTTGTGGTTTTTTGGTGGTGGCAGGAATCATTTTCCTGTTCCCTGAGAATCCCATCATGTTTGGTTTGTTGCCTGCCAGTGATGTAGAGCTGGCGGCAGGCACTTGCTTCACCCCATGAAGAGGTTATATATGGATGCTTGACTGACAGAGGTTCACTTGGGCAGAGAAAGAGGGAAAGATGTACAGTGGTACCTCGGGTTAAGTACTTAATTCATTCCGGAGGTCTGTTCTTAACCTGAAACTGTTCTTAACCTGAAGCACCACTTTAGCTAATTGGGCCTCCCGCTGCCGCCGTGCCACCAGAGCACGATTTCTGTTCTCATCCTGAAGCAAAGTTCTTAACATGAGGTACTATTTCTGGGTAAGTGGAGTCTGTAAGCTGAAGCGTCTGTAAGCTGAAGCGTATGTAACCCGAGGTACCACTGTATGTGTGTGAGAGGGAGGGAGAGAGGAGGTATGAACAAATGGTGGTCTGTGAGAGAGGTAGAGATGCACGGAGATGTGGGTGGCGCTGTGGTCTAAACCACCGAGCGTCTTGGGCTTGACGATCCTGCACTGAGGAGCCGCAGAGACAGAGGCATATGTGAGGGGAGTATGTGTGAGACAGCTGTATGTGTTGTGATTATGGGAGAAAGAAATGGGTGAGAGGTGTGTGAATGTATAGTCTCTGTGTTTATGTGGTCTGTGAAACAGATGGAGAGATGCACTTGGGCAAAGAAAGGGAGAGATGTATGTGTGGTTGTGTATACAGTGGTACCTCGGGTTACATAAACTTCAGGTTACATACGCTTCAGGTTACAGACTCCGCTAACCCAGAAATAGTACCTCAGGTTAAGAACTTTGCTTCAGGATGAGAACAGAAATCGTGCTTTGGTGGTGCGGCGGCAGCAGGAGGCCCCATTAGCTAAAGTCATGGTGCTTCAGGTTAAGAACAGTTTCAGGTTAAGAACGGACTTCCGGAACGAATTAAGTACTTAACCCGAGGTACCACTGTAGTTGAAATATGTGTTTAAGAGAGAGAGAGAGGGGGGTGGATGTGCATAAGATCTGTATGTGTGCAGAGAACTAGTGTAGTGTGGCCACCTTGTATATATTTTTTTGGTACTGGGGAATGCACTCTGTTCTTATTAGATAACAACAGCATCAGTCTGTATGTGCAAGATGTCAAGATTGTATGTCAACAACCAGGGCCAGCAGAACACTGCTGACTTCCTGCAGGTAGCATGTGGTTGTTCAGTAGGTGGGAGGGAAGCAACAATGACTGGATTCTCTCTAATTTTGTGTTATGCCATGCCCTTATGGCAGCAATTTTGTGACTGGTGCCCATATAGTTTTCTCAAAATTCTAAATGGGGCCACTACCTCTGGTCACCAACAATTGGTGACTGACAGGCCACAGTTTTCCCAAGCAGGATTTGAACTCAGAACCCTATTCATGCAAAGCATGTGCTCTGTTACTGACACATGGCTGTAATTCACCTAAATGAGGGAAAAGCCAAGCACTGTATTTAGGGACACTATTGTCTTCAGCTCACCAAAGCACAGTTTATTCTTCCACAAAGACCCATTACACATATTAAGGACCAGTACAATATATAGGCCCTCCCTCCACAAATACTCAACCTTTCACCATATTTTTCACTTGTGCATTGTGTTTTTAATATTTTATTGGGAGCCGCACAGAGTTGCTGGGGCAACCCAGTCAAATGGGTAGCATATAAATAATAAAATTATTGTTATTATGATGATGATTAATAATACAAATGAAAATCTTAAGTAGCTGAAGCAGTGCTGCTATATCAGATGCTCTTAAACTATTTTCTGGGACTCATGGTAATATAATTTATTGCTAAACAATTACACTGCGGCCTTACAATTTCTTTATGTAAACATCCTCAAGCAGCACAAGCAAATCATATGTTGCATTACTCAGCAGTCAAAACATAGGGGCTGGTTCACACATTAATGCAGCATGTCGTCACCACATGCAGTGGGCAATTAGTCATGTTGCTAATGTTATTATTTACATTTATATTCTACTTCTACTGGCAAGGCGTCAATGAAGTTGTACCTTTACAGTATTATATGCTGTTATTCACTGATTTTACCTAACAACTCAAAGCAATACAGGCAACGCTCAGCTTATGCAGGGGTTACGTTTCAGGGGTGGCATGTAAAGCCAAAATAGTGTATAGTCAAAACACATTGGGTTCAACGGTGGGTGGGATTGCCAAAGCCTTTTCCCCCAGACAATTGCCCTCTTTCCACCCCCTTTTTAATTTTCTACATCTGAATGTGTACAAGTTAAATGTGGTCAAATTGCGAGTTAACTGTATACAGATAGCAGTTTGTAACCACCTTGTGCATGAATCTCCCCAGGATCGGTGCATGCACAGATTCCACTTAGACCTCTGAGTGGGGAAGCAGATGCAACTTGACTAGAAAATCACATGAACTATTCTTAAATTAGTTGAAAATATATTAAATATATTATATGGAAGTTTATTTAATATTTTTATTAAATCTACTACTTCCTTACATTTTAAAGCCCTAACCGCCATGGGAAGGTGCGGCAAAGCTCTTCGCCGCCCCAGGGAAGCACAGCGCACCCTCTGCCACCAAGGAAAGGCGCGGCGAGGCCCTCCATCTCTGTGGGGATGCTTGAAGAGGCCCTCCACAGCCATGGGGCTGCCTACAAAGCCTCCGCTGCCATGAATATATATTGTGATATATCAAGATATTGTGATGTTTAGTTGATGATGTATTGTGATATTGAAAACCAGATATCGCCCAGCCCTACTTGTGATCCCCAGCAACTGGTAAAGTCATACTATCTCCATCATGGCTAGTAGGCATTGATAATTTGTCTAAACACTTTTTAAAACCACCTGACATATCACTATCACTATTTCCATTTTACTAGGCAGTCAGTTTTAATTTACCCATGGAAGTTGGAGCTAGCACCTAGATTCATATAGCACATATTATAAAGAGTGAATGAAGATGAAGAGAAGTCAGGCTAGAAGAACCAGCCCAGGTCTTACAGATTATGCTGCCAAATATTTAGGCTGTGAGGTAGCAGTGGCCTAATTGGGACTAACAATTGACAACTTCAGTTTACTTCACTTATATCCTACCAGAGCAACATGAGCTCAAAACAACTTGCATTTTTATATTTTTCCAAATCCTGTGACGCAGAATGGCAGACTATAGTGATATGTCCACTGTAGAAACCATAGCTGGACAGGGGTTTGAACAGGGACTCCCACATCCAACCTAGCACTTCAGCCACTAGACCACACTGGTTCTCTGCATCATAGCACACTAGCAAGATAGGAGACCACCAAGAAAACCTGAGTCTGAAGCATGACCCCTACAACACTGTGGAACCATTCAAAAATATGTATCTTTAACACCTACAAAGTTTGTGTTTCGAGTTACATAGCTTTCCTCTTACTTGTGCTTCTGGCTGCTCTCCACCAGGGGGAAATTTGCCCTTTTAGAAATATAGGTATTGCTGGCCTAGACAGTGCTCAGTTTGTACATAAAATGCAATTTTATTACTATTGCTGGTGCCTCGGCAACCATCAGAACTACTAGGTACTATTCTTAGCTGTGGAAAGGACATGTTAGAGTGGCTGGAATGAAGTACAGCAGCACACAGGCAGAGAGAGCTAATGGTTTCTATTCCTAGGTCTGCTGCATGGAGGCACAAAACTCAGTACCGATTTGGCAGAAAGAGTGCTTGCTTGAGGTCCCCCTAGATCCAATTCCTGGCAACACAACACCCCTCTAACACCAAACTGGCTGCAGCTGCATGCTTATTAACACAGCTAGTTAATTAATGGAAGGGTTTCAAAGCTGGGCTTCTGCCCTTTATGGACAGACTAGTTGAGTGCAATTTCTGGCAAAGAAGTGCAAGGCTACTGACATCATATTCCTTATTTATTTAATTAAGGGCCTAAAAAGAGACAGACCCACTTCCCAACCGGAGGTTGGCACAAATAAAAACAATGTGGGGTTTAATAAGCATGTGACATCGCAAGTTTTCACTCAGAAGCAAGTTGTGGAAGTTCCTTTGCAGCTCAGCCTGACTCTAGGGTTTCTCCTAAGCCTCTTCTCACAATGAAGAGCTACAACATCTATCTTTAAATCAGGGGTTCCTAATATGGTGCTTGTGGGCACGCATGTGCTTGCCTTTCCTAGCTGCCCACTGATATCAGACTTGAAAGAATCTTTCCATTGTAGCCAATAGAACAGGTTGCAGGGGGTGCTTGGTTGCAGGGTGTGTGTGGTGCCCACAACAGTTTCTCCAGTATGCCAATGTGCCCATGGGCCTAAAGGGTTGACAACCCCCATTTCCCCAGGATTGATGTCTTTATTAATAAAGAGGGCTATGTACCATTCCAATATGCCTGAGTTTGTCAGGCATAGTGTGGAATTTGGTATTCTGAGCAGTTTAGTTTCCAATGCTTAAGATCAGTTTTTTCAGCTGTTATAGCTGAGGAGCAAAGCTTAGAAGTATCCAGACAGTGCCTAATGAACCCTCTAGAATTGTGCTCTGCCTTGCTCAGCTCCCATGGCTCATATTCCCCCTTCTCTTACCCGCCAAAAGCCACTGGTCCTCCATTCCCCATTCCCCTCTCATCTTTCATTTCTCCAATACTTGACCCCCCCCCAAAGACTCCTTGAAAATCATATGAAATCTCACGCAGACACTTGCATAATTTATTATCAACATTAAATCTGGAGTTCCTAAAACCACTGGTAAGAGCCTATATGTGAAAGTAAAAATTCCAACACAGAGTCCAGGGCACATTCTATTTTCTACATGCAGACTCAGGTTGACATATATGAAGATTTGGTCTTAGATTTTTCATTTAAGTTTCAAAGCCAAGAGATATAATTTTGCTCTTTGCCTGTGGCTCTGCTTCTCTTTTAAGGCATTTTCATTTATAAAAGAAAGGGTCACAGATTAATTTAAAGTACATTTCCACTTCCCTTTTAGTAAAACATGCAATTCCCTCATCCACAAAGATAACAGCTAGTTCCCTAGAGAGCTCTACAACCATCAAGATACAATGATTCAAAGGGTGCCAAAACTGCCTATGAAACTCAGGCATCATCCATGCAAAGGTGGTAGCTATAAGCATGCTCCTTATATGTGTTTGCGTATGTATTCACAATTAAAAACTTATCCTAACTCAGTCACATAGCTCATGTAGTCCTGAAGACCTACTCCTTCCCAGAGTCTCATTCTTGAAGCACTGAAGAAAAACCACACCTTGTGTTCCAAGCAAAGCTATTCAACATATTTTTAAAAAACCAATCAAGCCCAAACCCTAGATTTCTTGGCCTTCTTCCCCAGGGTATTTTCAGATTTCACCTAAGCCCATTAAACACCAAAAGGAGACAACAACCTCCCTCTCCCATCTACAGAGACTTTCCTCAGTGCATAATAGTCCTCCAGCTTCCTTCTAGTTCTCCCTTATGCAGTTGCCAAGTCTCCCCCAGTTGCTGCTCTGGGCCTCATAGCTTAGAACAAAGACAGATACGATCAGATAATCAGTATTTTCTCATTTGCCACACATGGTCCCTACCTGTGACCATTTTCCTGTTGTAGCAGGCTGAGGGCAGAAAGCAGGAAGGCTCCTGTCGGGCCCAATGCGTTTGCAATGTCAGCAGCATGGTATTGAGATGGGTCTCAGTGCTGGAAGGGATCACCATGGGAAAAGCTATCTAACCACACCACCTACTCAAGTCCACACCATGGAAAGCTGTTCGCTGAAGTCCACTTTTTGGCTGTTGCTCGCCCAGGTTGTGCTCCCGAGAGTCTTAAAGCCACTAAGCAGAAAGCAGTGCTACACAGCTGTCATTGCAGAGGCTATGGAAGGTCAGCGGGCGTGGAATGCTCTCTTGGCTGGATCAAAGCAAACAGCTGGTTACATGCCATGGCCAAGTGGAAACTGATCAGAGGAACAGCTGACAAAAGGTTTCCAAACGCAGGCCAGAAAAACCACTAAGGAGAGGGGCTGAAACGTGCCAATTCCAAACTCCTCTTTTCTAAAATGTTACCTCCAGGCCACTGTTTGCCTCTTTGAACTTTCCCAAAGGAATTAACTCATTGGTGCTGGTTTCTAAAAACCTGAATGGTCACTGAACAAGCTGTTTCTGCTAAATCCTTAGAGACAAGAGGAGTGTGGGACAGGAGTCTAAACTGACCGCATGTTATCACTATTTTTGTAGAAAAAAATAGTAATATAAAAAATGCAGTTTCAGAATCTTTATGAACATGTAATCATTTTGTGAGGGTTTTTGCAGGGTGGTGGTGATGTTAGCATAAATTTCCAGACCCCATTCTCCTAGTAACTAGTACCTTGGCCAAACACCACTGCAATAATAGTTTCAGACATTCACTCTGAGAGGTGTGTGTTTGTTTTGGGGGGTGGGACTAAAGTATCAATCAGGCTTTCTGACAGGCAAATATAGTATTTTACAATGGATCTCCCCCTTCCCCAACAATCAGTCTCATTAAAAATCCAAATGAGGCAATATTCAATCTTTGACTGAAACTCTTGTGTCTTTTCAAATCAGAGCAAGCCATTGTCCATTGCACTGATACTTCTATAACCAAAGTTTTGATTCCAGCATCATCAAACCATCATCCTTTTGGCTCCTTTTAGCTCACACTGCTCCCATCACCATGAAAATCCACATCCACCACATGCAAAAGTGGAAGTGTTATGCAAGAAGATGGCAGCCAGAGCATATGAATCCAATATCAGGAGGTACTTTTTTGAGGATTTCTTCACACCAAAACTTTTAAGAGTTGCTACACATTTTATTACTCAGCCCAAACAACAATGTTCATAAGAACCTCAGGTCTGGTACACAGTTTATACATTTTTTGGAATAGAGTGTGGCTTGGGAATGAGGGCCATAAATACATTTATTAATTTATAAATCACCCATGGAAGGATTCTGGACAATGTATTTCAAACATAAGAGCACCATACAGTAAAGGTAAAGGGACCCCTGACCATTAGGTCCAGTCGTGGCCGACTCTGGGGTTGTGGCACTCATCTTGCTTTATTGGCCAACGGAGTCAGCGTACAGCTTCCGGTTCACGTGGCCAGCATGGTGAACCAAAGCAGCACATGGAAACGCCGTTTACCTTCCCGCCAGAGCGGTACCTATTTATCTACTTGCAGTTTGACGTGCTTTCGGACTGCTAGGTTGGCAGAAGCAGGGACCGAGCAACGGGAGCTCACCCTGTCACGGGGATTTGAACCGCGACCTTCTGAGTGGCAAGTCCTAGGCTCTGTGATTTAACCACAGATATATAAATTAAAAAAAATAATTGCAAACATGAAAGCATTTTAAATTGATCTTTAAAGGATATTGGATTGAAAGTAGAAAGAGTTAATTCACTATCTATTAATGGCAACTAAAATCTTAACTGCACAGATCTGGAAAAGGAAGAACCTCAACAACTGGTAAAAAAACTGTTGGAAAAATGATTAATGGCAAAGCTAACTTATTGGAACAAAGAGAAAACAGAGAAGGAGCTTGCAAAATGAACTATTTTGATAATTTTTTTAAATAATGTAATTTTTTAGGAAGTTTACTTGATCTGGATTAATAGTCTTAGGAAGGAGTTATTTATTGTTGTAAAAATTAAATTTGAATGGTTAATTTAAAATGAATACTTAACTGATATAAAAATTAAATGTATGACTGTAATGTACAGAATTATTGGAGATAAACAATTGTGAATATTGTATATTGTTAATATCATTTATTTGTTTGCCCACTTTCTCTAGTTAAATCATATCCAAGGCAGCTATGTTATGATCTGCAAAAAATTACAGTCTAAATCACAATATCTAAAATATTTGTTTTGTGTTTTTTAGTAGCAAATCATTAAATGTTTTCCATTGGCATCTGAAATCCAGTAATGTTGAAGACAGGCCCACTTCTAAGGAGGAATCATTCCAGAACCAGAGATTCTCCTGCCACAGAGGAGGCCCTTCTATGTGTCTCCAAATCCTGGTGGGACTACAAGCAGAGCATCCCAGCCCACCGACCTGAAAAATTTAATTGCCCAGCATTGAAAAAAGTCAACTATTTAAAGCAAATCAGAATACAATAGACTAAATAAAGAAAACAGGTAATAATAATTTATTATTGTCTGAATATTTAAAATAGTAGGTTTATTCTAGCATAGACTTCTAGTGAAACTGCCAGTTTGAATAACACAAGTCAATTGTATTCTGTTCTGCAAGCTTTTTTACTTTTCTATGCAAATTGACCTTGCATTTTGATTACTTTCCACTGTTGCTTCTGTCTCAAGCCCCCATTTGGTCATGTCTGGCCAGTATTCAGCTTAGCTCACACAAGACTGGTTCAGATACAAGTAAGCTTCTACCTCGCATACTCACTCCAAATTTGCACCTCCTGAACATCATCTTTTTGCCATACTTTGCTGTTACACACAAACTGGTAAACTATGATTTGTGCTTGCTCTCCCAAGTTGAATTGCAAATAGTGATCAAACTGTGTTGTGAAATGGAGGGAATCAGAGCATGCAAAGGGAGAGAGGACTACATAAGACTGAGACTTCCTCATGGGAAACAAGCCACACTGGTAAGACTACTGCTCAGATCTAATCCTGAGAAAGCAAAACTAGTTAACTAGTTAACCATATTAGTTAACTAATATGATTTGATTTTTTTTTTTTTTAGGAAGAAGGGAAATCCAAATCAGCCACTTTTATCCTAAAGTAGGCTGGCCAGTGGGAATACAGAAATGGAAATTTATCCATTCCTATTCCTTGCTACTTTCCCTTAGTACAGTGGTACCTCGGGTTAAGTACTTAATTAGTTCCAGATGTCTGTACTTAACCTGAAACTGTACTTAACCTGAAGCCCACTTTAGCTAATGGGGCCTCCTGCTGCGCCGCCAGAGCCTGATTTCTGTTCTCATCCTGAAGCAAATTTCTTAACCTGAAGCACAATTTCTGGGTTAGCGGAGTCTGTAACCTGAAGCGTATGTAACCTGAAGCGTATGTAACCCGAGGTACCACTGTAGTAATATGTAGCTATGAAGCTTGAGCAAGCAACTCTTCATTTAGAAAAGAGCACTGTACAGGAGACATAAGAACTACCAGTCATGGGGCAATAATTCTCAGGGTTAAACTTCCTGGTGGTCATAACCAGTGCTTTTTTTCTAAAAAAATGTTTAGGGGTACTCTCATTTTCCTACTCATATTGAAATACTGCCTCTCAATAAGCCCAAACTTAGATTAACCAAACGTTTAGGGGTATGCATCCCCCTGCGTCCCCTCCAGAAAAAAGCACTGTTCATAACACTGACTATAGCATTTATTCTGATGTGCCTGGGAAGCCTATAGTGCAGATGATGTTTAACATAATAATCCTGAAAAATCGTAGAAACCTTGTACTCTTCAGCAACCAGAGCCACAATCTAAATCATCAGTCCCCACAGACAGGGATTTTTTTTCCTTCTGCCCCACTGATCTCTCATGTCTGTACTAGACATCCTTATACACCTCCATACAGCTGTACTATTCAACTCACAGGTATCAAGGCTTAAATTATTTGGTGTAAAATACCAAATAGGTTCCAGTATCAACTGTTCTTTGACCAACAGGAGAAAGAATAGTTGTCTGATGGTTGAACAAAACCCAGAGATGTTGACTGGGTTTATGACCAAGAATACTGGGCACTAAGTGATCATTCTACACATGAGAAAGGCAATAAAGCATACTGAATATTATCCAGCAACTGGCTATTCAGGGCAGTGAGCACCTCAGGTCTTGTATCTTTGTATCTCAAAACAGCTTTGCTGTTCCTCAGCTCATGAACCGTCAGGCAGAGATTCAACTCATTCAGTTCTAGGAGTTGATGTCTGCCAGTCTGTTGGAAGTGCTGTCCAAACACTTTATATGAAGCACTCACAGAGAAATGGTCTCCATGGCATGTAACAGTCACAGCCTTTTATGCTGACCTAACTAGGCTCAATGACTTCTACATGACATGACATCGGAAGAATGTGCATGATCCTTTATATGTAGGGTGTTGAAACTGTGTCTGGCCAACATCTGAATCCTAACTTGTTGGGCCACAACACTGGGGAAGCAAAATTCTCAGTCACAATCTTACATCCATGTTAATACTTTCTGGCTCCAAAAGCAGGCCCCACTTCGTGAAATGACTCCATCATACCATCAGATCTCTGATCAAGATGGTTTATATTGAAGGAGATACTGTTGTGAACAGGGTTGATGAAACAACTGAAAAGTATGTAGGTGCAGACAAGCCCACCCAAAATGAATACAGAAGAATATGATGCTGCAGTTCAGAGACAGGTGCACCTTCTTAAAAAGAGACAAAACTGAGTAAAACCTGTAAAATACAGGAGGTGAAAGGCAGAGCTGGAGGTCAAATCAGTTCTTCCTAGAATCACATGCTTTTTCCTAATTCCCCGTTCCTAATTAAGCTGGCTTTATCCTGCTTTCGGTCCAGCCCCAACACCATTCCTATGGGATGTGTTCACAGGGAAAGGCCTTTCTTTCTAAGGCCTTTCTTTCTAAGGAGCATAGGCCTTAAAAGCAGAGTGATTTTTTTACAGCAGCACCCACCAATAGCTGATAAACATGCGCACACCTTCATATTTTGTTATCAGAGAAATGATGTCGTGCATGAATCAAAGAGAAAGAATGTGCACATGAGCACTTTCAGCAATGCCATTAATTCAACAGGCAAATGTGCATGGTGGGGAAGAGGTCAGTTCAAACACAGTTCTGGTCATAATAGCAAAACCTCAGAATCCAGACTTGGAATCCGAACTTGAGACCTCTAGTTTGATCCCCTGGCTTTGGAAAGATGCCCTATACCTCAAGTATCTTAGGCTGGTGCACACACCATCCTTTCATAAACTTCCAACAAAGATGGTTAAAAAATTCCTCAGGAAGATTATTTCAGTATGAATTGCTTTTATACTTGGGATATTCACTCTGCTAAACATAAAAAATGGGCTTTTCATCCCAAACTTAAGAACTTAAGGAAAGAAAGCAAACAGTGAGCCCCTTTCTGAAATCTTCTGTTTGAAGATGAAGAATGTCCTGTGACTTTCCCCACCTATAATATGCACCCCAATCTCTTGACCTTTTCCTCATCTAACTAGTTCTTGCCTCTCCTCTGAGTTCTCTACAGCATGTCAAAATAGTTTTTGAATTCTAGTACCTGTAAGGTACACAGTATTCAAATAACACATACTGTTGGAGGCAGTATGCCTCTGAATACTAGCTACTTGGAATCATAAGTAAAGAGAGGGCTACTGCCCTCATGTCCTGCTTGTGTATTTCCCACAGTCATCTGGCTCATCGCTGTGAGAACAAGAAGCTGGACCAGATGGACCTTCCTTATGATCCAACAGGTTCTTCTTCAATTCATATGTTCTTACTATTAACTCCTGATATAAGTCAAGTTTCCACTGTCCCCTGCTGGCATAAATTTACTTGCCTCCAATAAATCAAAAGTTATTCAATGCTTCAAAGCATTCTCAAAAACCATGTTCCCCCAATTGTTGAGGCACTGTTCTCCCATTCATTATACTGCAGCATAGAAGGTCAGAATAGTTTGAGAGGTGTAAACAAAGAGACAGATTTCTTGTTTTCAGCTTTACCTCAACTTTATTGTACTTTTCTGACCATCTGTTCAGGTTCTGGTGCTTTCAGGACCTGGTGAGCCCTTCAAAGTTCTGCTTGGGAAGAAACTATGTTTTCCTCACCAACTTGCACAAGTGTGCTATCCATATCTATGCTGAAGTAGTGTATTTGCTAAATTTCCTTACTTGATCTGGGGAAAGTGTTTGCAAGCTACAAACATGCACTGGCTTCAACCATGGAGGGGATATCTCCAGTGCCTGGTCTCAAGGGAAGCTCTAGGAGGACTGGATCTCTGGGGTGTGGCATTTGTTCTATAGCTTTAAAAGCTGCAGCAAAAGCCTTGGTGGTATCTGAGAAACATTCTACATACAACATTTTGTGATGCAAGTCCTGCATCACAACACAATTAGAGGTAGAACTGTTGGGCTCTTGACTAGAAATTTGAAGCTTTATGAGGAAGGCATAAAGAATTCCCAGTTACATGCTATATTTCAGGCACCCAGTCAGAATGGTCATAGTTTGAAATACTATCAGTCCTGAAAGCTCTTGTTTGCTCTCTAGACCTTCAATGTGACAGACCCCTTCATTAACTCTTGGTGCACTGCAGAAGCAGATCAGGAGAGCTAAGACCTCAAAATGTCTCATGCAAGTGACCCACAGCTGCAGAGAAAGACAAAAAAGCCTGGTGGAAGACCACTGCTCTCCCAATTAAAGAGTCATTTTTGTGGCATATTCTATTTTCTTATGCAATCAACTCCTGGGATGAGAAGAGGTTATATCTCTTCAGGAGGAAAGAAGATGCCACCATTTCTTCTCTCTGGAGACAGAAGGAAATGTCTTCACCCAAGTTCCCCAGCTGGCTCCCTCATGAACAAACAGTTCCAGTAGGAGAATTCTAGTTTGCCCATTGGCTGATTTCTGTTTAAGCTCCTGCGTCCTGTTGCTATAGCAGGGGCACCCACCAAAGCAGCCCTGGCCTGTGTCCTGTCTCATGTCCACCCTATACCTCTATGATCGGAGCACACTGGCAGGTAATGATTAACATCTATGACTATGCTATTGCTTGCGCTGGTGCTAATATTTTATAGCCACAATTTTTTATATGCTTTGTACCATTAAGATGCTTATTGGTAAACTTGCATGGTATTATTGAGTTTAGTATGTTGTGAACTGCATAGTGAATACAGTGGTACCTCAGGTTAAGTACTTAATTTGTTCTGGAGGTCCGTACTTAACCTGAAACTGTTATTAACCTGAAGCACCATCACTTTAGCTAATGGGGCCTCCTGCTGCTGCCGCGCCGCCAGAGCACAATTTCTGTTCTCATCCTGAAGCAAAGTTCTTAACTTGAGGTAATATTTCTGGGTTAGCGGAGTCTGTAACCTGAAGCGTATGTAACCTGAAGCGTATGTAACCCGAGGTACCACTGTACAGTTCAATAGGTGCAATGTAATAAAAAACATGCAAACAAAATGCTTGGCCTTCTGCAACAAATTCAGAAGGGGGATAGAAGCAGCTCAGTGGCATGCAGACTGAAAGGGAGGGTATCCTATCAAGTAATCTGAGGTTTACTAGCCCTAATGTGTGCTAGAGCTAGGTTTTCCAATTAGGCCTCCTAAGAGAAAGGAGGGGGATAAGAGTTTATGGGTGCAGTTTTTGGAATCTGCCACAGCCAAATTACTGCAACAAGGCAATTCCTTCCAACAACCAAGAACCATAAAACAGATTACCAGATGAGAGATCAATTTAAAAACATTGATAGCGGCAGCACAAAATAGTTGTCTGAGGAAACAAGGGGGCTAAACCATTACAATGTACACTAACCGCTGAAACGAAAAGAACCCTAACGTATTTTCAGACATTCATGGGGCGGCCCTATGATTTCTGAACATGTCAGCACTATCAGCTCTACCACTGCAATGGCTTCTGATGGAACTGTACAGCAACAGCCGCCCAGTCCCTACACAAGGAGAATGCACAACAAGCTTTTTGAGACTGTGTGTGTCCCTTGCCAAAGCAGTTACTTGCTGTGCGGCGGGGGGGGGGGGGGAGCAGACTGGGGAGGGGCTGAGAAGAGGAAACATGTTACTTGCTCTCTTTGCAGCAAAGGAGAAATCAGCCAAGAAGCTGCATTTCCAAACATGTAGGGCTACCTAGGGGAGTTTCATTCCGTTAGCCCACCCTGGCATTGTACGTCACTGGCACAGAGCCAAGCCTGCACTCCGCTTCCAGGCCACAGGCTACACATTAACCCTCTGCTTGGTCCCTGTTCTGCCCTGCAGATTTCCACCAGGCAGCAAATTCAATCCCCGCCTCTTCACTCGCTTCTGTGCAGTGGTGCCTCTGCCATGGCAACAAGCTTCTCATTGGAGAAGCGGAGCTGCCAGGGAACCAATGGGAAGCCAGGCGGTGTTGCTAGGTTCTCCGGGATGCAATGGGCTGATTATGCCCAAACAAAGCAAGAAAGAGGAGAAGGCGAGAGTCTCCAAAAATACCTCGGTAAAGAACTGGCTCTCCTTCCAGGAACAGGGGCTAGAAATAACCTGCAAAGGGAGACCCAGCAACAACAGGGCTCATGGTGCTGGCACGATGCCACAGCCACTCACGGCAGTCGTGATCTCTCCTGTTCAGTGACTCTCAGAGCCAGCTGGGTGCAAAACTCTCCCCCAGTTCAGAATCCCATGGGGTGCTTGAATTGAATTTCCTATCTGTCTCCATCCTTTGGTGTAACTGGCAAGGCTAACATAAAAGGCTGCCTGGCCTGGCTGCAATTCCCTAGCTGTGCCTGCCTTTTCTTTTGCCAGCCACAGGGCACCAGGTATCCTCAACAGAGGTTCACTGCCACAGTTCTACCAGATCAGAGGTTTTGGACATTTCACGGATTCCTTACAAAGGACAAGGGTAAAAAAAGGCTAGGTCTCCACGTACAACTCGACTGCCTTGCACCCTAGTCAAAAACCTATAATCTACTGTCAAGGTTCTAGCCAAAGAAGGGTCCTGAAATGAGTTAGGAGCCTCACTTTTATTTAAGCCTAGGTGCCTGCTAACCTGTGTTGCAGGTCTGTATTTCTTTGCCATTTATTTCTAACCCACTGGGCCTAGAGACTCAACTCAAGCTACTGGAGGTGTGGAAATAAAGAACAAAGGTCAGGCAAACCCAGTCTAAATTAGAGCCTTCAGAAATGCTCAAAAACTTAAGGCAGCAAACAGAACCTTTGCAGAAAATTCTAATGTCATATGATCCAATGTGGAAGGATGCCAGCTACTTGTCTGTCCTTAGAACAGGGGTGGGGAACCTGCAGCACTCCAAATGTTTTGGACTCTGAACACTCATCAATCCCAGCCAGCATGGCCATTGGACACAGATGTTGGTAGCTGTAGTCCAACAAAATCTGAAGGGCCACAGGCCTTTCCCTGACTGAAGAAAAACATCTATCTATGATTTACATCAGAATGCCACAGAGTTCATTATAAACCTGGGAACTTTCAGACTACTGTCACCTTAAACACTGAGCACTGAAAAACATCTTGTTTGGCAAAATGGCATCTTTCTTTGAGCTGGAATCTATTCCATGCTCCTTGAGAGCTCTTTTCCTCATTGCAACTTAGTAATGGTCTTACCTTCATCACATGCAAGCCTCATAAAACTTAGTTATATTCCCAGTCAAAATGTGGCCAGAATGATTAGGAATCCCTTGTGCTGAACTTCATTCTAAAGCCATGGGATTAAAGCATGTAACTGGCTCATATTTATATTGGGCAAAAAGAACTGAAGAGTTAACTGCCACTGTTGTGAAATTAGATGGGCCCTGAGTAACATCTCAGGGAGGAAAGGAAGAGCAAAAGAAAACCTGTTTATAAAATTCAACACATATCAAGCGAGGCCAGAGAAGACCAATGTGGAAGGATTAAAGTAAGGAAAACAAGACTCCACTGAAAAGTATGTCTCACGGACTTTAATGGAATGTGCCTCCAAGAGTGCTGAAGATAGAAGCTTATGTTGAAATCATAAGAACACTTACTTGGAACAAGTTTCCATAAGTCTATGAGCCATACTTCTGAGTAAAAGGTAGGGTATATAGAGATGATTCAGGGCACTGTCACAAACATTGCAGGAGAATATTATCATCACAGACCGAAGTGAGTTCAGAGCATAATAATATTTTCAAGATAAACACTGTATTACTGGTCATGAGGATATCATACAGCAGCAAACACAGTGCAAGTGAAAATACTTAAGCCTAGAATTACTGCTAGATTTCTCACTGAAATGGAAATCTCACAAATCAAGTGCACATAACTAAGACTGTGGCAGGAGGAATACTATGCAGCAGACTGCTGGCAGTAATATGGGTGACATGGATTAACCTACTAGTCATGTTTGGGTGTGAAAGATCCTGTCTCAGTGAAGAGGCCTTGAGTAGACAAGAGGAGCTATTCAGGGTCATACTAAAGGTCCAGCCAGCCAAGTATCCTGTTTCCAACAGTGACTAGATTTGGATGTCACAATATGTTTTAATGACCCAGGATACTAACAGAGAGTCTCTTCCCTCTGTTCTCCTCCAGCCATTGACAGTTTTACTGTAGATACTCTGATCTTCCATGAATGGGTTTGTTTTTTTTTAAACTCAGTATTACTAGAGACTACTACTACATTCTGTGCAAGTAAGAGCCACAGGTTTGTACTAGCATAAAATATGTGCTTGTTTAAAAACTACTCAGCACTCTCCAGTTTTATTTAGTATTAAGTCAATGGACACTCATTCCATATTCAATATTCTAATCTAGTTCTCTCTTTTTGACCATGGTTCTTATCAATTTAGCTTATGCTCAATATTCACTTCTGAAATATGAGGAAACTAACAGAGCCTAGGACTTGCCGATCAGAAGGTCGTGGTTCGAATCCCCGTGACGGGGTGAGCTCCCGTTGCTTGGTCCCTGCTCCTGCCAACCTAGCAGTTTGAAAGCACGTCAAAGTGCAAGTAGATACATAGGTACCGCTCCGGCGGGAAGGTAAACAGCGTTTCCATGCGCTGTTCTGGTTCGCCAGAAGCAGCTTTGTCATGCTGGCCACATGACCCGGAGGCAAATAAAGCGATATGAGCGCCGCAACCCCAGAGTCGGCCACGACTGGACCTAATGATCAGGGGTCCCTTTACCTAAGACTACACATAGTACTAAGTTGCATGTACATTGGAGAGTTATGTTAGTTTTACCAATTATTTTCCAATTCATTCTGAAGTTGTTAGCTTTTAATGTGGGTTTTTGTCAGTCGCAGTGCACCGAGCTGAAATTTTAAGCAATGACTTTCAGGTCTGTCCAAGTTTCTTTACTTACTAAGGTTGTTCAAATACAACCAAACACCTATTTTCCAGAGGCAATCACAACCTGAATTTGTTGGAAGCTTTTGGAATGTTGGGAATGGCCTGCTCTTGAATCAGAATTTCAAAGCCAATTATATAAACTCAATGATCTGACTATGAACACAGAGTTAGGGTTGTTATACATATTTCTCTTTCCTAAAACTATGGCCAAAATATTGTGAAACCAATTTTAGCTGAATGATTATTGTGGACCACAGCACTATATTAGGCTCCTAATATAACTTATTTTTCTACATTATCTTAAATTCATTCTTTTTTGACACTAGGAAATTCCCTTTCCCCATCTTCTGCAACAGTGTTGAAACTAGGAGATGTGCTGACATAGTCAGTGCCATTTGGTCTCCATCTACCTTTGTTTAGAATGCAAAATCTGAACAATCAAAGAAGGCTAGGAAGGAGATAACACAAACTGAACTGGATCTACATTGTCAAATGGGACCATCACCCTTCTCCACTAACAGTTCTATTTCTCTTATAATAAAATGCAAATTTTCCCACACAAAGTTTACTACAAGTAAACATTTAATCAAAATGTGAAAGAAGGATGTACAAGAAAATAATTAAGTATGGGTTAACAAGGTATTTGGGGATTTAAAGCTGGATATGTGAGGAGGAGGACTGAACTGATTTCCACAGGATTTGGAAAAAGATATTTGGAGGGCTGGGACAATGCTTCAACCAGGAACACTGGCCGATAAAAGTTAAGTAAGCATAGAAACATTTCATGAAATGTAATGATACCCAAGTAAGGTAGACTACAAGATTTATAGAAAAGACTAAAGATACTTCATCAAGCTCCTAATAGCAGTTCTGTGTAAATTATGTTCCATCTGATGGCATCCAGTTTGTCAACATTCTGTATGAAAAACTTCAAGTACAACCTCACACCCAGATCTTGAGTTCAAGGCAGGACAATGGTAAGTGGGGGAGCCATTCAGGTAGGAATTAGTCCTAATGGTTTAAATTAATTGAGAAATTATGCAGAAGGTAGTTTAGGCAAATAGTAAAAGGAGACAGATGACAAGACCATCAGCATATGTGCTCTTAACTCAAAGTAGTCATACTGCCCCAACTTCCCTGTAATTTGGAATGACAGTAAGAAGCCTTCACAATGGTAAAACCAACAATGATACAGGATTCTCACAAGCCACATTGTTTCTACTCTTAATAGGTCCTTTTTTGTACTTCCAGCTTCTCCTTCAGATAGATGAAGACGCTTCCTGGTGTGCTAAATGCCAAATGCGTTATTTATGCTATGGCCGCTGAACAGTATCCATCCTATAGTTTCAAAAAGAACTGAGAACAGAATCAACAAATGTATGCAAGCCTTAACAACAACACCTTCCTCTTCTTTGTGGATTTTCTGCAACCAGTCTTTTATCAAATTAACACAAAATGAAGTCTGTGAACTATAAAAGGATTACCCAGCTAACAATTTTGTGTTCTGCTAGCATCCAGGAAAAATAAAATAGCCTACCCAGACAACTGATGTAAAGCCTCTGATTTTTACAAAAACTTTGTCAAATGTCTTAACAGGTTCAAGAAACCTCCTTTCTATAAAACCATGGAACTTATTAGTTCCATATTAAGTCTAACACCAGATCATAATGTTGTTGTCCATTCACACACTTAGGAGAAGGCTATCATTTCTCGTGGACGGGTCATCTTTCAACCTCAGCTTTAAGAGGTCAAATTCAGAGCTGCTTGTTTACCACCTGAGAACATTTCAGTTTCTCTTTGAGAACGTAAACAGAACAGACAGTGCCATGTTTCTCATTCAACTTACTTTTACTCTAGTATAGTGATCATCTCACTGATTTTTTGCCACTGCAGGGACAAGGAACCTCCAGCTCATGGCCCTAATTAGGCCCAGAAGTCCTAATTTTGCCTGCAAGGCCATTTCCTCCAAACCATACCAATTTATCCCACTTCTAACATCATATTTGATGTCAGGTAAAGGTATGGCTGCCATCACTCTGAAGTCCATTTGCAAGCAGCATGTATTGAAACTGTTTGCAAACAGATTTCAAAGGTGAGTCTCTTTCAAGTTGTCACCTTTCCGCATGACAGCCCCTGCACATATGTCACAAGTTGGCCTGCAGGGGTGGGTGGGGAAAGGAGTTCCCCACTTCTGGGCAACTGCCACATCCAATACAAGCCATGAAGGAAACAGGTATTTTGGTGCCCTTAATGTACCTGGTGGCTGCACCAGATGCTGTGGTTGCCTATGAAAAACCATGCAAAACTTGTTCCACTTTCTAGAACAGTAGCCATAGTAGTCTATCACTGCAAAGATGTCAGAATTCTGCAACTAGCACCAGGTGAAAAAGGCTGTAGGCAAAAGTTTGCCCTGCAGTAAACTCATTCTAAAGAGGTCACAGAAACAACATGAATTTGCAACATGTGCCTTGGACTGCTCATTTCAATCACCTAAAATGATTTATGCTTACAGAGTTATGTGATGTACTTGCTCTCAGCTTGTGACATGTTGTGGTTTGAATTTTCATGGATTGATCTTATGCTGATGTACAGATAACCCCACCTTGTGATGGTGAATAAACGAGGTGGCCTTGGGGTCCTTCAGCTCCATGGTTCTATAAAATTATGCTTCTTGAACATCTGGAATATCTTTTATCAAAGCCTTATACAAAGTTGTGAAAATACCCATTTAGTAATCCAATCATCAATTTGTCTTTTTTTTTTTTTTTGTTAAATCACATTTTGTTGCTCATAGCTATCTTGTATTTTGCCAAGACCCAAAGAGCTTCTCTTTCCTTCTTTACTGTCCTTTTCAGCTAAGAACAAAGTATTTACTACATCCCAACCATGTCACCTTTCACTGTACTTACTACCAAGGGTCATCTTCCACTGAACTACTACTGAGGTTTATGAAATCATCAACTTCTATCACAAAATAACTTCCTGATCCTTATCTGTACCGTCCACATCTAACAACATGTTATCAGTAAATACCATGGTATCAGTGAGCAACCACAGGAAGTGCCTATAGCATTGTAACCTTTCCATGTCCCCAGTGGCACTTTCAGTCAGTGTGTAAAAAACCTGAACCCCAAGTGTGAAAGGCTATGTAACTCCAAATAACAAGCAAGCAAACAACCTACACAAATATTCTACCCATCCATAATCCTGTATCTGGACATTCTGGGCAAATCAGAAAAAGTGAGACACCTATCCGCTCAGCCTCCTCAGCTGCAGAAACAACCAGTCCCACAGCTTTTTATGCTCCTGAGCTATTAGTGCACCCTAACAAGGAAAGGAAGCCCCTATTCTTCTACCGAGTTTACAAGAGTCTGCAACATGTTATCCAATGGTCCTTTCCCAAAGGCTTCCATTCTAGAGGAGAGGAAAAGATTAATTCCACCATGGGTTTCTTAGTCTCCACTCACTTAGCACGACATAGTTATCTCACAGGTTTCAGTAATGCTACCTCTTACAGTACTGTATAGGCTAGACTAGGTGAAGAAAATACTCATGGCTTCACAATGGCAGCAGGGGTTTTGCAAGAGCATAGGGCAGACTAGTATGAAATCAGGCATATGCTGAACTTAAATACTGCACAAATGTTGCCTACTAGTGACCATGCAGAAAAAATGCATAAAGTTCATCCAACATTCTTAGTTTCTTAAAAGTTGTGCTCACTCATAAATGAGTTAATATACTATGATTACACCTGAGATAGTACATGTCCCCACATTACTGCAGTAGTGCAAGTCTGAGAACAAGAAAACCTATTATTCAAAATCAGGGGCTAACAAATAATTGCCAGTGCTGTACAGATGCCACAAATTCATATCTCAACTCAGGTTCAACTCAGCCACAGCTAGAGATGCAAGATATCTAACCTGACATCCACATCAACAACTATGAACTATTTCTGAACCTACAGAAATCTGGGTCTCTTACTAAAGTTCTATGAACCAATACAGGGGTTTTCAGAAACCAACTGCAGATAAGCAGATTAAATATTTTTTGTATTTGTTTCTAAGAATTACCTCATTTGTAAACAGCAACAGGTACCACAAATATGCATAGACGGAACTGCTCCAGGAAACCAAAGGAAATCTCAATTTACGCAAAGTTGCGATTAACTGGACCCAAGTAAGCTGGCACATGGGGTCATAAAGCATTGAGGTCATAAAGACAGCACTGGTAAAAGCAACTACCATCCAGATTACAGAATTAAACAAATTCCATCACAAGGTGTAGGTACGTATATGGAAAACAATTATATCCCATAAGTTTTATTTGTGAAACATCTACAGCACAATCCTATATATGTTACAAAGAAGTCCCCCTGTGTTCCAATGGTTTGTGCTCATTGCAGTTAGGGAGCAACCTTACTACACATAACAGCACTTATTTCAGAGTAAACATTAATATGATTGTGCTGATTATTTCTTTATAGATAGTATTAAATACCTGGCGTCAGCAACATCCTGGAGCAAGGGTTCTACAGGTTATCTGTATTGTCAACTTAAATCTCTTTTCCACTACCTGCTCTTACCATTCATAGCTGCTGCAAATGATATCATTGCAACTTATTACTGAAATTATGCATGATGGCATTTATGGTATTAGCATAAGAAACTGCGGCAGGGAGGGGGAGAGAGATAAGATTTTTTTTAAAAAAAAATAAAAGATACAAGTAACACACTATAATAATTAGTGCTGTGCCAAAGGTTACAAATACCATGTACTGATTTACCCTCACCTGGGAGGGGAAGATTGAGAACATAGGACACATTATGATGAGGGCAGTTTATGAAGGCTGTGTATTCTAGGTAACTTTCTCCAGAGAAAGGAAGACAACTCAAGTGTACTATTACACCACAATAGTTGAAATGCTCACAGCATGATTGTGGGCAGGGGGAGATATCCTTGTTTATGGGGCTATCCAAAAATACAACAAAAATATAAACATAAATTCACTTCCTGGAAGGAGTAAAATCCCCAAAGGGATCAACCCACATCTCATTTAAGCCAATGGAGTAAACTCTTTTAATTTTTAAGGCTGAGCTTTACCCAACAGGTATATTGATGCAAGAAGCCCCATATCAATCATGGTGCACAGTGGAGCAACATTTACCTACTTTACTAATTTATGGTAATCCTAGCTCACCTGAAGTTAAAAGGGCTCATCATTTTAACCACCTTGTACATGTATAAATTAGTATAATTTCATCTAGATTTTTTTTTAAAAAAACCCACCCACTCAATACACATATATGTTTGAGGTTAGCAGAACTCAGTGATTTTCTCATCCAGAGGCATTTGCACATCACAAATGCCCAAGAGATTTGGGGTGGGGGGCGAGGAGAGCACCTTAAAGACTACTGGATTTACTGGAGCCTAAGCTTCAGTGGTTTTAATATTTAATACCAATCGAATATCTGATACCATTATATTGCTATCACAATAATGAGCATTTGATATCGCTATTAGATTGCCACAGAAATCTTTTTTTTTTTTTTTTTAGCCCAACGACGAAGTAAAATAATACACTGAAAAGGCGCCACAAGCCTGGAAACAGTGTGTGGTGGTGCTTAATGTAATAAAGACTAACACGGCTGCAAGAAAGAAAGACGAAGGGAAGGGGTGGGGGGGGGGGAGAAAAAAGATGGGTCTTGTCCATCCATGCACCACCAGCAGCAGCAGCAACGATCAGCGGAGGAGGAGGATGTGGGAACTCAGTAGGGAAGGCCGGGCCTATCGGGGAGAAGGAGGCAGAAACGGGCGGCTGCGCTGCGGAGGGCAGAAGTTTTGGGGGAAGGAAGTGGGAGAAAAAGCGGCGGCGGAGAATCAGGGTGGGGTCGGGCGGCGGGGAGGGGATGAGGGCGGGGCGGGGCGGCCCGGCCGGGAGGACGAGCGGGGTCCCGCCCGAGGCGAGGCGAAGCCGGGGAAGAGCCGGCCAGGGGCGGGGCCTGGCGAGAGAGGGAGAGAGTCCGGCTCCCTGGGAGAATCTGCCCGCCGCAGCCGGGATGAGCTGAGGAGAAAGGCGGGAAGGATTGGCCGGGTGGCGGTTGGGGGAGGGGGGGGTCGGGGAGGAAGAGGAAGGCGCGACGGCGCCCGCCTTTCTCTCCCTCCCCTCCGTCCCTCCCTCCCCTCCTCTCTCCTTCCTCTCCCTGGGAAGGGCCCGGAGGGCGGTCGGATGGGGAGCGGCAGGCAGGCGGGCGGGTCTCTTACCTGAGGAGGCGGCTGCGGCCCGCGGCGTGTTTCAAAGCTGGGGCTGAGGAGGAGAAGCGCGCTGGGGGCGGGGCGCGGCAGGCGGGCGGGTTGCGCCCCCACCCCCAGCGCAAGGGGCGTACTCCGGCGGCTGCTCCGGCGCCGGGATTTCCCAGTAATGCAACAAAAAATGGCGACCACAACAAACCGCCTCCGTTGCCGCCGCCGAGCGCATGCGCCCCGCCGGCGTGGCCACGTGAGGCAGCGGGCCGGGAGGGGGAGGGGGAAGAAATGGACGCGCGCCCGCGCGCGCTCTTTCTCTCTTCAGGAGCGCGTGCCTCTTTCCCTTTCGACGCTCCTCCCTCCCAAACGGGTGTGCGCATGCGCAAGTGTCTGCGGGCCGCCGTGTGTGAGTGTGTGTCTATAACGCTCCTTCCCTCCACCCCACCCCGCGCCTCACTCACGTCCCTTTCCAGAATGGCAGCGGCGAAGCTTAGAGCCGTTCTCTCGCTCTACGTGACACAGAATGAGAGGGTAGAATTCTGGACCGTACCACTGCAGATTGAAAGGAAGGGGGTTGGTGTGGGTGCTCCCTATCGTTTCGTACAGCGGCGCAGTTAGGTAATGCTAACGCTTCTGGGCGCAGTGGTCTTTATACATCCCTCCACTCCTCTTTAGATGGCAGTGTGGATTACAGTACTCCAAAAAACGTAGCAAGACAGTCCATCTGCATTTGGGGACCGTCTTCATTTTTACTGAGGGGTGCCCTAGATTTGTGCCCCAAAGCCTAGCACCCGTTGAATGCTTTCCCAGAGGATAGTGGAGGGGAAGACTTAAGAGCAGAACAGAAGGGCAATTTGAAACCTTTCTCCCCTAGTCCTTAGTGATATTTGGCCGTGGTAGAGCACCTGCTTTGAATGCAGAAGGCCCTGTGTGCAGTCCTTCCGCAGGCAGGGCTGGGGAAGCCTCTTAAGTTCCTTACGTTCACCTTCTGCATACCAGAGCAGTGTGCTGACATCACCTTGGTGGCATGGAGATGGTAATGCCGATAGCAGTATTTTAAGGAGCACCAACGATAAAAAATATCAGGCATTTGGATTTGTAGGTCAGGGAAGCATTTGAAATGACACCCCCCTCTCAGTTGGGGATGCTAACTGCATGGTGCAGCGCTTAACACTACTAATCCTGCTACATGTGGGAGAAGTCCTGTTACATGTGGGAGAAGCCTACAATGCAGCCCCTGTGATGGGAACTATCACTAGGTCAGGGGTCAGCAACCTGCGGCCCATGGGGGTCGTTTAGCCAGCCAATGAGCCGCCTGCTCAGCGATTCCGTGTGCGCTGCACTAAACCGGCGTGGGGACTTGCTTTTGCGGTGCCGGAAATCATGCCTGCACAGACGCTGGGAATCACGGGCGCGCTCGCTCATGTGCGATCCGGCCCATGACGGGATCTCCACTGGAGTGAACCAGCCCAGGCAAGGTAAACCTTGCTGATCCCTGCTCTAGGTGCTATCCAGGCAGTACAGACTACAGGATGATGCTGTGATGCAACATTCCACAGCTCTGGAGAAGTTTCCTTCATATCCAGTACTGGGATGCTAGTCTAGGCTTAACATGCATAGTAAATTTCTAAATGCCTCATAGAATTTCATGTTTGTCCGATATACGCCACCAAAGATATGCAACAATCCAGGATTTTTTAATGGGGCAGAGTGGTGCTGGTGTGTACTGAAACCATACCATCTAGGAGAAACATCTGCCACCCAGCCCAAAAGAAACTACAGAGTCATCCAATTTTTTTAACATCAAACACCATGAGATGTCCCTTCCCCATGCCCATCTATGTCTTGCCTTCAGGACAGAGACCCATCTGATTTTATATCACGTCTTTACTGAGGCTGGAAACAAACTTAAAGAGATGAGTACTTTGGTCATCTCAGGATCCCAGTATGTATTTTACAAGCATATGTATGCAAAATCAGATTTCTAGAGCTAACTCTCTGGTCAGCTTTACATAATGAATGTTGGCCATTATATTGCCTTACAGCGCAGTCATATTTCTCTTCTCTGTCCACCCAACATCTTGCCAGCCTCCATTTTTCCTCTTACACCTAGTTGGGTTGTCTTCCTCAATTTAAAAACATATCCTAAACAACTTTTTTAAAATGGTGCTGATGTTGGGTGTGACCCATTTTAGGCCGTGAACTGCCTGTAACTCCCAAGCTACCACTTGAAGATGAAGAGTACAGAAGTAGAACTCATCCTGGAATCCTAGAACTGTAGAGTTGAAAGAGAATTAAAGGTTCAACTAGTCCAACACCCTGCAATGCAGGAATATAAACTAGGCCATACATGACAGATTGCCACTCAACTGCTGCTTAAAGACCTCCAAGGAAAGAGCCCATCACCTCTCACAGGAGTCTGTTCCACATTCAAATGGCCCATACAAAAAGAAAGTTCTTCCTGATGTTTAGTCAGAATCTCCCTTCTTGTAACTTGGATGCATTGATTTGGGTTCTAGCTGCTAGTGCAGGAGAAAGCAATCTTGCTCCATGCGACAGCCCTTTAGATGTTTGACGATGACTATTATTTCGCTTCTCAGTCTCTTTACCAGGCTGCTGTTGGCATCAGCCTGTCTTGAAAGAGAATGGAGTGTGCGTCCAAGGTTGAAATCAAACTGTTGGAGAGTCACAGCGTCCACTGTGGATACAGAGACTGGTAACGTGCAGCTGCTGCCTCCTGCAATGTTTTTGCTGTGTTAGCAGCACCAAAATGTCCTCTCTGGGGTGCAAACCTGGGCAGTGTGTATGGAGGTCCTAGGCTGCTCAGAAGGCCCCCCCCCCAGGCTTGCTGATGTAGTCCAAAGGAAAGCAGCACAATACATCAGGCAAAAGCTTGGCTGCAGGAGTTGCTGGAAGGAGGCATACAAGACACCACCCAACTGTCCGGGACCCCCACTCTGTATTGTGTAGGGTTTTACTCTTTAGCCTTTTCTTCTCAAGATATTCCACAAGGCAGCGGAGGTGTAGGATCAGAGCAACCTTCCCAGGTTGACGAGCCCCATGTTCCTTTACTTCCCTCTACTGCCTATGTAGAAACCACCTTCTTGACCGTTGGGCCCACTATTGGTCTTGTCCACTCAATCTGCTGAAGCCTGTCTTCACGTGCAGGGCAAGTCCCATACTCACTGAAGGTTGGAGACCCAACAACTACCCTCATTTGGTTTAGCTGGCCAGTCAAAGCCGTTCCCCAGGGTGTAGCCACTGGCATACGCCAGCAGCTTCTAGGAGCCACAGGTGAGAACACAGTGCAGGGTGGGGACCAAAGATGGACAAACTACCCCAGAAGGCGCATGCGTGGCCCACCAGAGGTACTATCCCTCCTCTAACACCCCATACACCCTTTACCTAGTTCCCTCAGCTGCTCCCTTGGATCATCTTGGTGACTCTCCTCTGCACACCTTCCAGCTTGTCAGTATCCTCCTTAAACTGTGGTGCCCAGAACTGGACACAGTACTCCACACGTGGTGTGACCAAAGAAGAATAGAGCAGTACTATGACTTCCCTTGATCTCGAAACTATACTTCTGTTCATCCAGCTTAAGCTATGTGCTGCTGCATCACATTGTTGACTTGTGTTAAGCCTGTGCCCTACTAAGACTCCTAGATCCTTTTCATATGTACTACCGGCAAGCCAGATGTCCCCCATCTTATATTTGAGCAGCTGGTTCTTCCTGCCTAAGTGCAGAACCTTACATTTGTCCCCACTGAAATTCATTTTGTTAGTTTGGGCCAGTTCTCCAATCTGTTAAGCTCATCTTGAATCCTGATCGGTCTTCAGTGGCACTGGCTGCCCCTCCCAGTTTGATGTCTTCTGCAAATTTGATGAGCACCCCCTCAATTCCTTCATCCAAGTCATTTATAAAGACATTGAACAACAACGGGCCCAGGACACAACCCTGCGGCACCCCACTTGTTACAGTCCTGTACCAAATACATATTAAAAGGAGAGACTTTTACAAGCTGCTACACTAATTCTGATCCTTGTTAAATATATGCAAGTCCACAAGCAAAACCAGTGCATATCTACATTACTTATTTTAATAAAAAATATACACATTTGATAACGCCACAGAACACCAACGCACAACAGCATCTCTGCGTAAGTGCTTGGCCTTAAGAAAGCTGGGGTCTAGTCAGTAGAAAGAGTCCTGTATCGTTGAAGCGGCAGAAAAAGCAACTCTGACCTAAAGCACTGTTGCAATGGTCACCTACTAGCTTCCACACTTTATTTCTTCTGTTTAGGTGGTGGTCTGTAAGGAAAAGGAGAGTGTTTGTTAACAGACTGTTGACCAATGTGCTTTGACACTGTAAATGCAGAAGTTATTTTCTAAAATGTACCATTCAGTATCAACAGCAGCTTCTCATACACAAAAGTTCATTTTGTGAGTATTCCGTGGTAATCCTGATAGGAAAGGCCGAGTGGGAGGTAACAAGGATATTGCTGATTGCAGGAGCCTAAACCAGGCATTGGCCATTTCATGGAAAGACTCTCAATCTTCCCAGGTATGTACAGCACACATACCAGGATACTGTTTCCTGCCAGCTACTTGCAGTAACGTGACAAGCAAGGGCAACACAACACAGAATGATTTCAATAACAGGGACTCACACTGTCATCATATCAGATGAACCAATTCCCATAACACACAAATTGGAGCCTAGTGAATTAAGCAATGCTGATGAAGCCTCTGTTGAAATACAACTAGTCGAAAGCTGTTGAAAGGGAATGGCTGATGAGTTAGCACCCCAAGCCTAAATTAGTGTGCATTTGAACAAACTTCTGAAGGTCACATTAAGAGTTCAGTAACATCTGGGGAACCACAAGTTAGACACTCATGAGATAGGGCTGTAGTACCTGTCCTCCAGAGATCAATGAGCTTGAAGGCTATTCATGGATATCAGCAATTATACTACATGAACTTTAATGCATCTGCTTTTATTTTATTTCTGTAATTGTATCCCAAATTCTTTTTGAAGCACCTTTTGGTTTCCTATTTTTTGAGTCACTAAGCAAGTAGCAAACCTTCCAAATATTTGCATTTTCCTTTTAGATAATCTACAATTGCTTTCTGGTTCTTTAAAGATCTTACGTATTTTACATTCTGTAACTTTTTCTTTGTTCCAGTTCCTTGTGCAAACTGTAAATACATTATATTCCTGTTCATATTTTTATCCCGTTTTAGATAGGTATCTCCTTACTTAAGATAGAGCTTTGCCTTCAAGTGCACAGTTTAAGAAAAGAAGACGTGACATATAAGGGAAAGGGAGGGGGGGAAGTAGAGAAGAGAGATCAGTTGCAGAAAGACATTTATATATTTAATTGGGGCCAGGCGGGTAATCTCTTGCAATTGAACTAGCAACCCTTGTTCTGCTGGGACAGGTGTGGGGAACCTGTGCCTGCTCCCCTCTCAGTGTTGCTGAACTACAGCCCCCATCACTGCTAGTCATTGGCTATGCTTCCCAAGGCTGATAGGAGTTGCAGTCATAGGAGCCAACTCCTAGGGACCGAAGTCCCTTCAGCCCCCTCAGTAAAATATTTAAGGGGGCCGCAGGAAAAAGAGGTGTAGTCTCACATTGATCTTTGTTCCCCAAGGGTCACATTCCCCCTCACCTATAAGGGACCACAACCCAGCAGTAGAGCACATGCATTGCACACAGAAGGTCCCAGGACCAAAGCTTGGCATCTCCATTTAAATGCCTCAGGTTGCAAGGGATGGGGAAGACCTCAGCATGAGACCCCGGAGAACCATTGCCAGCCACAGTGGACAGGGTTTAGTTAAGACGGGCAAATGGTCTGACAGATGAAGGGCAGCTTCTCTGGTTCCTGTACAACAGGGAAAACCCAGTTAGTGTGGAGACTGGCATACTTTACAGGTTGCAATGATTTAAAGAAATAATGGGGCGGGGTGTTGGTAGAGGAGAGGGACGAACGGAACAAATGTGATGGGATACCGTCCAATCAAAGGAGTTTGATCAGAGTGGGGAAAGAACCATTATAATGCAAACCAGACGCATATCTGGCCTGCTTTGCAACTTATTTAGATTGTTTGGCTGCTATTTATTGGTCAGAATACACAGTGTGCACACAAGCCCCATCAACACCCTGGTTCTTTTCCAACCCTGTAACAAGCCCACTCTCCCCTCTGCTCGAGTGTGGGGAGGGAAGAAGAGTAGCTGCTCCTCATTATGTCCCAATGCTACCTGCTCCCCTTTTATGCCTCCAAGGAAATACCAAGCGCATCCAGAAACCAGCACCCCCAGATTTCACTGTACCTGTAAATGCCAACTACTACAGCATGGTCCCGCTCATAGGGCTCCAAAGTCAACTGCTCTTGGGGTTTCATGTTCTCCTGCTGCATTTTCTTCACCTCTGATGCAAAGACAGCCTCGGGTGCTGCTGTTGAGTCAATGCAGTTGGCCTGGGAGGAGAGAATCAAGCAGGTCAGTCTAACAGCAAGCCTTCAAGCTTATCTAAGAGCATGGGTAGGCAGATAAGGCCCGGAGACCAGATCTAGCCCATCGCCTTCTAAATCCAGCCTGCGGATGGTCTGGGAATCAGCATGTTTTTATATGAGTAGAATGTGTCCTTTTATTTAAAATGCATCTCTGGGTTATTTGTGGGGCATAAAAATTCGTTCATTTCCCCCAAAAAAATATAGTCCGCCCCCCCCACAAGGTTTGAGGGACAGTGGACCAGCCCCCTGCTGAAAAAGTTTGCTGAACCCTGGCTAAGAGGGACAATTCATCGCTCCCTTATGTTACAGGAGCACCCTAGTAGCCTGGTCGCACACCCGTCCAGAACAGGGACCTTGTCTAATTTTCAGAGCCAGGAAACGCCCACCCTCAAAGGCCTCTTCATTGGCAGGATTCAGTTTCAGCTTGTTGGCCTTTCTGCAGGTCACCCTTACCCAGAACCCAAGTTATGTATGACTATGCAGAAGTTACAAAGAAATGCATTTGGGCATTCTTTGCAAATCGCCAAACCTGCTAAAAAGCATACATAATGGCTTTATTAGCCTTGGGGACACAATGGAATCCTGTGGCACCCCACAGCGTGACTGCAAGGAGGCAAAGATGCTACTTCCCCCTAATTCTACTTTCTGGATGGATCTGGCCCCATAGGCAGAAGCCAAACCACCGTACTACTGTGTCTCTTACTCCCACCAAAGCACACCGCTAGGATCAGTGTTATCAAAGGCAACTGATAGATCAAAAAGCAAATGGGTTGCATTTTTGCGTCTCCGTCTCAATAAAAGTCATCTCCCAGGGCAAACAAGGTCAGTGTGGTCTCTGAATCAGGTCTGGACCAAGACTGGAATGGGTCCAGATAACCAGTTTCTTCCCAAGATCACAGCCACCACCAGCTTGAGAACCTTCCCCCAAGAGGGTGATTGTGAGCTGGCAGTAGCTATCACACACTTCTAGATCCACAGAGGGCTTCTTAAGAAATGGTCACCTTTACCCCCGTCGTCTAAAGACTATGCTGTCACCTCACCTCCAGATTGCTCAAATTACTGGACACCTTGAGGCAGCATTAGCATGAATGTTGCCTCCCCCCTCTAAGAAAACAGTCCTGGGGTTCTCCAACACAACTCCAGAGATTACCTCCAGCAGTCCAAATAGGTGTAACACTTGTCGGTTGGGTGGAAGGCATATTGGCCATATCTCTATACACTTAGGTGCTGCTTACGGCCACAAAGCTTTCGTTGGAAATGGTTCGTTAGGCCTAACAATTCCACAATTTCCATTGATTCCTATGGGAATCGGCAATCTCTCTTCCCTGCCCATCATGGTATTGTCCTAAAACGGCTGCAGCCAATGAGCAGGAGAGAGACAAAAGAAAAATTGATTTGTCTGATCTCTCTTACTCCCATACATTCACTCACCCCACCACACTCTCCATGGTTTCTGCCTGAAAATAGCTGCCACTGACCAGCAAAGCACAAGAAAGGAAGCGGGCATGATCTAGGCTCTTTTGATATCTAAACCAGTGAGGTTTGGGCATAATTCTTTATGTTTGCATAAGTGTCTGGACAGATAGCAAACTGCCATGACCAGAAGAAAGTGAGACTTGTGAATCCTGCCCCAGAATGGTTGGTCTTCCTGATGAGGGAGATGGAATTCCAATGGACTACCGGAAACCAGCTCTTAGCCTCTGTTGACTCTCCAGCCGAAGGCGAAGAAAACAACCCAATGAAGGTCATACAGTTAGAAAATATAACAGTCGTACTAAACATTACCTTGATGGAGATGACAAAATGGCCACCATTCTTCAAGAAATTGTGCGCGTTTAAAGCCACAATACGTGACTGGTCGGGCTGAGCCACATCTGCGAAGATCACATCTACCATGCCTGCAAAGCAAGGGGGCGTATTGAATAACGGACCTGGAAGTTGCCCTGCAAATCCTATTGCTTTCCTCACTTGAAATAAGGTCATCAGACAAAAGAAAAACAGTAGAGCCTAGAGCAGTAATGGGGGACTCCTGGCTTAATTCAACACACCCACCTTTCCCAGGCCTGTCTGCTTTGGCCACAGCAAATTTCAAGCCATGGCTAAGAGGAAAAAGAATCAGGAGTACACACTTGATTCTTCCTTTGCATCAGGAAGTCAGCTCTTTTTATATTTGTGCCTCTTCCTGTCACCATACATGGCAACAGAAAAAGGTGCCACATGTAACGAGGGTGGACTTTTCAATGCAAAATATCATTTTGCCTTTGCAGCTGTGGCTTGAACTCTGCAAAGAAGGGCTGGGAGCACACTTAGGCTGTGCTTCCAATTATTTCCTTTGAAGCCAAGTTACCTTGATGTCATGGTACCAGGTGATTGACAGGTGGGTGGCTCTACCCACACAGCAAAGTGGGCCACAGGGGGTGAGGGACTTCCAGATTTGGCCCCCTAACCCTGTTTCCCACTTCCAGTCTACAATGTCAAGATCTGCCCCTTCACTTTTGTGATTAAATCAACAGCAGTGAGGCAGCAGCGGTGTTCACTTAACCTACTTTACCCACATTTATTTAGGACAGTGGTTCCCAGTTAGCTAATTACTGAGGATCCCTTATTTTTCAAAAGCCAAGCTACAGACCCCTTACTTTTGATACCTTTATGGTAGTTACCTCTGCAAAGCAATTTTCTGAACAAAATGTAGGGTAGCCCCTAATAAGCAAAGTATTTTAGCTATATTAAAAACAGACCAGGGCTGAGCAATATCTGGTTTTCAGCATCGTGATATATCAGCAGCTAAACATCACAATATTCTGATATATCACATTGTCAGAAATGGGAGAAAACAAAATAAAAAAATTCCTTCCAGTAGCACCTTAAAGACCAACTGAGTTAGTTCTAGGTATGAGCTTTCGTGTGCATGCACACTTCTTCAGATACACTGAAACAGAAGTGTATCTGAAGAAGTGTGCATGCACACGAAAGCTCATACCTAGAACTAACTCAGTTGGTCTTTAAGGTGCTACTGGAAGGAATTTTTTTATTTTGTTTTGACCATGGCAGACCAACACGGCTACCTATCTGTATCAGAAATGGGAGATCAGGCACGGGAACAAGCAGTTGTGGAGATCAGGTGGGGGGAAGTAGATCAGGATTACTGAAGCAGCAGTCACAGAGATCAGGCAAGTGGGGTTTGTGCAGATCAGGCATGGGGATGATTTCAAAACTGATTTTGGCCAATATATTGATATTGGCACAGACCATAAAATTTGTGATATTACCATGCAAAAATGACAAACATTTAGTTTGTGGGGTGGAGGCAAGGGATGGAGCTGCAGACCCATAATTAGGAACCAATGATTTAGGGGAACAGCTCAGACTTTTTTCTGATTGCTGAGATGAAATTAACAAAACCTAGACTGTTAGGAACCTTCCCTGTCAATGTTCTAGAAGTGAAGAACACCCAAGACACTTTTATTTTGTACAATCCCCAGCATCAGTTACTAGCAGCCAGCCAGTTCCTAATAAACAAAATAAACACACATGGATGTTTCTCAGTGGTAGGTCATATGCTAGGTATGGGGACCACCACCAGCCCCAGCAAACAAAATTTCCCCACACCTGGCACGTGGCATGCCTGCAGAAGTTCCCAGGCTCTGTCTCCTGCATCTAAGGCTGGAAAAGACCCTTGCCTGAATCCTTGGAGCCTCACTGCTTGTCTGTAGATAACATAGACAGTTGGGCTTGGCATAATGCAAGTATTAATGTTACTAAGGCTCTTGCAATCCATGGGCAGTTGCTTTCGCCCAGTGGGTGGAGGAAACAGAAGGCAGACGAGAAAGGGTGCTCCTCTAAGAGATGTCCAGCTCAACCAACATACATGAAAGCAGCCTTTCTCAACCTGTGGGTCCCCAGATGTTGTTGAACTACAACTCCCATCACCCCTAGCTAGCAAGGCCAGAGCTCAGGGCATGATGGGAGTTGTATTCAACAATATCTGGGGACCCACAGGCTGAGAACCGCTGCATGAAAGGAAGGCTTATTTGCGCAGGTGTTAAGGTTTCACAGGCATCTTACCAAGCAACATGCGGTATTTGTGTGGGTGCCGTGCATCCTCTATTACGGGGATAATGTTGGTCCGTTTCTTTGCCACATTGATGAGGTCGCGACCCGAGCGATGGGAGAACTCCACAGCGTACACAAGGCCCTCCTGTTGGGTGAGAAGCAGGAAGCAAAGGAGTCAGTGCCTTGTCCACGGCCCAGAACAGGAAAAAGCGTTCATGAAGGACATCACCCAGTGCCACTGCTGAAGCCCCGAGTGATCATCTTTGACAAAATAGCTAGAATTAGTCTGAAGAGCAGTCACCAGTTCCACTAATCACCTTCAGCAACAATCCACTGCTCTTTGGGCAAGGATGGCTAGAGGAGCCCCAGACATAAGGGCCATTCTGCTAATTAGATCAAAGGCCTATCTAGTCCATCATCCTGTTCTTGCAGTGGCTAATCAGGTTTTTTTAAAAATAGCATTTAATTTATAGGTGGAATTGTGTGTGTGTGATTGTTTCATTGTCTGCAGAGTCACATTTACTTTTATGCCAAACAGTTTTTAAGTACATGGTACAGAAACCACTGAAGAAGATTAGGTCAAGAAGTGCCTGAGTTCTTTAATAATTTCTGAGTTATATCTATTCACAATTTGGGTATTTTGTTAGTACAGTGGTACCTCGGGTTAAGAACTTAATTTGTTCTGGAGGTCCGTTCTTAACCTGAAAATGTTCTTAACCTGAAGCACCACTTTAGCTAATGGGGCCTCCTGCTGCCCCTGGAACACGATTTCTGTTCTCATCCTGAAGCAAAGTTCTTAACCCGAGGTACTATTTCTGGGTTAGCGGAGTCTGTATCATGAAGCATCTGTAACCTGAGGTAACACTGTATACACTGTTTGTGTTTGGATTCCTTTGCTTTGGAAATATCTGGATCAACACTGTTTTTCACTGTCATTCAACTGCTTAAAATTATTTCGTGTACAACTGTATTTGTTTGTTACACAATAAGTTAGTTTTCTGACCCCAATTTTTCCCCATCACATTTTTCCAGCTATACAATATTTTCTGCAGAGAACATAAATGCACACAGTATTCCAAGTGCAGTTGCAACACAGATTCACATAACAATATTAAGATACTGGCAAATTTATTTTCACTCTTCCCTAATGTAATTTGCCTTTTTGCATAGCTGCCACACACCAGGTCAACACCTTCACTGACCTATTCACCACTACATCTAGATGCCCTTCCTGGTCAGTCACTGGCAGTTTAGATGCCCATTAGTATATATGTAAAATTAAGGTTATTCCACAATATGTATCACTTTACACCTGCTCATGCTGAACCACATTTGCCAACCCATGCAATCATTTTTTTTGCTTTTACCATCTTGAACAACACCTGGAAGCAGGAAAGGATAATCCCTGCAATTACAGTGGTGCCTCGCAAGACGAAATTAATCCGTTCCGAGAGTCTCTTCGTCTAGCGGTTTTTTCGTCTTGCGAAGCAAGCCCATTGACGGCTTATCGGATTAGCGCTATTAGCGGCTTATCGGCTTAGCAGTTTAGAAAAAGGGGGGGGGGAAGGAAAAAAACCCGCAGGAACTCGCAAGACATTTTCGTCTTACGAAGCAAGCCCATAGGAAATTCGTTTTGCGAAGCACCTCCAAAACAGAAAACTCTTTCGTCTAGCGGGTTTTCCGTCTTGCGAGGCATTTGTCTTGCGGGGCACCACTGTATGTTGTCTCCAGAAGTGCTGGCCAAGGAAGATTCCTAACCTCAGGGCTGATCACTTACACTTACAGCATGGAAGCACTGGGCAGCCTGCCCGGTAGGCACCAAAAGCAAGCTGCAGTCTTCTCTTTGAGCTCTGGAGAAAAGAGCTGAGTGCTGAGTTGCCAAAACACTCAAAAATTTGGGGGTGGAATCCAGAGCTTGGTGGCAGAGCATCTACAAGATCTCAGGTTCAATCCCCAGCATCTCGAGACAGGGGATGTCCCTGGTTGGAAACCCTGGAGAGAAGTGTAGACAATGCTACTCTGAATGGACCAGTCGCCTGACTTAGTATTAAGACAACTTCCAGTGATGATTCCTGTCCCTACACTCCCCTCCTGTCCCAAGCTTGGAGCTGGGGATTAGGTCTCTTGATCTCATTCAGAGTCACAGCCCAAGGTCAAGGAAAGAGCATAGTACAGTGGTACCTTGGGTTAAGTACTTAATTCGTTCCAGAGGTCCGTTCTTAACCTGAAACTGTTCTTAACCTGAAGCACCACTTTAGCTAATGGGGCCGCCTGCTGCCTCCACGCCACCACCACACGATTTCTGTTCTCATCCTGAAGCAAAGTTCTTAACCCGAGGTACTATTTATTGGGTTAGCCGAGTCTGTAACCTGAAGCGTATGTAACCCGAGGTACCACTGTATTGATATTTGCAAGCTGTGGGAACTACTCAAGAAGTTGTTTTCTGCAGATCCCAGCTACTCCTGTTGCAACTCACTAGCTTAAGACTGTACAGCTTTACCTGTACAAACAGCAATACCTGGCAGCAGTTTAAGGCACACCCACAGTCTGAGGTACCCCAAAGCATCTCCTTACCGGTCCAACTATGTCAGAGACGTGAGACACTGTTGTTCCCGATGCAGCTCCTAGGTACAGCACTTTGGCACCAGGCTTGATATGGATCTGGTCAATGCCTCCAAGGATGGCAGCAGCCAGCTTGGAGCGGAAGGGATTCCAGGCGCGGTACTCCACCTTCAGTTCACCGTCCTGTAGAGGGGAGGATAAGGCATGCTGGATTGAGAGAGACTTTCCAACCAAGGCGTCTGCAGACCAAGAGGGGTCCCCCGTCCTTGGAACGTGCTCCCCTTTCCTGCATTTGCCAGCAATTCCCTCTCCCCACAACCATGCTCCCATGGAGCGTCATCCATCACCCACCTCCACAGAAATCCTCTTCTCTCCATACACAGACTCGCCAGGCACCATATTCCGTGTGACTAGCGCATCTTCCTTCCCCCGGCAGATGAAGACACCTGAGGAGACAAGAGAGACCGGAACTTAGATCTGTTCACATTGGAGACATTGCTTCGCGCAAGCAAGATTTAAATACTGTGAGACTGGGGCAACCTCAGGTGGGCAAGGATACAAATATTATTATTCAGCAAAAACTGTTTCCACTCTTGCCTTTCCCCCCATGAGCTCAATCTAGGCAGCTGCTAAGCCGTGGTGGCTGGTCCTTTACAGTGAATGGGACTCTGTCCCCACAACCTCATTTCACCCTCAGCTAGCTTTCTTACAAAAATCAAAAACATTTAGAATACTGTTAGGATATATGGACATGTATTACGTGCGCAAACAGATCACATGTAGATGGGCAGCTTCCTGTACTTTTTCTCACAGCACAGTTAAATTGTGGAACTGCTCCCCCAGGAGGCAGTAATGGCCACCAACCTAGATAGCTTTTAAAAAAAAAGGATTAGACAAATGCATGGATGCCTCTGCTGTACATCCACAGCTGGAGGAAGTAATGCTTCCATATACCAGTTGCTGGAAACCACGGGAGGTGAGAATTATTTCTTATACTCATGTTTTGCTCTCTAGGTTTCCCACGGGCATCTGGTTGGCCACTGTGAGAATAAGATGCTAGACTACATGGGGCCATTGGCCTGATGCAGCAGGCTCTTCTTACGTTTTCAGCTGGTGCAACTACCATTTCTGCTTCTTTTAGCTTTCCTCACTTCTCCTTAAAAAACAGCTTCAAAGTTAACAAGCATGCCTAGAGTATATATGATATTTTGGGGCAGGAGCTATTGGAATGCTGGCATCTAACTCCAGTTTTCCCTTCGGTCAGGTAGCTCCCATCCACATGCAGCAGGATTTCAGGCTAATAAAGCAGTATGGGATGCCAGAAGTAGGACTGCATGTCAGAAGAGGAGTGTTTAAAAAAATATTTGTGCTCATAAATGGAGGACTGTAGAAAAGGAATGCAAACTGACTATAAACATTTGCTTTCTAGCATTAAACAAAGTCGTGGATGTGGATGTGTGTGTGTGTTTTCCAGGCAATCAATATTTTAGAGTGAGTAGAAGCTCAACAACAATTACCAGAGAGGCCACAGGGACTGTTCCCATGATAGCTTTTGGCTACAGTTAACAGGAAGGGATAGCTAGCCTTCTGAAGAGGCTTAGAACGTAACAGTCTTTTACCTTGTCCTATATCCAACAAAGAAAGAATGCCTCTCCCACAATGCTCTGGGAGGTGGTTCCTCCTTCACTGGGTCTACTGCAGTAAAAGTAATGTTCTTGCATAAAGTTTAATTATCTTCTTATATGACAGGATGAACAAGTCTCACCTTCATGTCTGTGGGGCTCTACTGTAACCTTTTTCCCCCCTCTGAAGCCACCCCGTCCTCCTCGGCCACCTCCTCCTCGGCCGCCACGGAAACCACCACCTCGGCCGCCTCGGAAGCCACCGCCTCCACGACCGCCTCGGAAGCCTCCTTCACCACCACCAGGGGACTTAAACCCACCTCCTACAGGTGAAAAAAGAGAGGAAGAAGGAATGGGGTATGAGCAATTCAGAAGCAACAGTTACAACCACCCCAAAGCCTCAGCATGTCTATATAATCTCACCCACTCCAGCTGCATCTATTATCCCAACTATATTTCCCTGACAGCACCATGATTTCCTTCTAAATGCACCGTTTCCAGCTAGGAGCCCCTGGGTTATCATCCAGCCCATTAGTTATAATATAACTGAAAAATGAAGTAGGCTTTATTTTCTCTCTCCCTACTTAAAAAAAGATTTATTGAACAAGCAAAACAAATAAGAGAAGAAAAACAGTAATGAGTTAAGCTATAAATAAAACTAGTTAGATCCTTCAGCAAATACAACAAGATTGAGAGTTGTGACAGTTCAGTGTAAGTCCAATGTAATTTTAGTAAATCTCTAGTTTCCTTCGCTTAAGTTTGCTTCTGTTTTTAACTGTCACAACTCCTAAAGGGCATAATGGAAAGCAGAAATCTTTCTGCAGCAAAGATTAAATACTGTGGTTTTATTTGTACAATTTTGATTTCTTATCACCCTTCACCCATAAGGTCTCAGGGAGGGATACAGTAATATACCATTATAAAAACAAACAAAAACCATTACAGTTATAGGACAAGTAAAACTATTCCAAATGAAGCAGAACAGTATAAATTCAGAAAAAGAGGCATGTGCCACAAAACAAAAACACCTTAACTGCCTGAGGCCAAGATTAAGAGATGTGCCTTCAGTGTACAACAAAAGCTGTGCAATGAATATGCTACACATACCTCTGTGGGGGGTTGTTGTTGTTAAAATTTATATACCTCATTTCATCCAAAGATCATAGGGCAGTTTACAGTTCATGATTTAGGTCAGGGGCTTGCAACCTGTGGCCCTCCAGCTCCCATTACCCTGACTGGGACTGATGGGAGTTGTAGTCCAGCAACACCAGGAGCTCCACATTTTTCAGAATGTCACAGACAAAACCCTCTCCAGGACTGCCTTTCTATACAATTCTGAGGGTTCCACCAAACTACCAAGGGAGATGCCTCTGCATATCTTTACACCCAAGGAGGTTGGCAGGGATGGAAGCGGCCTTTCAGATATTTGGCACCTAAGCTATTTAGGGCTTTAAACATTAATCAGGTCTTGGAAACAAATTGGCAACTAGTGCAGCTGTTTTAAAATGGAGCTACAGGAGTTCTACATTTTATCCTTTATTTTATTTTTTGATTTCTTAATAAATCTCCAGCATTAAAAATTGATGTCTGTCTTCTTTGTACTCAATCCAGTTCCTAACTTCTTGATATTTTACTACTAAGTTGGTGACTTCAGACTCAAGGAGTGCGGTGCCTTGTTTTCAGCTCTTGCTTCTCAAGAATCTTAGGGATGTCTAATAAGGTCTCCTGACCCAGGCTGTTTGGACAGGAGGAGTGGGGGCAATGTACTTTGCAGAGTTGGTGTCAGACCTTGATTATTAGTCTCAGCTTAATTACCAAGGAATGGGTTTCGGGGACCAGTCCTTGATGCTAAAATGGGTTTGTCATAGCCCTTTAGCGGGCTCAGTCTTCCTCCCAACCTTGGAGCTCCACAGGAGTTCAGGGATTGTCTTGGAAGCTGCCCTCTCTCCACCTGCAAGTTTGGAAGGAAGGCTTTAAGCTGCTTGGCTGTTATGTTTCTGATGTGCCCAGGCCCAAACTGGCTAGACCTCATTCCCACCCAGAAAGGGAAACACACATGGCTGCTACCTGGCCAAGGCACCTGGACCACCCTTTGACTAAACCACCAAGAGGAGAGACAAGCCACCACAACTGTGTGGTTAAGTACCTTGATTTCTCCCCAGCATGCACCACTGCAGATCTGAGTGTCCTATCTGTAGGGTGCCAACAAGCGCTTACAGCTAATGCACAAGTGGGGGAAGAAAGAGAGAACTCACCTCGCCCTCCTCGGAAGCCTCCACGTCCCCCACGATCTCCAAACCCACCACGATCTCCAAACCCACCACGCCCCCCACGTCCTCCACGGGGGCTAAAACCTGCAGAGGAGAAGGGCACACAAGTCAGAGAAACGAGATGAAACCTTACTCTCCCCACCCCTTAACTGAGACCTAACGGCTGCTGTCCCATCAGGTTGCAGAGTGAAAATAAAAGTACAGTGGTACCTCTGGTTAAGTACTGAATTCGTTCCGGAGGTCTGTTCTTAACCTGAAACTGTTCTTAACCTGAAGCACCACTTTAGCTAATGGAGCCTCCTGCTGCTGCTGGAACACGATTTCTGTTCTCATCCTGAAGCAAAGTTCTTAACCTGAAGCACTATTTCTGGGTTAGCGGAGTCTGTAACCGGAAGTGTATGTAACCTGAAGCGTATGTACCCTGAGGTACTACTGTACAGTATGCAAACAGTGCTAACTTCTGCCGAGAAACCAGCTGCCTTTGGGAAACTCTCAACCGGTGACGGTTATTTCAACAGGTGACCCAGCTGGCCGTTGTAAGGCCTGGTTCAGGCATCTGCTAGGCCACTGTGGAAACAGGACCCTGGACCAGTCCTGGACTCCCGATCCAGAAGGCTCTCCTTAGGCTCTTTAATTTTTAAGAATCTGTGTTCTGAGCTTGCTCCTCGCGTCCTCCTTTTCAGATCGTAAGCCTAAAAGTAGGAACCACCGATCTATATAGTAAACCGCTCGAAGAGACTTTGTCAGCTAAGGAGCAGGGCCAACAGCAGCAGCAGCAACAACAACCGCATATTGACTTTAAATAACAAACAGAAGAACAAATCAACCACCAGACGATCCCAGCAGCCACGTGTCTGCCCGCGGGCTCCTTTTCCCTTTCTTCCACCCCTCCCCCGCCAAGCTCGCATCGGCTTCGTGCACCCCCCGAAGCAGCAGCGCCCTCCCCACAACTCTTCCCTCCCGTCCCTTACCGGGCCGCATGGCTGGAACCGACAAGAGGCAAACTTCGCCACACACGCGCTTCAAATTCTCGGGCCGGAAGCACCAACCGCGCAGCACTCGAACGCACGCGCGGGGACAACGCGGTCGCACCGGAAGTGTGAAACAGGGAAAAGAGGCGGGGCAAGGGCGGGAGTGTCGCAGAGGTTCCTGGGGGATGGAGTCCGCCGCTGGCGAACGCATGCGCAGAGCTGTTGGGCGGGGCTGCGCTGCTTGATCTTCCCATTTCGCGTAGAGCTCTGCTCTCTCTCTTTTGCTGGTTGCTGAGAAGGGCGACTCGTAGCTGGTTTTTCTTTATTCTTTTCACCCGGGGGTTAAGGTTGAGCTGGAAGCGGGCACAGTTACGGGGACACACACACACACAGTGCAAAAGGCTTGACCTGGGAAAGCCTGGGATTTGAATTTTATTATATTACTCTAATTTTATTATATTATTATTAGATCAGTGAGCGCAAGGAGGCATGCATGGATAATAAAACGAGTTAATGCACATAGTAATGAGTAGTTTGATTATAGCCGCTGAACATTAATTGGGGTTTTTAATTGATCCAGAGTGAGAGATTCAGTGATTTACTCCTGCTCTCCTGAGCAAACAAGCAGAAGTGTGAACTCGCCTTTTTCTTCGCCATTTTAACAATGGATGGCAGACCCTCCCGTTTCCCTATTTTCCAGGGACAGCCCCGAATTTACAGTAGTCATCCGAGTTTCTAATTTGATCCTGGAATGTCCCACTTTCCCTTTGTTGTTGTTTAATCGTCTTCTGCACTCCATGACCCCATGAACTAGAGCATGCCTTGGAAACACTCACTGTCTTCTCAAAGCCTCTCCTTTCTAATGTCCATGGAGTTTTCTTAGCAGAATACTGGAGTGGATTGCCAGTTCCTTCTCCAGGTGGATCACATTTAGTCTAAACTCTCAGCTATGACCTGTCCGTCTTGGGTGGCCCTGCAAGGCATGGCTCATAGGTTCTGAGTTATTCAAGCCCCTTCGCCACGATGTCACTATTTTCATTAGATAAATGTTGGAAGGTATGGAGTTATCCAATGCCTGAGATATTTGAAGGCAGCCCTGTATAGGGAAGTTCTTTAATGTTTTATTATGTTGGAATAGTAAAATTATTGTGATGGAATAGGATGTCCCTATTTTCACTGGAGAAATGTTGGAGGGTATGGGGTGGGGGCCTAATTAGGAGCAGAATTTGCCACAGCAGATGGGGAAATATTAAAGCATTAGACGCTGCTGAACCACACTAATGGTAATCTAGTCCAGCATCGTGTTCTCACAGCGGCTAACCAGACGTTCGTAGGAAATCTGCAAGAGGTACGTTCATCTGAATCCTCCCAACATTCAGCTTCATTGAATGTTCATGGGTTGTGGTGTCATGAGATACAAAAAACTTCTGGGTCCACTTTCCCTATGCCATGCATGATTTTAATAAACTTCAATCATAATGCAGTAAACTCCAATCCTTACATTTTCTCTAAGCTAAGAAGTCCCAAATGCTTCATAGGGGAGTTGCTCCACCCCCTTAAAAGTTTTCCAACTCTACAATATCCTTTCTGAGGTGAGGCAACCACAACTGTACACAGTATTCCAACTGTGGTTGCCCCATATAACGGCAACTCCTTTCTTAATGATCCCTGGCATGGAATCTGCCTTTTTTACAACTGTTGCTGTGAAAGAGAACACTTGGAAATAACAAAACTGAGGACTTCAAACAAGTTGGAGAGGATGAAGACTACTGCCAGGGCTTCTATTTTAAAAAAATCTACACATTTCCAAGCACTATGAAGTTAAACATATCGTCTCTTCTAATATATATAATAACTTTGACCACACCATTATAATGCCACATTGAATTTTATATGCTTTCTGTGTTTGTGATATAGGTCAGATGTATGTTTCAGTCACGCAAACAGATAAGATTTACATACAGATGTTCCATGTTACGATTAGCCAGTGACAAGCAATTAATCTATATATGCTGTGCTTATGTTTTTTATTAGGTCCAGGTTCCAAAAAATCATTACAAAATTTAATAAGTACTTCTTTTGCCAGTAAGGTAAAGGTAAAGGACCCCTGACAGTTAAGCTTGCAGGGAAATATGAGCTTGCAGGGCAGCAGCTGAAGAAGGAGCAAAAAGGGTTTTCTTGTGTGTGTGTTTCTTGTGGCTGATTAGCTGCTCTCCCTGTGCAAAGGTCAGAGGGGGCAGGGTTTCTGTTGAGGTAGGTGATTAGCTGTGGGAGGAGCTTATCAGAGCTTGCAGGGCAGCGGCGCATGCCTAGTGGCGCACACAGTTTGATCCATCTTTTAGATTTAGGGGAGCTAGTCTCAAACGTTTGTTGGGGGAGACCTAGGTTTTTTTGGGGGGGGAGTTATTTGTCCTGTCTGCACGCTTCTTATGATGGAGGACCGCTGTAGCCACCCCCAACGACACGTTCTCAAGATGGAGGGTGAGGGAACAGCTGCAGTCGCCTGCGGTTCCTGCACAATGTTTGCCATCTTGCCAAAGGTTGCAGGCAGCTTTACCTGCAGCAATTGCATGTTGATTGCCCTCTTAGAAGACAAAGTCCAGCAACTGGAGGAACGTGTAGCTACGCTCCAAAGAATTAGAGAGCTGGAGCTCTTCTTGGAAGCAACAGAGCACACCGTCTCCACCAAGGAGGAGCCAGGGGACTCCCCTGAGAAGGAGGCTAGTTCACCAACACAGGAGCCAGATATATGGAGAAACGTGACTCAAAGAAGTAGGAGGCCCAGGGTTCGCTCTGATTGTTTAGAAATACACAATCGCTTTGAGGTCCTCTCCCCTAGCATGGAAGACGAAGAGCAGACTCCATTTGAGGATCTCTCCCTCATTACAGTCGATCAGGTATATGAAGACGAGCAGCAAAGTCAGTCCTCAGGGAATGTGCAGGCGACCTTGGAACGGACAGCTCACGGAAGAACCCCGACCAGACCTAAGAGGAGGCGTGTAGTGGTGATAGGGGATTCCCTACTGAGGGGAACAGAAGCAGTGATCTGTGGGCCTGACAAGATGTCTCGGGAAGTGTGCTGTCTCCCCGGGGCTAAGATCCAAGATGTAACTGAACGACTGCAAGGAATCATAAAACCCACTGACAAATACCCCTTCCTCTTGGTTCATGTGGGAACCAATGACACTGCAAGCAATAGCCTCCAGAAGATCAAAAGAGACTACGAGGCTCTGGGCAGGAAATTGAAGCAATTAAATGCACAAATTGTCATCTCATCTGTCCTCCCAGTTGAACGATGTGGCCCAGGGAGAGAGGGAAAAATAGTGGAAGTGAACAGCTGGCTTCGCAAATGATGTAAACAGGAACGGTGTGGATTCTTAGATCACAGACTGCGGTTTCTTGAAGATGGACTTCTGGCAAGCGATGGGCTGCACCTCACAACGGTTGGGAGGAATGTTTTTGCCAAAAATCTCAGAAACCTCATCAGGAGGGCTTTAAACTGACTAATGTGGGGGAGGGAGACAGTGCTCCTGAAGGTAGGAGTCTATCAATTGATGAAGATGATCATCCAAATGTCATAGACCAAATGGAGCAAACAGCACGCAGACCTAGTGGTGGGAGGAAAAAATCCTTAAATAAGAGACACGGGGGAATGATTAATGGACTTCAATGTCTGTACACTAATGCGCAAGGCATGGGAAATAAACAAGATGAGCTTGAGCTCTTGGTACAGACAACTAAATATGACATAATAGGCATCACTGAAACCTGGTGGGATAAGTCCCACGAGTGGAATGTAATAATGGAGGGATACAATCTATTTCAGAGAAACAGACCAGACAAGAAAGGAGGAGGAGTGGCGTTATATGTCAGGGATGTGTATACCTGTGAAGAGATCCAAGATTTAGAACCTCAAAGCCAAAGTGAGAGCATTTGGGTCAAAATTAAGGGAGAGAAGAATAATAGTGACCTCATTGTGGGAGTTTACTATAGATCCCCAAGCCAAACGGAGGACATAGATGATGCCTTCCTGGAACAGATGGCCAAGCACACAAAAGGAAGGGAGATAGTAGTAATGGGGGACTTCAATTACCCGGATATTTGTTGGATGTCAAACTCAGCCAAGAGCATAAGGTCGAACAGATTCCTCACTGGCCTTGCAGACAACTTCATTGTCCAGAAAGTGGGAGAAGCAACAAGAGGAACAGCCATTTTAGATCTGGTCCTAACCAATGTTGATGACCTGGTTAGTGGGGTAGAAGTGGAAGGATCATTAGGTGCGAGTGATCATGCTCTTCTGAAGTTTACTATACAGCGGAAAGGAGCAGCCAAGCATACTAGGACTCAATTTCTTGACTTTAAGAAAGCCGACTTCATAAAACTTAGGGAAGTGCTGGGTGAGATCCCATGGACAGTAATACTAAAAGGAAAGGGAGTTCATGATGGCTAGGAGTTTGTTAAGAGAGAGATAGTAAAAGCACAACTTCAGGCAATACCAATGAGACGGAAACATGGAAGGTGCCTAAAGAAGCCAGGGTGGCTATCTAAAGAACTTTTAACTGAGTTAAGATTAAAAAAGGATGTGTACAAAAAATGGAAAAGGGGGGAAACCACCAAAGAGGAATTCAAACAAATAGTCAGCACGTGTAGACACAAAGTCAGAAAAGCTAAAGCACAGAATGAACTCAGGCTTGCTAGAGAGGTTAAAAGCAACAAAAAAAGGCTTTTATGGGTATGTTCGTAGCAAAAGGAAGAACAAAGAAACAGTGGGGTCACTCAGAGGAGAAGATGGTGAAATGCAAACAGGGGACACAGAAAGGGCTGAACTCCTCAATGCCTTCTTTGCCTCAGTCTTCTCCGATAAAGAAAACAATGCCCGACCTGAAGAATTTGGAGCAAATGATTCAGCAGAGGAAACACAGCCCAGGATAACTAAGGAGATAGTACAAGAATACTTGGCTAGTTTAGATGTATTCAAGTCTCCAGGGCCAGATGAACTGCATCCAAGAGTATTAAAAGAACTGGCAGATGTGATCTCAGAACCACTGGCAGTCATCTTTGAGAATTCCTGGAGAACAGGCGAAGTCCCGGCAGACTGGAGGAGGGCAAATGTTGTCCCTATTTTCAAGAAGGGGAAAAGAGGACCCAAATAATTACCGCCCAGTCAGTCTGACATCAATACCAGGGAAGATTCTGGAGCAGATCATTAAGCAAACAGTCTGTGAGCACCTAGAAAGGAATGCTGTGATCACCAATAGTCAGCATGGATTTCTGAAAAATAAGTCATGTCAGACTAACCTGATCTCGTTTTTTAACAGAATTACAAGCCTGGTAGATGAAGGGAACACAGTGGATGTAGCCTACCTTGATTTCAGCAAGGCATTTGACAAGGTGCCCCATGATATTGTTGTAAAAAAGCTGGTAAAATGCGGTCTTGACTATGCTACCACTCAGTGGATTTGTAACTGGCTGACTGACCGAACCCAAAGGGTGCTCATCAATGGTTCCTCTTCATCCTGGAGAAGAGTGACTAGTGGGGTGCCACAGGGTTCTGTCTTGGGCCCGGTCTTATTCAACATCTTTATCGACTTGGATGATGGACTCAAGGGCATCCTGATCAAACTGGGAGGGGTGGCTAACACCCCAGAGAACAGGATCACACTTCAAAACGACCTTGACAGATTAGAATACTGGGCCAAAACAAACAAGATGAATTTTAACAGGGAGAAATGTAAAGTATTGCACTTGGGCAAAAAAAATGAGAGGCACAAATACAAGATGGGTGACACCTGGCTTGAGTGCAGTACATGTGAAAAGGATCTAGGAGTCTTGGTTGACCACAAACTTGACATGAGCCAACAGTGTGACGTGGCAGCTAAAAAAGCCAATGCAATTCTGGGCTGCATCAATAGGAGTATAGCATCTAGATCAAGGGAAGTAATAGTGCCACTGTATTCTGCTCTGGTCAGACCTCAGCTGGAGTACTGTGTCCAGTTCTGGGCACCACAGTTCAAGAAGGACACTGACAAACTGGAACATCTCCAGAGGAGGGCAACCAAAATGGTCAAAGGCCTGGAAATGATGCCTTTGAGGAACGGCTAAGGGAGCTGGGCATGTTCAGCCTGGAGAATGAGGAGGTTAAGGGGTGATATGAGAGCCATGTTCAAATATATAAAAGGATGTCACATAGAGGAGGGAGAAAGGTTGTTTTCTGCTGCTCCAGAGAAGCGGACACGGAGCAATGGATCCAAACTACAAGAAAGAAGATTCCACCTAAACATTAGGAAGAACTTCCTGACAGTAAGAGCTGTTCGACAGTGGAATTTGCTGCCAAGGAGTGTGGTAGAGTCTCCTTCTTTGGAGGTCTTTAAGCAGAGGCTTGACAACCATATGTCAGGAGTGCTCTGATGGTGTTTCCTGCTTGGCAGGGGGTTGGACTCGATGGCCCTTGTGGTCTCTTCCAACTCTATGATTCTATGATTCTATGATTCTAAGTTCAGTCGCGAATGACTCTAGGGTTGTGGCTCTCATCTTGCTTTACTGGTCGAGGGAGCTGACGTTTGTCTGCAGGCAGTTTTTCCAGGTCATGTGGTCAACATGACTAAGCCACTTTCTCCGGGTCATGTGGCTAGCATGACTAAGTCGCTTCTAGCGAAACCAGTGCAGCGCACGGAAACGCCATTTACCTTCCTGCCGGAGTGGTACCTATTTATCTACTTGCACTTTGACATGCTTTCGAACTGCTCAGTTGGCAGGAACTGGGACTGAACAACAGGAGTTCGTCCCATCACGGGGATTCAAACCACTGACCTTCTGATCAGCAAGCCGAAGGCTCAGTGGTTTACACCACAGCGCCACCCACGTCCCAGTTGCCAGTAAGTTATATTCCTTCAAAAACCAGCTATCAAACAAGAGAGGAAGGCTCACAGTGGTTCTGCTCAGGATACTTTACTCCTCTCTTTTCTTAACTACAGAAACTACAACTGCAAGGAGTTGAAAGTAAGGAGCCACAACCACTGTTTCCCTTATCCTCTCCCTGAAACTGATAAATTTCTGTCTTTTTTCTGGACAAAGGTTATGCGAAATTCATCCAATGCAGTTTTTCCTTGCATAGGTAAGTAGTAAAGAACTTGGTTAGATTTTTACATTTTTGTTCAGCTCTTAAAAGGGACATAGGTTTTGCCAGGGGAAAATGTGGCAATCCTAATCTAGTTTTGTAACATCATCACTTCACAGTCTGGTTATGTCAGATTTTGCTGTACGGCTGAGTTGGGACTGCATTAAAATTCCATGCCAAGATAATTAGGTGCTCTGTGTTCTTTTCCCTGTCCCCACCCCAATCCTATGCATCAGCATTGCTGTGTTACATGATATCTTCCTGCACGCCCTATTACTGGCATAGCACATCTGAGGACTATAAAATATACATGCAAAACATTGTTTTGCTTTCCAGATATCTCTATATTTTATGGCTAACATTGGGAATGCATAGGCTTTTACACAGAGTTGCAGTACTCAGGATACCATAACTTTTGTAAGGTAACTTTTTGAACTTAAGTAGTAATCATATGTAACTACATAAAAACAATTATGCATGTTTCAGTATTTAAAAATATTTTCCAAGCCTTCCAATGCCTTGTATAGTTAAAAAAAAATCCACCAAAATAATGCAAAACTTGTTATATGTCTTACTTTAAAACCTGGCCCAGAAATTGAATGTTTTTCAAGCAGCAAACTAGTTCCACAACAAGTGATTTAATCCATTTAAGTAAGATGTGGCCAAGTTTAACCCAATCAGATTAGGCACTGGAAGTAAACAACTTTCAGTAAGTTAGAACTAATTTGGAGAAGCACAGTAGTTCCTGAATGTAAGGCAGACAACCCATGTGTTGTTGAATTCTGTGTAAAATTCTGAAATGCCTACATTAAGTGAGGACCTTCTCTCATTGAGCTAGTTCAAACATAATACTAAGCCATAGTTTAGTGTAACAAGAAGGAGCCTCAACAAACCTCAGGTTTGTGCACCTCTCTTCCAGTGCAGACATGAGGAGGAATTTGGAAGCTTTTGCTTATATTTTTAAAAAATTAAATCACATGCACTAGCGGAGGAAGGGGTGTGTGGTAGGTGCGGCTTGCCTGGGTGTCATCCCTGAGCGGGGGTGACATTGCTGCAGGTGGCGCTCGCCACGGGTGCCGGAGCAGCTAGCTCCGCCTCTGATCACGTTGCCCAAACCTGACAATCTGTGGTTAAACAGTGCTGAAATAAGCAGGGCCGCCTTAACCATAGGCACCAGGCTCTCAGGGGCGCCAGGCCAAGAGTCTGGGGCCCAAGAGTTGGGAGTCCGGGGGAAAGCTGAAGCACTATTTCTGGGTTAGCAGAATCTGTAACCTGAAGCGTATGTAACCTGAAGCATATGTAACCTGAGGTACCACTGTACCAGGTCAGTCTTTTCCAGTATTGTCTCCTCTGGCATTCAGGATTTTTCACACCATCTTCTAACTGATCCTTTTAAACAGAGGTGCCAGATATTGCACTTAGAACCTTCTGACTCAAAACATGTGCTCTAGCTGCTACCGCTAAGCTACAGTCCGTCACTGAATTCGAACCTGCTGCTCCTTGCTCCTGTTCTGCAAAATCAACATGGATTTGAATTGCATCTCCTTCTAGCACTGCACCTTTATGTTAAAAAGCAAACCCAGCACATTGTAATCAGCCCAAGGTCTTGTAACTCTCAGCTAAGCAGATGATGATAAGCAGCTAGGATCACAGCCTCTGTGGCTATCCATGAAGCTTGGCCGCTGTTCTCTGTCAGACAAGGATGAATGGGTCGGCTCCAGCCCCCTCTGTGAAACCCTCAGCGCAGGAACCCGTCTTGCTGGCCACATGATGCCTTTCCCTTTGAAGAAAGCAAACCCTCAATTTTCTGTCTTTGTGTTGTTAGGAGAGGAAAGCTACCTGTGTGTGTGTGTGTGCCTTACTCGGAGAGGCAAAAAGGAGAGCAGCACTGCAGTCTCATCTTGCAGATTGTGTCCTTGGTGTGATATTAAAGAGTTTCATGAATCCACAAGCGGAGAAGCTCTTCAGGGGGTAGCACTTGCACAGACGCATCACATTTCTCCGTCTCCTCTCCCCCGTAATTTAGTAGCCTAGCAGGTGATTCTGTTACTTTCTGGAAAAGAGGGGGGGAGGAGGGAAAAAAAAAACATACAGTAATGGGGAAAAGATGGAAGAGCATTTACTTCACCACTGCAGAGGGATGGAGGTACTGGGTTAGTATTGCAAAGCTCAGTGTTCAAAGCAGTGCTCAGGGCTGTAGCCATAAGAGGGCCTGTGTAAGTCTGATTCCCTTAGGCAGAAATGAGGAACCTGGCTTCCTCAGTTGTTTATGGGCTTCCATCAGCCCCAGCCAGCATGGCCAATGGTCAGGGTCAGGGATAGTGGAAGCTGGACAGTTTTCTCAAGGGCCACAGTGTTGCCCACCCCAGCTTTAAGTGATATTCCACCCTGCTTTTTAATTTTAAAAGTATCTAGCCCTCTTCATGGTGGTGCTACGAGGGGAGAAGAGCACAGGTAGGGTTCTACCTGATAGCTCACTAAGTTGCTCCAGTGTTGGGTTCAACAAGCACAAAGGCAAATATAGTTACATAGCTTTAAACACATTGGGCTACCTGTAACCCGTACAGCATTATCCCTTCATTTACACATCCGAGCACCGCAATGATCTGACTTTTGTCATTTCAAGGTTATGTGCACATTCAAAGAACATTCCCCCCTACAAAGAATTCTGGGCAATGTGGTTTATCCCTCACAGAATTACAATTCTCAGCAACCTCTAACAACAATGCCCAGAATTCATTGGGGGGGGGGAGAAATGTGATTTAAAAAGGTATGGTCATGTGTCTGCAGCCAGACTGATTGCTGCTCTTATGCATTCTAATAACCTGCCCGGGTAACAGGCACAGTATAAGCGCCAGGCTTCAACCCATGGCTTTTAAAAGCAGGGCACATCTACCTTTTCTGGAAGTGTTAAGGCACAACCTCAATACAGTACTCCAGACTATTTCTTATCTTACCAAAGTGTCCGGCAGGCTCTCGTTCGGGCAGCAGGAATACTGGCAGATCTGACATGTTTTCCAGGCAACCCAAAGAAGGGCCAAAAGAGTCACAACAGAGATAACCAAGAAGAGTGGGGCGAAGGTGACCAATATGGCTTTGCCTGCTGGAGACAAAAAAGAGTCTGTAGTTGCTAAGAAGGCAGAAAACCACAATGAGGGGCTCTGAGGTGAAAAGCATCTGGGAATTGATATAATTGCCACTGCTGCACATTGTGTTTACATGGCTTTGCACTGTTCTGAAGAAGAGTAATGTGAAACAGTGAAGTAAAGGGATATTCCGGAGCCCATATAGAGTCCTTAAGTGGGTTCTTTATCGGTAGGAGAAAATAACAGAGGCCAACCAGAGTATATTGAGAAGCAAAGCGGCTAGTAAGCCTGATCTTTATTCAAGGAACTGTTGCAACAGGGTCCCCACTCACCACATGCAGGAGGGAGGAGAACCCTGAACAATGGTACGCAAGCCCTTATATAGACTTTTGAAATCGCCCACCCTGTAAGTCCAACAAAGGTGTCACAAATGTTCAAGTTTTTATTAGATTTATCTGCCCTGGCCCCCCAGCAGTGGAGAACCATGTCTGGAAAGGAGAGTATCTTTGTTGTTCTTACCTTCGGCCCTCACACACTGCACCTGGCTGAAATTGCTGCTCCGGTTTATGGCTTCAACATAGGTCTGGGCTTTAACACAGTATTCAGTACCAGCTTCCATGGTGTCCATATGTAAGGTAGTGCTGCTGTCTTTCACCACTTTGCGATACACCTAGGGTGAAATCAGTTGCATTTGATCAGGTAATGGGAACATATAGCTCAGGCGTCCCCAACCTGCGGCCCTCCAGATGTTTTGGCCTACAACTCCCATGATCCCTAGCTAACAGGACCAGTGGTCAGGGATGAAGGGAATTGTAGTCCAAAACATCTGGAGGGCCAAAGCTTGGGGATGCCAGATATAGCTGTCCAGACTAGAGATGGAAAGTTCTGTGAATTTTGGTTCTCTTGGGTTCTCATTTTGCCAGTCTGAAATGCACATTTTATATTTTAAACAATCTTCATGAAAATTCAGCATTTAAGCACAAATTTATCCTATTGAACTTAATTTTATATGCAGCACAAACTAATGTACAAACACTTTCCCCCTAATATAATGTATTTTTGTATGTTATTTTCACTGGTGTCTTTGTTTTTATGCACACTTTTACCTAATATATGCATTTTTGTAAAAATCATTTGGAGAACATCAGAAAATTCTGATAAGAGCAAATTTTGAAAGATATCTATGTTTCTGTTCACATGTTGTTTTGGAATGCACAAATTTGATAGATTTTGCTTTAAATGCATACTGAATGGAATTTCTCCTCCATCCCTACTCCAGACTTTATTGCATTACAACTTCTATCATCCCTGTTCATTGATTGTCCTGATTTGGGCTGAGGTGAGTTGGAGTCCAACAACACCTGGAGGGCCACAGGTTCCCCACCCCTATATTTGATTAACTGGTCTGTTCTTTGCTTTGGCATGAGATCCTGTTTGGACACCCAAATATTAATGAACTCCATTGCTAAACAAGAAGAACCACCACAGCCCATTTCTGTAATGCAGCCAAATGCCTAAGACAAGGTGCACAAATACTAGAGCCAAAACAAAAACTGTTCACAAATTTGAAAATTCTGCAAGATTTCAGAATGCAAATTTGGCTTTTTGAATTTCTGGTTATTTTCGCATTTTGCTTTCAGATACTTTCAGAGGCACTCATTAAAAAACCGTCTCAGGGAAATATAAATAGGAATGTCTGCAAGCAAATTCAAGTTAGATCTCCCCACCCCTTTTATTTCTAGGCAGTTGTAAGAAATTCTGGGCAATTAGGGAGTTGTAGGAAGTTAAATTGTTATAGTACAAGACAACTGAAATAAGAGATTAACCCAGGTTCAATTGTATAGGGAAGGACCAAAGGTTCTGAAAGCTACCAAGTAAATTGTTTTCTGATTTCTTTGTAGGTAAGCTGAGCAGCTGCCAAACTAGACATTACTTCAATTGCATAGATAGCAACAATGTCTTAAAAAAATAATGTAATAGTAGGTTAGTGGAAGAAGCAATTTTCACCGGGATAGCAGAGTGTAGGGAAGGGAAGGTTTAACCCAAATTGAACTTTTTTCTAAAGCTAACTGCAGCAGGGCATAAAGGTAAAGGTAAAGGGACCCCTGACCATTAGGTCCAGTCGTGACCGACTCTGGGGTTGAGGCGCTCATCTCGCTTTATTGGCCGAGGGAGCTGGCGTACAGCTTCCAGGTCATGTGGCCAGCATGACTAAGCCGCTTCTGGCGAACCAGAGCAGTGCACGGAAATGCCGTTTACCTTCCCGCTGGAGCGGTACCTTTTTATCTACTTGCACTTTGATGTGCTTTTGAACTGCTAGGTTGGCAGGAGCAGGGACCGAGCAATGGGACCTCACTCCGTCGCAGGGATTCGAACCGCCGACCTTCTGATCGGCAAGTCCTAGGCTCTGTGGTTAAGGTGATTTTAATTGAGATCATTGCCCTTGGCCCTGGTACAGAAGCTCCAGCTGGGGCAGAATGCACTGGCCAGACAGCTGATGGGGGCACATGGCTGGCAACATGTGATACCATTGTTAAAACCTCTGTACTGGCTGCCCATCTACTACTGAGCCAGCTTCAAAGTCCTTGCATTAATTTCTGTTTCACTGCGAAGGAGCAACTGAGAAAGCCTCTCAGTGCAGGCCCTTGCACTTTTTGCAAGCTGATCTTTAAATTTATTGATAAAGAGTCTTTTAAGATATGCAGATCCCTGAGCTTTCTGCACCTTGGGTTCCACAACTGAAAAGGTCATACCCTGTGCCACAGCCATTCTGACCTCCTATGGTGATTAAATATAAAACAGATCCTCCGGTTTATTGTTGTGGCCAGGCAGACTCACTGGGAGAAGGCCATCTTTTAAACAGTCTGTTCCCACTTAGGATGTTTGCATCACAGCAAGTAGGAATCAAAGAGATTGCATACATCATCAGGCAACAGTATATAGCAAGAAGAAAAATGGAATTAGGAAGGACTAAAGTGAAGTCTCCTTGTGGATCATTTTCTGTGCTCCTCCATCATAATAACGTTCAGAGTTTTTGGCCGAGCTTCAGGATAGCCTAACCTAACTTCTAGACCAGGGATGTGGAACCTGTGGTCCTCCAGACATTGATGGTCTACAACATCTCTGATCATGGCCTATGCTGGCCAGGGCTGGTGGAAGTCCAATAACATATGGAAGGCCACAGGTTCCTCATCAATGCATTTGATCTTGTCCATGTAATGCAAGAGAACTTTCTTCTCTTTTGTTCCTGCATTCTCAGGCCAGATAGAAGACCAAAACGTACCTTGTGCCCTTGGCCCTTCTTCCAGTAATATATCCAGAATTCAAAGGCAGGTCCTAGACGCTCAAGTTCCACTAGCAAATGATATCCATCAGCTGTGACAGTCAACATAGGTGGAATGAGGGAGGCTGTGAAAACGACAGAATCATATCCATCATGGGACCATACATGAATCTCGCATCCCAGCTCAGGAGAAACAAGGATCAATATGCTGTGGAACAGCCTAAAGCAGGGGTCCCCAACCTTTTCTGAGCCTGGGGGAACATTTGGAAATCTAAGAAACTGTTGTGAGCATCATAAAATACCCATTTCATAGAACAAAAACTGTCAATGCTCAGGAACCCCGCCCCTCAAAAAGCCCCTCAGTCCCAATACCAATACACATCCCAAAACAAAAATCAGACAATAAGGGGGAAAATGCAACTTCCAAAAGTTCCCATACCAAAGAAAAGAAAAAAAGACAAATATACATACCCCAAACAAACAGAAAAAAAGCAGGCAAAGCTGCCAGGGGAGATGGGACGGGACAGGGGCTTTATGAGGAAAAGGAGGTAAGATGGCATTTCTGGATGCTTACCATATGCTTTGTAGCCAGGCACAGCATCACCTTGGTTTAAATAACAACACCCTGCAATATAAATAATGGAGGGCAGAGAGGGACCTCGGCAGGTCCCCATGAACACCATATTGGAGGCTGCCAGCCTAATTTGGAATTTCCAAAATGTTCTGAACTTAAAAGGAGATCAGATGGGTATTTGGCATATACTCATTAAGTATCTCCCCTCCCCACCCCAATGCTGTCGTCCTACTCAATCTTAGCCTACTTCAGCTGATCTGATTAAAAGAGAGAGGGAGAGAGAAGAGAAGATCCATTCATGAATCTCAAACATTTCATCTGCTTTAGTCCTTACAGTGCATTCTGTGCAAAATTTGCATTCAGTGTGGTTATCTCGTTTGTGGTCCCAGTCTATGGAATGTATAGTATTGCCCAAAGTGATCCACTTGAGCAGAAGCTTACAGCTTTATGTTCAGTGCTGATGTACTGAGTTTGTGAGGTGCTCTCATGCTGATGCACAAATCTTTAGGTACCATCTTGAATCTGTCACCTGTTTTCTCCGATTCCTTCTTGTTTTTCTAGTAGAAACCCCTCAGGGCTAAGTTGGGAGTGGAAACTGGATTCCACCATCAGGGCCAGGCATTTAGCAATCTTGCATAGACTTGAAATGTTTCTTGGTCTGCTGAGTTATCAGTTTTGCCTGCAGGCATCATCTACAGTAATAGTACCAGCAATAGCTACAGAAGAAGGAAGGACAAACCAGTTCTGTCTAGATTCGAAGGGAGACTATACCATCCAAAATACAGCGTGCCTTTATGAATTGCATAGAGAATGGTAATTCAGGCAGATAGAATCAGAAGCATCTGACCAGCTTGTACTCTTGAATTTCACTCCTACACATCAACTGATAAAGAAAAGGGAGCCCTGGCTTCTTTTCCAGCTAGGGCAAAAAACTAAAAGTAAGAGTTGAAAAATGCTGCATCAACTGTCAAATTTTGGAAACAACTTTGTCTGGAAGTCGCATTTTCTGAGCTGGAATCCATACTTCTAGGTAATAATAATAATAATAATAATAATAATAATAATAATTTATTATTTGTACCCCGCCCATCTGGCTGGGTTTCCCCAGCCACTCTGGGCGGCTTCCACAAAGACCAAAAATACACTAATATGTCATACATTAAAAACTTCCCTGAACAGGGCTGCCTTAAGATGTCTTCTGAATGTCAGGTAGTTGTTTATCAATTTGACATCTGATGGGAGGGCGTTCCACAGGGTGGGCGCCACTACCGAGAAGGCCCTCTGCCTGGTTTCCTGTAGCTTTGCTTCTCGCAATGAGGGAACTGCCAGAAGGCCCTCAGCGCTGGACCTCAGCCTCCGGGCAGAACGATGGGGGTGGAGACGCTCCTTCAGGTATACTGGGCTGAGGCCGTTTAGGGCTTTAAAGGTCAACACCAACACTTTGAATTGTGCTCGGAAACGTACTGGGAGCCAATGTAGGTCTTTCAAGACCGGTGTTATGTGGTCTCGGCGGCCGCCCCCAGTCACCAGTCTAGCTGCTGCATTCTGGATTAGTTGTAGTTTCTGGGTCACCTTCAAAGGTAGCCCCACGTAGAGTGCATTGCAGTAGTCCAAGCGGGAGATAACTAGAGCATGCACCACTCTGGCGAGACAGTCTGCAGGCAGGTAGGGTCTCAGCCTGCGTACCAGGTGGAGCTGGTAGACAGCTGCCCTGGATACAGAATTGACCTGCGCCTCCATGGAGAGATGTGTGTTTATTAGGTTAAATGTGCTGGCGGAAACTCACTTGCTCCAAAGCCGTTTTTATTACGACCTCACATTTGTGGAAGGCTGAGCCATGGGATTCAAAACAGATTTTCCGCCTCAACCGTGGCAAATTCCATCAAATTAAAGCAGAGAACTGGGGAGAACTGCACTTGCTGTAATTCTCCACAGGAAAATCCCTAAGTCATTAGATCCAATGGTGAGGCAGCCCACCATTACGTAGGCCCACAGGAGCCAAATCCTAGGGGCTGAGGTCTGTTCAGCCTACCACGATAAAATATTTGAGGGGGCCGGGGGGCCCTAAAGTTGATGGGCATTGCCAATCAAATGGTGTGCATGCACAGCATCATATGATTGATTATGCGGGAAAGCCCTTATCTCTCCCCTCCCCCAATATTTTAACTAAGTTGGCACCCTATGTAGGCCCCAACCTGTGTACGTTCAATTGTTTGACACACACAGTTTTATCACCTTAATCAGGACCAAGTTTGTGGGGAGGAGTGTCCCACAGCAAAATGCTGTTGGTTTCCCAACTCAGTCAAGAGCTTACCTGCCGAGAGTGGCAGGCAGACTTGAGCTGCCATTCAGATTTCACAAAGTGCCCTGGAGTGATGCTATATGTACATCGAGTGCTCCAGTGCATTGTGAGAAATTTAAAACTGCAACTCAAAGCTGCCTTCCTCAGCTTTGAAGGAGGAGAGGGCAAGGCATGAGTCTGCTTCAGTGGGATCCAGGCAGGTTTATAGAATCAAAGAATTGTATAGTTGGAAGGGACCCCAAGCCTCATCTAGTCCACCCCATGCAATGCAGGAATCTCAGCTAAAGCATCCATGGCAGATGGCCATCCAACCTCTGCTTAAAAACCTCCAAGGAAGGAGAGTCCACCACCTCCTGAGGGAAACCATTCCACTGTTGAACAGCTCTTAATGTCAGAAAGCTTTTCCTGATGTTTAGTCGGAATCTCCTTTTTGTAACTTGAAGCCATTGGTTCGAGTCCTACCCTCCAGAGCAGGAGAAAACAAGCTTGTTCCCTCTTCCATGTGACAGTCCTTGACATATTTGAAGATGGCTATCCAATCTCCTCTTTTCCAGGAGAAGCTGCTCGGGTCCTGGCTAAGCTGCTCAATAGTGCCAGTTTGCTGACACCCAGGACTGACCTCAGTAGGAACAAAGTCCCCCAATGGGATCATTAGCACCTACCATTATTCTAAGGATCCCAGCGTGAGATGTGCATCACAGAGGAGCACGTGAATGCACTTACTTGTGACACGATTGAAGAAGCTGCTGAGAGTGGCCCAGTGCGAAGCCTTGGTCCCCACACCTGCCCTGACACGTAGATCGTACGGCACAGTGGCAGAAATGTCTTCTGTGATGTCACACTGAGTAACACTAATGCCCGTACACTCTCCAATGGGAATCCAGCTGTCGTTGGCATAGTCTCTCTCATATTCTCTGAGGGGAAGAAGAAGAAGAAGAAAAATTAGGGGAAATAATGCAACACGCTTTGCTGAAGGCAGTGGTTCTTACTCATTTATTACATAAAATCTGTACACCGCTTGATTGTAAAGAAAACCTCCTCAAAGTGGTTTACAAAAGATGCAACAGTGACATCGAGAAAAGATTACGACTCTGCTTTAAAACATGCAGAAGTTAACATACTGAAACAGATATTAAAATTACCTCAACCTTCTAAGCATCTGGTAGGCTTGTCTAAACATGAATGTTTTTAGCGGGTGCCGAAAATAGTACAGTGAAGGCATCTGCTTGATATATCAATAGGCAGAGAGTTCTGTAAGCGCTGCCACACTAAACAATTGAGTTCTTACAAATGAAGAACAGGTATTATGTGTAGTATTGCCAGTTCCGCCAACTGAAGCGGTCGATTGGGCCACTGACCTACTTCACTCAATAATGTTGATGCTTATTGGTGGCAGCTCTCCAGGAAGAAACCTGGAAATGACAGGGATTGAACCTGGGGGCTTCTGTATGCAAAGTGTGTTACTCAGTTGAGTTATAGAAGACTGAGATCAAAGCAGAGTACAAATTACACACTGTACACTTGAGGGTGACCCGCCCCACCCCAAAGCAAATATTCTGTGCACGTTTTAAAGAATATTTGTTAGGAAGCCTCACACACATGTGTTGCAACGTGAATAGTTCCACAAGGGCAGACATGTCTGGTAGCAGATACAATTCTTTCCAACCTTCTCACATGGGCTAGTTTACTGCAATGCCACTTAATAACTATGGCTTGGGCCCAAAGACATGCATCAGAATGTCACATTAGGGTTATGTGGGAATAGAAAGGGTTGTATTGCTCCAAACTGGAAGTGGGTAATAACATTTTTGAAGGATACTTTACAAGCAGAAACCTGGAAGAGGGAGCAAGCTGGGCTAGAACCTCTCTCCGCAATGTTCTACTTTTTTCTCACTTGCAGGAATTTTGTTTTTAACGCTTGGGAACATTCAAAGGCACCTCCTTTGTAGTCTGGAACCATAGGCTGTGTGCACAACCCCATTTACTCTGCATTCAGTACATTCCCACTTAGGAACCAGAGTACACACCACAACAGCCACATTCCAAATCTATCCTGTTGTTTCTTATGAAATAATGCATTTTGATGCATTCCCCCACCCCCAAAAGAAACCAATTTAGATCCTTATTGAGAAAAAGAATGATGTGGCTGTGTTTCAAGTTGGTCGTGTGTACACAGCAATAGAGTCAACTTGACCACCTCAGAATATTTACCACATTATTCAGCTGAATGTGTGGGTTGGGTAGGCCCTACTACATGTTCCAGTCTGTGAGGGAATTTTCAAGAGCTCAACCAAAGGAGCAGGATAGGCCCTCTCTGATAGTCAACAGCTTGCATTGGCTTGGGTCATAAGATCCCTGCTGGGTCAGACCAAAGGCCTATCCAGTCTAGGTTCTTGCTCCTAACAGTAGCTAAGCTTATGCCTACAGGAAGCCCACAACCAGGGCATGAGGGCAATAGGGCTATCCCACTGTTGTCCTCCAGCATCTGATATCCAGAGGCATTCTGCCATCATGACTAGCAGCAGGATTTGCCTAATGGGGATTATCTGATTGATTTTTGATTTTTATTGTTATTCATGTTTTTATACCGTATTTTATGCTGCTTTTATAATTAAGTGTTTTAAAGTGTTTTAAATTTGTTGTTAGCCCGGTTTTTGAACCGGGAAGGGCGGGGTATAAATAAATTATTATTATTATTATTATTATTATTATTATTATTATTATTATTATTACCCTTTTAAAAACATCAACTATATATTTTGGAAACCATAGTTTAATACTGAACGGTGTGAATAAGTTCCCTTCAGCTTAATTGGATGATCCCAACCCCGTGTTCTAATTATCCATTTCCTCACACCATGCATAATTTAAGACTCTTCTGTCTTGTCCCAAGAAAGGTCAGCAGTGATAGTTACTCCATGTTTAGACTCAGTGTGAAGAAAAGTTACCCTTGAAACTCGACGGAATATTTTACAGCTGCTCCAGGCACTGTCACCGGGCTCCATACTAGAAAGTGCTTCATATTAGTGGACAGGATTGTGATGTTCCGAGGAGCTGGCAGTAACACACCTTTGCGTAGGAATCACCCAGCAACATGCAAAAAAGAGAGAAAACCAGAAGTTACAATTGGCTCTGTGAGTTATTATGGAGGAGCAGAGGTTACTGTTACCGCTGGGTTGCTCTGTCAACAGGATACAGACTGACATGCTCATGTCCAGCTTTGTCTGAGAAAGGTGTGGAATCCACTACCTTGGAGATTTTATATATATATATAAAAGTCAAATGAACATCTGTCAAAGATGCTCTAGATCAGTGGTTCCCAATTAGCTAAATACTGCAGAATCCCTACTTTTGAAACTCTTGATATTCCTATTGAAGTTTTTGTTTTGTGAACGGGGTCCATGGACCACCAGGTGGGAACCACTGCTCTAGCTATTTGACACACTCTGAAAATTTGGGCAGCTGCCTATGTAGAAATCACACTTGTGTTTCAAAGATCAGTTCCTGTACATAAAAGGGCTTTTGCTTAGTTTTCCCCCAATTAGGGCTGCAGGGCACCTCCATCAGCTCTGCTAAGAGACCATCTTTATCAGACCCTTTCCTCAGCTGTCATCTGCCAATGGCACTCATTCCATCAGGCTACAGGAGAGGAAGAGATGGAACGGCAGAGCCTACCCTTCAACCAGTTAGCAATGTCTGGCTCCTCCTCTTCAAATCTCTCCATTCCATATGGTTGCAACAAGACATCTGTTACTACGAACTAGTGCCTGAACTCGTTTTCTGTACTTGCTATTCCCCTCCTCCCCACCTTTCCTTGTGTGCTATGTATCTTAGATTATGAGCCTCAGGGCAGGGACTGCCTCATAACTGATAGATGCAAACTGCTCTGGGAGGCCTTTTTTCTTTCAGATTGAACTATGAAAGAAAAACGCTACTACTACGATGGCTGATAATGATGATGTCTAGACTACGGTTAACATTAACTACGATCAGCGATATTTTTCTAGAAAAAGAAGTGCCAGAAATGAAAAATCCCTGACTATGATTACCTTCAAACAAGTCGACTTGAAACCATAGCTACTGAAGCTGGCTTGTTTTATAATGTTCATAAGGAGGACTGTGCACATGCTTCACATGTGAAAGTTTAATTCCTGCCATCTCCAGGAGAGCATTTGCCCCTCGGTGTAAACAGCAGTGGGTGGATCAAAGGTTTAATTAAGGAGAAGGAAGAGTCCTTTGCACCTAACCATAATTTGCGTGTCTGGACGACATGGATAAATGTGGCTAATCAAAAGCAGAAGCTTCCTAACTCTGGGAGAGTGCAGCTGTATATTGTTATGGCAAGTGCCTTTCTGGTTAAACAACAATAATAAGGCGCCAGGGCTCATATCTTGATAAAAGCATTACAGGCGTCAACACAACATAGCTGACATGGGCAGCAAAAGCAATAGGCGACTCGGTACCAGTGAGTACTGGTCACAGAAAAAGCACTGGTTATGGCTAATGGCTAAAACCAATGCTATTTTTCTTAAAATAAAAAAGAGGTGTGAGAACACACCATGAACACCTCCCTCATTCTCTTAGAATGGCAATGGCGCCCACCTGAGAGGTGCTGGAACTCAGTTCCGGCTGAAAAAAAAGCCCTAGCTAAAACCAGACTAAAAGAATATGTGGGGGAATTTTGTTTCGCAAGGTGTAGGCTGGAAAGGAGGAGTCACCAAATCTTGTGCGTCACTTGTTTGAGGATTGAGTAGCCTGAGGGCCTTCTGTACAATTCATTTTAACTTGGTTCCTCGTGTCATGTGCATGGGTCACATATTTCCCCTCAAACTTGTCTTCCTGTTTGTGAAGATACCACTTTTTCTTTTTTTTTAGTACTCAAGGAGATATAGCTCTGAGGAAGCTCAGGCCAAGAAGCATATGCCGTCAGCTCCTTGTAAGGACCATCAATGGTCTGAAGGAACTACCTGGGCACCAGTACTATTCTCCGGGGCTACTTAAGACCTGTGTGACCTGAGGGAAGGCAGAAGTGATGAAGCCCAGGGGAGGAAGAACCTACCATCAGCTTTCAGTTGACCTGAGAGACTTTGGCCACTCTCCATTTTATAGGATTTTTTGTTTTTTGTTTTAGTGTTTTACAATTGTGAACTGCCTTTGGTACCTAAGCAGAAAGGCACCACATATATATAAAAGAAATACATAATAGACCAGGGTTGTAGTTTTTTTGCACATTTAAGGTCCCCATCATTTAAAGCAGTATTATACCACTTTTAACTGCCCTGGCTTCCCCTGAGGAATCCTGGAAAATATAGTTAATTATATAATTTATTAATAATAGTAATCTCCCTTCCATCTCTGTCACCATGGAGAAATTATCTTAAATCTCTAGACTGAAGTATACCCTGTGGATGTGAGCTTAATCTGTAATGTAAGAGATTTTCCGTTTTGATGCAATGTGGATGACTGCACACAATACGTAACATCTGTGCATGTATTTGTCCTGGAAGATAACACTCTATGCTTGATAATTGTTTTTAACTTTATCAACAAAGTTTGTAACCACACCACTTTAAACAATCACGGCTTCCACCAAAGAACCCTGGGGACTAGTTTGTTAAGTGTTCAGACTTCCGGGTCGGCGCCATCGCCGAATGGCGGACTCCCTCCGAGCTCCGGAGGGAGCCTGCACGACAGGGGCTGGGTCCTACCGCACCGGCGATGCGGGGACCCTTAAAAACCACGGCCACGGGGGCCGTGGACATGGAGACTCGGCTGACACCGTTAGCGCCCTCCCGACTCGTGAAGGAGCCTTTTTAAAGGCTACGGATCGGGTGCCGGGGAGAAGCGTGGTGTTTTGAGTCCTCTGCTATCCCTGCCGTGCGAAGCCGCATGCCATTCGGCGGAGAGCGCTGGCTTTTTCCTTTGAAAATTCGGACCTAAAAGAACAACCCGTAAGTAATTGGAACTTGGACTAAAAAGAGGGACAAAAATTTTAAAAATTTCGGAGCGAGCGGGGGAGGCGCAAAAAAGGAAGTCAGCCACCCCCTCCATTGTAGAAGGGTCAAAGCAAAGGATCTGATAACTAAGATCGGAGTAACATCATTTTGGCAAGTTTTTAACCTCACGAGTGAAGAATATGAGATTGAGCTGGAGGAGGAAAGTAGAATTCGGACTTAAAAACAACCCCCCCTGGAACCCCGGGAGCGATCGATGACGGAGTTTGGAGAGGAGAAAGGCAAGTTTTGACAGCTGTCAAAGAGCTGTCAAAGCGGAAAATAAGATAGAGACTATGTTACAAGGACTTTGCTGGTTATATTTGTTATAAATTGGATACAAATTGTTTTAAATAAGGATTATAAAGTTACTAGGGCTAATGGACGCGATCTGGAAGAGAACTCAGTTTTTGCAATCCACCTAGAGGAGCCGAGGGATATTACAAGTGGTTTTAGCTGGAAATTGGAACAGAACTGTTTACCTCCTGGGAAACTGCAGAAATGGAACATTATTATGACTACAGAGGCCACTACACCGAAGAAGACAATGGAATCATCTGTTGTGGAATGAAAGGAACTTGACGTAATGTTTTGTTTCTGAATAACAAGCCTCTGTAAAGGAACTAACTTTTGGAATTAGGACATTTGTGCAGGAAAACAGGGACAGAAAGAAATAGAAAGAGGAGTGTGATCAATAAGAACAACAAAATAACAAGAATTGGACCAAGTCAAAAGTGGGGACGTTTGGGACATCCAGATTTGACAAGCTTAAGGATTATAATTTGGAGTTTTTCACTCCTGGATATAAAAATCTGGATGGAAAAAATGGGCCTTTCTTTGAGACAGAATCCTTCCATGATTGGACATTCGAAACTAAAGAGGACTGGCAAAGGACTATGACTTAGAGAGACGTGGAAATATCGGACATTGAGGAACATTGGGAACGCAACCGGGAAAAGGGGGGGTGGGAAATGTGGAATCCAAAGGGCGTAAACTATGTTTTATTTAGGCTATATACATCTACATGGTATTCTAAAGTGGGGAACTCGTGGTGGGAATAAGCCGATTTTAGGGGAATGGAAAATAATGTGTGTTTTTTTTAAAAAAAAAATTGGGTTAAGGATAACAAGTCTGAATTGAGGAGAAGAACTTGTTGAGATCATTTGAGAGATTTGGAATACAAGGGGGGGAGGGAAGGGGAAGTCCTGAAAGGATGTAATTGGAAAAAGATTTGAAATTGGATGTTTTATTAATTTGTAATTAATTGGAAAACTTTAATAAATATTATTCAAAAAAATAATAATAGTTTGTTAAGTGTTCTGAGAGTTGATATTAGGTTAAGTACAAGAATAACCTTGCAAATTTGTAAGTTTCCCCCCCTTTTCCTTTTTTACACGGGTGTCTTAACAATTGTTATTCTTTTCATGTCTTATTTTACTTTGTGCACTTATAATTTTATACCAGGTATATATATTTTACTATTTTCCAATAAAGAACATAACTCTTTAACAGGTTGTACTATAAAGGTATGGAGCAGATGGTATAAGAAACGAGATTCCTCACCCTAAATCCTGCTTCCTTATATACCACAATTTCAAGATCATTTAGCAGTATCTACTATTCTTTCCAAAGCAGGGCTCCATCGCCTGCAAGACTGTTATGAAAACGATGTGCCACTTACAAAACCACAACTCCTGGAACACTTGAAAGATTGGCATGGGGTAACCACAGAGTCATGACACTTTATGAACATCTAACTTTAGCAAGCTCCCAGAAAGGCAGGGTCTGTGTGATATATCCCCTACTGATACAATCCCAGTTCTATTCACTTACTACTTTGAAACTGGTGTGAAAGACGGACCCTATAAGCAAACTGAAAGATTCTCAATGGCTTAAGATTTTATCCACCCGTCCCTTTAGGTCTGTGTCTTCTAACATGAAGGAGAATTCTTTGAGAGTGAATGCCTTTGGCTTTAAAAAATAAGGAAAAACATAAGCATCCTACACTGTACTGTATTAATTAACAAATAAAATGAATGGATAGACTATGTGCTATTGCTGTCTTAACATTTGTGTACATGTATTTATTTGTATAGGCTAAGACAGAAATCAAAGTTCTCGGGATGTAAGAGAAGTGGGGAGGGTCATCAAACCAATTTAAAAGGCCTGGCTAATTTTAACACCCAGTGCCAAAAAGTAAAACCGCCCTGCAGAGTGTTTTCCTAAATTGGAGTCAGTGGTGTGCGGTCAGTGGACTAGGCTAGTCCCCTAATGTTCCCCTGGCACCTCCTTCCCAAAGCCCGGAAAGTTTCTGCCTGGCTTAGGGAGGGAGGCATGATGCTCCAACAGGTCCAAGATCCCTTCTGCTACCTTCCCAAAGCCTGAGAAACATCTGCCTGGCTTATGGAAGAAGGCACAATGCTCACATACACAGCGCCCTCCCCACAATTACCCTCACAAGCTGGCACCTCTGGCCCTAACGGTTCTCCTACAGACAATTTCATCACACACCACTGTTTGGAGCATCACCAGAGAAAAGTCCCATAAAGGAATACATGAAAAGATTTGGTTTTGGAGCTCAAATTTAATATGCAATAGTTAAAGTGCGCAGGGATATAAGACAATAGCATAACATATAAAAAAGTAAAGGTAAAGGACCCCTGACAGTTAAGTCCACTTGTGAACGACTCTGGGGTTGTGGCGCTCATCTCGCTCTATAGGCCAAGGGAGCCGACGTTTGTCCGCAGACAGTTTTCCCGGGTCATGTGGCCACCATGACCAAGCCGCTTCTGGCGAAACCAGAGCAGCACACAAAAATTAGAACCGCCGACCTTCTGATCGGCAAGCCCTAGGCTCAGTGGTTTAGACCACAGTGCCACCCGTGTCCCAACAGCATAACATATATGGAACAACAAACACAATACCTCTGTCAACACAACGAGAATCAATAGTATATAGAGAAGATCCCACATGGGTGAAGGGAAGTTACGAGCATGGGGGGAGGGAGGTATAGGGCAGTATTTGGAAAATTGTTAAAGATATACCGGTATATGTGATTTAAGAGGTCAAGAACAAGGAGTCAAAAGAAGGAGACTAATATTAATGAACAGTAAAATAAGGAAATCTGAGAAGAATATGTTACAAATTAAAACATGTGAGTCATGTTCTTGCTTGTATTTTGGTTTATTTGGGTTGTAAAGTCTTCTGTTGTAAAGACTGTATATAAAATGAAATAAAACATAAAAAGTGAAAAGAAAAGAAAAGTCCCTCTCTTCCGCCAAGGAGATGGCGAATGCCTAAACGGTCGCAACGCCTCCCCATGATGACAACTGCCCAACAACAAAAAGGGACCTGAGGTAAATGGAACTCGGTGTACAGGGCTCCCGGTGCTGCTGCTTTTGACCTTTAAAGCCCTTCACGGCCTAGGACCCTCTAGCTACGGGACCTCCTCTCCCGGTCTGCCCCACGGAGAGCCTCAAGGTCCATAGATAGCAACACCCTAGTGGTCCCGGGCCCTAAGGAAGTTAGATTGGCTTCGACCAGAGCCAGGGCCTTTTCAGCTCTGGCTCCGGCCTGGTGGAACCCTCTGCCTCATGAGACCAGGGCCCTGCAGGATCTGATTTCTTTCCGCAGGGCCTGTAAGACAGAGTTGTTCCGCCTGGCCTTTGGCTTGGAGCCAATTTGATTCCCTCCCTCTCTTTCTTTTTTCTTTTCCTTCTCCTTCTGCGATGAGGCTACATTTTAATATTTTAATGTTGTATTTAAATTTTGTTTTTTAAGTTGTAATCATTCAACTTGTTTTTATTATTGCTTGTAAGCCGCTCTGAGTCCGGCCTTGGCTGGGGAGGGCGGGGTATAAATAAAAATTACTATTATTATTATTATTATTAACTGAGACTAGCAGAACTATTGAAGAACACAGTGACTCCCCTGAAGACAAAAATCAGCGACCTGACCTCCAAAGTGGAGACCTTCACTGGCATCATCTAGAAAAGGAAATCCAGATCCAACTAAAACAAATAGAGCAACTCCGAGAGGAAAACGCATGTCTGAAAAATAAATCAGCTGATACGGATAGCTGCCAAGAAAGAGAAAGCATGGAAGCGAGAATTAAACTAGCAGACCTTGAAAATCACAGTAGACACTGCAATATTGGCTTCCGAAATTTCCCTGATAAAACGGAAGACAAAAACCAGGCTGATCTCATTGTATGCTGGCTGAAAACCACAATTCCAAATCTAAAACTTGAAGTAGATGATCTGAAAAGGGCACACAGAGCTCTTAAGACCCATGCCGAAAGCCAAACACCCCTCCACGAGACATCATCGTGTGCTTCACCTGCTACAAAAATAAAAATCTCAGAAACTCAACCAACTTCCAATATTGAGAAAACCGCATCCTGGCCTTTCAGGATTTATCGCAAGAGACCCTAAACCGAAGAAGAAACCTACGACCCTGTATCCAACATCTTCAACAAGCAGGAATCAAGTACCGACTTTTGTCTCATTGTAACAACTGACACAAGACAGCACATGGCCACCGGCATACCTGAAGCCCTGCAACTTCTGGAGAACCTCAGACTTAACCTTCCACCAGAATGGCAGCCATCTGACCCACCGAACAACAACCAAGAAGAAAATACAGCTAATGAGTGAACGACAGTCAACAAGAGAAAGAATAACAGAAACGACATGACAATGCAAACCAAGACAGTAAAGTACCACTCACAGAACAGCTCCACTGAACACAGGACTACGAACCAACCTCAGCTAAGCCCACAAATCACAGATTGACAACCCTGCAACAACATCTACTGCCGAATTAAGCACCCAGAAAGCACCTCAAACCAATAGACTGGTGAAGCTCCCTCTTCCCTCCCCCCCTTGCTATCCACAGAGATCCTTCCCACATCAACACCTCCTTCTTCTTTATCGATCACTCGTAGTAAGATTGTCTTCCATGAACACGGTTTTAACAGTGAGTCTGTAAATGTACGCAAAAAATAAGCACACAAACAAAAATAGAACCCACCTCCCCTCCTTCTACATCCCATTCCTCACCACATGAATACAAAAAAACAAAATATGCAGGTAAAAGAAAAGGAAAACAGAAAAAGGCAAACTCATGCTAACTAAAACAACACTCCCACCCCAATAAAACAAACAGCAAACAGCATTTTCTAAGAATAAAAAGAAGGAAGGAAGGAAAAGTCCCTTTCTCCCTAGGACATATCTTACAGATTTCACCAATTAATGTTACTTGGAGAAGAGTCTCATTTTAAGATACAGTATAAAGAAAATCTAGGCGATCTGGAAGTTACAGTTAGTTCTAGGCAATTTCCCCCCAGCTCCATGCCCCATCATTCTGAACCGGGATCAAACATAAATAACCACATACCTGACACAAAAAGTGGCATCAAAGAAAAGATAAAGGACCGGAAGCAAATTGCCATTTCACTCCAAATTAGGAAGTCTGCTGGGGTATGGCTGGCCCTGGCATTTTCTGTTCCTGGGCCAAGAGTCTCTCCATGTTCTGAGCTGAATGGCAACTTGAATGTTCAGTGCAGAATGCTGTTGCCGTTGCTGCAGCATGTAAACTGCTCCAATAGTCACGAGTGTGGCTGCTACTGGATCCTACCTTACACATGCAATTGCATTGCTCAGGAAGGTGTGGCCACAGGTAATTTAGGTTCTGTAACAGGTTCAGTTAATTTCATTTGGGTATTTTCCTATAGGTTGAGCAATTGACCTAGAGAGAGAGAGGAAAAAATGCTGGCTACGTTGGCTCTGAGATTAGGCAATCGACAACTTGGAAGAAAGCTCAGTTGCAACTACCAGATATTATCAAAATTCTGGAGTGAAAGTTGTAGTCTGAAGGCTTTGGAAAACCCCAACAGTTGATATTTATTTATACCTGCCATGCATGGGAAACTAGGCCACGTCTCCATTACAAATGGCCAAGGGTGTAATGAAGACATCTGCCCACACCCAACTCTCATCCCACATAAATAACTTCCTGCTTGAACCTTTTTATCATCCCATGGGAACATTGTTGGAAGGAGAGAGAAAAAAAGTGAAGCCAAGCTGGAATTATTGTACAGTAGATAGTTGTGGATACTTCTTCTTAAATAAAGAATGCTAAAGAGCTGGCAAAGGGGCAGAAAAGGTCAAGTAATGTGAGCAAGGGGTTTGTGCATTCCCCTTTGAGGAAAGACTAATACATTTGTGGGTTACACCTCCCATCATCCGTAGCCATTGGTTAGCCTTGCTGGGGCTGATGGGAGATGTAGTTCTGAGAGGTTTTTTTTAAGCATTCATGGGCTCCCTTGATAGGACAGGATGTGTTGGACCTGTCTTTCATTTGTGCATATTTTTGTGGTTTTTTAAAAAAGTTTTTTATTGTTTTAGTGTAGTTTTAGTATTTTTGTTGTGTTGTAAGTTGCTTCCAGTCATTTCAACGGGTAAAGCAGCTAATTAATAATGATGATGATGATGATGTGCTCATGCTTTCTTTTCTTTTCTTTGGTCACCAGCATTCTTTAACTTGTAAGTTTTCAAATCTGGACAGTTTGATCTTCTCCATGCTTACCCATAAGACTTGCTACTGAATAAATGTGCATTACTAGCGTGTGCTAAAAAAGCAACATTGCTTCCAAAAATATTTTAAGGACTTTCCCCAGAATACTGAGCTAGTTTGTATTTTTGTGATACAAACTAGCTCAGTTTTTTTGTGATTTTTGTTAGTGCTGTAACATTCAATTAAAGCCTGCAACAGACCCCCCCAGGTGTCCCTATTTTCCAGAGACGTCCCTGATTTAGAGAAGCCATCCTAGTTTCTGATTTGATCCTGGAATGTCCCGCTTTTCCTTAGGACCTCCCTATTTTCATTGGAGAAATGTTGGAGGGTATGGTAGGATGTCCCTATTTTCACTGGAGAAAAATGCTGGAGGGTATGGGGTTATCTGATCCCCAAGCCGTCTGAAGACAATTCTGTATAGGGAAGTTTTTTTAAAAAAAATATTTAATGTTTTATTATGGTTTATATTTGTTGGAAGCTGCCCAGAGTGGCTGGGGCAACCCAGTAAGATGTGTGGGGTACAACTAGTAAAATTATCATTATGGAATGGGACGTCCCTATTTTCATAGGAGAAGTGATGGAGGGTATGCTGCTAGAGTCTGACATGTGAACGATGGATGTGGCCAGATGGAAGAAGATATGTTTTTGTAGCCAGTAAATGCCATTTCTAGGCAAATTGTCTCAAGAACAAGCCTGATCTCCAAGCAGTTAAACGGGACATACTTAAGGGCGTATCCACACTTCTGCTTCTTGAAAGAATGGGACCCAGCGGTTTCCCCCTTCCCAAGGGAAAACCCTTTTCTTAGTGACAGATCGGAACGCATGGCAACCCGGGGAAAACCCGTTTTACTTCTAAGCACGCTTAGAAACCAGGCTTGATCCTGAATCCCGAGACAAGTTGCCTGGAAATTGCATTTATTGGCTATAGAAAAACACCCTCCTTCTTCCATCTGCCCACACCCACCGTTCCCACGTCAGACACTTGCAGGCTTTAACTGAAATTTCTGATGGCATTTTACTTCTTGCATTGTTCTTTCGCCGCTGCACTTCCACGTGAACGCTGTTCCTAAAGGGGAGCTGGATTCAACATTCTAACCTTCCCTTTGTTTAAACCGATTCTGATATATTGCATTTTAATTTGATCGTGTCGCAGCCCACCTAATTGCGGAAGGGTGGGTAAGGAATAGAATGATGGTGAAGATAGTAATAATAATATGAAATGATAACACATAAAATATCGTAATATGTGCCATTACCAGACTGGTTTCCTTATAACGATTAAGAGTAATAAAGAACGATGATGATGATTAATAATAATGCAATAAATGAACCAAAAAGTTCCTTGGAGCCACGTTAAAACCATAGGTATTTGGGGGGGGGGAAGCATCCTGGCGATGACAAAAATCATTCGGCGGGACGTTGCCGCAATACTAGCGCAACCTCCAAACGTTCGGTGAGAGCAAAAGAGAGACGCATGCGCAGCAACAGCGGCGGCGGCGGCGGCAGGGGGCGGGGCCCTCCGGCTGCCTCGCGATGCGGAGAAAGCAACGGTCGAGGGCGCGTGCGTTGCGCAGGCCGGGCTGCCGCCTCCGGGGCGCATGCGCCGAGGCCGGAAGATGAAGGTGGCGGTGGCCGGCTGCTGCCATGGCGCGCTTGACAAGATGTACGAGACGCTCCATTTGCTGGAGCAGCGCCACGGCCAGGCGGCGCCGGATCTGCTCCTGTGCGCCGGGGACTTCCAGGCCGTGCGCAACGCGGCGGACCTGCGCTGCATGGCGGTGCCGGCCAAGTACCGCTGCTTGGGGGGCTTCGCGAGGTGAGTCGCCCGCGAAGAGGCAGCAGGATTTCGAATTCCGCGGAGGCTCCGCCCCGGAACCCATTTGAGGGAAGGGTGCCTCTGAGCACGCGCAGAGTGCAAGGTCCTTTGCGGGGTTTTTGACTGTTGGGGTGGTAGAGGAGTTGGTTAAGCATTGTGCGCGCGCGTGTAAAATATTATATAATTTGTGTTTTATGCCTTGGTAGGCTGTTAAAGCAGCTCCCGTAGAAGGAAAGGCTACAGCATAAAGCAGGGGAGGTTTTTCTTGGTGTGCTTTTTCACCAGGTTTTCCATATGCGAATAGCAAAGTATTAACCAAGTGTCAAGTTTTCCTGAAAGACCAGCCCTGAGAGAGGAAAGGACGTGTTCAACTCAGTACATAACAGGATGGCAGGGCCACACCACTGACCCCAATCCCAATTTTACACAGCTTTTTCTCTCTCTGCTCCTGACATCCACAGGTGAGTGTCTGCAAGAGAAGCCCTACAGATCTCTGCAGGAACTGGAATCCTGATCATGCAGGATTCCACCTTCTGTAGAAGTCAACAGGTTTGTGTAGGTTTCCCCCCTGCAAGATGTTCACACACAACGTGTGGATGGCAGATGGAGGAAGTTGACTGGCCTTAGGGAAAGCCCCACTGTCCTTTTCAGTCTATGCACTCCTTTTATCCATATACTGTAGTGTGTTAACTAAATCCAGCGTCCCAAGTTGAGGTGAAATACGTGGCTTAGTCAGTCTTAGTTGGATTGACTGTGGAACTTAGTGGGACTTAACTTCTGACTAAACATGCTCCGGCTTCCACTTCATGTCCTACTGACAGGTGCAATTAAATAGGTTATCTTTATGTGTTTCATGTTAATTTGGTGATTCCTATGAGCACTTTCTGCTCAGTAGTAGCCCATGTGCCATCTCTACCTCCCCAGCTGCACATCAGAAGCAATGTATGATACAATGTGCATGCATGTAAACCTATAGGCCTGATTCCTCTGATCGGGAAACATGAAAATGCTGATCCTTAATACCAGTGACAAAGACCTTGGCTTTTGGATGTGTTCTAGGTATTATTCTGGAGAGAAGAAAGCTCCTGTCCTGACCATCTTTATTGGGGG